>NC_142590.1:11148381-11765427 GCF_965207765.1 Zootoca vivipara | reverse complement strand
TGACCTGCGGATGAACATTTTTTTTGAAAAAATTCCTGACCCGCGGGTCAGAATTTCACCAAAAATCTGAAGTTATCCAATTCACTCAAAAATGGTGCCAAACTGTTGCACAGACTCCCCTGATACGTTTGGAGGTTGATACAGGAGGGTTTTCATCATAAGAAGAAAAAATCAGGCCTCGACAACTCGACTTGCGGAAGAACATTTTTCTGAGAAAAATCCTGACCCGCAGGTCAGAATTTCACCAAAAATCTGAAGTTATCCTATTCACTCAAAAATGGTGCCAAACGGTTGCAAGGACTCCCCTGATACGTTTGGCGGTGGATATAGAAGGGTTTTTATCATAGGAAGAAAAAAATCAGGCCTCGACAACTTGACTTGCGGATGAACATTTTTCTGAAAAAAATCCCTGACCCGCGGGTCAGGATTTCACCAAAAATCTGAAGTTATCCAATTCACTCAAAAATGGTGCCAAACTGTTGCACAGACTCCCCTGATACGTTTGGTGGTGGATACAGAAGGGTTTTTATCATAGGAAGAAAAATCAGGCCTCGACAACTTGGCCTGCGGAAGAACATTTTTTTAAAAAAAATCCCTGACCCGCGGGTCAGAATTTCACCAAAAATCTGAAGTTTTCCAATTCACTCAAAAATGGTGCCAAGCTGTTGGAATGACTCCCATAATACGTTTGGCGGTGGATATAGAAGGGTTTTTAATCATAGGAAGAAAAAAATCAGGCCTCGACAACTTGACTTGCGGATGAACATTTTTTTGAAAAAAAACCCTGACCCGCGGGTCAGGATTCCACCAAAGATCTGAAGTTATCCAATTCACTCAAAACTGGTGCCAAACTTTTGGAAAGAGTCCCCTGATACGTTTGGCGCTAGATACAGGAGGGTTTTTATCATAGGAAGAAAAAAAATCAGGCCTCGACAACTTGACCTGGGGGAAAACATTTTTTTTGAAAAAATTCCCTGACCCGCGAGTCACAATTTCACCAAAAATCGGAAGTTTTCCAATTCACTCAAAAATGGTGCCAACTGTTGGAATGACTCCCCTAATACGTTTGGCGGTGGATATAGAAGGGTTTTTATCATAGGAAGAAAAAAATCAGGCCTCGACAACTTGACGTGCGGATGAACATTTTTCTTAAAAAAATCCCTGTCCCGCGGGTCAGGATTTTACCAAAAATCTGAAGTTATCCAATTCACTCAAAACTGGTGCCAAACTTTTGGAAAGAGTCCCCGGATATGTTTGGCGCTAGATACAGAAGGGTTTTTATCATAGGAATAAAAATCAGGCCTCGACAACTTGACCTGCGGATGAACATTTTTTTTGAAAACATCCCGGACCCGCGGGTCAGAATTTCACCCAAAATCTGAAGTTTTCCAATTCACTCAAAAATGGTGCCAAACTGTTGCACAGACTCCCCTGATACGTTTGGCGGTCGATACAGAAGGGTTTTTATCATAGGAAGAAAAATCAGGCCTCGACAACTTGACCTGCGGAAGAACATTTTTTTTGAAAAAATCCCTGACCCGCGGGTCAGAATTTCACCCAAAATCTGAAGTTATACAATTCACTCAAAAATGGTGCCAAGCTGTTGGAATGACTCCCCTGATACATTTGACGGTGGATACAGAAGGGTTTTTAATCATAGGAAGAAAAAAATCAGGCCTCGACAACTTGACTTGTGGAAGAACATTTTTCGGAAAAAATCCCTGACCCGCGGGTCAGGATTTCACCAAAAATCTGAAGTTATCCAATTCACTCAAAAATTGTGCCAAGCTGTTGGACTGACTCCCCTGATACGTTTGGCGGTGGATACAGAAGGGTTTTTAATCATAGGAAGAAAAAAATCAGGCCTCGACAACTTGACTTGCGGATGAACATTTTTCTGAAAAAAATCCCTGACCCGCGGGTCAGAATTTCAACAAAAATCTGAAGTTATCGAATTCACTCAAAAATGGTGCCAAACTTTTGGAAAGAGTCCCCTGATACGTTTGGCGCTAGAAACAGAAGGGTTTTTATCATAGGAAGAAAAATCAGGCCTTGACAACTTGAACTGTGGAAGAACATTTTTTTGAAAATATCCCTGACCCGCGGGTCAGAATTTCACCCAAAATCTGAAGTTTTCCAATTCACTCAAAAATGGTGCCAAACTGTTGCACAGACTCCCCTGATACATTTGACGGTGGATACAGAAGGGTTTTTAATCATAGGAAGAAAAAAATCAGGCCTCGACAACTTGACTTGTGGAAGATCATTTTTCGGAAAAAATCCCTGACCCTCGGGTCAGGATTTCACCAAAAATCTGAAGTTATCCAATTCACTCAAAAATGGTGCCAAACTTTTGGAATGACTCCCCTGATACGTTTGGCGGTGGATATAGAAGGGTTTTTATCATAGGAAGAAAAAAATCAGGCCTCGACAACTTGACTTGCGGATGAACATTTTTCTGAAAAAAATCCCTGACCCGCGGGTCAGGATTTCACCAAAAATCTGAAGTTATCCAATTCACTCAAAAATGGTGCCAAACTGTTGGAAAGAGTCCCCTGATACGTTTTTGCGCTGGATACAGGAGGGTTTTGTTCATAGGCAGAAAAATCAGGCCTTGACAACTTGAACTGTGGAAGAACATTTTTTTGAAAAAATCCCTGACCCGCGGGTCAGAATTTCACCAAAAATCTGAAGTTATCCAATTCACTCAAAAATGGTGCCAAACTGTTGGAAAGACTCCCCTGATACGTTTGGCGCTGGATACAGAAGGGTTTTTATCATAGGAAGAAAAAAAATCAGGCCTCGACAACTTACACTGTGGAAGAACATTTTTCTGAAAAAAATCCCTGACCCGCGGGTCAGAATTTCACCAAAAATCTGAAGTTATCCAATTCACTCAAAAATGGTGCCGAACTGTTGGAAAGACTCCCCTGATACGTTTGGAGGTGGATACAGGAGGGTTTTTATCATAGGAATAAAAATCAAGCCTCGACAACTTGACCTGTGGAAGAACATTTTTTTTAAAAAAAATCCCTGACCCGCGGGTCACAATTTCACCAAAAATCTGAAGTTATACAATTCACTCAAAAATGGTGCCAAGCTGTTGGAAAGAGTCCCCTGATACGTTTGGCGGTGGATATAGAAGGGTTTTTATCATAGGAAGAAAAAATCAGGCCTCGACAACTTGACTTGCGGATGAACATTTTTCTGAAAAAAATCCCTGACCCGCGGGTCAGGATTTCACCAAAAATCTGAAGTTATCCAATTCACTCAAAAATGGTGCCAAACTGTTGCACAGACTCCCCTGATACGTTTGGCGCTGGATACAGAAGGGTTTTTATCATTGGAATAAATATCAGGCCTTGACAACTTGACTTGTGGAAGAACATTTTTCGGAAAAAAACCCTGACCCGCGGGTCAGAATTTCACCAAAAATTTGAAGTTATACAATTCATTCAAATATGGTGCCAAGCTGTTGGAATGACTCCCCTGATACGTTTGGCGGTGGATACAGAAGGGTTTTTAATCATAGGAAGAAAAAAAATCAGGCCTCGACAACTTGACTTGCGGATGAACATTTTTCTGAAAAAAATCCCTGACCCGCGGGTCAGGATTTCACCAAAAATCTGAAGTTATCCAATTCACTCAAAAATGGTGCCAAACTGTTGGAAAGACTCCCCTGATACGTTTGGAGGTGGATACAGGAGGGTTTTTATCATAGCGATAAAAATCAGGCCTCAACAACTTGACCTGGGGGAAAACATTTTTTTTGAAAAAATCCCTGACCCGCGGGTCACAATTTCACCCAAAATCGGAAGTTTTCCAATTCACTCAAAAATGGTGCCAAGCTGTTGGACTGACTCCCCTGATACGTTTGGCGGTGGATATAGAAGGGTTTTTATCATAGGAAGAAAAAAATCAGGCCTCGACAACTTAACTTGCGTATGAACATTTTTCTGAAAAAAATCCCTGACCCGCGGGTCAGAATTTCACCCAAAATCTGAAGTTATCGAATTCACTCAAAAATGGTGCCAAACGTTTGGAAAGAGTCCCCTGATACGTTTGGCGCTAGATACAGAAGGTTTTTTATCATAGGAAGAAAAATCAGGCCTTGACAACTTGAACTGTGGAAGAACATTTTTTTGAAAATATCCCTGACCCGCGGGTCAGAATTTCACCAAAAACCTGAAGTTATCCCATTCACTCAAAAATGGTGCCAAACTGTTGCAAAGAGTCCCCTGATACGTTTGGCGGTGGATACAGAAGGGTTTTTAATCATAGGAAGAAAAAAAATCAGGCCTCGACAACTTGACTTGCGGATGAACATTTTTCTGAGAAAAATCCCTGACCCGTGGGTCAGGATTTCACCAAAAATCTGAAGTTATCCAATTCACTCAAAAATGGTGCCAAACTTTTGAAAAGAGTCCCCTGATACGTTTGGCGCTAGATACAGAAGGGTTTTTAATCATAGGAAGAAAAAAATCAGGCCTCGACAACTTGACTTGTGGAAGAATATTTTTCGGAAAAAATCCCTGACCCGCGGGAAAGAATTTCACCAAAAATCTGAAGTTATCCAATTCACTCAAAAGTGGTGCCAAACTGTTGGAAAGAGTCCCCTGATAAGTTTGGCGCTAGATACAGAAGGGTTTTTATCATAGGAAGAAAAATCAGGCCTCGACAACTTGAACTGTGGAAGAACATTTTTTTGAAAAAATCCCTGACCCGCGGGTCAGAATTTCACCCAAAATCTGAAGTTATCCAATTCACTCAAAAATGGTGCCAAACTTTTGGAAAGAGTCCCCTGATACGTGTGGCGCTGGATACAGAAGGGTTTTTATCATAGGAAGAAAAAAAATCAGGCCTCGACAACTTGACTTGCGGATGAACATTTTTCTGAAAAAAATCCCTGACCCGCGGGTCAGAATTTCACCAAAAATCTGAAGTTATCCAATTCACTCAAAAATGGTGCCAAACTGTTGGAAAGACTCCCCTGATACGTTTGGAGGTGGATACAGGAGGGCTTTTATCATAGGAATAAAAATCAGGCCTCGACAACTTGACCTGTGGAAGAACATTTTTTTTGAAAAAATCCCTGACCCGCGGGTCACAATTTCACCAAAAATCTGAAGTTATACAATTCACTCAAAAATGGTGCCAAGCTGTTGGAATGACTCCCCTGATACGTTTGGCGGTGGATATAGAAGGGATTTTATCATAGGAAGAAAAAAATCAGGCCTCGACAACTTGACTTGCCGATGAACATTTTTCTGAAAAAAATCCCTGACCCGCGGGTCAGAATTTCACCAAAAATCTGATGTTATCCAATTCACTCAAAAATGGTGCCAAACTGTTGCACAGACTCCCCTGATACGTTTGGTGGTGGATACAGAAGGTTTTTTATCATAGGAAGAAAAATCAGGCCTTGACAACTTGAACTGTGGAAGAACATTTTTTTGAAAATATCCCTGACCCGCGGGTCAGAATTTCACCCAAAATCTGAAGTTATCCCATTCACTCAAAAATGGTGCCAAACTGTTGCAAAGAGTCCCCTGATACGTTTGGCGGTGGATACAGAAGGGTTTTTAATCATAGGAAGAAAAAAAATCAGGCCTCGACAACTTGACTTGCGGATGAACATTTTTCTGAGAAAAATCCCTGACCCGTGGGTCAGGATTTCACCAAAAATCTGAAGTTATCCAATTCACTCAAAAATGGTGCCAAACTTTTGAAAAGAGTCCCCTGATACGTTTGGCGCTAGATACAGAAGGGTTTTTAATCATAGGAAGAAAAAAATCAGGCCTCGACAACTTGACTTGTGGAAGAATATTTTTCGGAAAAAATCCCTGACCCGCGGGAAAGAATTTCACCAAAAACCTGAAGTTATCCAATTCACTCAAAAATGGTGCCAAACTGTTTCAAAGACTCGCCTGATTCGTTTGGCGGTGGATACAGGAGGGTTTTTTATCATAGCAATAAAAATCAGGCCTTGACAACTTGACCTGGGGCAAAACATTTTTTTTGAAAAAATCCCTGACCCGCGGGTCAGAATTTCACCAAAAATCTGAAGTTATCCAATTCACTCAAAAGTGGTGCCAAACTGTTGGAAAGAGTCCCCTGATAAGTTTGGCGCTAGATACAGAAGGGTTTTTATCATAGGAAGAAAAATCAGGCCTCGACAACTTGAACTGTGGAAGAACATTTTTTTGAAAAAATCCCTGACCCGCGGGTCACAATTTCACCAAAAATCTGAAGTTATCCAATTCACTCAAAAATGGTGCCAAACTTTTGGAAAGAGTCCCCTGATACGTTTGGCGCTGGATACAGAAGGGTTTTTATCATAGGAAGAAAAAAAATCAGGCCTCGACAACTTGACTTGCGGATGAACATTTTTCTGAAAAAAATCCCTGACCCGCGGGTCAGAATTTCACCAAAAATCTGATGTTATCCAATTCACTCAAAAATGGTGCCAAACTGTTGCACAGACTCCCCTGATACGTTTGGTGGTGGATACAGAAGGGTTTTTATCATAGGAAGAAAAATCAGGCCTTGACAACTTGAACTGTGGAAGAACATTTTTTTGAAAATATCCCTGAGCCGCGGGTCAGAATTTTACCAAAAATCTGAAGTTATCCAATTCACTCAAAAATGGTGCCAAACTGTTGCACAGACTCCCCTGATACGTTTGGCGCTGGATACAGAAGGGTTTTTATCATTGGAATAAAAAACAGGCCTTGACAACTTGACTTGTGGAAGAACATTTTTCGGAAAAAATCCCTGACCCGCGGGTCAGAATTTCACCAAAAATCTGAAGTTATACAATTCACTCAAAAATGGTGCCAAACTCTTGGAAAGAGTCCCCTGATACGTTTTTGCGCTGGATATAGGAGGGTTTTGTTCATAGGCAGAAAAATCAGGCCTCGACAACTTCACCTGCGGAAGAACATTTTTTTTAAAAAAATCCCTGACCCACGGGTCACAATTTCACCCAAAATCTGAAGTTTTCCAATTCACTTAAAAATGGTGCCAAGCTGTTGGAATAACTCCCCTGATACGTTTGACGGTGGATACAGAAGGGTTTTTAATCATAGGAAGAAAAAAATCAGGCCTCGACGACTTGACTTGCGGATGAACATTTTTTTGAAAAAATCCCTGACCCGCGGGTCAGAATTTCACCAAAAATCTGAAGTTATCCAATTCACTCAAAAATGGTGCCAAACTTTTGGAAAGAGTCCCCTGATACGTTTGGCGCTATATACAGAATGGTTTTTAGCATTGGAAGAAAAATCAGGCCTTGACAACTTGAACTGTGGAAGAACATTTTTTTGAAAAAATCCCTGACCCGCGGGTCAGGATTTCACCAAAAATCTGAAGTTATCCAATTCACTCAAAAATGGTGCCAAACTGTTGGAAAGACTCCCCTGATACGTTTGGAGGTGGATACAGGAGGGTTTTTATCATAGCGATAAAAATCAGGCCTCAACAACTTGACCTGGGGGAAAACATTTTTTTTGAAAAAATCCCTGACCCGCGGGTCACAATTTCACCCAAAATCGGAGGTTTTCCAATTCACTCAAAAATGGTGCCAAGCTGTTGGACTGACTCCCCTGATACGTTTGGCGGTGGATATAGAAGGGTTTTTATCATAGGAAGAAAAAAATCAGGCCTCGACAACTTAACTTGCGTATGAACATTTTTCTGAAAAAAATCCCTGACCCGCGGGTCAGAATTTCACCCAAAATCTGAAGTTATCGAATTCACTCAAAAATGGTGCCAAACGTTTGGAAAGAGTCCCCTGATACGTTTGGCGCTAGATACAGAAGGTTTTTTATCATAGGAAGAAAAATCAGGCCTTGACAACTTGAACTGTGGAAGAACATTTTTTTGAAAATATCCCTGACCCGCGGGTCAGAATTTCACCAAAAACCTGAAGTTATCCCATTCACTCAAAAATGGTGCCAAACTGTTGCAAAGAGTCCCCTGATACGTTTGGCGGTGGATACAGAAGGGTTTTTAATCATAGGAAGAAAAAAAATCAGGCCTCGACAACTTGACTTGCGGATGAACATTTTTCTGAGAAAAATCTCTGACCCGTGGGTCAGGATTTCACCAAAAATCTGAAGTTATCCAATTCACTCAAAAATGGTGCCAAACTTTTGAAAAGAGTCCCCTGATACGTTTGGCGCTAGATACAGAAGGGTTTTTAATCATAGGAAGAAAAAAATCAGGCCTCGACAACTTGACTTGTGGAAGAATATTTTTCGGAAAAAATCCCTGACCCGCGGGAAAGAATTTCACCAAAAATCTGAAGTTATCCAATTCACTCAAAAGTGGTGCCAAACTGTTGGAAAGAGTCCCCTGATAAGTTTGGCGCTAGATACAGAAGGGTTTTTATCATAGGAAGAAAAATCAGGCCTCGACAACTTGAACTGTGGAAGAACATTTTTTTGAAAAAATCCCTGACCCGCGGGTCAGAATTTCACCCAAAATCTGAAGTTATCCAATTCACTCAAAAATGGTGCCAAACTTTTGGAAAGAGTCCCCTGATACGTGTGGCGCTGGATACAGAAGGGTTTTTATCATAGGAAGAAAAAAAATCAGGCCTCGACAACTTGACTTGCGGATGAACATTTTTCTGAAAAAAAACCCTGATCCGCGGGTCAGAATTTCACCAAAAATCTGAAGTTATCCAATTCACTCAAAAATGGTGCCAAACTGTTGGAAATACTCCCCTGATACGTTTGGAGGTGGATACAGGAGGGCTTTTATCATAGGAATAAAAATCAGGCCTCGACAACTTGACCTGTGGAAGAACATTTTTTTTGAAAAAATCCCTGACCCGCGGGTCACAATTTCACCAAAAATCTGAAGTTATACAATTCACTCAAAAATGGTGCCAAGCTGTTGGAATGACTCCCCTGATACGTTTGGCGGTGGATATAGAAGGGATTTTATCATAGGAAGAAAAAAATCAGGCCTCGACAACTTGACTTGCGGATGAACATTTTTCTGAAAAAAATCCCTGACCCGCGGGTCAGAATTTCACCAAAAATCTGATGTTATCCAATTCACTCAAAAATGGTGCCAAACTGTTGCACAGACTCCCCTGATACGTTTGGTGGTGGATACAGAAGGTTTTTTATCATAGGAAGAAAAATCAGGCCTTGACAACTTGAACTGTGGAAGAACATTTTTTTGAAAATATCCCTGACCCGCGGGTCAGAATTTCACCCAAAATCTGAAGTTATCCCATTCACTCAAAAATGGTGCCAAACTGTTGCAAAGAGTCCCCTGATACGTTTGGCGGTGGATACAGAAGGGTTTTTAATCATAGGAAGAAAAAAAATCAGGCCTCGACAACTTGACTTGCGGATGAACATTTTTCTGAGAAAAATCCCTGACCCGTGGGTCAGGATTTCACCAAAAATCTGAAGTTATCCAATTCACTCAAAAATGGTGCCAAACTTTTGAAAAGAGTCCCCTGATACGTTTGGCGCTAGATACAGAAGGGTTTTTAATCATAGGAAGAAAAAAATCAGGCCTCGACAACTTGACTTGTGGAAGAATATTTTTCGGAAAAAATCCCTGACCCGCGGGAAAGAATTTCACCAAAAACCTGAAGTTATCCAATTCACTCAAAAATGGTGCCAAACTGTTTCAAAGACTCGCCTGATTCGTTTGGCGGTGGATACAGGAGGGTTTTTTATCATAGCAATAAAAATCAGGCCTTGACAACTTGACCTGGGGCAAAACATTTTTTTTGAAAAAATCCCTGACCCGCGGGTCAGAATTTCACCAAAAATCTGAAGTTATCCAATTCACTCAAAAGTGGTGCCAAACTGTTGGAAAGAGTCCCCTGATAAGTTTGGCGCTAGATACAGAAGGGTTTTTATCATAGGAAGAAAAATCAGGCCTCGACAACTTGAACTGTGGAAGAACATTTTTTTGAAAAAATCCCTGACCCGCGGGTCACAATTTCACCAAAAATCTGAAGTTATCCAATTCACTCAAAAATGGTGCCAAACTTTTGGAAAGAGTCCCCTGATACGTTTGGCGCTGGATACAGAAGGGTTTTTATCATAGGAAGAAAAAAAATCAGGCCTCGACAACTTGACTTGCGGATGAACATTTTTCTGAAAAAAATCCCTGACCCGCGGGTCAGAATTTCACCAAAAATCTGATGTTATCCAATTCACTCAAAAATGGTGCCAAACTGTTGCACAGACTCCCCTGATACGTTTGGTGGTGGATACAGAAGGGTTTTTATCATAGGAAGAAAAATCAGGCCTTGACAACTTGAACTGTGGAAGAACATTTTTTTGAAAATATCCCTGAGCCGCGGGTCAGAATTTTACCAAAAATCTGAAGTTATCCAATTCACTCAAAAATGGTGCCAAACTGTTGCACAGACTCCCCTGATACGTTTGGCGCTGGATACAGAAGGGTTTTTATCATTGGAATAAAAAACAGGCCTTGACAACTTGACTTGTGGAAGAACATTTTTCGGAAAAAATCCCTGACCCGCGGGTCAGAATTTCACCAAAAATCTGAAGTTATACAATTCACTCAAAAATGGTGCCAAACTCTTGGAAAGAGTCCCCTGATACGTTTTTGCGCTGGATATAGGAGGGTTTTGTTCATAGGCAGAAAAATCAGGCCTCGACAACTTCACCTGCGGAAGAACATTTTTTTAAAAAAAATCCCTGACCCACGGGTCACAATTTCACCCAAAATCTGAAGTTTTCCAATTCACTTAAAAATGGTGCCAAGCTGTTGGAATAACTCCCCTGATACGTTTGACGGTGGATAGAGAAGGGTTTTTAATCATAGGAAGAAAAAAATCAGGCCTCGACGACTTGACTTGCGGATGAACATTTTTTTGAAAAAATCCCTGACCCGCGGGTCAGAATTTCACCAAAAATCTGAAGTTATCCAATTCACTCAAAAATGGTGCCAAACTTTTGGAAAGAGTCCCCTGATACGTTTGGCGCTATATACAGAATGGTTTTTAGCATTGGAAGAAAAATCAGGCCTTGACAACTTGAACTGTGGAAGAACATTTTTTTGAAAAAATCCCTGACCCGCGGGTCAGAATTTCACCAAAAATCTGAAGTTATCCAATTCACTCAAAAATGGTGCCAAACTGTTGGAAAGACTCCCCTGATACGTTTGGAGGTGGATACAGAAGGGTTTTTATCATAGGAATAAAAATCAGGCCTCGAAAACTTGACCTGTGGAAGAACATTTTTTTGAAAAAATCCCTGACCCGCGGGTCAGGATTTCACCAAAAATCTGAAGTTATCCAATTCACTCAAAAATGGTGCCAAACTGTTGGAAAGACTCCCCTGATACGTTTGGAGGTGGATACAGGAGGGTTTTTATCATAGCGATAAAAATCAGGCCTCAACAACTTGACCTGGGGGAAAACATTTTTTTTGAAAAAATCCCTGACCCGCGGGTCAGAATTTCACCCAAAATCTGAAGTTATCGAATTCACTCAAAAATTGTGCCAAACGTTTGGAAAGAGTCCCCTGATACGTTTGGCGCTAGATACAGAAGGTTTTTTATCATAGGAAGAAAAATCAGGCCTTGACAACTTGAACTGTGGAAGAACATTTTTTTGAAAATATCCCTGACCCGCGGGTCAGAATTTCACCCAAAATCTGAAGTTTTCCAATTCACTCAAAAATGGTGCCAAACTGTTGCACAGACTCCCCTGATACGTTTGACGGTGGATACAGAAGGGTTTTTAATCATAGGAAGAAAAAAATCAGGCCTCGACAACTTGATTTGTGGAAGAACATTTTTCGGAAAAAATCCCTGACCCGCGGGTCAGGATTTCACCAAAAATCTGAAGTTATCCCATTCACTCAAAAATGGTGCCAAACTGTTGCAAAGAGACCCCTGATACGTTTGGCGGTGGATACAGAAGGGTTTTTAATCATAGGAAGAAAAAAAATCAGGCCTCGACAACTTGACTTGCGGATGAACATTTTTCTGAAAAAAATCCCTGACCCGTGGGTCAGGATTTCACCAAAAATCTGAAGTTATCCAATTCACTCAAAAATGGTGCCAAACTTTTGAAAAGAGTCCCCTGATACGTTTGGCGCTAGATACAGAAGGGTGTTTAATCATAGGAAGAAAAAAATCAGGCCTCGACAACTTGACTTGTGGAAGAATATTTTTCGGAAAAAATCCCTGACCCGCGGGTCAGAATTTCACCAAAAATCTGAAGTTATCCAATTCACTCAAAAATGGTGCCAAACTGTTTCAAAGACTCGCCTGATTCGTTTGGCGGTGGATACAGGAGGGTTTTTTATCATAGCAATAAAAATCAGGCCTTGACAACTTGACCTGGGGCAAAACATTTTTTTTGAAAAAATCCCTGACCCGCGGGTCAGAATTTCACCAAAAATCTGAAGTTATCTAATTCACTCAAAAGTGGTGTCAAACTGTTGGAAAGAGTCCCCTGATAAGTTTGGCGCTAGATACAGAAGGGTTTTTATCATAGGAAGAAAAATCAGGCCTCGACAACTTGAACTGTGGAAGAACATTTTTTTGAAAAAATCCCTGACCCGCGGGTCAGAATTTCACCCAAAATCTGAAGTTATCCAATTCACTCAAAAATGGTGCCAAACTTTTGGAAAGAGTCCCCTGATACGTTTGGCGCTGGATACAGAAGGGTTTTTATCA
Organism: Zootoca vivipara; assembly: GCF_965207765.1. Classification (NCBI taxonomy): domain Eukaryota; kingdom Metazoa; phylum Chordata; class Lepidosauria; order Squamata; family Lacertidae; genus Zootoca; species Zootoca vivipara. The sequence continues at coordinate 11,752,737 of NC_142590.1, read as the reverse complement.
TAGGAAGAAAAAAAATCAGGCCTCGACAACTTGACTTGCGGATGAACATTTTTCTGAAAAAAATCCCTGACCCGCGGGTCAGAATTTCACCAAAGATCTGAAGTTATCCAATTCACTCAAAAATGGTGCCAAGCTGTTGGAATAACTCCCCTGATACGTTTGACGGTGGATACAGAAGGGTTTTTAATCATAGGAAGAAAAAAAATCAGGCCTCGACAACTTGACTTGCGGATGAACATTTTTTTGAAAAAATCCCTGACCCGCGGGTCAGAATTTCACCAAAGATCTGAAGTTATCCAATTCACTCAAAAATGGTGCCAAACTTTTGGAAAGAGTCCCCTGATACGTTTGGCGCTAGATACAGAATGGTTTTTAGCATTGGAAGAAAAATCAGGCCTTGACAACTTGAACTGTGGAAGAACATTTTTTTGAAAAAATCCCTGACCCGCGGGTCAGAATTTCACCAAAAATTTGAAGTTATCCAATACACTCAAAAATGGTGCCAAACTGTTGGAAAGACTCCCCTGATACGTTTGGAGGTGGATACAGGAGGGTTTTTATCATAGCGATAAAAATCAGGCCTCGACAACTTGAACTGTGGAAGAACATTTTTTTGAAAAAATCCCTGACCCGCGGGTCAGAATTTCACCCAAAATCTGAAGTTATCCAATTCACTCAAAAATGGTGCCAAACTTTTGGAAAGAGTCCCCTGATACGTGTGGCGCTGGATACAGAAGGGTTTTTATCATAGGAAGAAAAAAAATCAGGCCTCGACAACTTGACTTGCGGATGAACATTTTTCTGAAAAAAATCCCTGACCCGCGGGTCAGAATTTCACCAAAAATCTGAAGTTATCCAATTCACTCAAAAATGGTGCCAAACTGTTGGAAAGACTCCCCTGATACGTTTGGAGGTGGATACAGGAGGGCTTTTATCATAGGAATAAAAATCAGGCCTCGACAACTTGACCTGTGGAAGAACATTTTTTTTGAAAAAATCCCTGACCCGCGGGTCACAATTTCACCAAAAATCTGAAGTTATCCAATTCACTCAAAAATGGTGCCAAACTGTTGCACAGACTCCCCTGATACGTTTGGTGGTGGATACAGAAGGTTTTTTATCATAGGAAGAAAAATCAGGCCTTGACAACTTGAACTGTGGAAGAACATTTTTTTGAAAATATCCCTGACCCGCGGGTCAGAATTTCACCCAAAATCTGAAGTTATCCCATTCACTCAAAAATGGTGCCAAACTGTTGCAAAGAGTCCCCTGATACGTTTGGCGGTGGATACAGAAGGGTTTTTAATCATAGGAAGAAAAAAAATCAGGCCTCGACAACTTGACTTGCGGATGAACATTTTTCTGAGAAAAATCCCTGACCCGTGGGTCAGGATTTCACCAAAAATCTGAAGTTATCCAATTCACTCAAAAATGGTGCCAAACTTTTGAAAAGAGTCCCCTGATACGTTTGGCGCTAGATACAGAAGGGTTTTTAATCATAGGAAGAAAAAAATCAGGCCTCGACAACTTGACTTGTGGAAGAATATTTTTCGGAAAAAATCCCTGACCCGCGGGAAAGAATTTCACCAAAAACCTGAAGTTATCCAATTCACTCAAAAATGGTGCCAAACTGTTTCAAAGACTCGCCTGATACGTTTTTGCGCTGGATATAGGAGGGTTTTGTTCATAGGCAGAAAAATCAGGCCTCGACAACTTCACCTGCGGAAGAACATTTTTTTTAAAAAAATCCGTGACCCACGGGTCACAATTTCACCCAAAATCTGAAGTTTTCCAATTCACTTAAAAATGGTGCCAAGCTGTTGGAATAACTCCCCTGATACGTTTGACGGTGGATACAGAAGGGTTTTTAATCATAGGAAGAAAAAAATCAGGCCTCGACGACTTGACTTGCGGATGAACATTTTTTTGAAAAAATCCCTGACCCGCGGGTCAGGATTTCACCAAAAATCTGAAGTTATCCAATTCACTCAAAAATGGTGCCAAACTGTTGGAAAGACTCCCCTGATACGTTTGGAGGTGGATACAGGAGGGTTTTTATCATAGCGATAAAAATCAGGCCTCAACAACTTGACCTGGGGGAAAACATTTTTTTTGAAAAAATCCCTGACCCGCGGGTCACAATTTCACCCAAAATCGGAGGTTTTCCAATTCACTCAAAAATGGTGCCAAGCTGTTGGACTGACTCCCCTGATACGTTTGGCGGTGGATATAGAAGGGTTTTTATCATAGGAAGAAAAAAATCAGGCCTCGACAACTTAACTTGCGTATGAACATTTTTCTGAAAAAAATCCCTGACCCGCGGGTCAGAATTTCACCCAAAATCTGAAGTTATCGAATTCACTCAAAAATGGTGCCAAACGTTTGGAAAGAGTCCCCTGATACGTTTGGCGCTAGATACAGAAGGTTTTTTATCATAGGAAGAAAAATCAGGCCTTGACAACTTGAACTGTGGAAGAACATTTTTTTGAAAATATCCCTGACCCGCGGGTCAGAATTTCACCAAAAACCTGAAGTTATCCCATTCACTCAAAAATGGTGCCAAACTGTTGCAAAGAGTCCCCTGATACGTTTGGCGGTGGATACAGAAGGGTTTTTAATCATAGGAAGAAAAAAAATCAGGCCTCGACAACTTGACTTGCGGATGAACATTTTTCTGAGAAAAATCTCTGACCCGTGGGTCAGGATTTCACCAAAAATCTGAAGTTATCCAATTCACTCAAAAATGGTGCCAAACTTTTGAAAAGAGTCCCCTGATACGTTTGGCGCTAGATACAGAAGGGTTTTTAATCATAGGAAGAAAAAAATCAGGCCTCGACAACTTGACTTGTGGAAGAATATTTTTCGGAAAAAATCCCTGACCCGCGGGAAAGAATTTCACCAAAAATCTGAAGTTATCCAATTCACTCAAAAGTGGTGCCAAACTGTTGGAAAGAGTCCCCTGATAAGTTTGGCGCTAGATACAGAAGGGTTTTTATCATAGGAAGAAAAATCAGGCCTCGACAACTTGAACTGTGGAAGAACATTTTTTTGAAAAAATCCCTGACCCGCGGGTCAGAATTTCACCCAAAATCTGAAGTTATCCAATTCACTCAAAAATGGTGCCAAACTTTTGGAAAGAGTCCCCTGATACGTGTGGCGCTGGATACAGAAGGGTTTTTATCATAGGAAGAAAAAAAATCAGGCCTCGACAACTTGACTTGCGGATGAACATTTTTCTGAAAAAAATCCCTGACCCGCGGGTCAGAATTTCACCAAAAATCTGAAGTTATCCAATTCACTCAAAAATGGTGCCAAACTGTTGGAAAGACTCCCCTGATACGTTTGGAGGTGGATACAGGAGGGCTTTTATCATAGGAATAAAAATCAGGCCTCGACAACTTGACCTGTGGAAGAACATTTTTTTTGAAAAAATCCCTGACCCGCGGGTCACAATTTCACCAAAAATCTGAAGTTATACAATTCACTCAAAAATGGTGCCAAGCTGTTGGAATGACTCCCCTGATACGTTTGGCGGTGGATATAGAAGGGATTTTATCATAGGAAGAAAAAAATCAGGCCTCGACAACTTGACTTGCGGATGAACATTTTTCTGAAAAAAATCCCTGACCCGCGGGTCAGAATTTCACCAAAAATCTGATGTTATCCAATTCACTCAAAAATGGTGCCAAACTGTTGCACAGACTCCCCTGATACGTTTGGTGGTGGATACAGAAGGTTTTTTATCATAGGAAGAAAAATCAGGCCTTGACAACTTGAACTGTGGAAGAACATTTTTTTGAAAATATCCCTGACCCGCGGGTCAGAATTTCACCCAAAATCTGAAGTTATCCCATTCACTCAAAAATGGTGCCAAACTGTTGCAAAGAGTCCCCTGATACGTTTGGCGGTGGATACAGAAGGGTTTTTAATCATAGGAAGAAAAAAAATCAGGCCTCGACAACTTGACTTGCGGATGAACATTTTTCTGAGAAAAATCCCTGACCCGTGGGTCAGGATTTCACCAAAAATCTGAAGTTATCCAATTCACTCAAAAATGGTGCCAAACTTTTGAAAAGAGTCCCCTGATACGTTTGGCGCTAGATACAGAAGGGTTTTTAATCATAGGAAGAAAAAAATCAGGCCTCGACAACTTGACTTGTGGAAGAATATTTTTCGGAAAAAATCCCTGACCCGCGGGAAAGAATTTCACCAAAAACCTGAAGTTATCCAATTCACTCAAAAATGGTGCCAAACTGTTTCAAAGACTCGCCTGATTCGTTTGGCGGTGGATACAGGAGGGTTTTTTATCATAGCAATAAAAATCAGGCCTTGACAACTTGACCTGGGGCAAAACATTTTTTTTGAAAAAATCCCTGACCCGCGGGTCAGAATTTCACCAAAAATCTGAAGTTATCCAATTCACTCAAAAGTGGTGCCAAACTGTTGGAAAGAGTCCCCTGATAAGTTTGGCGCTAGATACAGAAGGGTTTTTATCATAGGAAGAAAAATCAGGCCTCGACAACTTGAACTGTGGAAGAACATTTTTTTGAAAAAATCCCTGACCCGCGGGTCACAATTTCACCAAAAATCTGAAGTTATCCAATTCACTCAAAAATGGTGCCAAACTTTTGGAAAGAGTCCCCTGATACGTTTGGCGCTGGATACAGAAGGGTTTTTATCATAGGAAGAAAAAAAATCAGGCCTCGACAACTTGACTTGCGGATGAACATTTTTCTGAAAAAAATCCCTGACCCGCGGGTCAGAATTTCACCAAAAATCTGATGTTATCCAATTCACTCAAAAATGGTGCCAAACTGTTGCACAGACTCCCCTGATACGTTTGGTGGTGGATACAGAAGGGTTTTTATCATAGGAAGAAAAATCAGGCCTTGACAACTTGAACTGTGGAAGAACATTTTTTTGAAAATATCCCTGAGCCGCGGGTCAGAATTTTACCAAAAATCTGAAGTTATCCAATTCACTCAAAAATGGTGCCAAACTGTTGCACAGACTCCCCTGATACGTTTGGCGCTGGATACAGAAGGGTTTTTATCATTGGAATAAAAAACAGGCCTTGACAACTTGACTTGTGGAAGAACATTTTTCGGAAAAAATCCCTGACCCGCGGGTCAGAATTTCACCAAAAATCTGAAGTTATACAATTCACTCAAAAATGGTGCCAAACTCTTGGAAAGAGTCCCCTGATACGTTTTTGCGCTGGATATAGGAGGGTTTTGTTCATAGGCAGAAAAATCAGGCCTCGACAACTTCACCTGCGGAAGAACATTTTTTTAAAAAAAATCCCTGACCCACGGGTCACAATTTCACCCAAAATCTGAAGTTTTCCAATTCACTTAAAAATGGTGCCAAGCTGTTGGAATAACTCCCCTGATACGTTTGACGGTGGATAGAGAAGGGTTTTTAATCATAGGAAGAAAAAAATCAGGCCTCGACGACTTGACTTGCGGATGAACATTTTTTTGAAAAAATCCCTGACCCGCGGGTCAGAATTTCACCAAAAATCTGAAGTTATCCAATTCACTCAAAAATGGTGCCAAACTTTTGGAAAGAGTCCCCTGATACGTTTGGCGCTATATACAGAATGGTTTTTAGCATTGGAAGAAAAATCAGGCCTTGACAACTTGAACTGTGGAAGAACATTTTTTTGAAAAAATCCCTGACCCGCGGGTCAGAATTTCACCAAAAATCTGAAGTTATCCAATTCACTCAAAAATGGTGCCAAACTGTTGGAAAGACTCCCCTGATACGTTTGGAGGTGGATACAGAAGGGTTTTTATCATAGGAATAAAAATCAGGCCTCGAAAACTTGACCTGTGGAAGAACATTTTTTTGAAAAAATCCCTGACCCGCGGGTCAGGATTTCACCAAAAATCTGAAGTTATCCAATTCACTCAAAAATGGTGCCAAACTGTTGGAAAGACTCCCCTGATACGTTTGGAGGTGGATACAGGAGGGTTTTTATCATAGCGATAAAAATCAGGCCTCAACAACTTGACCTGGGGGAAAACATTTTTTTTGAAAAAATCCCTGACCCGCGGGTCAGAATTTCACCCAAAATCTGAAGTTATCGAATTCACTCAAAAATTGTGCCAAACGTTTGGAAAGAGTCCCCTGATACGTTTGGCGCTAGATACAGAAGGTTTTTTATCATAGGAAGAAAAATCAGGCCTTGACAACTTGAACTGTGGAAGAACATTTTTTTGAAAATATCCCTGACCCGCGGGTCAGAATTTCACCCAAAATCTGAAGTTTTCCAATTCACTCAAAAATGGTGCCAAACTGTTGCACAGACTCCCCTGATACGTTTGACGGTGGATACAGAAGGGTTTTTAATCATAGGAAGAAAAAAATCAGGCCTCGACAACTTGATTTGTGGAAGAACATTTTTCGGAAAAAATCCCTGACCCGCGGGTCAGGATTTCACCAAAAATCTGAAGTTATCCCATTCACTCAAAAATGGTGCCAAACTGTTGCAAAGAGACCCCTGATACGTTTGGCGGTGGATACAGAAGGGTTTTTAATCATAGGAAGAAAAAAAATCAGGCCTCGACAACTTGACTTGCGGATGAACATTTTTCTGAAAAAAATCCCTGACCCGTGGGTCAGGATTTCACCAAAAATCTGAAGTTATCCAATTCACTCAAAAATGGTGCCAAACTTTTGAAAAGAGTCCCCTGATACGTTTGGCGCTAGATACAGAAGGGTGTTTAATCATAGGAAGAAAAAAATCAGGCCTCGACAACTTGACTTGTGGAAGAATATTTTTCGGAAAAAATCCCTGACCCGCGGGTCAGAATTTCACCAAAAATCTGAAGTTATCCAATTCACTCAAAAATGGTGCCAAACTGTTTCAAAGACTCGCCTGATTCGTTTGGCGGTGGATACAGGAGGGTTTTTTATCATAGCAATAAAAATCAGGCCTTGACAACTTGACCTGGGGCAAAACATTTTTTTTGAAAAAATCCCTGACCCGCGGGTCAGAATTTCACCAAAAATCTGAAGTTATCCAATTCACTCAAAAGTGGTGTCAAACTGTTGGAAAGAGTCCCCTGATAAGTTTGGCGCTAGATACAGAAGGGTTTTTATCATAGGAAGAAAAATCAGGCCTCGACAACTTGAACTGTGGAAGAACATTTTTTTGAAAAAATCCCTGACCCGCGGGTCAGAATTTCACCCAAAATCTGAAGTTATCCAATTCACTCAAAAATGGTGCCAAACTTTTGGAAAGAGTCCCCTGATACGTTTGGCGCTGGATACAGAAGGGTTTTTATCATAGGAAGAAAAAAAATCAGGCCTCGACAACTTGACTTGCGGATGAACATTTTTCTGAAAAAAATCCCTGACCCGCGGGTCAGAATTTCACCAAAGATCTGAAGTTATCCAATTCACTCAAAAATGGTGCCAAGCTGTTGGAATAACTCCCCTGATACGTTTGACGGTGGATACAGAAGGGTTTTTAATCATAGGAAGAAAAAAAATCAGGCCTCGACAACTTGACTTGCGGATGAACATTTTTTTGAAAAAATCCCTGACCCGCGGGTCAGAATTTCACCAAAGATCTGAAGTTATCCAATTCACTCAAAAATGGTGCCAAACTTTTGGAAAGAGTCCCCTGATACGTTTGGCGCTAGATACAGAATGGTTTTTAGCATTGGAAGAAAAATCAGGCCTTGACAACTTGAACTGTGGAAGAACATTTTTTTGAAAAAATCCCTGACCCGCGGGTCAGAATTTCACCAAAAATTTGAAGTTATCCAATACACTCAAAAATGGTGCCAAACTGTTGGAAAGACTCCCCTGATACGTTTGGAGGTGGATACAGAAGGGTTTTTATCATAGGAATAAAAATCAGGCCTCGAAAACTTGACCTGTGGAAGAACATTTTTTTGAAAAAATCCCTGACCCGCGGGTCAGAATTTCACCAAAAATCTGAAGTCATCCAAGTCACTCAAAAATGGTGCCAAACTGTTGGAAAGACTCCCCCGATACGTTTGGAGGTGGATACAGGAGGGTTTTTATCATAGCGATAAAAATCAGGCCTCGACAACTTGACCTGGGGGAAAACATTTTTTTAAAAAAAATCCCTGACCCGCGGGTCACAATTTCACCCAAAATCGGAAGTTTTCCAATTCACTCAAAAATGGTGCCAAGCTGTTGGACTGACTCCCCTGATACGTTTGGCGGTGGATATAGAAGGGTTTTTATCATAGGAAGAAAAAAATCAGGTCTCGACAACTTAACTTGCGGGTGAACATTTTTCTGAAAAAAATCCCTGACCCGCGGGTCAGAATTTCACCCAAAATCTGAAGTTATCAAATTCACTCAAAAACGGTGCCAAACTTTTGGAAAGAGTCCCCTGATACGTTTGGCGCTAGATACAGAAGGGTTTTTATCATAGGAAGAAAAATCAGGCCTTGACAACTTGAACTGTGGAAGAACATTTTTTTGAAAATATCCCTGACCCGCGGGTCAGAATTTCACCCAAAATCTGAAGTTTTCCAATTCACTCAAAAATGGTGCCAAACTTTTGGAAAGAGTCCCCTGATACGTTTGGCGCTGGATACAGAAGGGTTTTTATCATAGGAAGAAAAAAAATCAGGCCTCGAAAACTTGACCTGTGGAAGAACATTTTTCTGAAAAAAATCCCTGACCCGCGGGTCAGAATTTCACCAAAAATCTGAAGTTATCCAATTCACTCAAAAATGGTGCCAAACTGTTGCACAGACTCCCCTGATACGTTTGGCGCTGGATACAGAAGGGTTTTTATCATTGGAATAAAAATCAGGCCTTGACAACTTGACTTGTGGAAGAACATTTTTCGGAAAATATCCCTGACCCGCGGGTCAGAATTTCACCAAAAATCTGAAGTTATACAATTCATTCAAATATGGTGCCAAGCTGTTGGAATGACTCCCCTGATACGTTTGGCGGTGGATACAGAAGGGTTTTTAATCATAGGAAGAAAAAAAATCAGGCCTCGACAACTTGACTTGCGGATGAACATTTTTCTGAAAAAAATCCCTGACCCGCGGGTCAGGATTTCACCAAAAATCTGAAGTTATCCAATTCACTCAAAAATGGTGCCAAACTGTTGGAAAGACTCCCCTGATACGTTTGGAGGTGGATACAGGAGGGTTTTTATCATAGCGATAAAAATCAGGCCTCGACAACTTGACCTGGGGGAAAACATTTTTTTTGAAAAAATCCCTGACCCGCGGGTCACAATTTCACCCAAAATCGGAAGTTTTCCAATTCACTCAAAAATGGTGCCAAGCTGTTGGACTGACTCCCCTGATACGTTTGGCGGTGGATATAGAATGGTTTTTATCATAGGAAGAAAAAAACCAGGCCTCGACAACTTAACTTGCGTATGAACATTTTTCTGAAAAAAATCCCTGACCCGCGGGTCAGAATTTCACCCAAAACCTGAAGTTATCGAATTCACTCAAAAATGGTGCCAAACGTTTGGAAAGAGTCCCCTGATACGTTTGGCGCTAGATACAGAAGGGTTTTTATCATAGGAAGAAAAATCAGGCCTTGACAACTAGAACTGTGGAAGAACATTTTTTTGAAAATATCCCTGACCCGCGGGTCAGAATTTCACCCAAAATCTGAAGTTTTCCAATTCACTCAAAAATGGTGCCAAGCTGTTGGACTGACTCCCCTGATACGTTTGGCGGTGGATATAGAAGGGTTTTTATCATAGGAAGAAAAAAATCAGGCCTCGACAACTTAACTTGCGTAGGAACATTTTTCTGAAAAAAATCCCTGACCCGCGGGTCAGAATTTCACCCAAAATCTGAAGTTATCGAATTCACTCAAAAATGGTGCCAAACGTTTGGAAAGAGTCCCCTGATACGTTTGGCGCTAGATACAGAAGGTTTTTTATCATAGGAAGAAAAATCAGGCCTTGACAACTTGAACTGTGGAAGAACATTTTTTTGAAAATATCCCTGACCCGCGGGTCAGAATTTCACCCAAAATCTGAAGTTTTCCAATTCACTCAAAAATGGTGCCAAACTGTTGCACAGACTCCCCTGATACGTTTGACGGTGGATACAGAAGGGTTTTTAATCATAGGAAGAAAAAAATCAGGCCTCGACAACTTGATTTGTGGAAGAACATTTTTCGGAAAAAATCCCTGACCCGCGGGTCAGGATTTCACCAAAAATCTGAAGTTATCCCATTCACTCAAAAATGGTGCCAAACTGTTGCAAAGAGACCCCTGATACGTTTGGCGGTGGATACAGAAGGGTTTTTAATCATAGGAAGAAAAAAAATCAGGCCTCGACAACTTGACTTGCGGATGAACATTTTTCTGAAAAAAATCCCTGACCCGTGGGTCAGGATTTCACCAAAAATCTGAAGTTATCCAATTCACTCAAAAATGGTGCCAAACTTTTGAAAAGAGTCCCCTGATACGTTTGGCGCTAGATACAGAAGGGTGTTTAATCATAGGAAGAAAAAAATCAGGCCTCGACAACTTGACTTGTGGAAGAATATTTTTCGGAAAAAATCCCTGACCCGCGGGTCAGAATTTCACCAAAAATCTGAAGTTATCCAATTCACTCAAAAATGGTGCCAAACTGTTTCAAAGACTCGCCTGATTCGTTTGGCGGTGGATACAGGAGGGTTTTTTATCATAGCAATAAAAATCAGGCCTTGACAACTTGACCTGGGGCAAAACATTTTTTTTGAAAAAATCCCTGACCCGCGGGTCAGAATTTCACCAAAAATCTGAAGTTATCGAATTCACTCAAAAATGGTGCCAAATTTTGGAAAGAGTCCCCTGATACGTTTGGCGCTAGATACAGAAGGGTTTTTAATCATAGGAAGAAAAAAATCAGGCCTCGAAAACTTGACTTGTGGAAGAACATTTTTCGAAAAAAATCCCTGACCCGCGGGTCAGAATTTCACCAAAAATCTGAAGTTATCCAATTCACTCAAAAATGGTGCCAAACTGTTTCAAAGACTCGCCTGATTCGTTTGGCGGTGGATACAGGAGGGTTTTTTATCATAGCAATAAAAATCAGGCCTTGACAACTTGACCTGGGGCAAAACATTTTTTTTGAAAAAATCCCTGACCCGCGGGTCAGAATTTCACCAAATATCTGAAGTTATCCAATTCACTCAAAAGTGGTGTCAAACTGTTGGAAAGAGTCCCCTGATAAGTTTGGCGCTAGATACAGAAGGGTTTTTATCATAGGAAGAAAAATCAGGCCTCGACAACTTGAACTGTGGAAGAACATTTTTTTGAAAAAATCCCTGACCCGCGGGTCAGAATTTCACCCAAAATCTGAAGTTATCCAATTCACTCAAAAATGGTGCCAAACTTTTGGAAAGAGTCCCCTGATACGTTTGGCGCTGGATACAGAAGGGTTTTTATCATAGGAAGAAAAAAAATCAGGCCTCGACAACTTGACTTGCGGATGAACATTTTTCTGAAAAAAATCCCTGACCCGCGGGTCAGAATTTCACCAAAGATCTGAAGTTATCCAATTCACTCAAAAATGGTGCCAAGCTGTTGGAATAACTCCCCTGATACGTTTGACGGTGGATACAGAAGGGTTTTTAATCATAGGAAGAAAAAAAATCAGGCCTCGACAACTTGACTTGCGGATGAACATTTTTTTGAAAAAATCCCTGACCCGCGGGTCAGAATTTCACCAAAGATCTGAAGTTATCCAATTCACTCAAAAATGGTGCCAAACTTTTGGAAAGAGTCCCCTGATGCGTTTGGCGCTAGATACAGAATGGTTTTTAGCATTGGAAGAAAAATCAGGCCTTGACAACTTGACCTGTGGAAGAACATTTTTTTGAAAAAATCCCTGACCCGCGGGTCAGAATTTCACCAAAAATCTGAAGTTATCCAAGTCACTCAAAAATGGTGCCAAACTGTTGGAAAGACTCCCCCGATACGTTTGGAGGTGGATACAGGAGGGTTTTTATCATAGCGATAAAAATCAGGCCTCGACAACTTGACCTGGGGGAAAACATTTTTTTAAAAAAAATCCCTGACCCGCGGGTCACAATTTCACCCAAAATCGGAAGTTTTCCAATTCACTCAAAAATGGTGCCAAGCTGTTGGACTGACTCCCCTGATACGTTTGGCGGTGGATATAGAAGGGTTTTTATCATAGGAAGAAAAAAATCAGGTCTCGACAACTTAACTTGCGGGTGAACATTTTTCTGAAAAAAATCCCTGACCCGCGGGTCAGAATTTCACCCAAAATCTGAAGTTATCAAATTCACTCAAAAACGGTGCCAAACTTTTGGAAAGAGTCCCCTGATACGTTTGGCGCTAGATACAGAAGGGTTTTTATCATAGGAAGAAAAATCAGGCCTTGACAACTTGAACTGTGGAAGAACATTTTTTTGAAAATATCCCTGACCCGCGGGTCAGAATTTCACCCAAAATCTGAAGTTTTCCAATTCACTCAAAAATGGTGCCAAACTTTTGGAAAGAGTCCCCTGATACGTTTGGCGCTGGATACAGAAGGGTTTTTATCATAGGAAGAAAAAAAATCAGGCCTCGAAAACTTGACCTGTGGAAGAACATTTTTCTGAAAAAAATCCCTGACCCGCGGGTCAGAATTTCACCAAAAATCTGAAGTTATCCAATTCACTCAAAAATGGTGCCAAACTGTTGCACAGACTCCCCTGATACGTTTGGCGCTGGATACAGAAGGGTTTTTATCATTGGAATAAAAATCAGGCCTTGACAACTTGACTTGTGGAAGAACATTTTTCGGAAAATATCCCTGACCCGCGGGTCAGAATTTCACCAAAAATCTGAAGTTATACAATTCATTCAAATATGGTGCCAAGCTGTTGGAATGACTCCCCTGATACGTTTGGCGGTGGATACAGAAGGGTTTTTAATCATAGGAAGAAAAAAAATCAGGCCTCGACAACTTGACTTGCGGATGAACATTTTTCTGAAAAAAATCCCTGACCCGCGGGTCAGGATTTCACCAAAAATCTGAAGTTATCCAATTCACTCAAAAATGGTGCCAAACTGTTGGAAAGACTCCCCTGATACGTTTGGAGGTGGATACAGGAGGGTTTTTATCATAGCGATAAAAATCAGGCCTCGACAACTTGACCTGGGGGAAAACATTTTTTTTGAAAAAATCCCTGACCCGCGGGTCACAATTTCACCCAAAATCGGAAGTTTTCCAATTCACTCAAAAATGGTGCCAAGCTGTTGGACTGACTCCCCTGATACGTTTGGCGGTGGATATAGAATGGTTTTTATCATAGGAAGAAAAAAACCAGGCCTCGACAACTTAACTTGCGTATGAACATTTTTCTGAAAAAAATCCCTGACCCGCGGGTCAGAATTTCACCCAAAACCTGAAGTTATCGAATTCACTCAAAAATGGTGCCAAACGTTTGGAAAGAGTCCCCTGATACGTTTGGCGCTAGATACAGAAGGGTTTTTATCATAGGAAGAAAAATCAGGCCTTGACAACTAGAACTGTGGAAGAACATTTTTTTGAAAATATCCCTGACCCGCGGGTCAGAATTTCACCCAAAATCTGAAGTTTTCCAATTCACTCAAAAATGGTGCCAAGCTGTTGGACTGACTCCCCTGATACGTTTGGCGGTGGATATAGAAGGGTTTTTATCATAGGAAGAAAAAAATCAGGCCTCGACAACTTAACTTGCGTAGGAACATTTTTCTGAAAAAAATCCCTGACCCGCGGGTCAGAATTTCACCCAAAATCTGAAGTTATCGAATTCACTCAAAAATGGTGCCAAACGTTTGGAAAGAGTCCCCTGATACGTTTGGCGCTAGATACAGAAGGTTTTTTATCATAGGAAGAAAAATCAGGCCTTGACAACTTGAACTGTGGAAGAACATTTTTTTGAAAATATCCCTGACCCGCGGGTCAGAATTTCACCCAAAATCTGAAGTTTTCCAATTCACTCAAAAATGGTGCCAAACTGTTGCACAGACTCCCCTGATACGTTTGACGGTGGATACAGAAGGGTTTTTAATCATAGGAAGAAAAAAATCAGGCCTCGACAACTTGATTTGTGGAAGAACATTTTTCGGAAAAAATCCCTGACCCGCGGGTCAGGATTTCACCAAAAATCTGAAGTTATCCCATTCACTCAAAAATGGTGCCAAACTGTTGCAAAGAGACCCCTGATACGTTTGGCGGTGGATACAGAAGGGTTTTTAATCATAGGAAGAAAAAAAATCAGGCCTCGACAACTTGACTTGCGGATGAACATTTTTCTGAAAAAAATCCCTGACCCGTGGGTCAGGATTTCACCAAAAATCTGAAGTTATCCAATTCACTCAAAAATGGTGCCAAACGTTTGAAAAGAGTCCCCTGATACGTTTGGCGCTAGATACAGAAGGGTGTTTAATCATAGGAAGAAAAAAATCAGGCCTCGACAACTTGACTTGTGGAAGAATATTTTTCGGAAAAAATCCCTGACCCGCGGGTCAGAATTTCACCAAAAATCTGAAGTTATCCAATTCACTCAAAAATGGTGCCAAACTGTTTCAAAGACTCGCCTGATTCGTTTGGCGGTGGATACAGGAGGGTTTTTTATCATAGCAATAAAAATCAGGCCTTGACAACTTGACCTGGGGCAAAACATTTTTTTTGAAAAAATCCCTGACCCGCGGGTCAGAATTTCACCAAATATCTGAAGTTATCCAATTCACTCAAAAGTGGTGTCAAACTGTTGGAAAGAGTCCCCTGATAAGTTTGGCGCTAGATACAGAAGGGTTTTTATCATAGGAAGAAAAATCAGGCCTCGACAACTTGAACTGTGGAAGAACATTTTTTTGAAAAAATCCCTGACCCGCGGGTCAGAATTTCACCCAAAATCTGAAGTTATCCAATTCACTCAAAAATGGTGCCAAACTTTTGGAAAGAGTCCCCTGATACGTTTGGCGCTGGATACAGAAGGGTTTTTATCATAGGAAGAAAAAAAATCAGGCCTCGACAACTTGACTTGCGGATGAACATTTTTCTGAAAAAAATCCCTGACCCGCGGGTCAGAATTTCACCAAAGATCTGAAGTTATCCAATTCACTCAAAAATGGTGCCAAGCTGTTGGAATAACTCCCCTGATACGTTTGACGGTGGATACAGAAGGGTTTTTAATCATAGGAAGAAAAAAAATCAGGCCTCGACAACTTGACTTGCGGATGAACATTTTTTTGAAAAAATCCCTGACCCGCGGGTCAGAATTTCACCAAAGATCTGAAGTTATCCAATTCACTCAAAAATGGTGCCAAACTTTTGGAAAGAGTCCCCTGATGCGTTTGGCGCTAGATACAGAATGGTTTTTAGCATTGGAAGAAAAATCAGGCCTTGACAACTTGAACTGTGGAAGAACATTTTTTTGAAAAAATCCCTGACCCGCGGGTCAGAATTTCACCAAAAATCTGAAGTTATCCAATACACTCAAAAATGGTGCCAAACTGTTGGAAAGACTCCCCTGATACGTTTGGAGGTGGATACAGAAGGGTTTTTATCATAGGAATAAAAATCAGGCCTCGAAAACTTGACCTGTGGAAGAACATTTTTTTGAAAAAATCCCTGACCCGCGGGTCAGAATTTCACCCAAAATCTGAAGTTATCCAATTCACTCAAAAATGGTGCCAAACTGTTGGAAAGACTCCCCTGATACGTTTGGAGGTGGATACAGGAGGGTTTTTATCATAGCGATAAAAATCAGGCCTCGACAACTTGACCTGGGGGAAAACATTTTTTTTGAAAAAATCCCTGACCCGCGGGTCACAATTTCACCCAAAATCGGAAGTTTTCCAATTCACTCAAAAATGGTGCCAAGCTGTTGGACTGACTCCCCTGATACGTTTGGCGGTGGATATAGAATGGTTTTTATCATAGGAAGAAAAAAACCAGGCCTCGACAACTTAACTTGCGTATGAACATTTTTCTGAAAAAAATCCCTGACCCGCGGGTCAGAATTTCACCCAAAACCTGAAGTTATCGAATTCACTCAAAAATGGTGCCAAACGTTTGGAAAGAGTCCCCTGATACGTTTGGCGCTAGATACAGAAGGGTTTTTATCATAGGAAGAAAAATCAGGCCTTGACAACTAGAACTGTGGAAGAACATTTTTTTGAAAATATCCCTGACCCGCGGGTCAGAATTTCACCCAAAATCTGAAGTTTTCCAATTCACTCAAAAATGGTGCCAAGCTGTTGGACTGACTCCCCTGATACGTTTGGCGGTGGATATAGAAGGGTTTTTATCATAGGAAGAAAAAAATCAGGCCTCGACAACTTAACTTGCGTAGGAACATTTTTCTGAAAAAAATCCCTGACCCGCGGGTCAGAATTTCACCCAAAATCTGAAGTTATCGAATTCACTCAAAAATGGTGCCAAACGTTTGGAAAGAGTCCCCTGATACGTTTGGCGCTAGATACAGAAGGTTTTTTATCATAGGAAGAAAAATCAGGCCTTGACAACTTGAACTGTGGAAGAACATTTTTTTGAAAATATCCCTGACCCGCGGGTCAGAATTTCACCCAAAATCTGAAGTTTTCCAATTCACTCAAAAATGGTGCCAAACTGTTGCACAGACTCCCCTGATACGTTTGACGGTGGATACAGAAGGGTTTTTAATCATAGGAAGAAAAAAATCAGGCCTCGACAACTTGATTTGTGGAAGAACATTTTTCGGAAAAAATCCCTGACCCGCGGGTCAGGATTTCACCAAAAATCTGAAGTTATCCCATTCACTCAAAAATGGTGCCAAACTGTTGCAAAGAGACCCCTGATACGTTTGGCGGTGGATACAGAAGGGTTTTTAATCATAGGAAGAAAAAAAATCAGGCCTCGACAACTTGACTTGCGGATGAACATTTTTCTGAAAAAAATCCCTGACCCGTGGGTCAGGATTTCACCAAAAATCTGAAGTTATCCAATTCACTCAAAAATGGTGCCAAACTTTTGAAAAGAGTCCCCTGATACGTTTGGCGCTAGATACAGAAGGGTGTTTAATCATAGGAAGAAAAAAATCAGGCCTCGACAACTTGACTTGTGGAAGAATATTTTTCGGAAAAAATCCCTGACCCGCGGGTCAGAATTTCACCAAAAATCTGAAGTTATCCAATTCACTCAAAAATGGTGCCAAACTGTTTCAAAGACTCGCCTGATTCGTTTGGCGGTGGATACAGGAGGGTTTTTTATCATAGCAATAAAAATCAGGCCTTGACAACTTGACCTGGGGCAAAACATTTTTTTTGAAAAAATCCCTGACCCGCGGGTCAGAATTTCACCAAAAATCTGAAGTTATCGAATTCACTCAAAAATGGTGCCAAATTTTGGAAAGAGTCCCCTGATACGTTTGGCGCTAGATACAGAAGGGTTTTTAATCATAGGAAGAAAAAAATCAGGCCTCGAAAACTTGACTTGTGGAAGAACATTTTTCGAAAAAAATCCCTGACCCGCGGGTCAGAATTTCACCAAATATCTGAAGTTATCCAATTCACTCAAAAGTGGTGTCAAACTGTTGGAAAGAGTCCCCTGATAAGTTTGGCGCTAGATACAGAAGGGTTTTTATCATAGGAAGAAAAATCAGGCCTCGACAACTTGAACTGTGGAAGAACATTTTTTTGAAAAAATCCCTGACCCGCGGGTCAGAATTTCACCCAAAATCTGAAGTTATCCAATTCACTCAAAAATGGTGCCAAACTTTTGGAAAGAGTCCCCTGATACGTTTGGCGCTGGATACAGAAGGGTTTTTATCATAGGAAGAAAAAAAATCAGGCCTCGACAACTTGACTTGCGGATGAACATTTTTCTGAAAAAAATCCCTGACCCGCGGGTCAGAATTTCACCAAAGATCTGAAGTTATCCAATTCACTCAAAAATGGTGCCAAGCTGTTGGAATAACTCCCCTGATACGTTTGACGGTGGATACAGAAGGGTTTTTAATCATAGGAAGAAAAAAAATCAGGCCTCGACAACTTGACTTGCGGATGAACATTTTTTTGAAAAAATCCCTGACCCGCGGGTCAGAATTTCACCAAAGATCTGAAGTTATCCAATTCACTCAAAAATGGTGCCAAACTTTTGGAAAGAGTCCCCTGATGCGTTTGGCGCTAGATACAGAATGGTTTTTAGCATTGGAAGAAAAATCAGGCCTTGACAACTTGACCTGTGGAAGAACATTTTTTTGAAAAAATCCCTGACCCGCGGGTCAGAATTTCACCAAAAATCTGAAGTTATCCAAGTCACTCAAAAATGGTGCCAAACTGTTGGAAAGACTCCCCCGATACGTTTGGAGGTGGATACAGGAGGGTTTTTATCATAGCGATAAAAATCAGGCCTCGACAACTTGACCTGGGGGAAAACATTTTTTTAAAAAAAATCCCTGACCCGCGGGTCACAATTTCACCCAAAATCGGAAGTTTTCCAATTCACTCAAAAATGGTGCCAAGCTGTTGGACTGACTCCCCTGATACGTTTGGCGGTGGATATAGAAGGGTTTTTATCATAGGAAGAAAAAAATCAGGTCTCGACAACTTAACTTGCGGGTGAACATTTTTCTGAAAAAAATCCCTGACCCGCGGGTCAGAATTTCACCCAAAATCTGAAGTTATCAAATTCACTCAAAAACGGTGCCAAACTTTTGGAAAGAGTCCCCTGATACGTTTGGCGCTAGATACAGAAGGGTTTTTATCATAGGAAGAAAAATCAGGCCTTGACAACTTGAACTGTGGAAGAACATTTTTTTGAAAATATCCCTGACCCGCGGGTCAGAATTTCACCCAAAATCTGAAGTTATCAAATTCACTCAAAAACGGTGCCAAACTTTTGGAAAGAGTCCCCTGATACGTTTGGCGCTGGATACAGAAGGGTTTTTATCATAGGAAGAAAAAAAATCAGGCCTCGAAAACTTGACCTGTGGAAGAACATTTTTCTGAAAAAAATCCCTGACCCGCGGGTCAGAATTTCACCAAAAATCTGAAGTTATCCAATTCACTCAAAAATGGTGCCAAACTGTTGCACAGACTCCCCTGATACGTTTGGCGCTGGATACAGAAGGGTTTTTATCATTGGAATAAAAATCAGGCCTTGACAACTTGACTTGTGGAAGAACATTTTTCGGAAAATATCCCTGACCCGCGGGTCAGAATTTCACCAAAAATCTGAAGTTATACAATTCATTCAAATATGGTGCCAAGCTGTTGGAATGACTCCCCTGATACGTTTGGCGGTGGATACAGAAGGGTTTTTAATCATAGGAAGAAAAAAAATCAGGCCTCGACAACTTGACTTGCGGATGAACATTTTTCTGAAAAAAATCCCTGACCCGCGGGTCAGGATTTCACCAAAAATCTGAAGTTATCCAATTCACTCAAAAATGGTGCCAAACTGTTGGAAAGACTCCCCTGATACGTTTGGAGGTGGATACAGGAGGGTTTTTATCATAGCGATAAAAATCAGGCCTCGACAACTTGACCTGGGGGAAAACATTTTTTTTGAAAAAATCCCTGACCCGCGGGTCACAATTTCACCCAAAATCGGAAGTTTTCCAATTCACTCAAAAATGGTGCCAAGCTGTTGGACTGACTCCCCTGATACGTTTGGCGGTGGATATAGAATGGTTTTTATCATAGGAAGAAAAAAACCAGGCCTCGACAACTTAACTTGCGTATGAACATTTTTCTGAAAAAAATCCCTGACCCGCGGGTCAGAATTTCACCCAAAACCTGAAGTTATCGAATTCACTCAAAAATGGTGCCAAACGTTTGGAAAGAGTCCCCTGATACGTTTGGCGCTAGATACAGAAGGGTTTTTATCATAGGAAGAAAAATCAGGCCTTGACAACTAGAACTGTGGAAGAACATTTTTTTGAAAATATCCCTGACCCGCGGGTCAGAATTTCACCCAAAATCTGAAGTTTTCCAATTCACTCAAAAATGGTGCCAAGCTGTTGGACTGACTCCCCTGATACGTTTGGCGGTGGATATAGAAGGGTTTTTATCATAGGAAGAAAAAAATCAGGCCTCGACAACTTAACTTGCGTAGGAACATTTTTCTGAAAAAAATCCCTGACCCGCGGGTCAGAATTTCACCCAAAATCTGAAGTTATCGAATTCACTCAAAAATGGTGCCAAACGTTTGGAAAGAGTCCCCTGATACGTTTGGCGCTAGATACAGAAGGTTTTTTATCATAGGAAGAAAAATCAGGCCTTGACAACTTGAACTGTGGAAGAACATTTTTTTGAAAATATCCCTGACCCGCGGGTCAGAATTTCACCCAAAATCTGAAGTTTTCCAATTCACTCAAAAATGGTGCCAAACTGTTGCACAGACTCCCCTGATACGTTTGACGGTGGATACAGAAGGGTTTTTAATCATAGGAAGAAAAAAATCAGGCCTCGACAACTTGATTTGTGGAAGAACATTTTTCGGAAAAAATCCCTGACCCGCGGGTCAGGATTTCACCAAAAATCTGAAGTTATCCCATTCACTCAAAAATGGTGCCAAACTGTTGCAAAGAGACCCCTGATACGTTTGGCGGTGGATACAGAAGGGTTTTTAATCATAGGAAGAAAAAAAATCAGGCCTCGACAACTTGACTTGCGGATGAACATTTTTCTGAAAAAAATCCCTGACCCGTGGGTCAGGATTTCACCAAAAATCTGAAGTTATCCAATTCACTCAAAAATGGTGCCAAACTTTTGAAAAGAGTCCCCTGATACGTTTGGCGCTAGATACAGAAGGGTGTTTAATCATAGGAAGAAAAAAATCAGGCCTCGACAACTTGACTTGTGGAAGAATATTTTTCGGAAAAAATCCCTGACCCGCGGGTCAGAATTTCACCAAAAATCTGAAGTTATCCAATTCACTCAAAAATGGTGCCAAACTGTTTCAAAGACTCGCCTGATTCGTTTGGCGGTGGATACAGGAGGGTTTTTTATCATAGCAATAAAAATCAGGCCTTGACAACTTGACCTGGGGCAAAACATTTTTTTTGAAAAAATCCCTGACCCGCGGGTCAGAATTTCACCAAATATCTGAAGTTATCCAATTCACTCAAAAGTGGTGTCAAACTGTTGGAAAGAGTCCCCTGATAAGTTTGGCGCTAGATACAGAAGGGTTTTTATCATAGGAAGAAAAATCAGGCCTCGACAACTTGAACTGTGGAAGAACATTTTTTTGAAAAAATCCCTGACCCGCGGGTCAGAATTTCACCCAAAATCTGAAGTTATCCAATTCACTCAAAAATGGTGCCAAACTTTTGGAAAGAGTCCCCTGATACGTTTGGCGCTGGATACAGAAGGGTTTTTATCATAGGAAGAAAAAAAATCAGGCCTCGACAACTTGACTTGCGGATGAACATTTTTCTGAAAAAAATCCCTGACCCGCGGGTCAGAATTTCACCAAAGATCTGAAGTTATCCAATTCACTCAAAAATGGTGCCAAGCTGTTGGAATAACTCCCCTGATACGTTTGACGGTGGATACAGAAGGGTTTTTAATCATAGGAAGAAAAAAAATCAGGCCTCGACAACTTGACTTGCGGATGAACATTTTTTTGAAAAAATCCCTGACCCGCGGGTCAGAATTTCACCAAAGATCTGAAGTTATCCAATTCACTCAAAAATGGTGCCAAACTTTTGGAAAGAGTCCCCTGATGCGTTTGGCGCTAGATACAGAATGGTTTTTAGCATTGGAAGAAAAATCAGGCCTTGACAACTTGAACTGTGGAAGAACATTTTTTTGAAAAAATCCCTGACCCGCGGGTCAAAATTTCACCAAAAATCTGAAGTTATCCAATACACTCAAAAATGGTGCCAAACTGTTGGAAAGACTCCCCTGATACGTTTGGAGGTGGATACAGAAGGGTTTTTATCATAGGAATAAAAATCAGGCCTCGAAAACTTGACCTGTGGAAGAACATTTTTTTGAAAAAATCCCTGACCCGCGGGTCAGAATTTCACCAAAAATCTGAAGTTATCCAAGTCACTCAAAAATGGTGCCAAACTGTTGGAAAGACTCCCCCGATACGTTTGGAGGTGGATACAGGAGGGTTTTTATCATAGCGATAAAAATCAGGCCTCGACAACTTGACCTGGGGGAAAACATTTTTTTTGAAAAAATCCCTGACCCGCGGGTCACAATTTCACCCAAAATCGGAAGTTTTCCAATTCACTCAAAAATGGTGCCAAGCTGTTGGACTGACTCCCCTGATACGTTTGGCGGTGGATATAGAAGGGTTTTTATCATAGGAAGAAAAAAATCAGGTCTCGACAACTTAACTTGCGGGTGAACATTTTTCTGAAAAAAATCCCTGACCCGCGGGTCAGAATTTCACCCAAAATCTGAAGTTATCGAATTCACTCAAAAACGGTGACAAACTTTTGGAAAGAGTCCCCTGATACGTTTGGCGCTAGATACAGAAGGGTTTTTATCATAGGAAGAAAAATCAGGCCTTGACAACTTGAACTGTGGAAGAACATTTTTTTGAAAATATCCCTGACCCGCGGGTCAGAATTTCACCCAAAATCTGAAGTTTTCCAATTCACTCAAAAATGGTGCCAAACTTTTGGAAAGAGTCCCCTGATACGTTTGGCGCTGGATACAGAAGGGTTTTTATCATAGGAAGAAAAAAAATCAGGCCTCGACAACTTACACTGTGGAAGAACATTTTTCTGAAAAAAATCCCTGACCCGCGGGTCAGAATTTCACCAAAAATCTGAAGTTATCCAATTCACTCAAAAATGGTGCCAAACTGTTGCACAGACTCCCCTGATACGTTTGGCGCTGGATACAGAAGGGTTTTTATCATTGGAATAAAAATCAGGCCTTGACAACTTGACTTGTGGAAGAACATTTTTCGGAAAATATCCCTGACCCGCGGGTCAGAATTTCACCAAAAATCTGAAGTTATACAATTCATTCAAATATGGTGCCAAGCTGTTGGAATGACTCCCCTGATACGTTTGGCGGTGGATACAGAAGGGTTTTTAATCATAGGAAGAAAAAAAATCAGGCCTCGACAACTTGACTTGCGGATGAACATTTTTCTGAAAAAAATCCCTGACCCGCGGGTCAGGATTTCACCAAAAATCTGAAGTTATCCAATTCACTCAAAAATGGTGCCAAACTGTTGGAAAGACTCCCCTGATACGTTTGGAGGTGGATACAGGAGGGTTTTTATCATAGCGATAAAAATCAGGCCTCGACAACTTGACCTGGGGGAAAACATTTTTTTTGAAAAAATCCCTGACCCGCGGGTCACAATTTCACCCAAAATCGGAAGTTTTCCAATTCACTCAAAAATGGTGCCAAGCTGTTGGACTGACTCCCCTGATACGTTTGGCGGTGGATATAGAATGGTTTTTATCATAGGAAGAAAAAAATCAGGCCTCGACAACTTAACTTGCGTATGAACATTTTTCTGAAAAAAATCCCTGACCCGCGGGTCAGAATTTCACCCAAAATCTGAAGTTATCGAATTCACTCAAAAATGGTGCCAAACGTTTGGAAAGAGTCCCCTGATACGTTTGGCGCTAGATACAGAAGGGTTTTTATCATAGGAAGAAAAATCAGGCCTTGACAACTAGAACTGTGGAAGAACATTTTTTTGAAAATATCCCTGACCCGCGGGTCAGAATTTCACCCAAAATCTGAAGTTTTCCAATTCACTCAAAAATGGTGCCAAACTGTTGCACAGACTCCCCTGATACGTTTGGAGGTGGATACAGGAGGGTTTTAACATAGGAATAAAAATCAAGCCTCGACAACTTGACCTGTGGAAGAACATTTTTTTGAAAATATCCCTGACCCGCGGGTCAGAATTTCACCCAAAATCTGAAGTTTTCCAATTCACTCAAAAATGGTGCCAAACTTTTGGAAAGAGTCCCCTGATACGTTTGGCGCTGGATACAGAAGGGTTTTTATCATAGGAAGAAAAAAATCAGGCCTCGACAACTTACACTGTGGAAGAACATTTTTCTGAAAAAAATCCCTGACCCGCGGGTCAGAATTTCACCAAAAATCTGAAGTTATCCAATTCACTCAAAAATGGTGCCAAACCGTTGCACAGACTCCCCTGATACGTTTGGCGCTGGATACAGAAGGGTTTTTATCATTGGAATAAAAATCAGGCCTTGACAACTTGACTTGTGGAAGAAGATTTTTCGGAAAAAATCCCTGACCCGCGGGTCAGAATTTCACCCAAAATCTGAAGTTATCGAATTCACTCAAAAATGGTGCCAAACGTTTGGAAAGAGTCCCCTGATACGTTTGGCGTTAGATACAGAAGGGTTTTTATCATAGGAAGAAAAATCAGGCCTTGACAACTTGAACTGTGGAAGAACATTTTTTTGAAAATATCCCTGACCCGCGGGTCAGAATTTCACCCAAAATCTGAAGTTTTCCAATTCACTCAAAAATGGTGCCAAACTGTTTCAAAGACTCGCCTGATTCGTTTGGCGGTGGATACAGGAGGGTTTTTTATCATAGCAATAAAAATCAGGCCTTGACAACTTGACCTGGGGCAAAACATTTTTTTTGAAAAAATCCCTGACCCGCGGGTCAGAATTTCACCAAAAATCTGAAGTTATCCAATTCACTCAAAAGTGGTGCCAAACTGTTAGAAAGAGTCCCCTGATAAGTTTGGCGCTGGATACAGAAGGGTTTTTATCATAGGAAGAAAAATCAGGCCTCGACAACTTGAACTGTGGAAGAACATTTTTTTGAAAAAATCCCTGACCCGCGGGTCAGAATTTCACCAAAAATCTGAAGTTATCCAATTCACTCAAAAATGGTGCCAAGCTGTTGGAATGACTCCCCTGATACGTTTGGCGGTGGATATAGAAGGGATTTTATCATAGGAAGAAAAAAATCAGGCCTCGACAACTTGACTTGCGGATGAACATTTTTCTGAAAAAAATCCCTGACCCGCGGGTCAGAATTTCACCAAAAATCTGATGTTATCCAATTCACTCAAAAATGGTGCCAAACTGTTGGAAAGACTCCCCTGATACGTTTGGAGGTGGATACAGAAGGGTTTTTATCATAGGAATAAAAATCAGGCCTCGAAAACTTGACCTGTGGAAGAACATTTTTTTGGAAAAAATCCCTGACCCAGGGGTCACAATTTCACCAAAAATCTGAAGTTATCCAATTCACTCAAAAATGGTGCCAAACTGTTGCACAGACTCGCCTGATACGCTTGGTGGTGGATACAGAAGGGTTTTTATCATAGGAAGAAAAAAATCAGGTCTCGACAACTTAACTTGCGGATGAACATTTTTCTGAAAAAAATCCCTGACCCGCGGGTCAGAATTTCACCCAAAATCTGAAGTTATTGAATTCACTCAAAAATGGTGCCAAACTTTTGGAAAGAGTCCCCTGATACGTTTGGCGCTAGATACAGAAGGGTTTTTATCATAGGAAGAAAAATCAGGCCTTGACAACTTGAACTGTGGTAGAACATTTTTTTGAAAATATCCCTCACCCGCGGGTCAGAATTTCACCCAAAATCTGAAGTTTTCCAATTCACTCAAAAATGGTGCCAAACTGTTGCACAGACTCCCCTGATACATTTGACGGTGGATACAGAAGGGTTTTTAATCATAGGAAGAAAAAAATCAGGCCTCGACAACTTGACTTGTGGAAGAACATTTTTCGGAAAAAATCCCTGACCCGCGGGTCAGAATTTCACCAAAAATCTGAAGTTATCCAATTCACTCAAAAATGGTGCCAAACTGTTTCAAAGACTCGCCTGATTCGTTTGGCGGTGGATACAGGAGGGTTTTTTATCATAGCAATAAAAATCAGGCCTTGACAACTTGACCTGGGGCAAAACATTTTTTTTGAAAAAATCCCTGACCCGCGGGTCAGAATTTCACCAAAAATCTGAAGTTATCCAATTCACTCAAAAATGGTGCCAAACTGTTGGAAAGACTCCCCTGATACGTTTGGAGGTGGATACAGGAGGGTTTTTATCATAGCGATAAAAATCAGGCCTCGACAACTTGACCTGGGGGAAAACATTTTTTTTGAAAAAATCCCTGACCCGCGGGTCACAATTTCACCCAAAATCGGAAGTTTTCCAATTCACTCAAAAATGGTGCCAAGCTGTTGGACTGACTCCCCTGATACGTTTGGCGGTGGATATAGAAGGGTTTTTATCATAGGAAGAAAAAAATCAGGTCTCGACAACTTAACTTGCGGATGAACATTTTTCTGAAAAAAATCCCTGACCCGCGGGTCAGAATTTCACCCAAAATCTGAAGTTATCGAATTCACTCAAAAATGGTGCCAAACTTTTGGAAAGAGTCCCCTGATACGTTTGGCGCTAGATACAGAAGGGTTTTTATCATAGGAAGAAAAATCAGGCCTTGACAACTTGAACTGTGGTAGAACATTTTTTTGAAAATATCCCTCACCCGCGGGTCAGAATTTCACCCAAAATCTGAAGTTTTCCAATTCACTCAAAAATGGTGCCAAACTGTTGCACAGACTCCCCTGATACATTTGACGGTGGATACAGAAGGGTTTTTAATCATAGGAAGAAAAAAATCAGGCCTCGACAACTTGACTTGTGGAAGAACATTTTTCGGAAAAAATCCCTGACCCGCGGGTCAGAATTTCACCAAAAATCTGAAGTTATCCAATTCACTCAAAAATGGTGCCAAACTGTTTCAAAGACTCGCCTGATTCGTTTGGCGGTGGATACAGGAGGGTTTTTTATCATAGCAATAAAAATCAGGCCTTGACAACTTGACCTGGGGCGAAACATTATTTTTGAAAAAATCCCTGACCCGCGGGTCAGAATTTCACCAAAAATCTGAAGTTATCCAATTCACTCAAAAGTGGTGCCAAACTGTTGGAAAGACTCCCCTGATACGTTTGGAGGTGGATACAGGAGGGTTTTTATCATAGCGATAAAAATCAGGCCTCGACAACTTGACCTGGGGGAAAACATTTTTTTTGAAAAAATTCCTGACCCGCGGGTCACAATTTCACCCAAAATCGGCAGTTTTCCAATTCACTCAAAAATGGTGCCAAGCTGTTGGACTGACTCCCCTGATACGTTTGGCGGTGGATATAGAAGGGTTTTTATCATAGGAAGAAAAAAATCAGGTCTCGACAACTTAACTTGCGGATGAACATTTTTCTGAAAAAAATCCCTGACCCGCGGGTCAGAATTTCACCCAAAATCTGAAGTTATTGAATTCACTCAAAAATGGTGCCAAACTTTTGGAAAGAGTCCCCTGATACGTTTGGCGCTAGATACAGAAGGGTTTTTATCATAGGAAGAAAAATCAGGCCTTGACAACTTGAACTGTGGTAGAACATTTTTTTGAAAATATCCCTCACCCGCGGGTCAGAATTTCACCCAAAATCTGAAGTTTTCCAATTCACTCAAAAATGGTGCCAAACTGTTGCACAGACTCCCCTGATACATTTGACGGTGGATACAGAAGGGTTTTTAATCATAGGAAGAAAAAAATCAGGCCTCGACAACTTGACTTGTGGAAGAACATTTTTCGGAAAAAATCCCTGACCCGCGGGTCAGAATTTCACCAAAAATCTGAAGTTATCCAATTCACTCAAAAATGGTGCCAAACTGTTTCAAAGACTCGCCTGATTCGTTTGGCGGTGGATACAGGAGGGTTTTTTATCATAGCAATAAAAATCAGGCCTTGACAACTTGACCTGGGGCAAAACATTTTTTTTGAAAAAATCCCTGACCCGCGGGTCAGAATTTCACCAAAAATCTGAAGTTATCCAATTCACTCAAAAATGGTGCCAAACTGTTGGAAAGACTCCCCTGATACGTTTGGAGGTGGATACAGGAGGGTTTTTATCATAGCGATAAAAATCAGGCCTCGACAACTTGACCTGGGAGAAAACATTTTTTTTGAAAAAATCCCTGACCCGCGGGTCACAATTTCACCCAAAATCGGAAGTTTTCCAATTAACTCAAAAATGGTGCCAAGCTGTTGGACTGACTCCCCTGATACGTTTGGCGGTGGATATAGAAGGGTTTTTATCATAGGAAGAAAAAAATCAGGTCTCGACAACTTAACTTGCGGATGAACATTTTTCTGAAAAAAATCCCTGACCCGCGGGTCAGAATTTCACCCAAAATCTGAAGTTATCGAATTCACTCAAAAATGGTGCCAAACTTTTGGAAAGAGTCCCCTGATACGTTTGGCGCTAGATACAGAAGGGTTTTTATCATAGGAAGAAAAATCAGGCCTTGACAACTTGAACTGTGGTAGAACATTTTTTTGAAAATATCCCTCACCCGCGGGTCAGAATTTCACCCAAAATCTGAAGTTTTCCAATTCACTCAAAAATGGTGCCAAACTGTTGCACAGACTCCCCTGATAGATTTGACGGTGGATACAGAAGGGTTTTTAATCATAGGAAGAAAAAAATCAGGCCTCGACAACTTGACTTGTGGAAGAACATTTTTCGGAAAAAATCCCTGACCCGCGGGTCAGAATTTCACCAAAAATCTGAAGTTATCCAATTCACTCAAAAATGGTGCCAAACTGTTTCAAAGACTCGCCTGATTCGTTTGGCGGTGGATACAGGAGGGTTTTTTATCATAGCAATAAAAATCAGGCCTTGACAACTTGACCTGGGGCAAAACATTATTTTTGAAAAAATCCCTGACCCGCGGGTCAGAATTTCACCAAAAATCTGAAGTTATCCAATTCACTCAAAAATGGTGCCAAACTTTTGGAAAGAGTCCCCTGATACGTTTGGCGCTGGATACAGAAGGGTTTTTATCATAGGAAGAAAAAAAATCAGGCCTCGACAACTTGACTTGCGGATGAACATTTTTCTGAAAAAAATCCCTGACCCGCGGGTCAGAATTTCACCAAAAATCTGAAGTTATCCAATTCACTCAAAAATGGTGCCAAACTGTTGGAAAGACTCCCCTGATACGTTTGGAGGTGGATACAGGAGGGCTTTTATCATAGGAATAAAAATCAGGCCTCGACAACTTGACCTGTGGAAGAACATTTTTTTTGAAAAAATCCCTGACCCGCGGGTCACAATTTCACCAAAAATCTGAAGTTATACAATTCACTCAAAAATGGTGCCAAGCTGTTGGAATGACTCCCCTGATACGTTTGGCGGTGGATATAGAAGGGATTTTATCATAGGAAGAAAAAAATCAGGCCTTGACAACTTAACTTGCGGATGAACATTTTTTTGAAAAAATCCCTGACCCGCGGGTCAGAATTTCACCCAAAATCTGAAGTTATCGAATTCACTCAAAAATGGTGCCAAACGTTTGGAATGAGTCCCCTGATAGGTTTGGCGCTAGATACAGAAAGGTTTTTATCATAGGAAGAAAAATCAGGCCTTGACAACTTGAACTGTGGAAGAACATTTTTTTGAAAAAATCCCTGACCCGCGGGTCAGAATTTCACCCAAAATCTGAAGTTTTCCAATTCACTCAAAAATGGTGCCAAACTGTTCCACAGACTCCCCTGAAACGTTTGACGGTGGATACAGAAGTGTTTTTAATCATAGGAAGAAAAAAATCAGGCCTCGACAACTTGACTTGCGGATGAACATTTTTCTGAAAAAAATTCCTGACCCGCGGGTCAGGATTTCACCAAAAATCTGAAGTTATCCAATTCACTCAAAAATGGTGCCAAACTGTTGGAAAGAGTCCCCTGATACGTTTGGCGCTAGATACAGAAGGGTTTTTATCATAGGAAGAAAAATCAGGCCTTGACAACTTGAACTGTGGAAGAACATTTTTTTGAAAAAATCCCTGACCCGCGGGTCAGGATTTCACCCAAAATCTGAAGTTTTCCAATTCACTCAAAAATGGTGCCAAACTTTTGGAAAGAGTCCCCTGATACGTTTGGCGCTGGATACAGAAGGGTTTTTATCATAGGAAGAAAAAAAATCAGGCCTCGACAACTTACACTGTGGAAGAACATTTTTCTGAAAAAAATCCCTGACCCGCGGGTCAGAATTTCACCAAAAATCTGAAGTTATCCAATTCACTCAAAAATGGTGCCAAGCTGTTGGAATGACTCCCCTGATACGTTTGGCGGTGGATATAGAAGGGATTTTATCATAGGAAGAAAAAAATCAGTCCTCGACAACTTGACTTGCGGATGAACATTTTTCTGAAAAAAATCCCTGACCCGCGGGTCAGAATTTCACCAAAAATCTGATGTTATCCAATTCACTCAAAAATGGTGCCAAACTGTTGCACAGACTCCCCTGATACGTTTGGTGGTGGATACAGAAGGGTTTTTATCATAGGAAGAAAAATCAGGCCTTGACAACTTGAACTGTGGAAGAACATTTTTTTGAAAATATCCCTGACCCGCGGGTCAGAATTTCACCAAAAATCTGAAGTTATCCAATTCAGTCAAAAATGGTGCCAAACTGTTGCACAGACTCAACTGATACGTTTGGCGCAGGATACAGAAGGGTTTTTATCATTGGAATAAAAATCAGGCCTTGACAACTTGACTTGTGGAAGAACATATTTCGGAAAAAATCCCTGACCTGCGGGTCAGGATTTCACCAAAAATCTGAAGTTATACAATTCATTCAAATATGGTGCCAAGCTGTTGGAATGACTCCCCTGATACGTTTGGCGGTGGATACAGAAGGGTTTTTAATCATAGGAAGAAAAAAAATCAGGCCTCGACAACTTGACTTGCGGATGAACATTTTTCTGAAAAAAATCCCTGACCCGCGGGTCAGGATTTCACCAAAAATCTGAAGTTATCCAATTCACTCAAAAATGGTGCCAAACTGTTGGAAAGACTCCCCTGATACGTTTGGAGGTGGATACAGGAGGGTTTTTATCATAGCGATAAAAATCAGGCCTCGACAACTTGACCTGGGGGAACCGCGGGTCACAATTTCACCCAAAATCGGAAGTTTTCCAATTCACTCAAAAATGGTGCCAAGCTGTTGGACTGACTCCCCTGATACGTTTGGCGGTGGATATAGAAGGGTTTTTATCATAGGAAGAAAAAAATCAGGCCTCGACAACTTAACTTGCGTATGAACATTTTTCTAAAAAAAATCCCTGACCCGCGGGTCAGAATTTCACCCAAACTCTGAAGTTATCGAATTCACTCAAAAATGGTGCCAAACGTTTGGAAAGAGTCCCCTGATACGTTTGGCGCTAGATACAGAAGGGTTTTTATCATAGGAAGAAAAATCAGGCCTTGACAACTTGAACTGTGGAAGAACATTTTTTTGAAAATATCCCTGACCCGCGGGTCAGAATTTCACCCAAAATCTGAAGTTTGCCAATTCACTCAAAAATGGTGCCAAACTGTTGCACAGACTCCCCTGATACGTTTGACGGTGGATACAGAAGGGTTTTTAATCATAGGAAGAAAAAAATCAGGCCTCGACAACTTGATTTGTGGAAGAACATTTTTCGGAAAAAATCCCTGACCCGCGGGTCAGGATTTCACCAAAAATCTGGTTATCCAATTCACTTAAAAAATGGTGCCAAACTGTTGCAAAGAGTCCCCTGATACGTTTGGCGGTGGATACAGGACGGTTTTTTAATCATAGCAATAAAAATCAGGCCTTGACAACTTGACCTGGGGCAAAACATTTTTTTTGAAAAAATCCCTGACCCGCGGGTCCGAATTTCACCAAAAATCTGAAGTTTTCCAATTCACTCAAAAATGGTGCCAAACTGTTGGAAAGAGTCCCCTGTTAAGTTTGGCGCTAGATACAGAAGGGTTTTTTATCATAGGAAGAAAAATCAGGCCTCGACAACTTGACCTGCGGAAGAACATTTTTCTGAAAAAAATCCCTGACCCGCGGGTCAGAATTTCACCAAAAATCTGAAGTTATCCAATTCACTCAAAAATGGTGCCAAACTGTTGGAAAGACTCCCCTGATACGTTTGGAGGTGGATACAGGAGGGTTTTTATCATAGCGATAAAAATCAGGCCTCAACAACTTGACCTGGGGGAAAACATTTTTTTTGAAAACATCCCTGACCCGCGGGTCACAATTTCACCCCAAATCGGAAGTTTTCCAATTCACTCAAAAATGGTGCCAAGCTGTTGGAATGACTCCCCTAATACGTTTGGCGGTGGATATAAAACGGTTTTTATCATAGGAAGAAAAAAATCAGGCCTCGACAACTTAACTTGCGGATGAACATTTTTCTGAAAAAAATCCCTGACCCGCGGGTCAGAATTTCACCAAAAATCAGAAGTTATCGAATTCACTCAAAAATGGTGCCAAACTTTTGGAAAGAGTCCCCTGATACGTTTGGCGCTAGATACATAAGGGTTTTTATCATAGGAAGAAAAATCAGGCCTTGACAACTTGAACTGTGGAAGAACATTTTTTTGAAAATATCCCTGACCCGCGGGTCAGAATTTCACCCAAAATCTGAAGTTATCCAATTCACTCAAAAATGGTGCCAAACTGTTGCAAAGAGTCCCCTGATACGTTTGGCGGTGGATACAGAAGGGTTTTTAATCATAGGAAGAAAAAAATCAGGCCTCGACAACTTGACTTGCGGATGAACATTTTTCTGAAAAAAATTCCTGACCCGCGGGTCAGGATTTCACCAAAAATCTGAAGTTATCCAATTCACTCAAAAATGGTGCCAAACTGTTGGAAAGAGTCCCCTGATACGTTTGGCGCTAGATACAGAAGGGTTTTTTATCATAGGAAGAAAAATCAGGCCTTGACAACTTGACCTGGGGAAAACATTTTTTTGAAAAAATCCCTGACCCGCGGGTCACAATTTCACCCAAAATCGGAAGTTTTCCAATTCACTCAAAAATGGTGCCAAACTGTTGCACAGACTCCCCTGATACGTTTGGCGGTGGATATAGAAGGGTTTTTATCATAGGAAGAAAAAAATCAGGTCTCGACAACTTAACTTGCGGATGAACATTTTTCTGAAAAAAATCCCTGACCCGCGGGTCAGAATTTCACCCAAAATCTGAAGTTATCGAATTCACTCAAAAATGGTGCCAAACTTTTGGAAAGAGTCCCCTGATACGTTTGGCGCTAGATACAGAAGGGTTTTTATCATAGGAAGAAAAATCAGGCCTTGACAACTTGAACTGTGGAAGAACATTTTTTTGAAAATATCCCTGACCCGCGGGTCAGGATTTCACCCAAAATCTGAAGTTTTCCAATTCACTCAAAAATGGTGCCAAACTTTTGGAAAGAGTCCCCTGATACGTTTGGCGCTGGATACAGAAGGGTTTTTATCATAGGAAGAAAAAAAATCAGGCCTCGACAACTTACACTGTGGAAGAACATTTTTCTGAAAAAAATCCCTGACCCGCGGGTCAGAATTTCACCAAAAATCTGAAGTTATCCAATTCACTCAAAAATGGTGCCAAAGTGTTGGAAAGACTCCCCTGATACGTTTGGAGGTGGATACAGGAGGGTTTTTATCATAGCGATAAAAATCAGGCCTCAACAACTTGTCCTGGGGGAAAACATTTTTTTTGAAAACATCCCTGACCCGCGGGTCACAATTTCACCCAAAATCGGAAGTTTTCCAATTCACTCAAAAATGGTGCCAAGCTGTTGGAATGACTCCCCTAATACGTTTGGCGGTGGATATAAAACGGTTTTTATCATAGGAAGAAAAAAATCAGGCCTCGACAACTTAACTTGCGGATGAACATTTTTCTGAAAAAAATCCCTGACCCGCGGGTCAGAATTTCACCAAAAATCAGAAGTTATCGAATTCACTCAAAAATGGTGCCAAACTTTTGGAAAGAGTCCCCTGATACGTTTGGCGCTAGATACAGAAGGGTTTTTATCATAGGAAGAAAAATCAGGCCTTGACAACTTGAACTGTGGAAGAACATTTTTTTGAAAATATCCCTGACCCGCGGGTCAGAATTTCACCCAAAATCTGAAGTTTTCCAATTCACTCAAAAATGGTGCCAAACTGTTGCACAGACTCCCCTGATACGTTTGACGGTGGATACAGAAGGGTTTTTAATCATAGGGAGAAAAAAATCAGGCCTCGACAACTTGACTTGTGGAAGAACATTTTTCGGAAAAAATCCCTGACCCGCGGGTCAGGATTTCACCAAAAATCGGAAGTTTTCCAATTCACTCAAAAATGGTGCCAAGCTGTTGGACTGACTCCCCTGATACGTTTGGCGGTGGATATAGAAGGGTTTTTATCATAGGAAGAAAAAAATCAGGCCTTGACAACTTAACTTGCGGATGAACATTTTTTTGAAAAAATCCCTGACCCGCGGGTCAGAATTTCACCCAAAATCTGAAGTTTTCCAATTCACTCAAAAATGGTGCCAAACTGTTGCACAGACTCCCCTGAAACGTTTGACGGTGGATACAGAAGTGTTTTTAATCATAGGAAGAAAAAAATCAGGCCTCGACAACTTGACTTGTGGAAGAACATTTTTCGGAAAAAATCCCTGACCCGCGGGTCAGAATTTCACCCAAAATCTGAAGTTATCCAATTCACTCAAAAATGGTGCCAAACTTTTGGAAAGAGTCCCCTGATACGTTTGGCGGTGGATACAGGAGGGTTTTTTATCATAGCAATAAAAATCAGGCCTTGACAACTTGAACTGTGGAAGAACATTTTTTTTGAAAATATCCCTGACCCGCGGGTCAGAATTTCACCCAAAATCTGAAGTTTTCCAATTCACTCAAAAATGGTGCCAAACTGTTGCACAGACTCCCGTGATACGTTTGGCGGTGGATACAGAAGGGTTTTTATCATAGGAAGAAAAATTAGGCCTCAACAACTTGACCTACGGAAGAACATTTTTTTTGAAAAAATCCCTTACCCGCGGGTCACAATTTCACCAAAAATCTGAAGTTATCCAATTCACTCAAAAATGGTGCCAAACTGTTGCACAGACTCCCCTGATACGTTTGGTGGTGGATACAGAAGGGTTTTTATCATAGGAAGAAAAAAATCAGGCCTCGACAACTTGACTTGCGGATGAACATTTTTCTGAAAATATCCCTGACCCGCGGGTCAGAATTTCACCAAAAATCTGAAGTTATCCAATTCACTCAAAAATGGTGCCAAACTGTTGGAAAGAGTCCCCTGTTAAGTTTGGCGCTAGATACAGAAGGGTTTTTATCATAGGAAGAAAAATCAGGCCTTGACAACTTGAACTGTGGAAGAACATTTTTTTGAAAATATCCCTGACCCGCGGGTCAGGATTTCACCCAAAATCTGAAGTTTTCCAATTCACTCAAAAATGGTGCCAAACTTTTGGAAAGAGTCCCCTGATACGTTTGGCGCTGGATACAGAAGGGTTTTTATCATAGGAAGAAAAAAAATCAGGCCTCGACAACTTACACTGTGGAAGAACATTTTTCTGAAAAAAATCCCTGACCCGCGGGTCAGAATTTCACCAAAAATCTGAAGTTATCCAATTCACTCAAAAATGGTGCCAAACTGTTGGAAAGACTCCCCTGATACGTTTGGAGGTGGATACAGGAGGGTTTTTATCATAGCGATAAAAATCAGGCCTCAACAACTTGACCTGGGGGAAAACATTTTTTTTGAAAACATCCCTGACCCGCGGGTCACAATTTCACCCAAAATCGGAAGTTTTCCAATTCACTCAAAAATGGTGCCAAGCTGTTGGAATGACTCCCCTAATACGTTTGGCGGTGGATATAAAACGGTTTTTATCATAGGAAGAAAAAAATCAGGCCTCGACAACTTAACTTGCGGATGAACATTTTTCTGAAAAAAATCCCTGACCCGCGGGTCAGAATTTCACCAAAAATCAGAAGTTATCGAATTCACTCAAAAATGGTGCCAAACGTTTGGAAAGAGTCCCCTGATACGTTTGGCACTAGATACAGAAGGGTTTTTATCATAGGAAGAAAAATCAGGCCTTGACAACTTGAACTGTGGAAGAACATTTTTTTGAAAATATCCCTGACCCGCGGGTCAGAATTTCACCCAAAATCTGAAGTTTTCCAATTCACTCAAAAATGGTGCCAAACTGTTGCACAGACTCCCCTGATACGTTTGACGGTGGATACAGAAGGGTTTTTAATCATAGGGAGAAAAAAATCAGGCCTCGACAACTTGACTTGTGGAAGAACATTTTTCGGAAAAAATCCCTGACCCGCGGGTCAGGATTTCACCAAAAATCGGAAGTTTTCCAATTCACTCAAAAATGGTGCCAAGCTGTTGGACTGACTCCCCTGATACGTTTGGCGGTGGATATAGAAGGGTTTTTATCATAGGAAGAAAAAAATCAGGCCTTGACAACTTAACTTGCGGATGAACATTTTTCTGAAAAAAATCCCTGACCCGCGGGTCAGAATTTCACCCAAAATCTGAAGTTATCGAATTCACTCAAAAATGGTGCCAAACTTTTGGAAAGAGTCCCCTGATACGTTTGGCGGTGGATACAGGAGGGTTTTTTATCATAGCAATAAAAATCAGGCCTTGACAACTTGAACTGTGGAAGAACATTTTTTTTGAAAATATCCCTGACCCGCGGGTCAGAATTTCACCCAAAATCTGAAGTTTTCCAATTCACTCAAAAATGGTGCCAAACTGTTGCACAGACTCCCGTGATACGTTTGGCGGTGGATACAGAAGGGTTTTTATCATAGGAAGAAAAATTAGGCCTCAACAACTTGACCTACGGAAGAACATTTTTTTTGAAAAAATCCCTTACCCGCGGGTCACAATTTCACCAAAAATCTGAAGTTATCCAATTCACTCAAAAATGGTGCCAAACTGTTGCACAGACTCCCCTGATACGTTTGGTGGTGGATACAGAAGGGTTTTTATCATAGGAAGAAAAAAATCAGGCCTCGACAACTTGACTTGCGGATGAACATTTTTCTGAAAATATCCCTGACCCGCGGGTCAGAATTTCACCAAAAATCTGAAGTTATCCAATTCACTCAAAAATGGTGCCAAACTGTTGGAAAGAGTCCCCTGTTAAGTTTGGCGCTAGATACAGAAGGGTTTTTATCATAGGAAGAAAAATCAGGCCTTGACAACTTGAACTGTGGAAGAACATTTTTTTGAAAATATCCCTGACCCGCGGGTCAGGATTTCACCCAAAATCTGAAGTTTTCCAATTCACTCAAAAATGGTGCCAAACTTTTGGAAAGAGTCCCCTGATACGTTTGGCGCTGGATACAGAAGGGTTTTTATCATAGGAAGAAAAAAAATCAGGCCTCGACAACTTACAGTGTGGAAGAACATTTTTCTGAAAAAAATCCCTGACCCGCGGGTCAGAATTTCACCAAAAATCTGAAGTTATCCAATTCACTCAAAAATGGTGCCAAACTGTTGGAAAGACTCCCCTGATACGTTTGGAGGTGGATACAGGAGGGTTTTTATCATAGCGATAAAAATCAGGCCTCAACAACTTGACCTGGGGGAAAACATTTTTTTTGAAAACATCCCTGACCCGCGGGTCACAATTTCACCCAAAATCGGAAGTTTTCCAATTCACTCAAAAATGGTGCCAAGCTGTTGGAATGACTCCCCTAATACGTTTGGCGGTGGATATAAAACGGTTTTTATCATAGGAAGAAAAAAATCAGGCCTCGACAACTTAACTTGCGGATGAACATTTTTCTGAAAAAAATCCCTGACCCGCGGGTCAGAATTTCACCAAAAATCTGAAGTTATCGAATTCACTCAAAAATGGTGCCAAACGTTTGGAAAGAGTCCCCTGATACGTTTGGCGCTAGATACAGAATGGTTTTTAGCATTGGAAGAAAAATCAGGCCTTGACAACTTGAACTGTGGAAGAACATTTTTTTGAAAATATCCCTGACCCGCGGGTCAGAATTTCACCAAAAATCTGAAGTTATCCAATTCCCTCAAAAATGGTGCCAAACTGTTGGAAAGACTCCCCTGATACGTTTGGAGGTGGATACAGAAGGGTTTTTAATCATAGGGAGAAAAAAATCAGGCCTCGAAAACTTGACCTGTGGAAGAACATTTTTTTGGAAAAAATCCCTGACCCAGGGGTCACAATTTCACCAAAAATCTGAAGTTATACAATTCACTCAAAAATGGTGCTAAGCTGTTAGAATGACTCCCCTGATGCGTTTGGCGGTGGATATAGAAGGGTTTTAATCATTCGAAGAAAATTCAGGCCTCGACAACTTGACTTGCGGATGAACATTCATCTGAAAAAAATCCCTCACCCGCGGGTCAGGATTTCACCAAAAATCTGAAGTTATCCAATTCACTCAAAAATGGTGCCAAACTGTTGCACAGACTCCCCTGATACGCTTGGTGGTGGATACAGAAGGGTTTTTATCATAGGAAGAAAAATCAGGCCTTGACAACTTGAACTGTGGAAGAATCTGAAGTTATCCAATTCACTCAAAAATGGTGCCAAACTTTTGGAAAGAGTCCCCTGATACGTTTGGCGCTAGATACAGAAGGGTTTTTATCATAGGAAGAAAAATCAGGCCTTGACAACTTGAACTGTGGAAGAACATTTTTTTGAAAATATCCCTCACCCGCGGGTCAGAATTTCACCCAAAATCTGAAGTTTTCCAATTCACTCAAAAATGGTGCCAAACTGTTGCACAGACTCCCCTGATACATTTGACGGTGGATACAGAAGGGTTTTTAATCATAGGAAGAAAAAAAATCAGGCCTCGACAACTTGACTTGCGGATGAACATTTTTTTGAAAAAATCCCTGACCCGCGGGTCAGAATTTCACCAAAAATCTGAAGTTATCCAATTCACTCAAAAATGGTGCCAAACTGTTGGAAAGAGTCCCCTGCTAAGTTTGGCGCTAGATACAGAAGGGTTTTTATCATAGGAATAAAAATCAGGCCTCAACAACTTGACCTGTGGAAGAACATTTTTTTTGAAAAAATCCCTGACCCACGGGTCAGAATTTCACCAAAAATCTGAAGTTATCGAATTCACTCAAAAATGGTGCCAAACTTTTGGAAAGAGTCCCCTGATACGTTTGGCGCTAGATACAGAAGGGTTTTTATCATAGGAAGAAAAATCAGGCCTTGACAACTTGAACTGTGGAAGAACATTTTTTTGAAAATATCCCTGACCCGCGGGTCAGAATTTCACCCAAAATCTGAAGTTTTCCAATTCACTCAAAAATGGTGCCAAACTGTTGCACAGACTCCCCTGATATGTTTGGCGGTAGATACAGAAGGGTTTTTATCATAGGAAGAAAAATCAGGCCTCGACAACTTGACCTGCGGAAGAACATTTTTTTTGAAAAAATCCCTTACCCGCGGGTCAGAATTTCACCCAAAATCTGAAGTTTTCCAATTCACTCAAAAATGGTGCCAAACTTTTGGAAAGAGTCCCCTGATACGTTTGGCGCTGGATACAGAAGGGTTTTTATCATAGGAAGAAAAAAAATCAGGCCTCGACAACTTACACTGTGGAAGAACATTTTTCTGAAAAAAATCCCTGACCCGCGGGTCAGAATTTCACCAAAAATCTGAAGTTATACAATTCACTCAAAAATGGTGCCAAGCTGTTGGAATGACTCCCCTGATACGTTTGGCGCTAGATACAGAAGGGTTTTTATCATAGGAAGAAAAAAATCAGGCCTCGACAACTTGACTTCCGGATGAATATTTTTCTGAAAAAAATCCCTGACCCGCGGGTCAGGATTTCACCAAAAATCTGAAGTTATCCAATTCACTCAAAAATGGTGCCAAACTGTTGCACAGACTCCCCTGATACGTTTGGTGGTGGATACAGAAGGGTTTTTATCATAGGAAGAAAGAAAAGGCCTTGACAACTTGAACTGTGGAAGAACATTTTTTTGAAAATATCCCTGACCCGCGGGTCAGAATTTCACCAAAAATCTGAAGTTATCCAATTCAGTCAAAAATGGTGCCAAACTGTTGCACAGACTCCCCTGATACGTTTGGCGCTGGATACAGAAGGGTTTTTATCATTGGAATAAAAATCAGGCCTTGACAACTTGACTTGTGGAAGAACATATTTCGGAAAAAATCCCTGACCTGCGGGTCAGGATTTCACCAAAAATCTGAAGTTATACAATTCATTCAAATATGGTGCCAAGCTGTTGGAATGACTCCCCTGATACGTTTGGCGGTGGATACAGAAGGGTTTTTAATCATAGGAAGAAAAAAAATCAGGCCTCGACAACTTGACTTGCGGATGAACATTTTTCTGAAAAAAATCCCTGACCCGCGGGTCAGGATTTCACCAAAAATCTGAAGTTTTCCAATTCACTCAAAAATGGTGCCAAACTGTTGCACAGACTCCCCTGATATGTTTGGCGGTAGATACAGAAGGGTTTTTATCATAGGAAGAAAAATCAGGCCTCGACAACTTGACCTGCGGAAGAACATTTTTTTTGAAAAAATCCCTTACCCGCGGGTCACAATTTCACCAAAAATCTGAAGTTATACAAT
This sequence comes from Zootoca vivipara, assembly GCF_965207765.1. Lineage (NCBI taxonomy): Eukaryota > Metazoa > Chordata > Lepidosauria > Squamata > Lacertidae > Zootoca > Zootoca vivipara. The sequence continues at coordinate 11,712,324 of NC_142590.1, read as the reverse complement.
TCACTCAAAAATGGTGCCAAGCTGTTGGAATGACTCCCCTGATACGTTTGGCGGTGGATATAGAAGGGTTTTTATCATAGGAAGAAAAAAATCAGGCCTCGACAACTTGACTTGCGGATGAACATTTTTCTGAAAAAAATCCCTGACCCGCGGGTCAGGATTTCACCAAAAATCTGAAGTTATGCAATTCACTCAAAAATGGTGCCAAACTGTTGCACAGACTCCCCTGATACGTTTTGTGGTGGATACAGAAGGGTTTTTATCATAGGAAGAAAAATCAGGCCTTGACAACTTGAACTGTGGAAGAACATTTTTTTGAAAATATCCCTGACCCGCGGGTCAGAATTTCACCAAAAATCTGAAGTTATCCAATTCACTCAAAAATGGTGCCAAACTGCTGGAAAGAGTCCCCTGATACGTTTTTGCGCTGGATACAGGAGGGTTTTGTTCATAGGCAGAAAAATCAGGCCTTGACAACTTGAACTGTGGAAGAACATTTTTCGGAAAAAATCCCTGACCCGCGGGTCAGAATTTCACCAAAAATCTGAAGTTATCCAATTCACTCAAAAATGGTGCCAAACTGTTGGAAAGACTCCCCTGATACGTTTGGAGGTGGATACAGGAGGGTTTTTATCATAGCGATAAAAATCAGGCCTCGACAACTTGACCTGGGGAAAACATTTTTTTGGAAAAAATCCCTGACCCGCGGGTCACAATTTCACCCAAAATCGGAAGTTTTCCAATTCACTCAAAAATGGTGCCAAGCTGTTGGACTGACTCCCCTGATACGTTTGGCGGTGGATATAGAAGGGTTTTTATCATAGGAAGAAAAAAATCAGGTCTCGACAACTTAACTTGCGGATGAACATTTTTCTGAAAAAAATCCCTGACCCGCGGGTCAGAATTTCACCCAAAATCTGAAGTTATCGAATTCACTCAAAAATGGTGCCAAACGTTTGGAAAGAGTCCCCTGATACGTTTGGCGCTAGATACAGAAGGGTTTTTATCATAGGAAGAAAAATCAGGCCTTGACAACTTGAACTGTGGAAGAACATTTTTTTGAAAATATCCCTGACCCGCGGGTCAGAATTTCACCCAAAATCTGAAGTTTGCCAATTCACTCAAAAATGGTGCCAAACTGTTGCACAGACTCCCCTGATACGTTTGACGGTGGATACAGAAGGGTTTTTAATCATAGGAAGAAAAAAATCAGGCCTCGACAACTTGATTTGTGGAAGAACATTTTTCGGAAAAAATCCCTGACCCGCGGGTCAGGATTTCACCAAAAATCTGAAGTTATCCAATTCACTTAAAAAATGGTGCCAAACTGTTGCAAAGAGTCCCCTTATACGTTTGGCGGTGGATACAGAAGGGTTTTTAATCATAGGAAGAAAAAAATCAGGCCTCGACAACTTGACTTGCGGATGAACATTTTTCTGAAAAAAAATCCCTGACCCGTGGGTCAGGATTTCACCAAAAATCAGAAGTTATCCAATTCACTCAAAAATGGTGCCAAACTTTTGAAAAGAGTCCCCTGATACGTTTGGCGCTAGATACAGAAGGGTTTTTAATCATAGGAAGAAAAAAAATCAGGCCTCGACAACTTGACTTGTGGAAGAACATTTTTCGGAAAAAATCCCTGACCCGCGGGTCAGAATTTCACCAAAAATCTGAAGTTATCCAATTCACTCAAAAATGGTGCCAAACTGTTTCAAAGACTCGCCTGATTCGTTTGGCGGTGGATACAGGACGGTTTTTTAATCATAGCAATAAAAATCAGGCCTTGACAACTTGACCTGGGGCAAAACATTTTTTTTGAAAAAATCCCTGACCCGCGGGTCCGAATTTCACCAAAAATCTGAAGTTTTCCAATTCACTCAAAAATGGTGCCAAACTGTTGGAAAGAGTCCCCTGTTAAGTTTGGCGCTAGATACAGAAGGGTTTTTATCATACGAAGAAAAATCAGGCCTCGACAACTTGAACTGCGGAAGAACATTTTTTTTGAAAAAATCCCTGACCCCCGGGTCCGAATTTCACCAAAAATCTGAAGTTATCCAATTCACTCAAAAATGGTGCCAAACTGTTGCACAGACTCCCCTGATACGTTTGGTGGTGGATACAGAAGGGTTTTTTATCATAGGAAGAAAAATCAGGCCTCGACAACTTGACCTGCGGAAGAACATTTTTCTGAAAAAAATCCCTGACCCGCGGGTCAGAATTTCACCAAAAATCTGAAGTTATCCAATTCACTCAAAAATGGTGCCAAACTGTTGGAAAGACTCCCCTGATACGTTTGGAGGTGGATACAGGAGGGTTTTTATCATAGCGATAAAAATCAGGCCTCAACAACTTGACCTGGGGGAAAACATTTTTTTTGAAAACATCCCTGACCCGCGGGTCACAATTTCACCCAAAATCGGAAGTTTTCCAATTCACTCAAAAATGGTGCCAAGCTGTTGGAATGACTCCCCTAATACGTTTGGCGGTGGATATAAAACGGTTTTTATCATAGGAAGAAAAAAATCAGGCCTCGACAACTTAACTTGCGGATGAACATTTTTCTGAAAAAAATCCCTGACCCGCGGGTCAGAATTTCACCAAAAATCAGAAGTTATCGAATTCACTCAAAAATGGTGCCAAACTTTTGGAAAGAGTCCCCTGATACGTTTGGCGCTAGATACATAAGGGTTTTTATCATAGGAAGAAAAATCAGGCCTTGACAACTTGAACTGTGGAAGAACATTTTTTTGAAAATATCCCTGACCCGCGGGTCAGAATTTCACCCAAAATCTGAAGTTATCCAATTCACTCAAAAATGGTGCCAAACTGTTGCAAAGAGTCCCCTGATACGTTTGGCGGTGGATACAGAAGGGTTTTTAATCATAGGAAGAAAAAAATCAGGCCTCGACAACTTGACTTGTGGAAGAACATTTTTCGGAAAAAAATTCCTGACCCGCGGGTCAGGATTTCACCAAAAATCGGAAGTTTTTCAATTCACTCAAAAATGGTGCCAAGCTGTTGGACTGACTCCCCTGATACGTTTGGCGGTGGATATAGAAGGGTTTTTATCATAGGAAGAAAAAAATCAGGCCTTGACAACTTAACTTGCGGATGAACATTTTTTTGAAAAAATCCCTGACCCGCGGGTCAGAATTTCACCCAAAATCTGAAGTTATCGAATTCACTCAAAAATGGTGCCAAACGTTTGGAATGAGTCCCCTGATAGGTTTGGCGCTAGATACAGAAGGGTTTTTATCATAGGAAGAAAAATCAGGCCTTGACAACTTGAACTGTGGAAGAACATTTTTTTGAAAAAATCCCTGACCCGCGGGTCAGAATTTCACCCAAAATCTGAAGTTTTCCAATTCACTCAAAAATGGTGCCAAACTGTTGCACAGACTCCCCTGAAACGTTTGACGGTGGATACAGAAGTGTTTTTAATCATAGGAAGAAAAAAATCAGGCCTCGACAACTTGACTTGTGGAAGAACATTTTTCGGAAAAAATCCCTGACCCGCGGGTCAGAATTTCACCCAAAATCTGAAGTTATCCAATTCACTCAAAAATGGTGCCAAACTTTTGGAAAGAGTCCCCTGATACGTTTGGCGGTGGATACAGGAGGGTTTTTTATCATAGCAATAAAAATCAGGCCTTGACAACTTGAACTGTGGAAGAACATTTTTTTTGAAAATATCCCTGACCCGCGGGTCAGAATTTCACCCAAAATCTGAAGTTTTCCAATTCACTCAAAAATGGTGCCAAACTGTTGCACAGACTCCCGTGATACGTTTGGCGGTGGATACAGAAGGGTTTTTATCATAGGAAGAAAAATTAGGCCTCAACAACTTGACCTGCGGAAGAACATTTTTTTTGAAAAAATCCCTTACCCGCGGGTCACAATTTCACCAAAAATCTGAAGTTATCCAATTCACTCAAAAATGGTGCCAAACTGTTGCACAGACTCCCCTGATACGTTTGGTGGTGGATACAGAAGGGTTTTTATCATAGGAAGAAAAAATCAGGCCTCGACAACTTGACTTGCGGATGAACATTTTTCTGAAAATATCCCTGACCCGCGGGTCAGAATTTCACCAAAAATCTGAAGTTATCCAATTCACTCAAAAATGGTGCCAAACTGTTGGAAAGAGTCCCCTGATATGTTTGGCGCTAGATACAGAAGGGTTTTTATCATAGGAATAAAAATCAGGCCTCGACAACTTGACCTGTGGAAGAACATTTTTTTTGAAAAAATCCCTGACCCGCGGGTCAGATTTTCACCAAAAATCTGAAGTTATCCAATTCACTCAAAAATGGTGCCAAACTGTTGGAAAGAGTCCCCTGATACGTTTTTGCGCTGGATACAGGAGGGTTTTGTTCATAGGCAGAAAAATCAGGCCTTGACAACTTGAACTGTGGAAGAACATTTTTTTGAAAAAATCCCTGACCCGCGGGTCAGAATTTCACCAAAAATCTGAAGTTATCCAATTCACTCAAAAATGGTGCCAAACTGTAGGAAAGACTCCCCTGATACGTTTGGAGGTGGATACAGGAGGGTTTTTATCATAGCGATAAAAATCAGGCCTCGACAACTTGACCTGGGGGAAAACATTTTTTTTGAAAAAATCCCTGACCCGCGGGTCACAATTTCACCCAAAATCGGAAGTTTTCCAATTCACTCAAAAATGGTGCCAAGCTGTTGGACTGACTCCCCTGATACGTTTGGCGGTGGATATAGAAGGGTTTTTATCATAGGAATAAAAATCAGGCCTTGACAACTTGACTTGTGGAAGAATATATTTCGGAAAAAATCCCTGACCTGCGGGTCAGGATTTCACCAAAAATCTGAAGTTATACAATTCATTCAAATATGGTGCCAAGCTGTTGGAATGACTCCCCTGATACGTTTGGCGGTGGATACAGAAGGGTTTTTAATCATAGGAAGAAAAAAAATCAGGCCTCGACAACTTGACTTGCGGATGAACATTTTTCTGAAAAAAATCCCTGACCCGCGGGTCAGAATTTCACCCAAACTCTGAAGTTATCGAATTCACTCAAAAATGGTGCCAAACGTTTGGAAAGAGTCCCCTGATACGTTTGGCGCTAGATACAGAAGGGTTTTTATCATAGGAAGAAAAATCAGGCCTTGACAACTTGAACTGTGGAAGAACATTTTTTTGAAAATATCCCTGACCCGCGGGTCAGAATTTCACCCAAAATCTGAAGTTTGCCAATTCACTCAAAAATGGTGCCAAACTGTTGGAAAGACTCCCCTGATACGTTTGGAGGTGGATACAGGAGGGTTTTTATCATAGCGATAAAAATCAGGCCTCGACAACTTGACCTGGGGGAACCGCGGGTCACAATTTCACCCAAAATCGGAAGTTTTCCAATTCACTCAAAAATGGTGCCAAGCTGTTGGACTGACTCCCCTGATACGTTTGGCGGTGGATATAGAAGGGTTTTTATCATAGGAAGAAAAAAATCAGGCCTCGACAACTTAACTTGCGTATGAACATTTTTCTGAAAAAAATCCCTGACCCGCGGGTCAGAATTTCACCCAAACTCTGAAGTTATCGAATTCACTCAAAAATGGTGCCAAACGTTTGGAAAGAGTCCCCTGATACGTTTGGCGCTAGATACAGAAGGGTTTTTATCATAGGAAGAAAAATCAGGCCTTGACAACTTGAACTGTGGAAGAACATTTTTTTGAAAATATCCCTGACCCGCGGGTCAGAATTTCACCCAAAATCTGAAGTTTGCCAATTCACTCAAAAATGGTGCCAAACTGTTGCACAGACTCCCCTGATACGTTTGACGGTGGATACAGAAGGGTTTTTAATCATAGGAAGAAAAAAATCAGGCCTCGACAACTTGATTTGTGGAAGAACATTTTTCGGAAAAAATCCCTGACCCGCGGGTCAGGATTTCACCAAAAATCTGAAGTTATCCAATTCACTCAAAAATGGTGCCAAACTGTTGCAAAGAGTCCCCTTATACGTTTGGCGGTGGATACAGAAGGGTTTTTAATCATAGGAAGAAAAAAATCAGGCCTCGACAACTTGACTTGCGGATGAACATTTTTCTGAAAAAAAATCCCTGACCCGTGGGTCAGGATTTCACCAAAAATCAGAAGTTATCCAATTCACTCAAAAATGGTGCCAAACTTTTGAAAAGAGTCCCCTGATACGTTTGGCGCTAGATACAGAAGGGTTTTTAATCATAGGAAGAAAAAAAATCAGGCCTCGACAACTTGACTTGTGGAAGAACATTTTTCGGAAAAAATCCCTGACCCGCGGGTCAGAATTTCACCAAAAATCTGAAGTTATCCAATTCACTCAAAAATGGTGCCAAACTGTTTCAAAGACTCGCCTGATTCGTTTGGCGGTGGATACAGGAGGGTTTTTTTATCATAGCAATAAAAATCAGGCCTTGACAACTTGACCTGGGGCAAAACATTTTTTTTGAAAAAATCCCTGACCCGTGGGTCAGAATTTCACCAAAAATCTGAAGTTTTCCAATTCACTCAAAAATGGTGCCAAACTGTTGGAAAGAGTCCCCTGATAAGTTTGGCGCTAGATACAGAAGGGTTTTTATCATAGGAAGAAAAATCAGGCCTCGACAACTTGAACTGCGGAAGAACATTTTTTTGAAAATGTCCCTGACCCGCGGGTCAGAATTTCACCCAAAATCTGAAGTTTTCCAATTCACTCAAAAATGGTGCCAAACTGTTGGAAAGAGTCCCCTGATATGTTTGGCGCTAGATACAGAAGGGTTTTTATCATAGGAATAAAAATCAGGCCTCGACAAGTTGACCTGTGGAAGAACATTTTTCTGAAAAAAATCCCTGACCCGCGGGTCAGAATTTCACCCAAAATCTGAAGTTTTCCAATTCACTCAAAAATGGTGCCAAACTGTTGGAAAGACTCCCCTGATACGTTTGGAGGTGGATACAGGAGGGTTTTTATCATAGCGATAAAAATCAGGCCTCGACAACTTGACCTGGGGGAAAACATTTTTTTTTGAAAACATCCCTGACCCGCGGGTCACAATTTCACCCAAAATCGGAAGTTTTCCAATTCACTCAAAAATGGTGCCAAGCTGTTGGAATGACTCCCCTAATACGTTTGGCGGTGGATATAAAACGGTTTTTATCATAGGAAGAAAAAAATCAGGCCTCGACAACTTAACTTGCGGATGAACATTTTTCTGAAAAAAATCCCTGACCCGCGGGTCAGAATTTCACTAAAAATCAGAAGTTATCGAATTCACTCAAAAATGGTGCCAAACTTTTGGAAAGAGTCCCCTGATACGTTTGGTGCTAGATACAGAAGGGTTTTTATCATAGGAAGAAAAACCAGGCCTTGACAACTTGAACTGTGGAAGAACATTTTTTTGAAAATATCCCTGACCCGCGGGTCAGAATTTCACCCAAAATCTGAAGTTTTCCAATTCACTCAAAAATGGTGCCAAACTGTTGCACAGACTCCCCTGATACGTTTGACGGTGGATACAGAAGGGTTTTTAATCATAGGGAGAAAAAAATCAGGCCTCGACAACTTGACTTGTGGAAGAACATTTTTCGGAAAAAATCCCTGACCCGCGGGTCAGGATTTCACCAAAAATCTGAAGTTATCCAATTCACTCAAAAATGGTGCCAAACTGTTGCAAAGAGTCCCCTGATACGTTTGGCGGTGGATACAGAAGGGTTTTTAATCATAGGAAGAAAAAAATCAGGCCTCGACAACTTGACTTGCGGATGAACATTTTTCTGAAAAAAATTCCTGACCCGCGGTTCAGGATTTCACCAAAAATCTGAAGTTATCCAATTCACTCAAAAATGGTGCCAAACTTTTGGAAAGAGTCCCCTGATACGTTTGGCGCTAGATACAGAAGGGTTTTTTATCATAGGAAGAAAAATCAGGCCTTGACAACTTGAACTGTGGAAGAACATTTTTTTGAAAAAATCCCTGACCCGCGGGTCAGAATTTCACCCAAAATCTGAAGTTTTCCAATTCACTCAAAAATGGTGCCAAACTGTTGCACAGACTCCCCTGAAACGTTTGACGGTGGATACAGAAGTGTTTTTAATCATAGGAAGAAAAAAATCAGGCCTCGACAACTTGACTTGTGGAAGAACATTTTTCGGAAAAAATCCCTGACCCGCGGGTCAGAATTTCACCCCAAATCTGAAGTTATCCAATTCACTCAAAAATGGTGCCAAACTTTTGGAAAGAGTCCCCTGATACGTTTGGCGGTGGATACAGGAGGGTTTTTTATCATAGCAGTAAAAATCAGGCCTTGACAACTTGAACTGTGGAAGAACATTTTTTTTGAAAATATCCCTGACCCGCGGGTCAGATTTTCACCAAAAATCTGAAGTTTTCCAATTCACTCAAAAATGGTGCCAAACTGTTGCACAGACTCCCGTGATACGTTTGGCGGTGGATACAGAAGGGTTTTTATCATAGGAAGAAAAATTAGGCCTCAACAACTTGACCTGCGGAAGAACATTTTTTTTGAAAAAATCCCTTACCCGCGGGTCACAATTTCACCAAAAATCTGAAGTTATACAATTCACTCAAAAATGGTGCCAAGCTGTTGGAATGACTCCCCTGATACGTTTGGCCTTGGATATAGAAGGGTTTTTATCATAGGAAGAAAAAAATCAGGCCTCGACAACTTGACTTGCGGATGAACATTTTTCTGAAAAAAATCCCTGACCCGCGGGTCAGGATTTCACCAAAAATCTGAAGTTATCCAATTCACTCAAAAATGGTGCCAAACTGTTGCACAGACTCCCCTGATACGTTTGGTGGTGGATACAGAAGGGTTTTTATCATAGGAAGAAAAATCAGGCCTTGACAACTTGAACTGTGGAAGAACATTTTTTTGAAAATATCCCTGACCCGCGGGTCAGAATTTCACCAAAAATCTGAAGTTATCCAATTCACTCAAAAATGGTGCCAAACTGTTGGAAAGAGTCCCCTGATATGTTTGGCGCTAGATACAGAAGGGTTTTTATCATAGGAATAAAAATCAGGCCTCGACAACTTGACCTGTGGAAGAACATTTTTTTTGAAAAAATCCCTGACCCGCGGGTCAGATTTTCACCAAAAATCTGAAGTTATCCAATTCACTCAAAAATGGTGCCAAACTGTTGGAAAGAGTCCCCTGATACGTTTTTGCGCTGGATACAGGAGGGTTTTGTTCATAGGCAGAAAAATCAGGCCTTGACAACTTGAACTGTGGAAGAACATTTTTTTGAAAAAATCCCTGACCCGCGGGTCAGAATTTCACCAAAAATCTGAAGTTATCCAATTCACTCAAAAATGGTGCCAAACTGTTGGAAAGACTCCCCTGATACGTTTGGAGGTGGATACAGGAGGGTTTTTATCATAGCGATAAAAATCAGGCCTCGACAACTTGACTTGTGGAAGAACATTTTTTTGAAAATATCCCTGACCCGCGGGTCACAATTTCACCCAAAATCGGAAGTTTTCCAATTCACTCAAAAATGGTGCGAAGCTGTTGGACTGACTCCCCTGAAACGTTTGGCGGTGGATATAGAAGGGTTTTTATCATAGGAATAAAAATCAGGCCTTGACAACTTGACTTGTGGAAGAACATATTTCGGAAAAAATCCCTGACCCGCGGGTCAGGATTTCACCAAAAATCTGAAGTTATCCAATTCACTCAAAAATGGTGCCAAACTGTTGGAAAGACTCCCCTGATACGTTTGGAGGTGGATACAGGAGGGTTTTTATCATAGCGATAAAAATCAGGCCTCGACAACTTGACCTGGGGGAACCGCGGGTCACAATTTCACCCAAAAACGGAAGTTTTCCAATTCACTCAAAAATGGTGCCAAGCTGTTGGACTGACTCCCCTGAGACGTTTGGCGGTGGATATAGAAGGGTTTTTATCATAGGAAGAAAAAAATCACGCCTCGACAACTTAACTTGCGGATGAACATTTTTCTGAAAAAAATCCCTGACCCCGCGGGTCAGAATTTCACCCAAAATCTGAAGTTATCGAATTCACTCAAAAATGGTGCCAAACTTTTGGAAAGAGTCCCCTGATACGTTTGGCGGTGGATACAGGAGGGTTTTTTATCATAGCAATAAAAATCAGGCCTTGACAACTTGAACTGTGGAAGAACATTTTTTTGAAAAAATCCCTGACCCGCGGGTCAGAATTTCACCAAAAATCTGAAGTTATCCAATTCACTCAAAAATGGTGCCAAACTTTTGAAAAGAGTCCCCTGATACGTTTGGCGCTAGATACAGAAGGGTTTTTAATCATAGGAAGAAAAAAAATCAGGCCTCGACAACTTGACTTGTGGAAGAACATTTTTCGGAAAAAATCCCTGACCCGCGGGTCAGAATTTCACCCAAAATCTGAAGTTATCCAATTCACTCAAAAATGGTGCCAAACTGTTTCAAAGACTCGCCTGATTCGTTTGGCGGTGGATACAGGAGGGTTTTTTTATCATAGCAATAAAAATCAGGCCTTGACAACTTGACCTGGGGCAAAACATTTTTTTTGAAAAAATCCCTGACCCGTGGGTCAGAATTTCACCAAAAATCTGAAGTTTTCCAATTCACTCAAAAATGGTGCCAAACTGTTGGAAAGAGTCCCCTGATAAGTTTGGCGCTAGATACAGAAGGGTTTTTATCATAGGAAGAAAAATCAGGCCTCGACAACTTGAACTGCGGAAGAACATTTTTTTGAAAATATCCCTGACCTGCGGGTCAGAATTTCACCCAAAATCTGAAGTTTTCCAATTCACTCAAAAATGGTGCCAAACTGTTGGAAAGAGTCCCCTGATATGTTTGGCGCTAGATACAGAAGGGTTTTTATCATAGGAATAAAAATCAGGCCTCGACAAGTTGACCTGTGGAAGAACATTTTTTTTGAAAAAATCCCTGACCCCCGGGTCAGAATTTCACCAAAAATCTGAAGTTATCCAATTCACTCAAAAATGGTGCCAAACTGTTGCACAGACTCCCCTGATACGTTTGGTGGTGGATACAAAAGGGTTTTTTATAATAGGAAGAAAAATCAGGCCTCGACAACTTGACCTGCGGAAGAACATTTTTCTGAAAAAAATCCCTGACCCGCGGGTCAGAATTTCACCCAAAATCTGAAGTTTTCCAATTCACTCAAAAATGGTGCCAAACTGTTGGAAAGACTCCCCTGATACGTTTGGAGGTGGATACAGGAGGGTTTTTATCATAGCGATAAAAATCAGGCCTCGACAACTTGACCTGGGGGAAAACATTTTTTTTGAAAACATCCCTGACCCGCGGGTCACAATTTCACCCAAAATCGGAAGTTTTCCAATTCACTCAAAAATGGTGCCAAGCTGTTGGAATGACTCCCCTAATACGTTTGGCGGTGGATATAAAACGGTTTTTATCATAGGAAGAAAAAAATCAGGCCTCGACAACTTAACTTGCGGATGAACATTTTTCTGAAAAAAATCCCTGACCCGCGGGTCAGAATTTCACCAAAAATCAGAAGTTATCGAATTCACTCAAAAATGGTGCCAAACTTTTGGAAAGAGTCCCCTGATACGTTTGGTGCTAGATACAGAAGGGTTTTTATCATAGGAAGAAAAATCAGGCCTTGACAACTTGAACTGTGGAAGAACATTTTTTTGAAAATATCCCTGACCCGCGGGTCAGAATTTCACCCAAAATCTGAAGTTTTCCAATTCACTCAAAAATGGTGCCAAACTGTTGCACAGACTCCCCTGATACGTTTGACGGTGGATACAGAAGGGTTTTTAATCATAGGGAGAAAAAAATCAGGCCTCGACAACTTGACTTGTGGAAGAACATTTTTCGGAAAAAATCCCTGACCCGCGGGTCAGGATTTCACCAAAAATCTGAAGTTATCCAATTCACTCAAAAATGGTGCCAAACTGTTGCAAAGAGTCCCCTGATACGTTTGGCGGTGGATACAGAAGGGTTTTTAATCATAGGAAGAAAAAAATCAGGCCTCGACAACTTGACTTGCGGATGAACATTTTTCTGAAAAAAATTCCTGACCCGCGGGTCAGGATTTCACCAAAAATCTGAAGTCATCCAATTCACTCAAAAATGGTGCCAAACTTTTGGAAAGAGTCCCCTGATACGTTTGGCGCTAGATACAGAAGGGTTTTTTTATCATAGGAAGAAAAATCAGGCCTTGACAACTTGAACTGTGGAAGAACATTTTTTTGAAAAAATCCCTGACCCGCGGGTCAGAATTTCACCCAAAATCTGAAGTTTTCCAATTCACTCAAAAATGGTGCCAAACTGTTGCACAGACTCCCCTGAAACGTTTGACGGTGGATACAGAAGTGTTTTTAATCATAGGAAGAAAAAAATCAGGCCTCGACAACTTGACTTGTGGAAGAACATTTTTCGGAAAAAATCCCTGACCCGCGGGTCAGAATTTCACCCCAAATCTGAAGTTATCCAATTCACTCAAAAATGGTGCCAAACTTTTGGAAAGAGTCCCCTGATACGTTTGGCGGTGGATACAGGAGGGTTTTTTATCATAGCAATAAAAATCAGGCCTTGACAACTTGAACTGTGGAAGAACATTTTTTTTGAAAATATCCCTGACCCGCGGGTCAGATTTTCACCAAAAATCTGAAGTTTTCCAATTCACTCAAAAATGGTGCCAAACTGTTGCACAGACTCCCGTGATACGTTTGGCGGTGGATACAGGAGGGTTTTGTTCATAGGCAGAAAAATCAGGCCTTGACAACTTGAACTGTGGAAGAACATTTTTTTGAAAAAATCCCTGACCCGCGGGTCAGAATTTCACCAAAAATCTGAAGTTATCCAATTCACTCAAAAATGGTGCCAAACTGTAGGAAAGACTCCCCTGATACGTTTGGAGGTGGATACAGGAGGGTTTTTATCATAGCGATAAAAATCAGGCCTCGACAACTTGACCTGGGGGAAAACATTTTTTTTGAAAAAATCCCTGACCCGCGGGTCACAATTTCACCCAAAATCGGAAGTTTTCCAATTCACTCAAAAATGGTGCCAAGCTGTTGGACTGACTCCCCTGATACGTTTGGCGGTGGATATAGAAGGGTTTTTATCATAGGAATAAAAATCAGGCCTTGACAACTTGACTTGTGGAAGAACATATTTCGGAAAAAATCCCTGACCCGCGGGTCACAATTTCACCCAAAATCGGAAGTTTTCCAATTCACTCAAAAATGGTGCCAAGCTGTTGGACTGACTCCCCTGATACGTTTGGCGGTGGATATAGAAGGGTTTTTATCATAGGAATAAAAATCAGGCCTTGACAACTTGACTTGTGGAAGAACATATTTCGGAAAAAATCCCTGACCTGCGGGTCAGGATTTCACCAAAAATCTGAAGTTATACAATTCATTCAAATATGGTGCCAAGCTGTTGGAATGACTCCCCTGATACGTTTGGCGGTGGATACAGAAGGGTTTTTAATCATAGGAAGAAAAAAAATCAGGCCTCGACAACTTGACTTGCGGATGAACATTTTTCTGAAAAAAATCCCTGACCCGCGGGTCAGGATTTCACCAAAAATCTGAAGTTATCCAATTCACTCAAAAATGGTGCCAAACTGTTGGAAAGACTCCCCTGATACGTTTGGAGGTGGATACAGGAGGGTTTTTATCATAGCGATAAAAATCAGGCCTCGACAACTTGACCTGGGGGAACCGCGGGTCACAATTTCACCCAAAAACGGAAGTTTTCCAATTCACTCAAAAATGGTGCCAAGCTGTTGGACTGACTCCCCTGATACGTTTGGCGGTGGATATAGAAGGGTTTTTATCATAGGAAGAAAAAAATCAGGCCTCGACAACTTAACTTGCGGATGAACATTTTTCTGAAAAAAATCCCTGACCCCGCGGGTCAGAATTTCACCCAAAATCTGAAGTTATCGAATTCACTCAAAAATGGTGCCAAACGTTTGGAAAGAGTCCCCTGATACGTTTGGCGCTAGATACAGAAGGGTTTTTATCATAGGAAGAAAAATCAGGCCTTGACAACTTGAACTGTGGAAGAACATTTTTGTGAAAATATCCCTGACCCGCGGGTCAGAATTTCACCCAAAATCTGAAGTTTGCCAATTCACTCAAAAATGGTGCCAAACTGTTGCACAGACTCCCCTGATACGTTTGACGGTGGATACAGAAGGGTTTTTAATCATAGGAAGAAAAAAATCAGGCCTTGACAACTTGACCTGGGGCAAAACATTTTTTTTGAAAAAATCCCTGACCCGTGGGTCAGAATTTCACCAAAAATCTGAAGTTTTCCAATTCACTCAAAAATGGTGCCAAACTGTTGGAAAGAGTCCCCTGATAAGTTTGGCGCTAGATACAGAAGGGTTTTTATCATAGGAAGAAAAATCAGGCCTCGACAACTTGAACTGCGGAAGAACATTTTTTTGAAAATGTCCCTGACCCGCGGGTCAGAATTTCACCCAAAATCTGAAGTTTTCCAATTCACTCAAAAATGGTGCCAAACTGTTGGAAAGAGTCCCCTGATATGTTTGGCGCTAGATACAGAAGGGTTTTTATCATAGGAATAAAAATCAGGCCTCGACAAGTTGACCTGTGGAAGAACATTTTTCTGAAAAAAATCCCTGACCCGCGGGTCAGAATTTCACCCAAAATCTGAAGTTTTCCAATTCACTCAAAAATGGTGCCAAACTGTTGGAAAGACTCCCCTGATACGTTTGGAGGTGGATACAGGAGGGTTTTTATCATAGCGATAAAAATCAGGCCTCGACAACTTGACCTGGGGGAAAACATTTTTTTTTGAAAACATCCCTGACCCGCGGGTCACAATTTCACCCAAAATCGGAAGTTTTCCAATTCACTCAAAAATGGTGCCAAGCTGTTGGAATGACTCCCCTAATACGTTTGGCGGTGGATATAAAACGGTTTTTATCATAGGAAGAAAAAAATCAGGCCTCGACAACTTAACTTGCGGATGAACATTTTTCTGAAAAAAATCCCTGACCCGCGGGTCAGAATTTCACCAAAAATCAGAAGTTATCGAATTCACTCAAAAATGGTGCCAAACTTTTGGAAAGAGTCCCCTGATACGTTTGGTGCTAGATACAGAAGGGTTTTTATCATAGGAAGAAAAACCAGGCCTTGACAACTTGAACTGTGGAAGAACATTTTTTTGAAAATATCCCTGACCCGCGGGTCAGAATTTCACCCAAAATCTGAAGTTTTCCAATTCACTCAAAAATGGTGCCAAACTGTTGCACAGACTCCCCTGATACGTTTGACGGTGGATACAGAAGGGTTTTTAATCATAGGGAGAAAAAAATCAGGCCTCGACAACTTGACTTGTGGAAGAACATTTTTCGGAAAAAATCCCTGACCCGCGGGTCAGGATTTCACCAAAAATCTGAAGTTATCCAATTCACTCAAAAATGGTGCCAAACTGTTGCAAAGAGTCCCCTGATACGTTTGGCGGTGGATACAGAAGGGTTTTTAATCATAGGAAGAAAAAAATCAGGCCTCGACAACTTGACTTGCGGATGAACATTTTTCTGAAAAAAATTCCTGACCCGCGGTTCAGGATTTCACCAAAAATCTGAAGTTATCCAATTCACTCAAAAATGGTGCCAAACTTTTGGAAAGAGTCCCCTGATACGTTTGGCGCTAGATACAGAAGGGTTTTTTATCATAGGAAGAAAAATCAGGCCTTGACAACTTGAACTGTGGAAGAACATTTTTTTGAAAAAATCCCTGACCCGCGGGTCAGAATTTCACCCAAAATCTGAAGTTTTCCAATTCACTCAAAAATGGTGCCAAACTGTTGCACAGACTCCCCTGAAACGTTTGACGGTGGATACAGAAGTGTTTTTAATCATAGGAAGAAAAAAATCAGGCCTCGACAACTTGACTTGTGGAAGAACATTTTTTGGAAAAAATCCCTGACCCGCGGGTCAGAATTTCACCCCAAATCTGAAGTTATCCAATTCACTCAAAAATGGTGCCAAACTTTTGGAAAGAGTCCCCTGATACGTTTGGCGGTGGATACAGGAGGGTTTTTTATCATAGCAGTAAAAATCAGGCCTTGACAACTTGAACTGTGGAAGAACATTTTTTTTGAAAATATCCCTGACCCGCGGGTCAGATTTTCACCAAAAATCTGAAGTTTTCCAATTCACTCAAAAATGGTGCCAAACTGTTGCACAGACTCCCGTGATACGTTTGGCGGTGGATACAGAAGGGTTTTTATCATAGGAAGAAAAATTAGGCCTCAACAACTTGACCTGCGGAAGAACATTTTTTTTGAAAAAATCCCTTACCCGCGGGTCACAATTTCACCAAAAATCTGAAGTTATACAATTCACTCAAAAATGGTGCCAAGCTGTTGGAATGACTCCCCTGATACGTTTGGCCTTAGATATAGAAGGGTTTTTATCATAGGAAGAAAAAAATCAGGCCTCGACAACTTGACTTGCGGATGAACATTTTTCTGAAAAAAATCCCTGACCCGCGGGTCAGGATTTCACCAAAAATCTGAAGTTATCCAATTCACTCAAAAATGGTGCCAAACTGTTGCACAGACTCCCCTGATACGTTTGGTGGTGGATACAGAAGGGTTTTTATCATAGGAAGAAAAATCAGGCCTTGACAACTTGAACTGTGGAAGAACATTTTTTTGAAAATATCCCTGACCCGCGGGTCAGAATTTCACCAAAAATCTGAAGTTATCCAATTCACTCAAAAATGGTGCCAAACTGTTGGAAAGAGTCCCCTGATATGTTTGGCGCTAGATACAGAAGGGTTTTTATCATAGGAATAAAAATCAGGCCTCGACAACTTGACCTGTGGAAGAACATTTTTTTTGAAAAAATCCCTGACCCGCGGGTCAGATTTTCACCAAAAATCTGAAGTTATCCAATTCACTCAAAAATGGTGCCAAACTGTTGGAAAGAGTCCCCTGATACGTTTTTGCGCTGGATACAGGAGGGTTTTGTTCATAGGCAGAAAAATCAGGCCTTGACAACTTGAACTGTGGAAGAACATTTTTTTGAAAAAATCCCTGACCCGCGGGTCAGAATTTCACCAAAAATCTGAAGTTATCCAATTCACTCAAAAATGGTGCCAAACTGTTGGAAAGACTCCCCTGATACGTTTGGAGGTGGATACAGGAGGGTTTTTATCATAGCGATAAAAATCAGGCCTCGACAACTTGACCTGGGGGAAAACATTTTTTTTAAAAAAATCCCTGACCCGCGGGTCACAATTTCACCCAAAATCGGAAGTTTTCCAATTCACTCAAATATGGTGCCAAGCTGTTGGAATGACTCCCCTGATACGTTTGGCGGTGGATACAGAAGGGTTTTTAATCATAGGAAGAAAAAAAATCAGGCCTCGACAACTTGACTTGCGGATGAACATTTTTCTGAAAAAAATCCCTGACCCGCGGGTCAGGATTTCACCAAAAATCTGAAGTTATCCAATTCACTCAAAAATGGTGCCAAACTGTTGGAAAGACTCCCCTGATACGTTTGGAGGTGGATACAGGAGGGTTTTTATCATAGCGATAAAAATCAGGCCTCGACAACTTGACCTGGGGGAACCGCGGGTCACAATTTCACCCAAAAACGGAAGTTTTCCAATTCACTCAAAAATGGTGCCAAGCTGTTGGACTGACTCCCCTGATACGTTTGGCGGTGGATATAGAAGGGTTTTTATCATAGGAAGAAAAAAATCAGGCCTCGACAACTTGACTTGTGGAAGAACATTTTTCGGAAAAAATCCCTGACCCGCAGGTCAGGATTTCACCAAAAATCTGAAGTTATCCAATTCACTCAAAAATGGTGCCAAACTGTTGCAAAGAGTCCCCTGATACGTTTGGCGGTGGATACAGAAGGGTTTTTAATCATAGGAAGAAAAAAAATCAGGCCTCGACAACTTGACTTTCGGATGAACATTTTTCTGAAAAAAATCCCTGACCCGCGGTCAGGATTTCACCAAAAATCTGAAGTTATCCAATTCACTCAAAAATGGTGCCAAACTTTTGGAAAGAGTCCCCTGATACGTTTGGCGCTAGATACAGAAGGGTTTTTATCATAGGAAGAAAAATCAGGCCTTGACAACTTGAACTGTGGAAGAACATTTTTTTGAAAAAATCCCTGACCCGCGGGTCAGAATTTCACCAAAAATCTGAAGTTATCGAATTCACTCAAAAATGGTGCCAAATTTTGGAAAGAGTCCCCTGATACGTTTGGCGCTAGATACAGAAGGGTTTTTAATCATAGGAAGAAAAAAATCAGGCCTCGAAAACTTGACTTGTGGAAGAACATTTTTCGAAAAAAATCCCTGACCCGCGGGTCAGAATTTCACCAAAAATCTGAAGTTATCCAATTCACTCAAAAATGGTGCCAAACTGTTTCAAAGACTCGCCTGATTCGTTTGGCGGTGGATACAGGAGGGTTTTTTATCATAGCAATAAAAATCAGGCCTTGACAACTTGACCTGGGGCAAAACATTTTTTTTGAAAAAATCCCTGACCCGCGGGTCAGAATTTCATCAAAAATCTGAAGTTATCCAATTCACTCAAACGTGGTGCCAAACTGTTGGAAAGAGTCCCCTGATAAGTTTGGCGCTAGATACAGAAGGGTTTTTATCATAGGAATAAAAATCAGGCCTCGACAACTTGACCTGTGGAAGAACATTTTTTTTAAAAAAATCCCTGACCCGCGGGTCAGAATTTCACCAAAAATCTGAAGTTATCCAATTCACTCAAAAATGGTGCCAAACTTTTGGAAAGAGTCCCCTGATACGTTTGGCGCTAGATACAGAATGGTTTTTATCATAGGAAGAAAAATCAGGCCTTGACAACTTGAACTGTGGAAGAACATTTTTTTGAAAAACACCCTGACCCGCGGGTCAGAATTTCACCAAAAATCTGAAGTTATCGAATTTACTCAAAAATGGTGCCAAATTTTGGAAAGAGTCCCCTGATACGTTTGGCGCTAGATACAGAAGGGTTTTTAATCATAGGAAGAAAAAAATCAGGCCTCGACAACTTGACTTGTGGAAGAACATTTTTTTGAAAATATCCCTGACCCGCGGGTCAGGATTTCACCCCAAATCTGAAGTTATCCAATTCACTCAAAAATGGTGCCAAACTGTTGCACAGACTCCCCTGATACGTTTGGTGGTGGATACAGAAGGGTTTTTATCATAGGAAGAAAAATCAGGCCTTGACAACTTGAACTGTGGAAGAACATTTTTTTGAAAATATCCCTGACCCGCGGGTCAGAATTTCACCAAAAATCTGAAGTTATCCAATTCACTCAAAAATGGTGCCAAACTGTTGGAAAGAGTCCCCTGATATGTTTGGCGCTAGATACAGAAGGGTTTTTATCATAGGAATAAAAATCAGGCCTCGACAACTTGACCTGTGGAAGAACATTTTTTTTGAAAAAATCCCTGACCCGCGGGTCAGATTTTCACCAAAAATCTGAAGTTATCCAATTCACTCAAAAATGGTGCCAAACTGTTGGAAAGAGTCCCCTGATACGTTTTTGCGCTAGATACAGGAGGGTTTTGTTCATAGGCAGAAAAATCAGGCCTTGACAACTTGAACTGTGGAAGAACATTTTTTTGAAAAAATCCCTGACCCGCGGGTCAGAATTTCACCAAAAATCTGAAGTTATCCAATTCACTCAAAAATGGTGCCAAACTGTTGGAAAGACTCCCCTGATACGTTTGGAGGTGGATACAGGAGGGTTTTTATCATAGCGATAAAAATCAGGCCTCGACAACTTGACCTGGGGGAAAACATTTTTTTTAAAAAAATCCCTGACCCGCGGGTCACAATTTCACCCAAAATCGGAAGTTTTCCAATTCACTCAAAAATGGTGCGAAGCTGTTGGACTGACTCCCCTGATACGTTTGGCGGTGGATATAGAAGGGTTTTTATCATAGGAATAAAAATCAGGCCTTGACAACTTGACTTGTGGAAGAACATATTTCGGAAAAAATCCCTGACCCGCGGGTCAGGATTTCACCAAAAATCTGAAGTTATCCAATTCACTCAAAAATGGTGCCAAACTGTTGGAAAGACTCCCCTGATACGTTTGGAGGTGGATACAGGAGGATTTTTATCATAGCGATAAAAATCAGGCCTCGACAACTTGACCTGGGGGAACCGCGGGTCACAATTTCACCCAAAAACGGAAGTTTTCCAATTCACTCAAAAATGGTGCCAAGCTGTTGGACTGACTCCCCTGATACGTTTGGCGGTGGATATAGAAGGGTTTTTATCATAGGAAGAAAAAAATCACGCCTCGACAACTTAACTTGCGGATGAACATTTTTCTGAAAAAAATCCCTGACCCCGCGGGTCAGAATTTCACCCAAAATCTGAAGTTATCGAATTCACTCAAAAATGGTGCCAAACTTTTGGAAAGAGTCCCCTGATACGTTTGGCGCTAGATACAGAAGGGTTTTTATCATAGGAAGAAAAATCAGGCCTTGACAACTTGAACTGTGGAAGAACATTTTTGTGAAAATATCCCTGACCCGCGGGTCAGAATTTCACCCAAAATCTGAAGTTTTCCAATTCACTCAAAAATGGTGCCAAACTGTTGCGCAGACTCCCCTGATACGTTTGACGGTGGATACAGAAGGGTTTTTAATCATAGGAAGAAAAAAATCAGGCCTCGACAACTTGACTTGTGGAAGAACATTTTTCGGAAAAAATCCCTGACCCGCAGGTCAGGATTTCACCAAAAATCTGAAGTTATCCAATTCACTCAAAAATGGTGCCAAACTGTTGCAAAGAGTCCCCTGATACGTTTGGCGGTGGATACAGAAGGGTTTTTAATCATAGGAAGAAAAAAAATCAGGCCTCGACAACTTGACTTTCGGATGAACATTTTTCTGAAAAAAATCCCTGACCCGCGGTCAGGATTTCACCAAAAATCTGAAGTTATCCAATTCACTCAAAAATGGTGCCAAACTTTTGGAAAGAGTCCCCTGATACGTTTGGCGCTAGATACAGAAGGGTTTTTATCATAGGAAGAAAAATCAGGCCTTGACAACTTGAACTGTGGAAGAACATTTTTTTGAAAAAATCCCTGACCCGCGGGTCAGAATTTCACCAAAAATCTGAAGTTATCGAATTCACTCAAAAATGGTGCCAAATTTTGGAAAGAGTCCCCTGATACGTTTGGCGCTAGATACAGAAGGGTTTTTAATCATAGGAAGAAAAAAATCAGGCCTCGAAAACTTGACTTGTGGAAGAACATTTTTCGAAAAAAATCCCTGACCCGCGGGTCAGAATTTCACCAAAAATCTGAAGTTATCCAATTCACTCAAAAATGGTGCCAAACTGTTTCAAAGACTCGCCTGATTCGTTTGGCGGTGGATACAGGACGGTTTTTTAATCATAGCAATAAAAATCAGGCCTTGACAACTTGACCTGGGCGAAAACATTTTTTTTGAAAAAATCCCAGACCCCGCGGGTCAGAATTTCACCAAAAATCTGAAGTCATCCAATTCACTCAAAAATGGTGCCAAGCTGTTTGAATGACTCCCCTGATACGTTTGGCGCAGGATACAGAAGGGTTTTTATCATAGGAAGAAAAAATCAGACCTTGACAACTGGACCTGCGGAAGAACATTTTTTTTCGAAAAATTCCCTGACCCGTGGGTCAGATTTTCGCCAAAAATCTGAAGTTATCCAATTCACTCAAAAATGGAGCCAAGCTGTTGCACAGACTCCCCTGATACGTTTTTGCGCTGGATACAGGAGGGTTTTGTTCATAGGCAGAAAAATCAGGACTTGACAACTTGACCTGCAGAAGAACTTTTTTTTTGAAAAAATCCCTGACCCGCGGGTCACAATTTCACCCCAAATCTGACGTTTTCCAATTCATTCAAATATGGTGCCAAGCTGTTGGAATGACTCCGCTGATACGTTTGGCGCAGGACACAGAAGGGTTTTTATCATAGGAAGAAAAAATCAGGCCTTGACAACTGGACCTGCGGAAGAACATTTTTTTTTTGAAAAATTCCCTGACACGCGGGTCAGAATTTCGCCAAAAATCTGAAGTTAACCAATTCACTCAAAAATGGTGCCAAACTGTTGCACAGACTCCCCTGATACGTTTGGCGCTGGCAACAGAAGGGTTTTTATCATAGGAAGAAAAAATCAGGCCTTGACAACTTGACCTGCGGAAGAACATTTTTTTGAACAAAATTCCCTGACCCGCGGGTCAGAATTTCGCAAAAAATCTGAAGTTATACAATTTACTCAAAAATGGTGCCAAACTGTTGCACAGACTCCCCTGATACATTTGGCGGTGGATACAGAAGGGTTTTTATCATAGGAAGAAAAATCAGGCCTCGACAACTTGGCCTGCGGAAGAACATTTTTTTAAAAAAAATCCCTGACC
The DNA here is from genome assembly GCF_965207765.1 of Zootoca vivipara. Classification (NCBI taxonomy): domain Eukaryota; kingdom Metazoa; phylum Chordata; class Lepidosauria; order Squamata; family Lacertidae; genus Zootoca; species Zootoca vivipara. The sequence continues at coordinate 11,689,891 of NC_142590.1, read as the reverse complement.
CGCAGGTCAGAATTTAACCAAAAATCTGAAGTTATCCAATTCACTCAAAAATGGTGCCAAACTGTTGCACAGACTCCCCTGATACGTTTGGAGGTTGATACAGGAGGGTTTTTATCATTGGAATAAAAAAGAGGCCTTGACAACTTGACTTGTGGAAGAACATTTTTCGGAAAAAATCCCTGAAGTTATCCAATTCATTCAAAAATGGTGCCAAACTGTTTCAAAGACTCGCCTGATTCGTTTGGCGGTGGATACAGAAGGGTTTTTTATCATAGCAATAAAAATCAGGCCTCGACAACTAGACCTGGGGCAAAACATTTTTTTTGAAAAAATTCCCGACCGGCGGGTCAGAATTTCACACAAAATCTGAAGTTATCCAATTCACTCAAAAATGGTGCCAAACTGTTGCACAGACTCCCCTGATACGTTTGGCGCTGGCAACAGAAGGGTTTTTATCATAGGAAGAAAAAATCAGGCCTTGACAACTTGACCTGTGGAAGAACATTTTTTTTTGAAAAATTCCCTGACCCGCGGGTCAGAATTTCACCAGAAATCTGAAGTTATCGAATTCACTCATAAATGATGCCAAACTGTTGCACAGACTCCCCTGATACGTTTGGCGGTGGATACAGAAGTGTTTTTATCATAGGAAGAAAAATCAGGCCTCGACAACTTGACCTGCGGATGAACATTTTTTTTGAAAAAATTCCTGACCCACGGGTCAGAATTTCACCAGAAATCTGAAGTTATCCAATTCACTCAAAAATGGTGCCAAACTGTTGCACAGACTCCCCTGATACGTTTTTGCGCTGTATACAGGAGGGTTTTGTTCATAGGCAGAAAAATCAGGCCTTGACAACTTGACCTGCGGAAGAACATTTTTTTTAAAAAAATCCCTGACCCGCGGGTCACAATTTCACAAAAAATCTGAAGTTTTCCAATTCATTCAAATATGGTGCCAAGCTGTTGGAATGACTCCGCTGATACGTTTGGCGCAGGACACAGAAGGGTTTTTATCATAGGAAGAAAAAAATCAGGCCTTGACAACTGGACCTGCGGAAGAACATTTTTTTTTGAAAAATTCCCTGACCCGCGGGTCAGAATTTCGCCAAAAATCTGAAGTTATCCAATTCACTCAAAAATGGTGCCAAACTGTTGCACAGGCTCCCCTGATACGTTTGGCGCTGGCAACAGAAGGGTTTTTATCATAAGAAGAAAAAATCAGGCCTTGACAACTTGACCTGCGGAAGAACATTTTTTTTGAAAAATTCCCTGACCCGCGGGTCAGAATTTCCCCAAAAATCTAAAGTTATCCAATTCACTCAAAAATGGTGCCAAACTGTTGCACAGACTCCCCTGATACGTTTGGCGGTGGATACAGAAGGTTTTTTATCATATGAAGAAAAATCAGGCCTCGACAACTCGACTTGCGGAAGAACATTTTTTTGAACAAAATTCCCTGACCCGCAGGTCAGAATTTCACCAAAAATCTGAAGTTATCGAATTCACTCAAAAATGGTGCCAAACTGTTGCACAGACTCCCCTGATACGTTTGACGGTGGATACAGAAGGGTTTTTAATCATAGGAAGAAAAAAATCAGGCCTCGACAACTTGACTTGCGGATGAATTTTTTTTTGAAAAAATCCCTGACCCGCGGGTCAGAATCTCACCAATAATCTGAAGTTATCCAATTCACTCAAAAATGGTGCCAAACTGTTGCGCAGACTCCCCTGATACGTTTGGCGCTGGATACAGAAGGGTTTTTATCATTGGAATAAAAAAGAGGCCTTGACAACTTGACTTGTGGAAGAACATTTTTCGGAAAAAATCCCTGACCCGCGGGTCAGAATTTCACCAAAAATCTGAAGTTATCCAATTCACTCAAAAATGGTGCCAAACTGTTTCAAAGACTCGCCTGATTCGTTTGGCGGTGGATACAGGAGGGTTTTTTTTATCATAGCAATAAAAAAAATCCGTTACCCGCGGGTCAGAATTTCACCAAAAATCTGAAGTTATCCAATTCACTCAAAAATGGTGCCAAACTGTTGCACAGACTCCCCTGATACGTTTTTGCGCTGGCAACAGAAGGGTTTTTATCATAGGAAGAAAAAATCAGGCCTTGACAACTTGACCTGCGGAAGAACATTTTTTTGAACAACATTCCCTGACCCGCGGGTCAGAATTTCGCCAAAAATCTGAAGTTATCGAATTCACTCAAAAATGGTGCCAAACTGTTGCACAGACTCCCCTGATACGTTTGGCGGTGGATACAGAAGGGTTTTTATCATAGGAAGAAAAATCAGGCCTCGACAACTTGGCCTGCGGAAGAACATTTTTTTTAAAAAAAGCCCTGACCCGCGGGTCAGAATTTAACCAAAAATCTGAAGTTATACAATTCACTCAAAAATGGTGCCAAACTGTTGCAAAGACTCCCCTGATACGTTTGGCGGTGGTTTTTATCATGAGAAGAAAAAATCAGGCCTCGACAACTCGACTTGCGGAAGAACATTTTTCTGAAAAAAATCCTGACCCACGGGTCAGAATTTCACCAGAAATCTGAAGTTATCCAATTCACTCAAAAATGGTGCCAAACTGTTGCGCAGACTCCCCTGATACGTTTGGCGCTGGATACAGAAGGGTTTTTATCATTGGAATAAAAAAGAGGCCTTGACAACTTGACTTGTGGAAGAACATTTTTCGGAAAAAATCCCTGACCCACGGGTCAGAATTTCACCAAAAATCTGAAGTTATCCAATTCACTCAAAAATGGTGCCAAACTGTTTCAAGGACTCGCCTGATTCGTTTGGCGGTGGATACAGGAGGGTTTTTTTTATCATAGCAATAAAAAAAATCCGTTACCCACGGGTCAGAATTTCACCAAAAATCTGAAGTTATCCAATTCACTCAAAAATGGTGCCAAACTGTTGCACAGACTCCCCTGATACGTTTTTGCGCTGGCAACAGAAGGGTTTTTATCATAGGAAGAAAAAATCAGGCCTTGACAACTTGACCTGCGGAAGAATATTTTTTTGAACAAAATTCCCTGACCCGCGGGTCAGAATTTCGCCAAAAATCTGAAGTTATCCTATTCACTCAAAAATGGTGCCAAACTGTTGCAAGGACTCCCCTGATACGTTTGACGGTGGATACAGAAGGGATTTTAATCATTGGAATAAAAAATCAGGCCTCGACAACTTGACTTGCGGATGAATTTTTTTTTGAAAAAATCCCTGACCCGCGGGTCAGAATCTCACCAATAATCTGAAGTCATCCAATTCACTCAAAAATGGTGCCAAACTGTTGCGCAGACTCCCCTGATACGTTTGGCGCTGGATACAGAAGGGTTTTTTTATCATAGCAATAAAAAAAAATCCGTTACCCGCGGGTCAGAATTTCACCAAAAATCTGAAGTTATCCAATTCACTCAAAAATGGTGCCAAACTGTTGCATAGACTCCCCTGATACGTTTTTGCGCTGGCAACAGAAGGGTTTTTATCATAGGAAGAAAAAATCAGGCCTTGACAACTTGACCTGCGGAAGAACATTTTTTTGAACAAAATTCCCTGACCCGCGGGTCAGAATTTCGCCAAAAATCTGAAGTTATCGAATTCACTCAAAAATGGTGCCAAACTGTTGCACAGACTCCCCTGATACGTTTGGCGGTGGATACAGAAGGGTTTTTATCATAGGAAGAAAAATCAGGCCTCGACAACTTGGCCTGCGGAAGAACATTTTTTTTAAAAAAATCCCTGACCCGCGATACAATTCACTCAAAAATGGTGCCAAACTGTTGCACAGACTCCCCTGATACGTTTGGCGGTGGATACAGAAGGGTTTTTATCATAGGAAGAAAAATCAGGCCTCGACAACTTGGCCTGCGGAAGAACATTTTTTTTAAAAAAATCCCTGACCCGCGATACAATTCACTCAAAAATGGTGCCAAACTGTTGCAAAGACTCCCCTGATACGTTTGGCGGTGGTTTTTATCATGAGAAGAAAAAATCAGGCCTCGACAACTCGACTTGCGGAAGAACATTTTTCTGAAAAAAATCCTGACCCACGGGTCAGAATTTCACCAGAAATCTGAAGTTATCCAATTCACTCAAAAATGGTGCCAAACTGTTGGAAAGAGTCCCCTGATATGTTTGGCGCTAGATACAGAAGGGTTTTAATCATAGGAATAAAAAAAAAGGCCTCGACAACTTGACCTGTGGAAGAACATTATTTTTGAAAAAATCCCTGACCCGTGGGTCAGAATTTCACCAGAAATCTGAAGTTATCCAATTCACTCAAAAATGGTGCCAAACTGTTGGAAAGAGTCCCCTGATATGTTTGGCGCTAGATACAGAAGGGTTTTTATCATAGGAATAAAAAAAAAGGCCTTGACAACTTGACTTGGGGAAGAACATTTTTCTGAAAGAAATCCTGACCCGCGGGTCAGAATTTCACCAAAAATCTGAAGTTTTCCAATTCACTTAAAAATGGTGCCAAACTGTTGCACAGACTCCCCTGATACGTTTGGAGGTTGATACAGGAGGGTTTTGATCATAAGAAGAAAAAATCAGGCCTCGACAACTCGACTTGCGGAAGAACATTTTTCTGAGAAAAATCCTGACCCGCAGGTCAGAATTTCACCAATAATCTGAAGTCATCCAATTCACTCAAAAATGGTGCCAAACTGTTGCGCAGACTCCCCTGATACGTTTGGCGCTGGATACAGAAGGGTTTTTTTTATCATAGCAATAAAAAAAATCCGTTACCCGCGGGTCAGAATTTCACCAAAAATCTGAAGTTATCCAATTCACTCAAAAATGGTGCCAAACTGTTGCACAGACTCCCCTGATACGTTTTTGCGCTGGCAACAGAAGGGTTTTTATCATAGGAAGAAAAAATCAGGCCTTGACAACTTGACCTGCGGAAGAACATTTTTTTGAACAAAATTCCCTGACCCGCGGGTCAGAATTTCGCCAAAAATCTGAAGTTATCGAATTCACTCAAAAATGGTGCCAAACTGTTGCACAGACTCCCCTGATACGTTTGGCAGTGGATACAGAAGGGTTTTTATCATAGGAAGAAAAATCAGGCCTCGACAACTTGGCCTGCGGAAGAACTTTTTTTAAAAAAAATCCCTGACCCGCGGGTCAGAATTTAACCAAAAATCTGAAGTTATACAATTCACTCAAAAATGGTGCCAAACTGTTGCAAAGACTCCCCTGATACGTTTGGCGGTGGTTTTTATCATAAGAAGAAAAAAATCAGGCCTCGACAACTCGACTTGCGGAAGAACATTTTCCTGAAAAAAATCCTGACCCGCGGGTCAGAATTTCACCAGAAATCTGAAGTTATCAAATTCACTAAAAAATGGTGCCAAACTGTTGCACAGACTCCCCTGATACGTTTGGAGGTTGATACCGGAGGGTTTTGATCATAAGAAGAAAAAATCAGGCCTCGACAACTCGACTTGCGGAAGAACATTTTTCTGAGAAAAATCCTGACCCGCAGGTCAGAATTTCACCAAAAATCTGAAGTTATCCAATTCACTCAAAAATGGTGCCAAACTGTTGCACAGACTCCCCTGATACGTTTGGAGGTTGATACCGGAGGGTTTTGATCATAAGAAGAAAAAATCAGGCCTCGACAACTCGACTTGCGGAAGAACATTTTTCTGAGAAAAATCCTGACCCGCAGGTCAGAATTTCACCAAAAATCTGAAGTTATCCAATTCACTCAAAAATGGTGCCAAACTGTTGCACAGACTCCCCTGATACGTTTGGAGGTTGATACCGGAGGGTTTTGATCATAAGAAGAAAAAATCAGGCCTCGACAACTCGACTTGCGGAAGAACATTTTTCTGAGAAAAATCCTGACCCGCAGGTCAGAATTTCACCAAAAATCTGAAGTTATCCAATTCACTCAAAAATGGTGCCAAACTGTTTCAAAGACTCGCCTGATTCGTTTGGCGGTGGATACAGGAGGGTTTTTTTATCATAGCAATAAAAAAAATCCGTTACCCGCGGGTCAGAATTTCACCAAAAATCTGAAGTTATCGAATTCACTCAAAAATGGTGCCAAACTGTTGCACAGACTCCCCTGATACGTTTGGCGGTGGATACAGAAGGGTTTTTATCATAGGGGAAAAAAATCAGGCCTTGACAACTGGACCTGCGGAAGAACATTTTTTTTGAAAAATTCCCTGACCCGCGGGTCAGGATTTCACCAAAATCTGAAGTTATCCAATTCACTAAGAAATGGTGCCAAACTGTTGCACAGACTCCCCTGATACGTTTGGCGGTGGATACAGGAGGGTTTTGATCATAGGAAGAAAAATCAGGCCTCGACAACTTGACCTGCGGATGAACATTTTTTTTGAAAAAATTCCTGACCCGCGGGTCAGAATTTCACCAAAAATTTGAAGTTATCCAATTCACTCAAAAATGGTGCCAAACTGTTGCACAGACTCCCCTGATACGTTTGGAGGTTGATACAGGAGGGTTTTGATCATAAGAAGAAAAAATCAGGCCTCGACAACTCGACTTGCGGAAGAACATTTTTCTGAGAAAAATCCTGACCCGCAGGTCAGAATTTCACCAAAAATCTGAAGTTATCCTATTCACTCAAAAATGGTGCCCAACTGTTGCAAGGACTCCCCTGATACGTTTGAAGGTGGATACAAGAGGGTTTTTATTCATAGGAAGAAAAAAATCAGGCCTCGACAACTTGACTTGCGGATGAATTTTTTTTTGAAAAAATCCCTGACCCGCGGGTCAGAATCTCACCAATAATCTGAAGTTATCCAATTCACTCAAAAATGGTGCCAAACTGTTGTGCAGACTGCCCTGATACGTTTGGCGCTGGATACAGAAGGGTTTTTATCATTGGAATAAAAAACAGGCCTTGACAACTTGACTTGTGGAAGAACATTTTTCGGAAAAAATCCCTGACCCGCGGGTCAGAATTTCACCAAAAATCTGAAGTTATCCAATTCACTCAAAAATGGTGCCAAACTGTTTCAAAGACTCGCCTGATTCATTTGGCGGTGGATACAGGAGGGTTTTTTTTATCATAGCAATAAAAAAAATCCGTTACCCGCGGGTCAGAATTTCACCAAAAATCTGAAGTTATCCAATTCACTCAAAAATGGTGCCAAACTGTTGCACTGACTCCCCTGATACGTTTTTGCGCTGGATACAGGAGGGTTTTTCTCATAGGCAGAAAAATCAGGCCTTGACAACTTGACCTGGGGGAAAACATTTTTTTTTAAAAAAATCCGTTACCCGCGGGTCAGAATTTCACCAAAAATCTGAAGTTATCCAATTCAATCAAAAATGGTGCCAAAAAGTTGGGAAGACTCCCCTGATACGTTTGGCGCTGGATACGGAAGGGTTTTTATCATAGGAAAGAAAATCAGGCCTTGAAAACTTGACCTGCAGAAGAACATTTTTTTGAAAAAATCCCTGACCCGCGGGTCAGGATTTCACCAAAAATCTGAAGTCATCCAATTCACTGAAAAATAGTGCCAAACTGTTGCAATGGCTCCCCTGATACGTTTGGCGCTGGATACAGGAGGGTTTTGATCATAGGGGAAAAAAATCAGGCATTGACAACTTGACTGCGGAAGAACATTTTTCTGAAAAAAAATCCCTGACCCGCGGGTCAGAATTTCACCAAAAATCTGAAGTTATCCAATTCACTCAAAAAAGGTGCCAAACTGTTTCAAAGGCTCGCCAGATTTGTTTGGCGGTGGATACAAGAGGGTTTTTTATCATAGCAATAAAAATCAGGCCTCGATAACTTGACCTGCGGAAGAACATTTTTTAAAGAAAATATCCCTGTCCCGCGGGTCAGGATTTCACCAAAAATCTGAAGTTATCCAATTCACTCAAAAATGGTGCAAAACTGTTGCACAGACTTCCCTGATACGTTTGGCGCTGGAAACAAGAGGGTTTAGTTCATAGGCAGAAAAATAAGGCCTCCACAACTTGACCTGCGGAAGAACATTTTTCTGAAAAAATCCCTGACCCGCGGGTCAGGATTTCACCAAAAATCTGAAGTTATCCAATTCACTCAAAAATGGTGCCAAACTGTTTCAAAGGCTCGCCTGATTCGTTTGGCGGTGGATCCAAGAGGGTTTTTTTTATCATAGCAATAAAAATCAGGCCTCGACAACTTGACCTGGGGGAAAACATTTGTTTTGAAAAAAATCCCCGACCCGCGGGTCACAATTTCACCCAAAATCTGAAGTTTTCCAATTCACTCAAAAATAGTGCCAAACTTTTGGAAAGAGTCCCCTGATACGTTTGGCGCTAGATACAGAATGGTTTTTATCATAGGAAGAAAAATCAGGCCTTGACAACTTGAACTGTGGAAGAACATTTTTTTGAAAATATCCCTGACCCGCGGGTCAGGATTTCACAAAAAATCTGAAGTTATCCAATTCACTCAAAAATGGTGCCAAACTGTTTCAAAGGCTCGCCAGATTCGTTTGGCGGTGGATACAAGAGGGTTTTTTTATCATAGCAATAAAAATCAGGCCTCGACAACTCGACCTGTGTAAGAACATTTTTTTTGAAAAATTCCCTGACCCGCGGGTCAGAATTTCACACAAAATCTGAAGTTTTCCAATTCACTCAAAAATGGTGCCAAGCTGTTGGAATGACTCCCCTGATACGTTTTTGCGATGGATACAGGAGAGTCTTGTTCAGAGGCAGAAAAATCAGGCCTTGACAACTTGACCTGTGGAAGAACATTTTTTTTGAAAAACTCCCTGACCCGCTGGTCAGAATTTCACAAAAAATCTGAAGTTATCCAATTCACTCAAAAATGGTGCCAAACTGTTGGAAAGACTCCCCTGATACGTTTGGCGCTAGATACAGAAGGGTTTTTATCATAGAAATAAAAATCAGGCCTCGACAACTTGACCTGTGGAAGAACATTTTTTTTGAAAAAATCCCTGACCTGCGGTACATAATTTCACGCAAAATCTGAAGTTTTCCAATTCACTCAAAAATAGTGCCAAGCTGTTGGAATGACTCCCCTGATACGTTTGGCGGTGGATACAGAAGGGTTTTTATCATAGGAAGAAAAAATCAGGCCTTGACAACTTGACTTGCGGAAGAACATTTTTCTGAAAAAAATCCTGACCCGCGGGTCAGAATTTCACCAAAAATCTGAAGTTATCCCATTCACTCAAAAAGGGTGTCAAACTGTTGCACAGACTCCCCTGATACGTTTGGCGCTGGATACAGAAGGGTTTTTATCATAGGAAGAAAAAATCAGGCCTTTACAACTTGACCTGTGGAAGAACATTTTTTTTGAAAAACTCCCTGACCCGCTGGTCAGAATTTCGCCAAAAATCTGATGTTATCAAATTCACTCAAAAATGGTGCCAAACTGTTGCAAAGACTCCCCTGATAAGATTGGCGCTGGATACAGGAGGGTTTTGTTCATAGGCAGAAAAATCAGGCCTTGACAACTTGACCTGTGGAAGAACATTTTTCTGAAAAAATCCCTGACCCGCAGGTCAGGATTTCACCAAAAATCTGAAGTCATCCAATTCACTCAAAAATGGTGCCAAATTGTTGCAGGCTCACCTGATACATTTGGCGGTGGATACAGGAGGGTTTTTATCATAGGAAGAAAAATCAGGCCTCGACAACTTGACCTGTGGAAGAACATTTTTTTAAAAAAAATCCCTGACCCGCGGGTCACTATTTCACCAAAAATCTGAAGTTTTCCAATTCACTCAAAAATAGTGCCAAGCTGTTGGAATGACTCCCCTGATACGTTTGGCGGTGGAGACAGAAGGGTTTTTATCATAGCAATAAAAATCAGGCCTCGACAACTTGACCTGGGGGAAAACATTTGTTTTGAAAAAAATCCCCGACCCGCGGGTCACAATTTCACCCAAAATCTGAAGTTTTCCAATTCACTCAAATATGGTGCCAAACTTTTGGAAAGAGTCCCCTGATACGTTTGGCGCAGGATACAGAAGGGTTTTTATCATAGGAAGAAAAATCAGGCCTTGACAACTTGAACTGTGGAAGAACATTTTTTTGAAAATATCCCTGACCCGCGGGTCAGGATTTCACAAAAAATCTGAAGTTATCCAATTCACTCAAAAATGGTGCCAAACTGTTTCAAAGGCTCGCCAGATTCGTTTGGCGGTGGATACAGAAGGGTTTTTTATCATAGCAATAAAAATCAGGCCTCGACAACTCGACCTGTGTAAGAACATTTTTTTTGAAAAATTCCCTGACCCGCGGGTCAGAATTTCACACAAAATCTGAAGTTTTCCAATTCACTCAAAAATGGTGCCAAGCTGTTGGAATGACTCCCCTGATACGTTTTTGCGATGGATACAGGAGGGTCTTGTTCATAGGCAGAAAAATCAGGCCTTGACAACTTGACCTGTGGAAGAACATTTTTTCTTTGAAAAAGTCCCTGACCCGCGGGTCAGAATTTCACCAAAAATCAGAAGTTATCCAATTCACTCAAAAATAGTGCCAAGCTGTTGGAATGACTCCCCTGATACGTTTGGCGGTGGATACAGAAGGGTTTTTATCATAGGAAGAAAAAATCAGGCCTTGACAACTTGAACTGTGGAAGAACATTTTTTTGAAAATTTCCCTGACCCGCGGGTCAGGATTTCACAAAAAATCTGAAGTTATCCAATTCACTCAAAAATGGTGCCAAACTGTTTCAAAGGCTCGCCAGATTCGTTTGGCGGTGGATACAAGAGGGTTTTTTTATCATAGCAATAAAAATCAGGCCTCGACAACTCGACCTGGGGGACAACATTTGTTTTGAAAAAAATCCCCGACCCGCGGGTCACAATTTCACCCAAAATCTGAAGTTTTCCAATTCACTCAAAAATAGTGCCAAACTTTTGGAAAGAGTCCCCTGATACGTTTGGCGCTAGATACAGAATGGTTTTTATCATAGGAAGAAAAATCAGGCCTTGACAACTTGAACTGTGGAAGAACATTTTTTTGAAAATATCCCTGACCCGCGGGTCAGGATTTCACAAAAAATCTGAAGTTATCCAATTCACTCAAAAATGGTGCCAAACTGTTTCAAAGGCTCGCCAGATTCGTTTGGCGGTGGATACAAGAGGGTTTTTTTATCATAGCAATAAAAATCAGGCCTCGACAACTCGACCTGTGTAAGAACATTTTTTTTGAAAAATTCCCTGACCCGCGGGTCAGAATTTCACACAAAATCTGAAGTTTTCCAATTCACTCAAAAATGGTGCCAAGCTGTTGGAATGACTCCCCTGATACGTTTTTGCGATGGATACAGGAGAGTCTTGTTCAGAGGCAGAAAAATCAGGCCTTGACAACTTGACCTGTGGAAGAACATTTTTTTTGAAAAACTCCCTGACCCGCTGGTCAGAATTTCACAAAAAATCTGAAGTTATCCAATTCACTCAAAAATGGTGCCAAACTGTTGGAAAGACTCCCCTGATACGTTTGGCGCTAGATACAGAAGGGTTTTTATCATAGAAATAAAAATCAGGCCTCGACAACTTGACCTGTGGAAGAACATTTTTTTTGAAAAAATCCCTGACCTGCGGTACATAATTTCACGCAAAATCTGAAGTTTTCCAATTCACTCAAAAATAGTGCCAAGCTGTTGGAATGACTCCCCTGATACGTTTGGCGGTGGATACAGAAGGGTTTTTATCATAGGAAGAAAAAATCAGGCCTTGACAACTTGACTTGCGGAAGAACATTTTTCTGAAAAAAATCCTGACCCGCGGGTCAGAATTTCACCAAAAATCTGAAGTTATCCCATTCACTCAAAAAGGGTGTCAAACTGTTGCACAGACTCCCCTGATACGTTTGGCGCTGGATACAGAAGGGTTTTTATCATAGGAAGAAAAAATCAGGCCTTTACAACTTGACCTGTGGAAGAACATTTTTTTTGAAAAACTCCCTGACCCGCTGGTCAGAATTTCGCCAAAAATCTGATGTTATCAAATTCACTCAAAAATGGTGCCAAACTGTTGCAAAGACTCCCCTGATAAGATTGGCGCTGGATACAGGAGGGTTTTGTTCATAGGCAGAAAAATCAGGCCTTGACAACTTGACCTGTGGAAGAACATTTTTCTGAAAAAATCCCTGACCCGCAGGTCAGGATTTCACCAAAAATCTGAAGTCATCCAATTCACTCAAAAATGGTGCCAAATTGTTGCAGGCTCACCTGATACATTTGGCGGTGGATACAGGAGGGTTTTTATCATAGGAAGAAAAATCAGGCCTCGACAACTTGACCTGTGGAAGAACATTTTTTTAAAAAAAATCCCTGACCCGCGGGTCACTATTTCACCAAAAATCTGAAGTTTTCCAATTCACTCAAAAATAGTGCCAAGCTGTTGGAATGACTCCCCTGATACGTTTGGCGGTGGAGACAGAAGGGTTTTTATCATAGCAATAAAAATCAGGCCTCGACAACTTGACCTGGGGGAAAACATTTGTTTTGAAAAAAATCCCCGACCCGCGGGTCACAATTTCACCCAAAATCTGAAGTTTTCCAATTCACTCAAATATGGTGCCAAACTTTTGGAAAGAGTCCCCTGATACGTTTGGCGCAGGATACAGAAGGGTTTTTATCATAGGAAGAAAAATCAGGCCTTGACAACTTGAACTGTGGAAGAACATTTTTTTGAAAATATCCCTGACCCGCGGGTCAGGATTTCACAAAAAATCTGAAGTTATCCAATTCACTCAAAAATGGTGCCAAACTGTTTCAAAGGCTCGCCAGATTCGTTTGGCGGTGGATACAGAAGGGTTTTTTATCATAGCAATAAAAATCAGGCCTCGACAACTCGACCTGTGTAAGAACATTTTTTTTGAAAAATTCCCTGACCCGCGGGTCAGAATTTCACACAAAATCTGAAGTTTTCCAATTCACTCAAAAATGGTGCCAAGCTGTTGGAATGACTCCCCTGATACGTTTTTGCGATGGATACAGGAGGGTCTTGTTCATAGGCAGAAAAATCAGGCCTTGACAACTTGACCTGTGGAAGAACATTTTTTCTTTGAAAAAGTCCCTGACCCGCGGGTCAGAATTTCACCAAAAATCAGAAGTTATCCAATTCACTCAAAAATAGTGCCAAGCTGTTGGAATGACTCCCCTGATACGTTTGGCGGTGGATACAGAAGGGTTTTTATCATAGGAAGAAAAAATCAGGCCTTGACAACTTGAACTGTGGAAGAACATTTTTTTGAAAATTTCCCTGACCCGCGGGTCAGGATTTCACAAAAAATCTGAAGTTATCCAATTCACTCAAAAATGGTGCCAAACTGTTTCAAAGGCTCGCCAGATTCGTTTGGCGGTGGATACAAGAGGGTTTTTTTATCATAGCAATAAAAATCAGGCCTCGACAACTCGACCTGTGTAAGAACATTTTTTTTGAAAAATTCCCTGACCCGCGGGTCAGAATTTCACACAAAATCTGAAGTTTTCCAATTCACTCAAAAATGGTGCCAAGCTGTTGGAATGACTCCCCTGATACGTTTTTGCGATGGATACAGGAGGGTCTTGTTCATAGGCAGAAAAATCAGGCCTTGAAAACTTGACCTGTGGAAGAACATTTTTTTTGAAAAACTCCCTGACCCGCTGGTCAGAATTTCACAAAAAATCTGAAGTTATCCAATTCACTCAAAAATGGTGCCAAACTGTTGGAAAGACTCCCCTGATACGTTTGGCGCTAGATACAGACGGGTTTTTATCATAGAAATAAAAATCAGGCCTCGACAACTTGACCTGTGGAAGAACATTTTTTTTGAAAAAATCCCTGACGTGCGGTACATAATTTCACGAAAAATCTGAAGTTTTCCAATTCACTCAAAAATAGTGCCAAGCTGTTGGAATGACTCCCCTGATATGTTTGGCGGTGGATACAGAAGGGTTTTTATCATAGGAAGAAAAAATCAGGCCTTGACAACTTGACTTGCGGAAGAACATTTTTCTGAAAAAAATCCTGACCCGCGGGTCAGAATTTCACCAAAAATCTGAAGTTATCCCATTCACTCAAAAAGGGTGTCAAACTGTTGCACAGACTCCCCTGATACGTTTGGCGCTGGATACAGGAGGGTTTTGTTCATAGGCAGAAAAATCAGGCCTTGACAACTTGACCTGTGGAAGAACATTTTTCTGAAAAAATCCCTGACCCGCAGGTCAGGATTTCACCAAAAATCTGAAGTCATCCAATTCACTCAAAAATGGTGCCAAATTGTTGCAGGCTCACCTGATACATTTGGCGGTGGATACAGGAGGGTTTTTATCATAGGAAGAAAAATCAGGCCTCGACAACTTGACCTGTGGAAGAACATTTTTTTAAAAAAAATCCCTGACCCGCGGGTCACTATTTCACCAAAAATCTGAAGTTTTCCAATTCACTCAAAAATAGTGCCAAGCTGTTGGAATGACTCCCCTGATACGTTTGGCGGTGGAGACAGAAGGGTTTTTATCATAGGAAGAAAAATCAGGCCTCGACAACTTGACCTGTGGAAGAACATTTTTTTAAAAAAAATCCCTGACCCGCGGGTCACAATTTCACCCAAAATCTGAAGTTTTCCAATTCACTCAAAAATGGTGCCAAACTTTTGGAAAGAGTCCCCTGATACGTTTGGCGCAGGATACAGAAGGGTTTTTATCATAGGAAGAAAAATCAGGCCTTGACAACTTGAACTGTGGAAGAACATTTTTTTGAAAAATTCCCTGACCCGCGGGTCAGAATTTCACACAAAATCTGAAGTTTTCCAATTCACTCAAAAATGGTGCCAAGCTGTTGGAATGACTCCCCTGATACGTTTTTGCGATGGATACAGGAGGGTCTTGTTCATAGGCAGAAAAATCAGGCCTTGACAACTTGACCTGTGGAAGAACATTTTTTCTTTGAAAAAGTCCCTGACCCGCGGGTCAGAATTTCACCAAAAATCAGAAGTTATCCAATTCACTCAAAAATGGTGCCAAACTGTTGGAAAGACTCCCCTGATACGTTTGGCGCTAGATACAGAAGGGTTTTTATCATAGAAATAAAAATCAGGCCTCGACAACTTGACCTGTGGAAGAACATTTTTTTTGAAAAAATCCCTGACCTGCGGGTCAGAATTTCACCCAAAATCTGAAGTTTTCCAATTCACTCAAAAATAGTGCCAAGCTGTTGGAATGACTCCCCTGATACGTTTGGCGGTGGATACAGAAGGGTTTTTATCATAGGAAGAAAAAATCAGGCCTTGACAACTTGACTTGCGGAAGAACATTTTTTTGAAAAACTCCCTGACCCGCTGGTCAGAATTTCGCCAAAAATCTGATGTTATCAAATTCACTCAAAAATGGTGCCAAACTGTTGCAAAGACTCCCCTGATAAGATTGGCGCTGGATACAGGAGGGTTTTGTTCATAGGCAGAAAAATCAGGCCTTGACAACTTGACCTGTGGAAGAACATTTTTCTGAAAAAATCCCTGACCCGCAGGTCAGGATTTCACCAAAAATCTGAAGTCATCCAATTCACTCAAAAATGGTGCCAAATTGTTGCAAAGGCTCACCTGATACATTTGGCGGTGGATACAGGAGGGTTTTTATCATAGGAAGAAAAATCAGGCCTCAACAACTTGACCTGTGGAAGAACATTTTTTTTAAAAAAATCCCTGACCCGCGGGTCACTATTTCACCAAAAATCTGAAGTTTTCCAATTCACTCAAAAATAGTGCCAAGCTGTTGGAATGACTCCCCTGATACGTTTGGCGGTGGAGACAGAAGGGTTTTTATCATAGCAATAAAAATCAGGCCTCGACAACTTGACCTGTGGAAGAACATTTTTTTTTGAAAAATTCCCTGAATTTCACCCAAAATCTGAAGTTTTCCAATTCACTCAAAAATGGTGCCAAGCTGTTGGAATGACTTCCCTGATACGTTTTTGCGATGGATACAGGAGGGTTTTGTTCATAGGCAGAAAAATCAGGCCTTGACAACTTGAACTGTGGAAGAACATTTTTTTGAAAAAATCCCTGACTCGCGGGTCAGAATTTCACCAAAAATCTGAAGTCATCCAATTCACTCAAAAATGCGGCCAAACTGTTGCACAGACAACCCTGATACGTTTGGAGGTTGATACAGGAGGGTTTTGATCATAGGAAGAAAAATCAAACCTCGACAACTTGACCTGCGGAAGAACATTTTTTTTGAAAAAACCCCTGACCCGCGGGTCACAATTTCACCAAAAATCTGAAGTTTTCCAATTCACTCAAAAATGGTGCCAAGCTGTTGGAATGACTCCTGTAACGGATTGACACAGTTTTGAAATATTTATTCCTACCTGGCTGGAAAAGAGTTAATCCACCTCCAGCCTGACTGACATAACATTCTGATGGGGGCGGGACTGTTCTCAGTTTAAAAGGAGAGAGGAGCGGTTTGGTCAGTTAGGTGGTTGGCAGTTGACAGTTGGGAGTTAGGGAGTTGGTAGAGGGTAGAGTGTTAAAGAGGGATGCAGGAGCTGTATGAAGAAAACTGTGTTAAATAAAAAAAGAAGATATGTGCTTTTAAGAACCAAAGAAACTCATGTTTATAAGGTAAATAATAAAGTTAAATGTGCTTAAACGTTCACTGACTCGGCAGTGTCTCGGTACCTTCAGAGGTGTGACAAAGAGGGGAGAACAAAGCTTTCCTGGGGAAGAGGAAACTGTTTCCTGTTTCTCCTGTCATACTAAGGGCTGGTTAGCGAAGCCGAAGGAGCCACATAGTTGCCTAAGGGAGAGGCACACTGTAGCAGTAGGGATCCCAGGGAGGGAGACCCCACTGGTGGCTATAGGTTTCGAATGCAGAGCCTGAGGTACTCTGGAGACAAGTCCAATTTGGACTCTGGAGGTTTTTTTCTCCTGTTTGTGGAGAAGCACAGGGAGAGCCTCTGAGGTTAAAGCAGTGAGGTGGGGGATCCATCACAACTCCCCTGATACGTTTGGCGCTGGATACAGAAGAGTTTTTATCATAGGAAGAAAAAATCAGGCCTTGACAACTTGACTTGCGGATGAACATTTTTCTGAAAAAATTCCTGACCCGCGGGTCAGAATTTCACCAAATTCTGAAGTTATCCAACTCACTCAAAAATGGTGCCAAGCTGTTGCACAGACTCCCCTGATACGTTTGGCGCTAGATACAGAAGGGTTTTTATCATAGGGAAAAAAATCAGGCCTTGACAACTTGACTTGCGGAAGAACATTTTTGGGAAAAAATCCCTGACCAGGGATTTCACCCAAAATCTGAAGTTTTCCAATTCACTCAAAAATAGTGCCAAGCTGTTGGAATGACTCCCCTGACACGTTTGGCGGTGGATACAGAAGGGTTTTTATCATAGGAAGAAAAAATCAGGCCTCGACAACTTGACCTGTGGAAGAACATTTTTTTTGAAAAAATCCCTGACCCCGCGGGTCACAATTTCACCCAAAATCTGAAGTTTTCCAATTCACTCTAAAATGGTGCCAAGCTGTTGGAATGACTCCCCTGATACGTTTGGCGCTGGATACAGAAGGGTATAACAATTTCACAAGTTCACCAAAACCAAACTGTTGCACAGACTTCCCTGATACGTTTTGCGCTGTATACAGGAGGGTTTTGTTCATAGGCAGAAAAATCAGGCCTTGACAACTTGACTTGCGGATGAACATTTTTCTGAAAAAGTCCCTGACCCGCGGGTCAGAATTTCAGCAAAAATCTGAAGTTTTCCAATTCACTCTAAAATGGTGCCAAGCTCTTGGAATGACTCCCCTGATACGTTTGGCGGTTGATACAGAAGGGTTTTTATCATAGGAAGAAAAAAATCAGGCCTCGACAACTTGACTTGCGGAAGAACATTTTTCTGAAAAGAATCCTGACCCGCGGGTCAGAATTTCACCAAATATCTGAAGTTATACAATTCACTCAAAAATGGTGCCAAACTGTGGCAAAGGCACCCCTGATACGTTTGGCGCTGGATACAGGAGGGTTTTTATCATAGGAATAAAAAACAGGCCTCAACAACTTGACCTGCGGAAGAATTTTTTTTAAAAAAAAATCCCTGACCCGCGGGTGAGAATTTCACCAAAAATCTGAAGTTTTCCAATTCACTCAAAAATGGAGCCAAACTGTGGCAAAGGCACCCCTGATATGTTTTGCGGTGGATATAGAAGGGTTTTTATCATATTAAGAAAAATCAGGCCTTGACAACTTGACCTGCGGAAGAACGTTTTTTTTTAAAAAATCCCTGTTCCGCGGGTCAGAATTTCACCAAAAATCTGAAATTATACAATTCACTCAAAAATGGTGCCAAGCTGTTGCACAGACTCCCCTGATACGTTTGGCGCTGGATACAGAAGGGTTTTTATCATAGGGGAAAAAATCAGGCCTTGACAACTTGAATTCCGGAAGAACATTTTTCAGAAAAAATCCCTGACCAGGGATTTCACCCAAAATCTGAAGTTATCCAATTCACTCAAAAATGCGGCCAAACTGTTGCACAGACAACCCTGATACGTTTGGAGGTTGATACAGGAGGGTTCTGATCATAGGAAGAAAAATCAAACCTCGACAACTTGACCTGCGGAAGAACATTTTTTTTAAAAAAAACCCTGACCCGCGGGTCACAATTTCGCCAAAAATCTGAAGTTATCCAATTCACTCAAAAATGGTGCCAAACTGTTGCAAAGGCTCCCCTGATACATTTGGCGCTGGATACAGGAGGGTTTTGATCATAGGGGGAAAAAATCAGACCTTGACAACTTGACTTGGGGAAGAACATTATTTTGAAAAAATCCCTGACCCGTGTGTCAGGATTTCACCAAAAATCTGAAGTTATCCAAATCTCTTAAAAATGGTGCCAGACTGTTGCACAGACTCCCCTGATACGTTTGGTCAGGATTTTAACCAAAAATCTGAAGTTATCCAATTCACTCAACAATGGTGCCAAACTGTTGCACAGGCTCCCCTGATACGTTTGGCGGTGGATACAGGAGGGTTTTTATCATAGGAAGAAAAAATCAGGCCTTGACAACTTGACCTGTGGAAGAACATTTTTTTTGAAAAATTCCCTGACCCGCAGGTCAGGATTTCACCAAAAATCTGAAGTCACCCAATTCACTCAAAAATGGTGCCAAATTGTTGCAAAGGCTCACCTGATACATTTGGCGGTGGATACAGGAGGGTTTTTATCATAGGAATAAAAATCAGGCCTCGACAACTTAACCTGCGGAAGAGCATTTTTTTGAAAAAATCCCTGACCCGCAGGTCTGGATTTCACCGAAAATCTGAAGTTATCCAATTCACTCAAAAATGGTGCCAAACTCTTGCACAGGCTCCCCTGATACGTTTGGCGCTGGATACAGGAGGGTTTTGTTCATAGGCAGAAAAATCAGGCCTTGACAACTTGACCTGTGGAAGAACATTTTTCTGAATTTCACCAAAAATCTGACGTTATCCAATTCACCAAAAATCTGACGTGATCCAATTCACTCAAAAATGGTGCCAAACTGTTGCACAGACTCCCCTGATACGTTTGGCGCTGGATATAGAAGGGTTTTTATCATAGGAAGAAAAATCAGGCCTTGACAACTTGACCTGCGGAAGAACATTTTTTTTTGAAAAATCCCTGACCCGGGGGTCAGGATTTCACCAAAAATCTGAAGTCATCTAATTCACCCCAAAATGGTGCCAAACTGTTGCAAAGACTCCCCTGATACTTTTGGCGGTGGAAACAGTAGGCCTTGACAACCTTTGTGGTACTTGTTGGTTTTGCTGCTTTAGCATAAATGTATTAGCATAAAAGAGGATTCCAAACTACAAAGGTCTAAAGATGAATCCTGAACTCTACATTATATTGTCTTTCTTCGCATCCAAGTCCTCACCCCTCACATAGTAATATAACTGCTAGATCGGATTAGAAATGCACTGGATTAGTAGTTTTACACATAATCCTCTATAAAGTTTGCCTCCATTGCTAAAACACCAGAGTATTTTTTGTAGCAGAGGTGCCCCTTCATTCCTGTTCACATCACACTCATAGGAACATAGGAAGCTTCCTTATATTGTTAGACAACAAACCCCACCAATCATGGCCATTGGGTATGAAGGAAAATTGAGTCCAAAATATCTGTATGATCACAGCTATCCCCACCCCAGGCAGCCCTTCTCCAGGTGGTGTTTATAAAGGACAAATCCTACACTTCTTTCAGTTATAGGATACAATCAGACTCTGATGCAGCACAAGGAGGAGGAGGAAGGAGGAAAGTCCTGGGACCACAGTGAAAGAGAAACTGCATTCTAGTTTCATTATTAAGCAAGACTGACCTGGAAACCTGAAGACAGTTTCCCTATTTTCCAGGGATAGTCCCAGATTTACAGTTGCGTGTTTAGACCTTTGAACCTCTCCCCTTAAATAAATTCAGACAAGAAAGACTCAAATTTTGGTTTGGTTTTTGGCAGAATTTAGGTCACAACTTTATTGATTACAGAAAGTGAGTGGTTGCCTAGGCTCTGGTTTGACTAGCTCCCTGCACCATTGCAGGTAGCACTGACCCAGGGCATCAGCATAGGTCAGCCTAGGGTGAACACCTGGATAGGTGGAAAGCCGGAGACATGCTATGTCCACCACCCAGATGTCCCCCTGGACTCAGGCATGGGCACAACCCCTCTCAGAATTGACCAAAACATTGAGTCCCTGGATTCCTTTAACAGAATACCCTTCACATAGGGATGGTGAGAGTGTTCACCCATCTATATTACCTGAACCAGAGCCTATCAAGAAGAATTTCTTAAAAAAATGGGACAGGTGCAAGAAATATGTTAGAAAATATACTGAGAACAAAATTTCTATGATAGCGTTTGAGTAAAAAAGGGAAAAAATCTGTTTGGATTTGCAGAAATCAGTTTCCTTAAGAAATAGGAGTGTCAAACGATATGTAAAAACAGAGATAGCATGGATTGAATATACACTCTGCGACAAAAAGAGGAGAATATGCTGATGGAGATAAAAGGAAGTCCAAAGATAAAATTTATTTTATTTTATTTTATTTTTTCCCTCCTTTCCCTTTTTTTCTCTGGGAAAGGAGGATTAGAAATACGATACGAAAAATTGTAACAAACAAACATAAATGTATATGTATATGTATGTATATGTATATGTATATGTATATGTATACAAGCATGAAGAACAATGTTCAGGTTTGGTGATGGGAAAAAATGAATAAATATCATTCAAAAAAAAAAATGAACCAGAGCCGATCTGCAACCTTACTAGTTGTGACGATTTGCTATGTGGCAGACGAAACCCAAGTGGCACCAGCCAATCAGCCAAGTGGGGGAAATTCCTGCCGTGCCCCTGTAGCAAGGTCAAGCGCACAAGCCCTAAAAGTAGGGAGAGGTGGGCGGGTGTTATGATGCACTGACCAAGAGAGAAAGCTCATTGGCATATATAGGTCCCTTGATCGGTTTGGCTAGCGTCCCATTGGCTTGATTAAACCCAGCATCAAGGGACCTACCAATAGGTACCCACGACTATCCAATCGTACCCACCCACAACACAGAGTTCGGTTGCCAGGTCCCTCTTTGAGGGAGGACATGATAAGCCATCCTGATTTTTGATTTGATCCCGGAATGTCCTGCTTTTCCTTAGGTCGTCCCTGTTTTCAGTTTTCATCGGAGAAATGTTGGAAGGCATGGAGTTATCAGCCCCCCTCCCGAGCCATTTGTATAGGGAAGTATAATAAAATATTTAATGCTTTATTATGCTTTTATATATGTTGGAAGCTGCCCAGAGTGGCTAGGGCAACCCAGTCAGTATAATAAATAATAATAGTATAAATAATGTCCCTATTTTCACCCAAGAAATGTTGGAGGGCATGACAGGGTCAGCTCTGATCCCATTATCTCCTCTGGTCTACTGCTGCTCAGAGGTTTACTGTTGGGAAGCTGGTTGGTTTGCATTGTTATAGCCTGTTTTATACCCTGTTTTCTGGCCTTCATGTTCAGAAGCTGTTTCAGGGTGAGGTCCTGGAAGGTGCAAAGGAGGGTGAGAGCATGATCCAGGCATATTCACACACACACACCCATTCTAAAAATGAACAGTGCAGATGGATCCTTCTCAAGACAGGACAGCTGGTAGTTAGAGAGAGGACATTGTACCCAAGGATTGCCCCGTTTCACTTCTATTGTGGTAATGCAAAAATGCAGAGTAGCACTAGCTGTGGGTTTTCCATCCATATTGCTTCCTTTGAGGTTGATTAGGCCCTTCTGAACTAGCTGGCAACTTGAAACAGCTTTATCTTAGTTAGCAGCAAGAGTGAATAGCCTGCCTTTGCACGTATCTTATTTTTCATCCATTTTTTTTTTAAACCACCATACGAGCAAGCACAAAATGGCACAGGGAAAAAGGATTGTCGAGATATATTTGAAGCTTGCAGGTCATGGTTAGTTACCTTATTCCTCACTTGGACACCTGCGTTTGAGGCTCACATTAGTGAAGATGGACTCGGAGCTATCCTGACACAAGAACACCCCAGTCAACATGACAAAGCGCCTTGTTAAATAGAGGATCAGAGATCTCAACGGGGTAAAAATAATAATACGATGGTGTTAAAGAAACAGGTTGTCTTGGAGCTGGGTGATGCATGGGGAAATGACATCAGGAAAATGATAAAAAGTATAGTTATTCAAAGATGTAATCAGTCATCCAAAATTTGCCTCACCTTTTTGGATTAGGCAAACTCAGCAACTACAGAAAAGCATATTAGAAAACACTGTTAGTCACTTGGACTGATATGATAAACTTTATTTCGGCCATAGGCCCATAATGCACTGCAACCAAGAATAAAACAGTATAAAACCGACATACATAAAAACAATCAGACAAAATAAAGACATAAAAGAATCAGAACAATCAGACAAAATTAGTCCCTCATACAAGGAACTTATGTACAACATTTTTTAAACGTTTCAAGTAGTTTTGTGGGGCTTTTAGCTATGGTTAAAACGTTAGTGCTGACTTGGACTGAAATTTGAACGTGTATGGACAGCAACATGGAAATTGGCATGCTGGATCAGACCAGCATTCTGCTTTTAGCAGGAGCCAACTCTGAATATTTTTGGGATGCTCACAAACTTTCCTTGTGGTTTGTCCTGTGGTATTCCTGAGAGGAATAATGCCACTGGATACAGGTGTTTGTTTTAGCTACCGTATGTTAAGAGAAATGCTTCTCTCTGTGTTTTGTGACCTTGGTTGATGTCAAGAGATGCTCAAGGCCTCATTCGGTTAACTCCTGTTGTGAGGGGGGGGTGTTTGGAGGGGGGGCGCGGCTGTATGCCTGAGTCCCTCCCTTCCAATTCCTGGATCCAACAGGGATTCCATTGCTGATATAGTTTCTGGCAGTTCCCTCGTTGCGAGAAGCCAAATTGCAGGGAACTAGGCAGAGGGTCTTCTCGGTAGTGGCGCCCGCCCTGTGGAACGCCCTCCTACCAGATGTCAAAGAGAACAACAACTACCAGACTTTTAGAACCCTGGGAACCCTGGGACTCCTCATAAGGAAGCTGTGCCTGGAGGAAGAACTGTGAGGGGAGAGACTCCATCAGGCAAGGCCTCCTTCCACCTGCCTTGCCTCACCCTCCAGTCTCTATTTTTCAATTTGTATTGTATTTGTTTTATGCACTGTGGCTTGCTGTTGTTTTATTGATTATTGTTTTGAAATTATTTATTGTAAATGTTAAGAGTGGGTTTCTGTTCAATTTTCATATGCTGATATTATTCTATACTATTGTAATGATTGTTGAACGTTACATTATTTGATTGCTTATTTTAAAGCTATGTTTTATTATCATATTTTTGTATTGCATTAGACAGTTATAAGGTTGTTTTGTATTTCATGAGATTCTGTTTCTTCAGCTTGTAAACCGCTTTGAGTATTGTATGATAGAAAGGCGGTATACAAATTAAAAGTGATGATGATGATGATGATGATGATCTGAAGGCAGGCCTATTTAGGGAGGCTTTTAATGTTTAATAGATTACTGTATTTTATTTTTCTGTTGGAAGCCGGCCAGAGTGGCTGGGGAAACCCAGCCAGATGGGCGGGGTATAAATAAAGGTAAAGGTTAAAGGACTCCTGACCATTAGGTCCAGTCGTGTCCGACTCTGGGGTTGTGCGCTCATCTCGCATTATTGGCCGAGGGAGCCGGCGTATAGCTTCCAGGTCATGTGGCCAGCATGACAAAGCCGCTTCTGGCAAACCAGAGCAGCACATGGAAACGCCGTTTACCTTCCCGCTGTAGCGGTTCCTATTTATCTACTTGCATTTTGACGTGCTTTCGAACTGCTAGGTTGGCAGGAGCTGGGACCAAGCAACCGGAGCTCACCCCGTCACAGGGATTCGAACCGCCGACCTTCTGATCAGCAAGCCCTAGGCTCAGTGGTTTAACCACAGCGCCACCTGGGTCCCACCTGGGGTATAAATAAATTATTATTATTATTATTGTTATTATTATTATTATTATTAAGGTCACAAAGGAAGTGGCTCTGTGCCAGAGGGTGAATAGGTGAGCCCCCTCCCTCCACTGCCTCTCATGTTGTATCATCAACAGAATTGCAGACGTCTGCATTATATTGGCCACAGAGAAAGCAAACCAGGTCCCATAACAAGTAAGTCATCAAAGGAATCAAGAAATATGATGAACACAGGAGAATTGATTGCAGTACCACCACCCTCATTGTATTAGAAGTGAACACGTAGCGCTAAGAGTTAGCGTATCTGGGAAATTTAGGTAAAGGTAAAGGGACCCCTGACAAGTAAGTTCAGTCACGAATGACTCTGGGGCTGCGGCGCTCATCTTGCTTTAAAGTCCGAGGGAGCCGGCGTTTGTCAGCTTCTGCAGACAGTTTCCCCCCGGGTCATGTGGCCAGTATGACTAAGCCGCTTCTGGTGAAACTAGAGCAGTGCATGGAAACACCGTTTACCTTCCCACTGGAGCAGTACCTATTTATCTACTTGCACTTTGGCGTGCTTTTGAACTGCTAGGTTGGCAGAAGATGGGACAGAGTAACAGAAGCTCACCCCATCGCGGGGATTCGAACCACCGACCTTTCAATCGGCAAGCCCAAGCAGCACCCACAGCGCCACCCGCGTCCCTCTGGGAAATTTAGACTGAAGTAAATGTCCCTCAGAGGCTGGTTTCAGCAACAGTGTCTCTGGAGTCCTTAGAAATTGTCATCAATTCAAGACACACACACCCCATAAAAGCAAAAGACTGCTTCCCTTCCAACAAACAAACAAACAAATAATATAAGATAATAGCAATCCTTGTGCAGCTACTATAACTCTAAGACAGGATGGCTTCTTTATATTTTATATATTCTTCTTCTATTTATACTTGCTCTCCCCCACCGCCTTATTTTGATTCACCCTTCTGCAGCCTGGAAGCATTTGCCTCATTATTCCATTCTCCTTTCATTTATTTCTTAGGAAGTCAACAGCAAATTGAAATTGTCACCATCAAGGCACCTTTAATAGTTCTGGTCAGTTACTGCTTCCATTAACCCCCATTGGTGGATGTGAGGGACAGGGGATATCGCGAAGTCCCTCCCCTCCTGAGTTCAAGCCCGTCCCCGAGCAAAGGGGAAAGCAGGGAGAGTTCCGATTCCAGTGGGGAAGCAGGAAGTCGTGTCCGAGGCTCAGGCAAGGTAGAGGAGCCAGGGTCCCAGGTGGGACAGGAAGGGGCAAGTAAGGGGGGAAGACCCATCCCCCCAACTCCAGAATTACGCAGGAAGAGGAGGGGCAAGAGGATGGGTCTGCCAAAGCTTTTGTGTTGGAGAAAGACGCGCCAAAAGCCATTAGGAGGTTCTGAAACCGACTGACAACATCGCTCCGTGTAAATAGCAATGAATTGAGCACTGTAAATACGCAGCACCAATAAAAGAATAAAATGCAGAGCTGCGTAGCGTCGTTACTCTGAAGTAGTCCACTCCGGCCACTGTGACAGCAACCTCCTAAACATTTTTGGGCTACTTTGGAGTTGCCGGGATGAGCGTGTCAGAGGCGGAGAAGTGGCGGCAGATCGCTGAGCAAGCCCAGCTAGAACTGCAACAGCTGTCGCTGCAGGCGCAGGGAGAATTGAAGGCAGCTAAAGAGGAGACTAAGAAGGTCCAGGACGACCGGCTACAACTTGCGGAACAGGTGAGAGAGCTCCAGGAAAAAGAGCAGCATTTAAGGGCGGTGGCGGTAGACCTCCAAAACAAGCTGGATGCAGAGAAAAACAAGGCGGGAGGGGCACCCCAAGTCCAAGTGCTGCCAGGAAGGAGAGCCGGGACCCTAGTAAGCAAGTTCAATGGAGACCCGAAGGAGTTTCAGGGCTTTGAGACTGAGATTGTGTATGCTCTTGAGCTGCACCACGATGAGTTCCCTGATGATGAGCACAGAGTAGCGTTTATTGTGGAGCACCTTACAGGGGCGGCCAGGGAGTGGCTAAGACCGTTAATTGCAACAAGGAATCCTTGCATGAAGAATGTCAAACTATTTCTAGAAGGTTTGAAAACGATGTATTCGTCCGATAGTCATATGGACCAGACTAAGGAGGAACTTCATAATTTACGCCAAGGAAATATGACAGTTCGCGCGTATTGGGCGAAATTCACCATGCTGGTGCACAGATTGGGGTGGGATCTGGAGTCTGCCCCAATGCAAGCGGCGTTTTACTTGGGGTTGCATGAGGAGGTGAAGGATGAGCTCTCGAGAGGTCCAAAGCCCAGTAATATGGATCAACTGAGCAAAGCGGCTCTGGCGGTGGGGGTGAGGCAGGAATCCAGATGGAGCGACAAGCAAGCAACGCGCGCAAAGCGGGCTTGGTTCCCACGGTCGCAGGAGAAGCCACTCCCTCAACAACCCTTTCAAGCCACGCCTGGGGCCAGTCAGGACCAGGAACCCATGCAGATTGATAGCGCGCGCGCGCGGGCTTTTCAAACCCCAGCGGCGCCAAGACGCAAGGAGGGAAGGGGTGGGAATTGCTTTCTCTGCAACTCCCCCCAGCATCTCGTCAGAGACTGCCCACATCGCAGGGAGTGGCAAGGAAAGGCGGGAACGGTTGTGCCCTCCCCCACTGACGCAGCACCACAGCAGGGAAACGGGAAAGCCTGGCTGCAGGAGACAAGGGGCGGCAGCCAGGCACAGTCAGCAGACAACAGCCCCAGCCCACCCACCCGCACAGAGAGGAGCAGAGCCAGCCCACCCCTCCCAGAGCAGGAGTGGTTCTAGAAGTGACGCTCACGCTCCCAAATGGCTATCCATTGACGGTCCTCGCCCTAATTGACAGTGGTGCCTCAGCCAACTTCTTCTCGAGAAACTTTGCAGAAGAGCACCAGATCCAGCTTCTGCAGCTGGATTTTCCTCTGCACGTGGCAACCATTGACGGCAGAGAGCTGCTGGGAGGGGCCATCACTCATCAAACCCCCCCATGAGAATGACGGTTGGAAGGCACTCAGAGACACTGGCATTCAACGTCACCACCATCTCAGACCCCCCAATCGTTTTGGGCATGAGCTGGCTGGCGCGCCACGACCCCTCCATAAGTTGGCATCAGAGATGCATCACTTTTGGATCGGACTTTTGCCTGGAACATTGCATGCAGCACCAACCAGGGGAGGGGCCTCCGATAGCCACGGTGGCCACCATGCACGTCAAAGGGGGTGAGGCGATACCCAAACCATACTGGGACCTGCAGGAGGTCTTCAGTGAAGCGGAGTCCGACCACCTGCCCCCACACAGGCCTTTTGACTGCCAGATCAACCTGGTGCCTGGGGCAACTATACCCCCAGCCAAGCTGTACGCCATGTCAGACCAGGAACTGGAGGATCTGCGCGCTTTTATCGACAAGAACCTCAAGCGGGGGTTCATCAGAGAAAGCAAGGCAGCAGGGGGCAGCCCGGTCTTCTGGGTGGACAAGAAAGACACGCAACAGCGCCGTCTTGTGGTGGATTTTAGACGGCTGAATTCGGTGACAGAGCCAGTGGCTTTCCCCATGCCCAGAGTGGATGATCTCCTGACAGCGGCACGCAGAGGCAAGATTTTCACCAAGCTAGACCTGAGGGGGGCGTACAACTTGATCAGGATCCGGGAAGGCGATGAGTGGAAAACCACGATGTTCACGCCTCTGGGCTCTTTTGAATATCTGGTGATGCCCTTCGGGTTGCAAGGGGGCTCAGCATGCTTCCAGGCCTTCATGCACCACGTCCTGGGGTCCCTACTCTTCAGGAAATGCTTGGTCTTTCTGGATGACATCCTTATTTACTCCAACGACCCAGTGCAGCACGTGAAGGACGTCAGGGAGGTGTTACAGCGCCTGAAGGAGAACCACCTGTATGTGAAGCTGGAGAAGTGCAAGTTTCACACCAAGGAGGTGGACTTCCTGGGCTACAAGCTGTCAGACAAGGGGCTGGCAATGGACAAGGACAAGGTGCAGACCATCCTGGACTGGCACAGCCCCAGGACGCGCAAAGATGCCCAACGCCTACTAGGCTTTGCCAACTTCTACAGGAAGTTCATCAAGAACTTCTCTCGAGTTACGGCTCCCATCACTGACTGCCTGAGAGGCAAGCAGAAGTTCAGGTGGACACCAGAGGCGCAAGCAGCGTTCGAAAGCCTCAAGAGGGTGTTCGCCTCAGACCAGAACCTGTTCCACGTGGTTCAGGACGCGCCCCTACGCATTGAAACAGATGCTTCTGATAAGGCTGTGGGCGCCATTTTGTTGCAACTGGACGCCAACAGAGAGTGGAGACCCTGTGCCTTCTTCTCCAGGAAGTTGACCCAGCCCGAGCGAAACTACACAGTTTTTGATCGGGAACTTCTTGCGATCCACGCGGCGTTCCAGCACTGGAGACACTTCCTGGTGGGCGCCAAGCACCCCATCCAGGTGTGCACAGACCACAAGAACCTGGAGTTCTGGAGAACTGCCAGGGTGCTCAACCAGCGGCAGATACGGTGGGCGGAGTTCTTCTCGAACTTCAACTTCTCCATACACTACATCCCAGGAGAGCAGAATGTCAGGGCGGATGCCCTCTCCCGCAAGCCAGAGTACATGGAGGAGGAGGCGCCACCAGCCCCAAGGCACATTTTCCCCCCGTCGGCATGGTCCTGCGGAGCAGCAGTGGTGAGCGAGGCAGAACTCACAGCACTGACGGCAGCGGATGAATTTGCCAACCGCATCTTCAGAGAACTGAGAGGGGGGAGGGAGCAGGCAAAAGACTTTGCAGAACGCAGAGGGCTACTTTTCTACAAGGGTGCGCTGTACCTACCCACCACCCAGCTTCGACGTACGGTCCTCAAGCAGATGCACGACAACCCTACAGCGGGGCATTTTGGAAGGGACAAGACCACTCACCTAGTCATGAGACACTTCTGGTGGCCAGGGGTGAGGGAAGATGTTCGAGACTATGTAAGGGGCTGTACCACCTGCCAGCGGGCGAAGGTGGTCAGAGCAGCGCCACCAGGGTTGCTGGAGCCCTTAGCCACACCACACAGGCCGTGGGAAGTGGTGTCCATGGACTTCATCACAGATCTGCCTTCGTCCAGGGGTAAGACTGCAGTGTTGGTGGTGGTGGACCTCATGTCCAAAATGTGTCACTTTATACCGTGTGCCAGGGCAGTCTCGGCAGAAGAGACAGCCAAACTGTTTGTTGATCACATTTTCAGACTGCATGGATTACCTTTAAGGGTTATTTCGGATCGTGGCCGCCAATTTGTTTCCAGGTTCTGGCGGCGGCTCATGAACCTCCTGCAGGTGGAGGTCAGCTTGTCGACGGCTAGACACCCGCAGACCAACGGACAAGCGGAGAGGGTCAACGCCATTCTGCAGCAGTACCTGAGATGCTACGTCAGCCAGCGGCAAACGGACTGGGTGGATCGCTTGCCACTAGCAGAATTTGCCTACAACAATGCAGTGCACGTCTCCACAGGGGTGTCGCCCTTTAAGGCCAATTACGGGCGCGACCTCAGATCTTTCCCAGAGAGGGAGAGGGAGGAGGAGGAGGAGGGCCCACAGGCTGAGGATTGGGCAGAGGAACTGGAGACGGTGCACCAGCAGCTCAGAGAACACTTGGAGAGGGCCAAGGAAGCGTACAAAAAGGGGGCAGATCGCCACAGGCGACAAGGGGAGGTCATCAGGGTGGGGGACAAGGTGTGGTTGTCCTCGGAGGGCCTTCCCACCAGAGGGAGGTGCAAAAAGCTGGCACCCAAATGGCTGGGCCCCTTCACGGTCACGCAACAGGTCAACCCGGTGGCATACAGGCTGGCACTGCCAGAGGACATGAGGGTGCATCCAGTGTTTCATAGATCGCTGCTGTCGCCGTACAGGGAAAGCAGCAGGCTCAGAGACAGCGAACAAACCCCCGAGGGAGGGGGGGGAGAGGGAAAGCAGGGAGCAACTCAATGAGGCCACGGCCATCCTGGATTCAAGGTGGGGGGTGGGGGGCCTGGAGTACCTCATGGCATGGGAGGATGCTCCACCGTCCCAGAATGAATGGGTTCCCGCCACTCAGATACAGGAGGAATTCTTGGTGGAAGAATTTCACGCCCTCTTTCCCCACAGACCCAAGCCCTGGCACATGGAAAGGGAGGGGGAGGAGGAGGAGGCACGGGAGAACAGCTCACCATGGCGCTGGGAAGCGGAGTTTGAGGAACCAGAGGATGAGGTATGGGTGTCGCCAAGATCCACCCAGTCAGAGGAAGGAGCAGATTGGCAAAACATTTTTACCCCCACCAGCTCTGACGCCACGGACTTTTTGGGATTCCCGTCCTCCCAGGCGGAAGGGGGGGGCTCGCAGGACTGGGGGGAGGTGTTCACACCAACGGGCTCGGAGAGCACCGAGTTTTTAGGCTTCCAGTCGTCACCGACACATGGGGGGGGGCCTGGGGAGGGGTGAAGGAGAGCTTGGGAGGGGGGTGGATGTGAGGGACAGGGGATATCGCGAAGTCCCTCCCCTCCTGAGTTCAAGCCCGTCCCCGAGCAAAGGGGAAAGCAGGGAGAGTTCCGATTCCAGTGGGGAAGCAGGAAGTCGTGTCCGAGGCTCAGGCAAGGTAGAGGAGCCAGGGTCCCAGGTGGGACAGGAAGGGGCAAGTAAGGGGGGAAGACCCATCCCCCCAACTCCAGAATTACGCAGGAAGAGGAGGGGCAAGAGGATGGGTCTGCCAAAGCTTTTGTGTTGGAGAAAGACGCGCCAAAAGCCATTAGGAGGTTCTGAAACCGACTGACAACATCGCTCCGTGTAAATAGCAATGAATTGAGCACTGTAAATACGCAGCACCAATAAAAGAATAAAATGCAGAGCTGCGTAGCGTCGTTACTCTGAAGTAGTCCACTCCGGCCACTGTGACAGTAGCTTTTACCGAAGACCCCGGGGATTCCGCCTGACAAATCAGAATTAACAAAGAAAGAAAGAAAAAGCAATCTTTTGCCTTCTAAATTGTGTATGCAGGCTCTTTTAAAATTCAAATGGTACTGAATTACTGCAGTCGGGAGGAAACAAAACACCATCTTGGAAAAAAAATCTTAGGAGCATATTTCTTTTCCTTTTTGCCCCGCTCTGTATGAAAAGATACACACACACACACACCAGTGGGATTATTCCACTTTGCTCTAATTGGGTAAGACAAACAGTCTCCAAGGCATGTTCTAAACAAGACTCCCTGCAATGTGGAAAGTTTCAGAGTAATTGAGGCAAAGTACTGGGACACTTCTAATTAAATTGCTAAGAAATGTTTCATCGCGGCTATTTCATTCTGCTCTTTTTTTTCATTTCGAGTTACGAGGGAATGCCACACTTGGAGAAGGAACGCTTGGGTAACAAATGGAGATGAAGAAATAATAACAAACATTTGTATGGAGCATTACTCTGGTAATGCTTCTTACTTGCCTGGATGGAGAAGGGTGTGCAAGCCACATCTGTTGCTTTGCCCATATTAACCTCTGGTCCCCAGAAGGATGTTGAGACATGAATGCAGAAGGAGGAGGAGGTTTCCTGCCATATACTTTCCACAGTCATGAAAAGTATACCAATATTATCATCACTTCTACATCAGCCCCTCCAAGTGTCCCTATTTTCCAGGGACAGTCCCAGATTTACAGAAGGTTTCTGATTTGATCCTGGAATGTCCTGCTTTTCCGTAAAAGTAAAGGGACCCCTGACCATTAGGTCCAGCTGTCACCGACTCTGGGGTTGTGGCACTCATCTCACGTTATTGGCCGAGGGAGAAGGCGTACAGCTTCCAGGTCATGTGGCCAGCATGACAAAGCCACTTCTGGTGAACCAGAGCAGCACACGGAAATGTTGTTTACCTTCGGAGCGGTACCTATTTATCTACTTGCACTTTGTTGTGCTTTCGAACTGCTAGATTGGCAGGAGCTGGGACCGAGCAACGGGAGCTCACCCCATCGTGGGGATTCAAACCGCCAACCTTCTGATCGGCAACCCCAAGGCTCTGTGGTTTAACCCACAGCACCACCCACGTCCCTTTTCCTTAGGACGCCCCTATTTTCATTGGAGAAATATTGTGGGGTATGGAGTTAAGCGAGATAAGTAAATATAAAACCTCTGGAAGACATCTGAAGGGATGTAACAATATTATTACAGTGGTACCTCGTCTTACGAAGGTGATCTGTTCCGTGGTGCTCTACGTAAGTCGAAACCTTCGGATGTCGAAGCGTCCATTTTGCGCATGCGTGAAGTGCGATTTTTGCGCTTCTGCGCATGCCGCTTCTGCGCAGGCGCAGAACGTGTGTGTGGCAAAGAGACTTCCGGGTTTGCCGACTTCGTAAGTCGAAACCTTAGGAAGTTGAGGCATTCAGATGTCGAGGTACCACTGTATTATTATTATTATTATTATTATTATTATTATTATTATTATTATTAAAAACCACAACTTTGTGTACTTGTGCAGGGCAGAGCCCCATGGCCAGGAGGTGAAGCTCAGAACAAGTTCTGTGGTAGTAGTGGAAAACTGCAGCAACACTGCTGATAGGAAGTCAGATAAGTGCCACCAACTCACCTATCAGTAGTTGAGGCACATGCAACAAACAAGATAGATTCAGGAGGTGCATACCAAAGAGAAATAGCACATTGCGCAATTCCTCCCACATGGTTTATTATGCTTTTAGTTTATCTTTTTGTATTGTGTCAGAGGTACCTCACAATTTAATGACTACTATTCTATACATTTTTGCATATTTTCAGTGCTGAAGGTGATCTCCTACACTTGACTATTTATTGACTTTTGGATGTTTCAACCACCTTAAAAAAGCAAAGAAAAAAAGGTTGTAACAATAACTGGGAAATGTATTAAGATTTATAGATAGCAAAGTATGTCTTATTTTGTTCTGAAGTCTGCAAAAAAACCCTCCTTATGTTGTTTTAATGGATGCTTTTCTAAAGTTTAGGATTTCTTCAAAGCTCTTTCAAAAAAAAAGTTCTCCCCAGTACAATAGCAAGAAAACAGGCTTATGTGTAAAGTTTTGGGGTTTTCCCCCCTCTGGCATCGTTGTGTGGAAGAAATTGACTCTAGAAATGAACAAATTCAATGAAATTAAGGAGAAAGCTGTAGTTGAGAGGAAAAGTGGAAAAAGCAGAATAGTATCTGAAATTAGAATTGATTGGTTCCTGCATCTGTTGAGTGCAATATGTGTCTTTCACATGAGTAAAATGCACTCAGCATGCACTCTCAGACAGCTTATTTATTTGGATTTCAACCAGCTACATTCTCCAAATGCTCAAGGCAGATTATGTAGAGAAACAGTGCAAGTAGCAAACACATATCTTTATGACCAACCAATGAAAGCATGGGGGCAACGACACACAATGTTTCAGATAACTTGCTTGCTTTCTATCACTGTGCCATTGAGAGCGTGCTCACTTATGGCTTGTGTGTGTGGTACGGAAGCTGCACTTGTCGGGATAGGACAGTGTTGTGTAGAATTAAAACAGCAGAGAGTATCCTTGGTTGTTCTCTCTCTACCCTAGAACATATCTATACCAGGCATCCCCAAACTGCAGCCCTCCAGATGTTTTGGCCTGCAACTCCCATGATCCCTAGCTAACAGGACCAGTGGTCGGGGAAGATGGGAATTGTAGTCCAAAACATCTGGAGGGCCGAAGTTTGGGGATGCCTGATCTATACCATCAGGTGCCATAGAAAGGCACTAGATATATCAAGAGATTCATCGCATCCTGGTCATCGTTTCTTTGAGCTCCTGACATCCGGGCGGAGATATAGAACAATGAAGGCGAGAACGAGCCATCTCAAGAACAGTTTCCTTCCTAGAGCAATTTTGGCCTTAAATAGAAATTCTGGACTTTGAAGTCATTTTATTTTATTTGTTTTTGTTCTGTATTGTATTGTGCTTATTAGTATTTTAATTCATGTGGAGTGTCTTATCTGAGTTGATACAGCAACCGAGAAATTTTGTAGTTCCTGCAAGGGCTGTCCATGGAGGTGCGGGTCAATTCTGTGTCCAGGGTAGCTGTTTACCAGCTCCATCTGGTACATAGGCTGAGACCCTACCTGCCCGCGGACTGTCTCTCCAGAGTGGTGCATGGTCTAGTTATCTCCCGCTTGGACTACTGCAATGCACTCTACGTGGGGCTACCTTTGAAGGTGACCCAGAAACTACAACTAATCCAGAATGCGGCAGCTAGACTGGTGACTGGGAGCGGCCGCCGAGAGCATATAACACCAGTCCTGAAAGACCTACATTGGCTCCCAGTACGTTTCTGAGCACAATTCAAAGTGTTGGTGCTGACCTTTAAAGCCCTAAACGGCCTTGGTCCAGTATACCTGAAGCAGCGGCTCCACCCCCATCATTCAGCCCGGACACTGAGTTCCAGCTCCGAGGGCCTTCTGGCGGTTCCCTCACTGTGAGAAGTGAGGTTACAGGGAACCAGGCAGAGGGCCTTTCTAGTAGTGGCACCCGCCCTGTGGAATGCCCTCCCACCAGACTTTTAGAAGACGTCTGAAGGCAGCCCTGTTTAGGGAAGTTTTGATGTTTTTAATATTCTGTTGGGAGCTGCCCAGAGTGGCTGGGAAAACCCAGCCAGATGGGTGGGGTAGAAATAATAAATTATTATTATTATTATTATTATTATTATTATTATTATTATTCAGACCCCTCTCCATTGAGAAGTCAGCCCATGGCAGAGGCTGCTGAGGAGTGGTTTCTCTTGGCTGCTTTCTCGGATGCTCCCACCTGTTGTGTTACCTTTCCCCAAGAAAAGAAAAGGCAATTGACCTCTGTATCATCACTGAAGCTGCTCGCCAACGCAAGCACAAAGAGGTTAAAAGAAATGAATGAAAAAGATATGATGTGTAATATTACAAATGTTTACAAAATACAAAATATTACAAAATACAGCAGAGACTGTATTTTTTTGAAAATTTTAAGGGAAAACCATCTTCCACAAAAGCTGCTGCTTGCCTTCTATCATTGTGCCATACAGAGCGTGCTCATGTACGGTTTATGTGTGTGGTACGGAAGCTGTACTTCTCAGGACAGAGCAGGGCTGTGTAGAATTATTAAAACAGCAGAGAGCATTATTGGCTGCCCACTCTCCACCTTAGAACAAATCTATACCACCAGGTGCCATAGAAAAGCACTAGACATATCAAGAGATCCAACGCACCCTGGTCACCATTTCTTTCAGCTCCTGCCATCGGGACGGAGATATAGAACAATGCAGGCAAGAACGAGCCGTCTCAGGAACAGTTTCTTCTCTAGAGAGATTTTGGCCTTAAATGGAAAGCCTGGACTTTGAAGTCATCTTATTTTACTTGTTATTTGTATTATATTTACTGTTTTTTAATTAGGTTTTGTAATTTTGGATTATGCGGAATGCTTTATCTGAGTGGATGTAGCAACCGAGTAATTTCGTTGTTCCCGCAAGGGGACAATGACAATAAAGATCTATCTATCTATCTACTCACAAGTCCTCTATTCTCAATGGGGCAGGTAGGTGGGCAAAGGATTGCAGCTTCAGTTTCTCTCCAGGCACGTCAAGCTAAACTGATCTCTGTGTACATCCAAGCACCTAAACCAATTACAAAGTTAGCCCTGTAAATTCAGTAAGTTCAGTATTGATCTGCTTGCGGGGGGGGGGGGGGAGATTGAGCCAAAACACTAAGACATCACAATAAAGTTGAAAGTGTGATTAAAAGCATGCTCTTCAATTATTTTCTTCTTTTTTGAGATAATGAGTTCTGATACAAAGGTCATTGAGTGGAACTTACTACAAAGTTTTATTGCAAAGCTGAGGAAAGCATTTAGCTTGCATTGTAGAGAGAATTTTGTTGGGCATGGCTGGAGCACCCCAGTCAGATGGGCAGGATGTTGTTGTTTGTTGTTGAAAAATAAGAATAAATGTAGGCTATCTAAGCATCCACGAGAAACAGAGTATTACATGACCACCATGACCACATGGGGTGGTCTTGGGTTTTATTTTCACTCTCCACAAATTGCTGGAAATTTTGGCCCAGCATAACTATGAAAAGCACATGGGCATTTGTGTCCATCTGCATGACTTTATAGACCTTTGCATTAGGATTAGGCATGCAAGAAGGTGTCATATTCTGCCCTGCCCTGTGAAGTCACATGCAGCACTGTTTCCATTCTGCATCAGTTCATCTTCCACCCAAAACTATGTGCTTTTATCTCGCTGTCCGCTGTGGGAAAATGGCATAAATCAGGGGTTTTTTCAGCCAGTTCCAGCACGTCTCAGGTAATACCCCGCCCTCCCCAGTCAAAACTGGGCTCAGGGCGGCTCACACAAAAAAAATTACAATAAAACATAAAAAGCAATTAATTAATTAATTAAAATACAGACCAAAATACAGTATTAAAATTTAAAATGCAGCCTCATTTCAAGTAGTCCACAAATTCAAGCCATGAGGGAGGAAAAACACAGGGGTCAGACTAAAGTCCAACCCAAAGGCCAGGCGGAACAGCTCTGTCTTGTAGGCCCTACGGAAAGATGAAAAATCCCACAGCGCCCTGGTCTCCTGTGAAAGAGCGTTCCACCAAGTTGGGGCCAACACTGAGAAAGCCCTGGCCCTAGTAGAGGCCAATCTAGCCACCCCATGGCTCGGGATCTCCAGAATATTGTTGTTTGTGGACCTTAAGGTCCTCCGTGGGGCATACCAGGAGAGGCGGTCCCGTAGATACAAGGGTCCCAAGCCGCATAGGGCTTTAAAGGGCAAAACCAGCACCTTAAAACTGATCCTGATAAGAGAACAAAGGAAGCCTTCATGGTGAGTTCCGGCACCTCTCTTTCTAGAAAATTAGCACTGACATAAATTATATGTCCATGACATTTTACCCCATTTATTTCACTGCAAAGCAAACCCATTGCAATTTGGGGAGTGGGCTGTAATCATTTATGTATCATTTGTGGTCTGAAAACAACAATGGCAGCAGTGAATACTGATTGTATTCACTGGATTGATTTCTGTTCCAGACATGGGTCAAATAAGCGGACATCGGCACTTTCCACTACTGTTTCCATTTTCGTCAGAATTTTCTGACATTCCTAATTAGGATCAAGATGCACCCACATCCAACTTAGACATTTAACCCGCTGAAAATAAAAGAAAGAAGGCTTAAACCTAGAGAACCCTAATGCAAGCGTGTATATGCCCAACACTATTTTCAAAAGGCATAATCAGTGCTTTTTTTTTCTAGGGGGACGCAGTGGGATGCATGCCCCTAAACATTTTGTGAATCTAAGTTTGGCCTCATTGAGGGGCAGTATTTTAATATGAGTAGGAAAATGAGAGTACCCCTAAACATTATTTTAAGGGGGGAAAGCACTGGGCATAATTAAAAGGTAAAGTGGACTTTGTGGTTCAGTTATGAGAAAGTGGAGACAGCCCCTAGTCAACAGAGACATTTGGACACAACAGAGTTTGCCTGCTGTTATCTCCAATTTTCCACTAGTCAGCAAATGCACTCTTTCTTCCCTTCATCTCTTAAATTTGACTCATATTCTCTTTCATTTTGTTCGGTGTGTTGAGGAATGCACTCTTCAACCCCGTCAGGAGCACAAGGGAAGTTGAAAACACATGAGTGCTTGTGAGAGGAACCTCTCTTTGAAATCATGTTCTTCTTTTGAGACTGAAAATTTTCCCCAACCTCTCTAAGATTGCTGGTTCAAGATTCCATTCAATGACTTACTCTGCCTTTAATATCTGCTTGCACTCACTTTGATGCTGCTGAAAAGGTCTGAGTTCTTCTGCCACAATAAAGCAGCTTTGAAGCCGGAATGGGCTTGTTCTGAAGGGGAAATGTCTCATTCCTCTTCCTCTTTGCTCCTTTCCTTTAGCTATCGGTGCAACACGACTCATCTTGGAATGAGGAGAGACAAAGTTTTGAAAGACTTTTTGCTGCATCTTTCCTCTTTTGCTGGTCTTTGACCGTATTAAAGTTTACTACTACTGCATCTTTCCTGTTCTAACTATATATGCGGACTCAGTCCGAGTCTTTGGCTCATCATGCAAACTGAATTTGCAACACAGTTAATCAAAATAAGTTGCATTTAAGAGTCACATCCCTAGCCAAAGAGATTGCACACCAAAACAATTATTGCTATGCTAGCCACCAGTGATTTGTAACGAACTATGAATGTATCCAATTCACCTCAATTGAGTCAAGACCAGCTTGGCCATTGCAACTGTATTCCATTGGTATCCAAAGTTAGTCATCAGTAACTTTTGTTTGTGGAGATACAGTCTCCTTTAAGGCTAGTTAGTTGGTTGTTGTGGGAGACTGCTGGAGTGATGAGTTCGAATACAAAATGTTCCCTCAATAAGTTTTCAAGGCCAGTGCTAAGTGTTAATCAAAAACCCATGATGGGGACAGGTGCTGATTCCTTTGGTATGGAAGGGGTAAATGCCCACAGTTACCATTGACTTAAATCTGGGTCTGGTCTGGTCTGGTCTCTCCTCATGAAGGGAATAATCAGTGCCTGTTCTGACATATGACTGAGTTTTGCCCTCCTGCTCAAACTTCTATGTTTTGCATACGTATTTTATTTTATACAGACAGATAAGATAGTTTTGTGGGTTTTTTCTGTGCTCCCGAGCCATTTTACTTGTGTACCGGTAATTATTTGAAGACTTTTTTCCCCCTGACAAAGTCTTGTTTCTTAATATGCTTTTATGTGCAATGCGTTTGGCCTGAGTTTCTGAACCTGAGGCCTGTGAGCAAGATTAGGGTTGGTAGATTAAGACTGAAGCCATAGATGAAAGGTCCTTTGAGAATTGAATTTTCTGGTGTGCCAAGTAGCAGCAGTATGGGATTGAGGCAGGGGCAGCTGCTTACGGAGAAGGAGATGGTATGAGGGCAATTTTCTGGCCCTGAATGCTGGCATTAACTTTTCAAGCCCTAAATGGCTTGGGCCAGGTTACCTGAAGAATTACCGTACTTTTCCATCTATAAGACACCCCCATGTATAAGACGTCCCCTGATTTGGGGGGCACAAATTTAAGAAAATGGGGGAGGGGAGATGGCTCAGAGTTGTTGAGCTTTTTTGTGGAGGATTACCCAGAGTTGTACAGATTGCCCAGAGTTTTTTGTGGGGAAATTGCCAAAAATCGCTCACACGCAGAACCGACGCACTGACAATCGCAGGCAGCCGACAATAGAACGCCCACTTGCCATAGCGCCACCCAATCCCCAACATACCCTTCCCCAACAGAAAATCACTGACCCGCCTGAGAAAAGCTGTCTGCTGATAATCGCGCACATCCCAAAACAGCGGCTCCTAATTGCGGCAGCGGCAGCCAATCCACAGCAGTCCTTGCTGCAGAAACCAATCACCAAACCAATTAGAGCAGCAGCAGCAGCCAATCCAAAGCAGGC
Source organism: Zootoca vivipara (assembly GCF_965207765.1). Classification (NCBI taxonomy): domain Eukaryota; kingdom Metazoa; phylum Chordata; class Lepidosauria; order Squamata; family Lacertidae; genus Zootoca; species Zootoca vivipara. The sequence goes on along the minus strand of NC_142590.1, from coordinate 11,649,987 downwards.
CTTCTAGCGGCCAACAATCACCCACCAAATCGTCGCTGACAAGCTCCTGCTCTTGGCTGCAGCCAATCACCCCCCTACCCCATTCACTATCCGTGTATAAGAGGAGGCACGTTTTTGAACATTATTTTAGAGTAAAAAAAAACCAAAAAAAAAAAACCCCACCCTTGTCTCATACATGGAAAAGTACGGTACCTTCTCTCATATATCCATGCCCAGATCTTGAGATCTTTCTTGAAGGCCCTTCTTCTAATCCTCCCACCTAAAGAGGAGAGGGCCTTTCTACGGTGGTGGTCATGGATTGCCTTCTCCTGTGAGGCTCATCTGGTAGTCACATTTTCTTCTTCCAGCTCCCCTTTTAAAAACAAACTATGCTTTCTAAAGAAAACATTGCAGCAGCTTATTTCTGCTGGATTTCATCCTGCTTTCACTGGTTTGTACCGCAGGATATTATAGATTGGTTTTTAAATGCATACCATGTTTTAATTAATGTGTTACTGTTTTAGCAGCGTATTGTCCACGTGAACTGCCCAGAAGTGTGCTGATGAGTGGTCAACAAATATTCTTAATATATAGGTAGACAAATAAATTGTCAGGCTGAAAAACCAGAAACCCTATACACAGCTAAGCATTCTTTCTCTATCATTGTCTGTTGCGGTATGGAAAGGCTGAGATATCCGGTTGAGCTCCCCGCCAGCAGTTTTTCTGTTTAGTTGCACAAAGCACAAAACAATATTGACTTGATAGGTATAAATTTGAGCGTGAGTCAATAGCCAAGGCAAGCTGCACTTTGGCTTATGTTTGTGGGGCTGCCAGTCCAATAAACTGAGACAGATGTATAGAAAGGAACAGCAAGAACTGATTTTCCATGGTTATCAGCACAAACATGCAATTACAAGCATTAAGTGATGCACAAACAGGCAATCATGCAGCTATTGCTAACAATCAGAGTTTGTTACTGCCTTTGCCTTGAAATTGGGCTGCAGTCTTCTATATAGTAAATATCACCGATACAATAACAGGGGTCATTGGGTTGCACAATTTTGAGTGCAATTTTTCCGCACCCCAGTAGGTGCAATTGGCAAAATTCACCATGTGATTCACATCAAAGCAGATATACTCCACAGGGCCGAGCCCACACTGCTTACTTTATTTCAAAGAGCATTCTTGTGAATGTTGAAGGATATCTCCTGGTCAGCAGTATCTTAGAAATGTTATAGATTTCTATAGAGGGGGGGGGGCAGAATTCCTCTGAACCTTAGAAATCATTTGGATGAAGAGCTGAACTGTGATCAGAACATGAATCGAAGTATAGTTCATTTTGGAAAGGGATAAACGGGAATTGGAATTAATTCTTTTTGTGACATGTTGAATTGGAACTAGTTCTGTTTTAAAAGGATTCTTCCAAACACTGAAAATGTACTGTATATAAGATTTTATAATAAGGCACATATAATATATGAGAATTGTATTTACAGTGAATTTACAGTTATTTATAAAAAATAACTTCTGGCAAAATCAATGAATTTGAAAATATATGTGTAGATAAGCATGACATTGAGAAAATTCCATCCCTAGCCCTCGAATATGAGCTAACAATAGAGTTTAATTCGGTATTATCTGAATTCAGTCAAAATTTCCAAGAACATTTTGATTATCAGCTTCCTGCTCCAAGTGTTGGAGAATTCAAAAAAATCCCCTGTTTTCTGCCCGTAAATAGAGTGGAATACTTTTTTGCCCGGACATACAATATGTGTGTTCAGCGATTTGTCTGGCTGTGTTATTTTCTAAGTTGAGTCTTGAAGCGGGAGATCATTCAGGACAACACTACTCTGTATATATACATTTATAGAGTGATGCTCTAATGTGCTTTGTTTTGTTTTGTTTTTAATAAAGAAAATAAAGTCTTTCGCTGCTCGATTAACTTCCCATCAGAGAAATTTCATTGCATTGGTGGGGGGAAAAGAACCTACTGTGACGACTGCAGGAGATCTATTCACAGTGTTACCCATCTGAAAAGAGGCGTCTGCTTCCTTACCATGTAAAATTATAGCTAGGGGGTAATAATGCCCATTAGAAATGAGTTGAAGCCTGCTACTCATCATGGTATGCCTAAAACAAATGGTATATTGCTGGAGCAATAGCAGCGACTATACAGCTATCTGCTACCATCATTAAAACAAGCACACTAAGTACAATTTATGACTTCCCCCTGCAAAGTATCTGATTTCTCTTTAAAAAGCCATCTTTAGAGTATGAACAATCCCCCCCCCCCGGGTGTTAGCAATTTGTCATTACCCTGGAGGGCAATAGCAAGCACACAACTATACAAATACACAACATTCTCTATGCGGAAACTCACCTTATGAAGAATTGCATTTATCTCATTTTTTAGCCTGAGGTCTCAAGATTATGAGTTGAATGTCAGGTTTTGGTGGTCGTGGTGTGTGTGTGTGTGTGTGTGTGTGTGTGTGTGTGTGTGAGAGAGAGAGAGAGAGAGAGAGAGAGAGAGAGAGAGAGAGAGAGAGAGAGAGAGAGAGAGAGAGATGTTAATAACTGGGGAGAGAATCCACAAGGTCCAGAAACTCTGCAAAGGATCCATTCGAGGTTATTTCCCAAAACAAAACAAAAATCCACCCGCTTCCATGTATTCCAAGAGCAACAGGAGCCATTTTTTTAAAGTCATAATATAACAGTGTTGACTTGGACCGAGCATAGGCACAAGCATTGCAACCTCATTCACAAAGCAGAGGGGGAGGGAATTCAAACATATTCAGAAGTTGTGATGGGAATAGGAGCAAGAGGAAAATGTTCACGTTGTGTTGAAAATTTATTCCCCCCCACCCTTTTTAAAGAGCATTCTCCATCATCTAACTAGTAAAAGAAATTGCATTTGATTATGACAAAGGAGGAGGGGAAAAGTTTGTGAAATTCTCCTGGCTGGGGTAGAGGGCTTCTGTCAGTGTTACAGTACTTTTGAAGTTGCCAAGGGTGTGTTGTATCATTCATTATAAAGGCCCCTGACCATCAGGTCCAGTCGTGTCCGACTCTGGGGTTGCGGCGCTCATCTCGCTCTATAGGCCGAGGGAGCCGGCGTTTGTCCGCAGACAGCTTCCGGGTCGGTAAAGGTAAAGGTAAAGGACCCCTGGATGATCAAGTCCAGTCAAAAGTGACTATGGGTTTGTGGTGCTCATCTGGCTTTCAGGCCGAGGGAGCCGGTGTTTGTCCACAGGCAGCTTTCTGGGTCATGTGACCAGCAGGACTAAACAGCTTCTGGTGCAACGAAACACTGTGATAGAAACCAGAGTGCATGGAAACGCTGTTTACCTTCCTGCAGCAGCAGTACCTATTTATCTACTTGCACTGGCGTGCTTTCGAACTGCTAGGTTGGCAGGAGCTGGGACTGAGCAATGGGAGCTCACCCCATCGCGGGGATTCGAACCACCAACATTCTGATTGGCAAGCCCAAGAGAATCATTGGTTTAGACCAGGCACCCCCAAACTGTGGCCCTCCAGATGTTTCGGCCTACACCTCCCATGATCCCTAGCTAACAGGACCAGTTGTCGGGGAAGATGGGAATTGTAGTCCAAAACATTTGGAAGGTCAAAGTTTGGGGGTGCCTGGTTTAGACCACAGTGCCACCTGCGTCATTCATTATGCATCTCATCAGTTTTGCCCCCAACAGCCTTTTCAGACAGCCTGTGCTTCAGTTGAAGCCCAGGGGATGAGGTCATGTGATCATTGCTATAATGGTCCTTTTCCCCTTCAGGAAACAAGGGCATCTGTGCTTGGCATCTGTCTGTCTCGGGAGACAATGGAGGAGTGCGCCTTTGGGGGTGAAGTCAAAGTGTTGGAAGGTTACGGCAATTGCTGTGGCTGTAGAGATCAATACAGAAGAGACATGTTTTGTTGCAGCCGGGGCAGATGAAGGCATCCAATTGTGCTACTGCAGATGCATCATTCTTTTTCCTCTCTCTGCACTCCTCCCAGCGGTCATTCTTTCAGCTGGGGAAGCTGTTGAATTCTGGAGAATTGCTTACTGGAAAGAAAACCACAACACTACCCTTGGCCACTTCATAGTAATGAAAGTTGAAAACTCCACACAACTACCAAAATTTTAATGGAATTCTGAAGGGCCCTGGGAACGAGGCTCTGGATATGGACGAGGAGCATATAGCTACACAAAAAACACATACAGCTTTCCATCTACTTTGGCTCTTATGATGTGATTGTATGCAATCAGATAACTACTTCTAATTACTAAAATGGCAATTCACTGCTATTGTTTATATCAGATTACAGCTGCCATAATGAAAGCGTGGGTCATTCAGTAAGAAAGCTGGTGATAAAGCCCACAGTGTTAAGACGATGCACTCTCAAGGTGAGGTGAGATTAGCCTGCATGTACCGTGGGGATGCAAGATTGCATTTCACGGCTTTCACTCAATTTCACTCATTGGCACCTCTCCCTCAAGTGTGCTCAGACATTTACCCTCCCAGGGTTTTGAGGCGAGTCACAAGCTAGAAGAGAAAAATAAAAAGTTCACTGTCAATATGAGGACTGACAAGCAGCCAGCCAGCCAGCCAGCATTCTGCAAGGGTGGGTGTGTGATACTAGAGAAAAATCCTACAGTAATTAAACAACTATGCTTTGGTTGATTAATCTACTAAGCAAAGCTTCAGGCTTTTTTTGATATGTGAAAGGAGTGTTTGAGGAAGGTTATTGTGGTTAATTATCATCCAAAGGAGTTCCAATCTCTCTCTCTCTCTCTCTCTCTCTCTCTCTCTCTCTCTCTCTCTCTCTCTCTCTCTTTCTTTCTTTCTTTCTTTCTTTCTTTCTTTCTTTCCCAGTCAGGGAAATGACCCTTTGACTGACACAGCACATTAAAGATTAACCACATCTTGTTAATTTGAGACTTGCTGCTTAAGGTAAAACTGGATTTCAAAACATGGCCCTCAGCACTTGTTTGCTGAGCTATCATGCTGACATCTGTTTTCTTTGTCAGCCTCTGTTGCTCTAGATAGTTTTAAGTGGGGAGAAGCTCATGAATTATCTATCTTTTTTGACTTCATGCTGTGACAAATATAAAGATACCCCTCTTCATTTCGCAGGACTGAAAATAACTGCATTCTAAAGGACTGGAAGGGACCCAGGTGGCGCTGTGGGTTAATCCACAGAGTCTAGGGCTTGCTGATCAGAAGGTCGGTGGTTCGAATCCCTGCAACGGGGTGAGCTCCCGTTGCTTGGTCCCAGCTCCTGCCCACCTAGCAGTTCGAAAGCATGTCAAAGTGCAAGTAGATAAATAGGGAACGCTCCGGCAGGAAGGTAAACGGCGTTTCTGTGTGCTGCTCTGGTTCGCCAGAAGCAGCTTTGTCATGCTGGCCACATGACCCGGAAGCTGTCTGCGGACAAAAGCCGGCTCCCTCGGCCTATAGAGCGAGATGAGCACCGCAACCCCAGAGTCGGACACGACTGGACCTGATGGTCAGGGGCCCCTTTACCCTAAAGGACTGGAAGCCTTGGCTGCCTATGAGACAAGTCAATTATAGCACTGTACAGTATATGTATATATCTAGCTAAGCTATAAAGAATTTATTTTTATCCAGTGCAACCAGTCCAAGCCATTTGAAGCCTATACCTGAGGTTGTGTATACCTGAAGGAGACAAAGACTTGAGCAGCTTTTCCTATGAAGAAAGTTCAAAATTTGGTCTGAAGTGCAGTGGTTGGGAACCTCAGGTCCAGGGCTGAATGAGATCCTTTAGACTTTTCAATCTGGCCTTTAGGACTCTCCACAGCCATGCCCCTTACCCAGGTCATGCCCCTGGGATCTCAATCCTGGGCTAAGGTAGTACAGTGGTACCTCAGGTTAAGAACTTAATTCGTTCTGGAAGTCCGTTCTTAACCTGAAACTGTTCTTAACCTGAGGTACCACTTTAGCTAATGGGGCCTCCTGCTGCCGCCATGCCGTTGCCACATAATTTCTATTCTCATCCTGGAGCAAAGTTCTTAACCCGAGGTACTACCCTGTTTCTCCTAAAATAAGACATACCCATAAAATAAGCCAAGCAGGATTTCTAAGTATTTGCGCAATATAAGCCACACCCTGAAAATATGACATAGTGATAGGTGCAGTTCTGGAGGGCCCCAAGGAAGAGGCAAGGCTGGACACGTAATAAAAAATAAGACATCCCCTGAAAATAAGCCACTGTGGGGTTTTTTAAGGAAAAAATAAATATAAGATGGTGTCTTATTTTTGCAGAAACATGGTATTTTTGGGTTAGTGGAGTCTGTAACCTGAAGCGTCTGTAACCTGAAGCGTCTGTAACCCAAGGTACCACTGTATGTAGCAGCATCCTGTGATAATATCTGACACCCATGTGTTCAACTTGCCTTCAAACATTTCCCTAAAATGACATTTGAACTAAATTTAAGGGTTTCTTCTCAAGCGAGCCAGCAAAGGAATTTTGACAGCAGCCATAACTGTTTTATTTTATTTATTTCCAACATTTATGAGCCTGCTTTCCCACCAGTTAGCTTTCCAACTGGCACACGGCATAATAAATCAGTCAAATGGCACACAAAGAAACAAAACAAAAGGAACGGCGAATAATAAAACCACGGATCAAAAATAAGTTGTTCAGCTACAGATAAAGCAACATGAAACAGAACAAAGTAAAGTTTTGGCAAGACTGGTGAAGTCGATACATTCAGATGTTCAAGTCACAGAGAACATTTCACAACACAGATGCATCCACAAATTTATTCAGGAATTAGCAATATATTTCTCCTTTACAATGAGGTACTGTTCATTTTGTTTGCCTAAAATATGGGCAACATATTCATATTTTTGAGCCTCCTTTGGTTTCACAGCATGGTGTAGTGGTTAAGAACGGTGGACTCATAATCTGGTGAACCAGGTTCGCTTCTCCACTCCTCCACATGCAGCTGCTGGGTGACCTTGGGCTAGTCACACTTCTCTGAAGTCTCTCAGTGTCACTCACCTCACAGAGTGTTTGTTGTGGGAGAGGAAGGTAAAGGAGATTGTTAGCAGCTTTGAGACTCCCAAGATCATGGCCACTGGTCCCATCACCTCCTGGCAAATAGAAGGGGAAGAAATGGAGGCAGTGAGAGATTTTACTTTCTTGGGCTCCTTGATCACTGCAGAGGGTGACAGCAGTCCCGAAATTAAAAGACGCCTGCTTCTTGGGAGAAAAGCAATGACAAACCTAGACAGCATCTTAAAAAGCAGAGACATCACCTTGCCGACAAAGGTCCGTATAGTTAAAGCTATGGTTTTCCCAGTAGTGATGTATGGAAGTGAGAGCTGGACCATAAAGAAGGCTGATCGCCGAAGAATTGATGCTTTTGAATTATGGTGCTGGAGGAGACTCTTGAGAGTCCCATGGACTGCAAGAAGATCAAACCTATCCATTCTTAAGGAAATCAGCCCTGAGTGCTCACTGGAAGGACAGATCGTGAAGCTGAGGCTCCAATACTTTGGCCACATCATGAGAAGAGAAGACTCCCTGGAAAAGACCCTGATGTTGGGAAAGATTGAGGGCACAAGGAGAAGGGGACGACAGAGGATGAGATGGTTGGACAGTGTTCTCGAAGCTACCAACATGAGTCTGACCAAACTGCGGGAGGCGGTGCAAGACAGGAGTGCCTGGCGTGCTATGGTCCATGGGGTCACGAAGAGTCGGACATGACTAAACGACTAAACAACAACAACAAAGGGAGTGAAAGGTGGGATATCAAGTCCAAACTCTTCTTCTTCTTCTTCCTCCTCCTCCTCCTCCTCCTCCTCATATTCTTGGGTAGAATAAAACCTTAGGGACACCCTCAAAAAACATCTACAGCCTCTGCACAGTCCCTAAAGTGTGGTACCCAACACGATGCTTTCCAGATGTTTTCGACTACAACTCCCATCTTCACTGACTATTGGCCATAATAGTTGTGGGATTGTACTCAACTGTCTCTGGAGGACACCATGTTGGCTACTACCCATGCCTTAAAGAGACACAAGAAACAAAGCTATCCCAACTTTGAAGGACTTCACTCAGGGCATCTTGCCAACCTCAGGCCTCAGAGGGCTGTGCAGATCCTCGGCAACCAATCATGGAGGCCCCTGTCTGAATCAGATGGAGCTCTGATATTCACCCATTTTATACATTCATGGAAGCCCTCCTGCATCAATCACAGGAACCTTGAACATGACACTCTCATGGACCCCTCTAACCAAGAAGAAGCAAGTCACGAAAACTGAGAATTCTCTTCTTCTTCTTCTTCTTCTTCTTCTTCTTCTTCTTCTTCTTCTTCTTCTTCTTCTTCTTCTGTCATTTAGTCATGTCCAACTCTTCGTGACCCCATGGACCAGGGCATGCCAGGGACTCCTGTCTTCCACTGCCTCCTGCAGTTTGGTCAAACTCTTGTTAGTAGATTTGAGAACACTGTCCAACCACCTTGTCCCCTGTCATCCCCTTCTCCTTGTGCCCTCAATCTTTCCCAATATCAGGGTCTTTTCCAGGGAGGTGGCCAAAGTACTGGAGCCTAAGCTTCAGGACTTGTCCTTCTAGTGAGCACTCAGGGCCGATTTCCTTCAGAATGGATAGGTTTGATCTTCTTGCAGTCCATGGGACTCTCATGAGTCTCCTCCAGCACCATAATTCAAAAGCACCAATTCTTCTTAGAATCATCAATTCTCCTAAGAATTCTCTTAGGCCACATCTAATTTTCTTGGATATTAGAAGCATCAATTCTCCTAAGAATTCTCTTAGGTCACATCTAATTTTCTTGGACATTTTGTTTAGATCAGGAATGAAATAATTGTCATGGAAGCGGACCCACTGCTGGTGCTGAGGCCCTGGCAATTGCCAAAACCTGCTACCTTCTGGAGCCAGCTGTGGTGACTGTCAGTAGTCTCTGTCCCTCCCTGACTTTTTCCACAGTCACCAAAGTGAGGGTTGAGGGCTTATTCATCCATCTCCTTTTACTCATTAGTACTTAATTAAAATTAGATTATTTTTCTAGAGGGAAAAAGGTTAAGCAATCTGTTTTCTCCTACAACATTAATTAATTCCCAATAAGCAACAGGACAATACTGATTCCCAGCAGAAACATTTTCGTTCTAGCTTGAAACTTTGGATCAATTGCTATTACATTGTGACTTGGGGGGGGGGGTCACTTCTCGTATTATTCTTGGAAGTCACATCAGTTGCTGAAGCTCAGTTGAAATATGATGCAGGAAGAACATTACAAAAAGGGCTGTAGGTAAACTAAAAGAAGAACTGTAATGATCCCGTTATCTGAACCTGATTTCCACACACACACCCCAAAAAAGAAGAAAAAAGGAAGCACTGAGACCTAAATAATTGTGTTCTACATAAAGCTCTATTATCAGAACATACTGTAGGTGTACTTATTTTTCTTTCTCATGTAACACAATGCCTTCCATGGCTCCTTCCCCTCCCACTCATTATAACAAATGTGCCTGTAGTCTATAGAGCATTCATATATCACAAATAATAAGGAAACGGCTCTTATTACAAATTTTCTGTGAAGTCTTCACGTTGCAATCTATTCCACTGTAATAAAACGGAGTACTGAAGTCGAGAAATGGAATGGGATCAACAGTGAAACTTGACAACTTCGTTCTTCTTACCTCCCTCCTCCCTGGCCTGATCAGGCAATGCCCACATATGAACTGCCATATTTTTCTGTCTATAAGACGCCCCATGTGTAAGACGCCCCCTATTTTTGGGGACTCCGGTTTAAGAAAAAATCGTGTATTTTTACTATCCATGTATAAGATGCCCCCCAATTTTTGACATTATTTTTTAAAGGGGGAAACTTAGTCTTATACGCGGAAAAATATGGTGTTTTCAGCAGCCATGAGATGCTCACAGGCTTCTTCTTCTTCTTCTTCTTCTTCTTCTTCTTCTTCTTCTTCTTCTTCTTCTTCTTCTTCTTCTTCTTCTTCCAATTTATACCACCCTTTATCTGAAGATCCCAGATACAACATTAAAAACACATTACAGATCATCAATGATAAAAACACGAAAAAAAACATAATAAAAATAATGTCAAAAATTTGGGGGCAACCAGTGGATTGATTCAGCAGCCCCCATCGGAGGAGGAGTTGGAACCGTTGTCATCAATTTTACTTATGAATTTAATGCGTTCCAAACACACATTCGTGAGTCGTAAGTCGAATCCCATAGGAATGCATTGGGAGAAAAAATTCGCAAGTCGAAGCAGCCCTATCTAAAAATCCATAAGTAGAAAAAAATCCTATCTAAACCGCATCCAAGATGGCGGACGGAGCTCCATTCGTAAGTAGAAACATTCGTAAGTAGAGGTACCACTTTAATTCAATGCTATTGATGACAATGGTTCTAACTCCTCCTCCGATGGGGGCTGCTGAATCAATCCACTGGTGGCCAAGCATTGCCTCTGTAGGGGAATTGAGGAGAGCACAGAATGTTGTTGTTGTTTTCTATACTACCCTGTACTCACAGATCTCAGAGCGGGGGTGGATTCACAACATAAAACCGCAATATAAAAAACTGCAAACTAAACCATTCAGTATTACTATTCCATTATTACATCCATCCAAACTTATTTACATCATTGAATTTATCTTAATGCTGCCCACGTTTTCAATTATACACAAGTTCCTCCTATACATTCAATAAACATTTTCCAATCTTCTTCTGGTTCTCTTATTCTATATGTTAGGTCGCAAGCTATGCATATTCCATCAGTTCAAGTTGCCATTCTTCTTTAGTTGGGACTTCGCTCACTTTCCATTTTGGGGCTAACAAAACGCAGTAGTGGCATACATAAATAACCTTTTTTGACCCCTGGGAATTTCCGCCTAAATTATGCCCAACAAAAAGGACTCTGGTTTTTTTTTGGGGGGGGGGAGCTTTTAAACACACACACACACACACACACACACACCAATTCATTATGAATTATTTCAAAATACTCATTTACACTTTACAGGACCACCACATATGATAGAACATACCCTCAGTCTCATTTCATCTCCAGCAATTATACGATTCAGTCTTACATATCCCAGCTAGCCACTGCATATTCTTAAGAACCACTGGGAGACTGCATAAGAGGCAGGGAGATGGTTCATGGAATACCATGCAAAGATATCTCTAATGAGTGGCTGACTACCCCTGACACTGATGCCCTACAATCTGTGAGTTGTGGCAGAGAACCAGCCCAGCTGTACGCCCTGAATTGCAGGGCCGATGAGACATCTGCATTCAGGAATGTTTGTGTACTTTTGCATTCTCTGCAATATGATGTCCTTATCTGTCTGTTGTACTGTTGTACTTTATTCTCTGTGTCGTGGCTCTTACAGTCGAGAGGAAGCATCTCTTGGCTGGGGAGTTTACCTTAAAATAAACATTGTGTTTTTTAATGAGAACGACTCAAGGAGAATTATGTCCAGACACAGAAAGCTGAAGCTTGTAAGCTGCAATTGATACTCTGCTACTTTGGAAAGAGAAGAAAGTTTTTTTCGAGACCTTTGAAAGCAGAAACGCCACGGAGCGTGACTGGGCGAAGAAACGCAACTGAGATACAGTTTGTGGGCAGTGAGGTTTTTGTTTATCCCTCCTGCCTCAAGAGACCTCCAAAGTTCACACAGTCATCTTTTGTACAGCTCCACCACCTGCCTAAACTGTGACCTCCTGGGAGTATCAGGGAAAGCTTGTTCCTTCTCCCTCTAAACCACACCACAGCAGTAGTTCCCACCAGCCACCACTGTCGGCTCCACTCACCTCTAAACATGATGTCACTAAACTATATACCGGGGTTGACAACCTAAGCCAATGGGAAACTGCACATGCTTCCTCCATGCCAGAAGGAGTGCCGGAAATAGTGTTTGCGTGCGTGCGTGCGTGCGCACTCCGGCCCACCGCGGCGTCTAAACTGGCCCAAGCCACAAAAACTTTGTCGACCCCTGCTATATACTCTCATGTTTCGTATTGCAGTAGGTTTCATGCTGTTGCATTTGCTGTCTGAGGGGAAGGTAATGGCTCATAAACTTATCAAAATCTCTGCTATCTGGGGGCTCTTCCTGATGGATTGTAAATATAGATATATATTCTTCATTAATATGGAGTTTGTTTAATTAAATATGGGCCATTGTGGCTTTTTGTTCAGAAGGAAGCACTATACACAGGGTGATGGTCTGTAATCGGTTATTGCTTCAAAGTACCTAGGAGTCTTAAGTTTCCAATAATCAGATCCACTTTTAACCAAAGAACCTTGTCCAAGGATAATTACTTGAATCTGAAATCGTATTAAGCATAAGAAGAAAAGGGAATTAATGAAATTTCTGTTCAGCAACACAGCTACACTTCACTACTTCGCTGTTGATATCTAATTATTCCCCACCACTGAAACAGGCCAGATTAAACTCTATCCTATTTGTGTACTGAGGCAGCAACTTGTACTGTACTAGCTCTTTTCTGCAGCGCTTAGAAAAGTTAGGCTTTTCTTCTGCTGCAAAAAAAGAAAAAGCCAACGTCTGCTTTAGGTGATATGCAAACACCTGGATTTTTCGAATGGTACTCTTTTCAGTTCTGAAGATGATGTATCAACAGGTGACACAGTACTAGAAATTACATGAAGCAACAGATCTGTCACTAAAAATGGTGGCCTGGGACTGCAAAAATGGGGAGAGGGGATGTGTCAAGCACCTGTCAGGCTGCTGAGCCACAAATTATGCAGGCTCAAATTATGCATGACTGTTCTCCATGAGAGTGGGGAACACATGGCCCCCATTGAAATGGGGATGAGGTACCATGACCAGGTTTCGGGAGTTTACAGTTAGACGCTCCCTGCCATTAACACTTGATTATTTAGTGTATTTTATTTAGTGTATTTTAATATTTCTGTTGGAAGCCGCCCAGAGTGGCTGGGGAAACCCAGCCAGATGGGCGGGGTATAAATAATAAATGTATTATTATTATTATTATTATTATTATTATTATTATTAGGTCTGAGATTTCCTGTATGCGGTAGCATTTATTAATATCCAGCAGCAAGGGCTCTTAATTAAGTGAAAGAAAAACCCTCAACTAATGTATCAAAGAAGGAGAAGACATATTGTAAACAAAAATAGAATTTTATTTCAACACAGTTGACGAGGGTTAAAGCTTAATGGCTACTGTTATAATAATCACTTTTCAGTTGACGAGGGTTAAAGCTTAATGGCTACTTTTATAATAATCACTTTTCAGAAGAAATTAAGAACTTCTATTTTGAATCTGTTTCTGATTAAACAGATTCCTCTAATACAGGCTATCTGTCTGACTAAGCCAATAAAACACTCCAGCCCCTTTTAGGACGCTTTCTTTTCCCTCTGGGAAATAATCTGGGTTATCAAGCCTAGCCAACCCCTCACTATCCAGTTAATCCCTAGCCAAGCCCTTTCTAAATCTTAGCCAGGCTCTAACCAAGCCCTATCTCAACATGTTCCAAGCCCTAGCTCACCATTTAACTGTCAGCTTCTAACTTTTAACTTTCCATTCCCTCCTGACTACTTGACTCTCCACCCTGTCCTGATTGGTTTCTGGGTCCTGAGGAGGATGACCAAAGTCCTGTGGCCCTCCAGAAGCTGCTGGTCTGAAACATGCATCATCTTTGACCATTGGCCATGCCAGTTGGGTCTGATGGAAGCTCCCTCCTAGCCGAGTAAGATTGTCTTTCATAAACATGGTCTTAACAGTGAGTCCATAAGTGACTGTGGAGGCCAATTCTGGATCCACACCTCCTTCCACAGTGGGGACATAGGTTTCTGGGCGGGAGTTGATCACGGTGAGAGTTTGCCAAGCGTGCCTTCCTCTTAGCATGTTTCTCCCTTTTGTACTGCGTTCGAGCGTCTTCCAAGCCCATGACACCTTTGGTAAAGGCTGTTCTTCAACTGGAGCACTCGCAGGCCAGTGTTTCCCAGTTGTCGGTGTTTATACTACAATTTTAAAGATTTGCCTTGAGAGAGTCTTTAAACCTCTTTTGTTGACCACCAGCACCACGCTTTCCATTTTTAAGTTCGAAATAGAGTAATTGCTTTGGAAGATGATAATCCGGCATCCACACAACATGACCAGTCCAACAAAGTTGATGTTGAAGATGGGAGCTCGAGTCCCAGCAACCAATGCAGGGCCACAGGTCCCCCACGTCTGCACTGTTGAATGTAAAAGGAAAATGTCCCGTTATCAGGATGTAGTAACTTCTAACTTCAGTGTTGTTCTGCTTATGAAAACCAAGTTATATTAAGTCCATTATCCTCTGTTCCCAGAACACAGCTATTAAGTCCTGTAGAATTGTATTGGGGTAAATGAGTTTCCTCAGTTAGAGCTGTGATTGATTCCTCTCACTTTCCAGTGGGGTCTAACAGTCAGTCCCTCTTCCCAAGGAACTCTGAGAATTGTAAATCTGTGAGGGGAATAGCGGTCTTTGAACAACTCTGGGCACCCATAACTTTCATCCCATTATTTTGCCTCACAGCGTATTCGATTTTTTGATTGTTTAGAAGTATCACCAGATGTTTGAATAGGAGGTAAAATGCCCTTTTTGTTGAAGAAGAAATCTCTCTCTCTCTCTCTCTCTCTCTCTCTCTCTCTCTCTCTCTCTCTCTCTCTCTCTCTCTCTCAACTTAGCTACCCTATATTAAAATACCAATGGCATTAAAACAAAAGCAGCCATTATTGCTAGGGATAAAGTTGATTTGGTAATAGATTGGGTTATTTGTTGGCTATTTCTGTTGCACATAAAGCATTTTAAACCAAATGATTTTTTAAATTACTCTAAAACTACATTTCTTTTAAAAAATATTTATATTTTATTGAAAGTTTTCAGTGAGGAAGTAAAGTGAAAGAAAAGAAAAGAAGGGGGGATTACTCTTAACAAAACTACATTTCCCAGTATTCTTTGGGGGAAGCCACGCCTGTTTAATGTGTCATTAGTACAGCTTTAAATGTATAGTGCTGATTCGGCCAAGCAAAGGGGAGTGGTCTGTTCCGTCTCAGCCATGCCATTGTTCACAACAGGAAACGAGAAAAATGTATCCCATTACACACTAGATAAAGATACATGATCAAAGACAAATTTGTTAGATGAATGTTTCTTATACGTTTCTATTACAGAAGCTATTTTTATTCTTAATGGGATCCTGCTCTGCATTGTTAATGTTTTCCCAAGGTTTGACACGCGGTGCAAAACAATGGATAACAGAAGGCCTGACAGGTACCAATTGGATTCGCAGGTTACAGCTCAGATAAGCCTGTCTTCTCAAAATGAAATGTTCATCTCTGTGTAGATTACATTGCAATGCTTCACTGCATCTTGAGATAAGACAGTTCATTTAGCTCCCTGTTGCTCCCCTGTTTAACGTCCATTTCTCTGCTTCACTAATGGACAGTCCAGCTACAAGTTGATAAAGAAGACCCTGGGGTGCGGGCTTGCTCCGCTGCCCAGCTCGTCAGGGTGCCACTCCTCACGGGTCCCTCCAGTCAGCAAAAAGGAATCTCCAGCCAAGTTAAAGAAGGAAAATGGCAGTCAGTAGAACCGATCTTTATTGTTGCCACAAGGTTCAAACGTACAAAGAGTAGGGACCCCGATCATGGGGTTGCATGAGCTTTTAAGACTCCCCCCCTTTCCCATAATACCGGGTTTCTCCTATTTTAAGACACGTCTTATATTTATTTTACTCAAGAAAATACCGCATATGGCTTATTTTCAAGGGGTGTCTTAAAATACACTGGGGGAAGACTGGGGGAAGAAGGCGAAAGGATGTAGCAGGTAAACAGGGCTGGTGAAGAAATCTCAGCCTTTTACCAGGGGACGCTGTGGCTTTAAACCACTCCAAGAAGTGATCGGGTGGGTTTCCTCCCCGCCCTGCTTGAACAAACGTCCCCTCCCTGCTCTGTTGCCTCGCTCACCCGGGCTCCGGTGTCTGATTAAATGAGAAGGAAGTGTAGGAGTGAAGCTCTCCCTTTAAGAGGCAGCCTGCAAAGGCAATTTCAACAATTCGTCATTGCAGGCTGCCTCTTAAAGGGAGAGCTTCGCAGCCTCCACTCCCAAACTTCCTTCTCGTTTAATCAGACATCGGAGTGCAGGTGGGGGGGGGCAGGGAGGAAAAGAGGATCGCTGAAAAGGGGAGGGGGAGGAAGAAAGAAGGACGGGGCAGGGAAGGTTCGCAGAGGTGAGAAAGCGAGCAAGGCAACAGAGCAGGGAGCGGAAATTACAATGGCAATTTCAACATTGCAGGATGGCATTCCACAGCTCTCGCTCTTCCCCTCTTGTTCACATCGGCAGACTGGGGATGCCGCCGCCGCAGCCAAACACCCATTAAAATCGGAGAGGGAGGAGGGGGAACCTTGAGAATCTGGGACCTTTCTCCCACCCCCTGACCAGCAAGGGAGGGCTTGTTTCCTCCTCCTCCTCCTCCTCCTCCTCCTCCTCCTCTCTCTCTCTCTCTCTCTCTCACACACACACGCACACACATTCACTCACTCACTCTGCCGTCTGCCTCTCCAAACCAACTCTTCAACCCAGAAATCAAGGGGACGGAGGAAGCCAGCGAGATCCTCGGACTCCTGGAGATCCTGGAGGCAGCCTGCCGGGTCGGCGCGCAGCAGCGCCACACAGAGCTCCCCAAGCCTCCTGGAGCGAGCAGCAGCAACAGGGCAGGAGGCTTGGGCCGCTCCGCGCAGCGCTGCTGGGCACCGACCCGGCAGGCCGCCACCTCCTCCTCCTGCCGCGGCCGTCGTGCTTGGTCCCGCTGGCTGGCTGGGGCACTTGGCGGTCTCGCCCCGTGCAGCTCATGGGTATGGCTTATTTTTGGGGTATGTCTTATATTTTTTTGCCTCTAGAAAATCATGCCCTGGCTTATTTTAGAGGCATGTCTTAAAATGGGAGAAACACGGTATATTTCCAGTAGCATCACCAATACATCACAGATATGTCAAAGAAGAGGAGTGGTTGGCATGAAGAAACATGAAATTGTCACCCACCCCTGTCAATAACCCCAGTTCCCAACACCTTTTAACTACCCTCTTCCCCAAAGAACAATATTTACAGTCATACCTTGGGTTACGAATGCTGCGGGTTGCACGTTTTCGGGTTGCGGACTGCACCGAACCCAGAAGTACCGGAACGGGTTACTTTCAGGTTTCAGTGCTCGCGCATGCGCAGAAGCACAAAAATGATGTCACGCACATGTGCAGAATCGCCAAATCGCATCACACGCGTGCACGGATGCGAATACTGCGGGTTGCGAATGTGTTTCCTGCATGGATCATGTGCGCAAACCGAGGTATGACTGTACACACACCCTAGCTGCAAGGGGTATGTGCTGCCATTGATTGCCTCCTGCCTCCTATTGTAAAGCTACGTTCACACCTTATGGAAGGGCAAGCAGTATGTGACCTTACGTTTAAGGGATTATGGACGAAGGGTGAGCCCTGGATTCCCCTCTTCCAGAGGAGTCATTAGCCTTTGGGACCAAGGAAATCGGTCAAACCGTTGAATTTTGGTGATTATTTGATGTTTCTACAGTTTTCTATATTGGATAGTCAAAGGAAACAGTATGATACACAGTATCTGCTTATTGCTACAATTTTATAGGCCTCTTTCCTGAGCCTCTTTGCCATTGTGCATGTATGGTGCTTGTGTAAACAGTCTGTGGTGTAGATGGGATTTTTGGGGAGTCGTTTAACTGCCCTCCGCCCAAATCCCTAGTTTTTTTTTTTAAAAAAAACAAGGCAACATAACAGAGTAGGGACAGAAAAAATAAACAAGTCAGACTTCCAAACAGAGAGAGAAGTAAGGTCTAAAGTTTCGAAGTGTTAATAAGAATACCTTAATATTTTATCAAGCCTTGCCCCATCCCCCTGCACGTGAACCAGTTTTAAAGACAAGAAACTCCCAATGTGTGTGTGCGTGCATGCATTTGTTTAGATGATTTATATACCAGTCTTTGGGCAACCCACAAACTGGTTTACAACTAACTCAAATAAGATAAGAAGGTGGTGAACTCCTGTTCATTGGAGGCTTTTAAACAGAGGTTGGATGGCCGTCTCTCAGGGATTCTTTAGTTGTGATTCCTGCACATTGCAGGGGGTGGGACTAGATGACCCTTGGGTCCCTTCCAACCCTACAATTCCATGAATCCATAAATAATGTAGTCCTTAGCTTATACAGCACAAGTGTATATCCCCGGTACCAACCATCTCAAGTCATACAATTGCCTGTCTCCCTCATTACTGTCTTTAAGAAAGAATTTTTTTAAACAAACAAACAAACAATCACATTCCTGTTTACCCAGGCATTTTACAGCTGAAAGACTGGAAACCAAGTACAGAGCAATGGTGGAGGTATGTGATTGCTTTTAAATGCTTTTAGAAGCTCTGGGTGTTTTTAGATGGTTTTTAAATGATGTCAATTGGTTCTATTCTGTTTTCAACTGCACTGCTTGAACCATTTGAGTTTTGCCACCCTGGGCTCCTTTGGGAGGAGAGGTGGCATGGAAACCAAATAAATAAACACCCAAAATTAATAGCAGCTAGGAGCTCTTATTTCAGATTAATACCAATTCCCCATATCTTTCGCCCAATGTGGGGCTCAAACCCATGACCCTGAGGTTAAAAGTCTCATGCTCTACCAACTGAGATATCCCATGTATAACCACACTAATCTGAAAGGGGTTAATAGCAGCTAATATTAATGGACTCAATAAATGTAAGGAGGAGAAAGTCCCTTAGCAAGCTAGAGCGCCATTGCCTCCTCAAATGACTTTGTTCAAAAACGTAATTCTAAAGGCACCTCTTTTTATCATTCAGCAATGTTTATAAGTCGGGATTGAATGCCATAGATCGAACTTCCAAAGCACTTCAAAAACAATGTGCTCCAATGGAGTGAGATCATATATTTAGATGCATATCAAAGGATGGACAATCGGGTGAAGCACATGTATAGTTGTGTGGGCCAGACTTCAGTGCTGCTGCTTCAGTACAACAGCTAATGTGATCCATGTGTTAAATTGTTCAGATAAACTGACTGGAAGCATTTATTTGTTTAGTCGTTTAGTCGTGTCCGACTCTTCGTGACCCCAAGCATCTGTCCAAGCATCTTGTCCTCTGTCGTCCCCTTCTCCTAGTGCCCTCAATCTTTCCCAACATCAGGGTCTTTTCCAGTGAGTCTTCTTTTCTCATGAGGTGGCCAAAGTACTGGAGCCTCAGCTTCACGATCTGTCCTTCCAGTGAGCACTCAGGGCTGATTTCCTTAAGAATTGATAGGTTTGATCTTCTTGCAGTCCATGGGACTCTCAAGAGTCTCCTCCACCACCATAATTCAAAGGATCAATGCCTTGTCATGGTGAAGGGGCTTGAATAACTCAGAGAAGCTATGAGCTATGCCATGCAGGGCAACCCAAGATGGACAGGTCATAGTGGAGAGTTTTGACTAAACGTGATCCACCTGGAGAAGGAACTGGCAAGCCACTCCAGTATCCCTGCCAAGAAAACTCCATGGACAAAGACAACGGGGAGCATTTATACTTAATGGTACTTAGTGAGCTCATCCAACCCTTATCTGACTCCAGAAAAGTTGCTGTTGGTTGCAGTAGCAATTAATCACTATTTCTCATAACTTTCAATAAAATAATGCATAGTGCCCATTGTTACAGCAGCGAGAAATTACCTGCTTGCCTTCCCCTGCTTCCCCTCAAAAAACCAATGCTAAAATGCTGATCAACTCCAATTGCGCCTGTGGGGTTCTTTTTCCCATGGGAAGATACTTAAATTGTATATATTGGATTGTGCTGCAAAGCCCTTAAAATGTTCAACTGTATTTATACTTCCTGACCTGCACACCCATTCTTGAAATTAAATTATCTCTACCAGGGATCTTCAGGAATAATTTAGGGTTAAAACGAGCCTAAACATTAGAATTCTCTGTGAAACCGACAATCCATTACCTTCTGTATCTGATACAGACAGCTCTAGAGGATATGCCTAGTGACACCGTTAATTAAGGAGAAGGTTGAAGTATCAAAAGGGTAGAACCTGTATTGACTAAATCAGAGCTTGTTAATTATTACCATGTCAACAAAGGCTGTCAAGAGCAGCAAGTGTTTGAAAGGGGGAATCGGAACTAAAATCTTAATAAAGGAAATATATCAATAGCAGTGAGAACAATCTCCTAGCTAGGGTTGTCAGAGAAATCTGCTCAAGGTCAATTGAAATGTATGGTTGAATGGAATTTTTGTGGTAGGTGGTGTGAAGGGGGGATACCAAGCGTGAGGTCTGTATCCTATCCCACAGCTGCCCAGGTGGACCACAAATTCTGTCATTGACACACACCCTATTATAGATAGGTAAGACTCAAGTTGTTCCCTAGAAGGGAAGCCTGATAGGGTCAGTGCCATCTGATTTGAACCCATATAGAAGGGTTTCTAGCAAACCACGTCAATTAATATTTATGATGGCAGCCAGCCAAAGGAAGGAGACACTGTAATTCCTGGTACTACTTTCCGATGAGAGAAGGGTATCCTAGATGTGAAGTCATGGCAATATGCCTGAGCAGAATCTCCCTCCAATTTCCTGAAAATGAGCCAACACATTCCTAATTCTAAACCAACTGTTTACAAACAAAAAGGCAGCTTTCTCTAATCTATACTATTGTGTGTTATCCCAAACAAGGAACCAAGGGTTAAGAACAAAACAATGGTTGACTACACATTTATCTTGCAGAAATAATAATGCTTGGAAATATCTTTTAAAGAGCTATTCTATGCTAATTATTCATAGGTATTACCGTAGTAATCATTCCAACCTAGTAAGGGATAAAGTTATTTTCTGTTCTCTAGAGATCATTCTCTCATTCTTTTTTTAAAACAAGCTTATTAGAAGGAGTAGGCCATATCAAAGTGTTTTGACATCTAAATGTTTCTCAGCATATGACATTATATGACAGGTATCATCACGTTTGATCATGCACTTGTGGATTCACCTCTCTTCCCTCTCTTAATTCAAACTGTAGAAGTTGGGTGGAGGAAAACCAGTGTTTAGGTTCACTAAAGTCTCTGCGAAATGCTGAGTGAAACCCTCCGATGACTGAAGGGCCGAAATCCCATATCAAATGTGCACGCCGCTATACTTCATGGCCCTTGAAAGCTGCAGTGTTTGATCCAAGCCCAATGCCTTAATGGAATGACCAAGTCTTGGAGGATGATAGACATGTGCAGTGTTCTCGTGTGTGTAATAGATTGTGTTCTCAAGTGTGTAATTAGCTGAAATTTGGGTCAGTGAGGGAGTGGAGAGCAAATGAATACGAATTAGATTGGGAAAGCTTCCACGAAGATAGGGTGCTCTGATTTATATTCTTTAAAGAATGATGCTTTATGTAAAAAAATTTAGAAGAAGAAAAATACAAGCCAGACGGAAGACTGCAGCGAATGAGAATCAGAGCTAGGGCAAAACCTGCCCTTTCATCCATTTGTAACTATTTGGTATTCACTAGAACTCTTCCCTAGAACAGGGCAGAAGATTCTGCAAATTTTGATACATACCTGTTTTGTGGGGTGGTTACTTGAAAAATAATGCTCATCTTACCAAATGTTCATATTGTTTCATGAGTTATTTGGCTCACCTTTGTACCCTTGCATGCTTCTTGGCCACGTTTTCCTCCTTTTTCTCTGCCCTCAATGTCCTTGATCTGATTCTTCATGCTGCCATTTAATCCTATTGGCTGGATTGCCAAAGCAAAAGGGATTAAATGGCAGCATGGGCAAACAAAGTCAAGGACAGTGTGAGAAAAGGAGGGAAAAGGCACCAAGAAATGACAATGAAAAGAAATTGAGCATATGTTTGCAACAATGGCAAAGCTTTTCTTAAAAGTGGAAGCTGCATTTTGACACTCGGGAACACAAACGTGAAATGTAATCAATAGAATCTTCCCTCTGCCCAAAATATTGTCCCCATTAATAGTCTGCCGTGGCACAGTCCGTGAAGTGGTACAACCTGGAAAAGTTTTACTATGCAAAGAGCTGCTTGTCTAGACTGGAAACCAAAGCTTGACTTTGATCATGTCTGAGGGCTTATCCAGATTTCCACTTGTTCCATCACTTCCCCCCAGGAAAACCCGATATCTACCACTGAATCAGAGCAAACACCAGCCGGCTTTTCTATGGATTGATGCTTGCTCCAATTCAGGATTAAAGAGTGAGTTTTCCTGAGGAAAGCCATGGGGCAAACTGAAAACCACTCCAACCCGTGCTTATAAAACATGGGACAAGTGAAAAAACCACCTGGACCAATGTTTTCTAGGCACGGGACAAGGGGGAATCTGGATGGGCCCTAAGAAATGTGAACCTTAGAGTTGAGTCATTATTCAATTCTTTGTGAACTGGTTTCTTCGCAAAATTTTTTACTGTGGGGAAGTTAAAGCCGCAAAAGACAGAAAGGGACTAACAGAGAGAAGGGTGGAACAATTATGTGAGTAAATTAGCTGAATTCAGAAGATTTGTAGACGAACAACAGGGAGAAAAATTGGACAGCTATTATGATGACAGTATCAGAGTTTCCCTTTGATGTCTTACCATTGTCTTATATTATTTCCCTATATCTTTTACATTTACCTTTGATGTTCATAGCTAGAATTATGCACCATGTTTATTTGCATTGTATCAGAAGCTCTTTTTACATGATGCACTCATTCTTTTTTAAAGTAGAAAAGCTAAATAGATGCTGTTTGAGTCATCAGGATATATCTTGCTATGTTTACTTCTTGTTCTAAAAGTACCTTTCGTGGTAGCAAGACTAGGGCTGTGTCTTCATGGGTCCATAGGCACCAATTCTGTAGGGCCAAGGTGTCTTCAGCTCCCTAATACTGGTTATCAACATTGGATGTGGGTGGCACTGTGGTCTGAACCACTGAGCCTCTTGGGCTTGCCAATCAGAAGGCTGATGGTTTGAATCCCAGTTCGAAAGCACACCAGTGCAAGTAGATAAATAGGTACCACCATGGCAAGAAGGTAAACAGAATTTCCGTGAGCTCTGGTTTCCATCACAGTGTTCCGTTGCGCCAGAAGCGGTTTAATCCTGCTGGCCACATGACTCGGAAAGCTGTCTGTGGACAAACGCCGGCTCCCTCGGCCTGAAAGTGAGATGAGCGCCGCAACCCCATAGTCGCCTTTGATTGGACTTAACCATCCAGGGGTCCTTTACCTTTTACATTTACCTTATCAACATTTACTTTTGCACTTATCTCTCCCCACAAAGATGTGGCACATCTGTTGTGTAAATTCTGTCATATGTAGAAGACGTAACTCTTTACCCAGGCCTAATAAATATATATTTTAGGACCCACCCTAGTCTCATGACTGTTTTCACTGTTCTGTTTTAAAATTTCTGTATCCCACCCTGGGAAGAGGGGAGAGTAAGCCATAGAAATAATAATAATAATAATAATAATAATAATAATACCATACAGGTGAATGGAGTAAAAAACAACAACCCTCCTTTGTGCTCTATTCTTTTATGTGGAACAAGAGGAATGGCTGCTATCAGGAAACTCATTGAAGAGGAAGTATTACTGCCCTAGTATGTATAAAAAAGTAAGGCACATTCCTTGCCCCCGTTCCCAATTATAGGAAGTAGGCTGAGAGAGCATGACTTTATAGAAATGGAGAGCGGGTCTGGGATATCCAATACTTTAAGATCCTGTCCCTCCCTTGGACAGTGGTTTGGGGCAGAGGTGAGGGGTAAGTGCACACCATCTCAAGAATGAAGGGGTACTGGTAATTAAAACTACCTCAGAGACAGAGAGAAAATGCCTGGGGTAAATATTTCTGACTATTTTAATGGCTGTGCTAGCCTCTACTAAGGCATTTTCTAACTGTTTGATTGTAACAGAAATGTAATTATATTGCAATTACAGTGCAATTTCTAAATGAGGATTTTCAAATTCATGAATCAAATTAGAGCACTCATTTTATTTGACAACTTCATTTACTATGACAAATAACCTAAATTGAAATCACATGCTTCAAGAACCTCGGCAAACTTCTAAAATGATACCCAGCTATACATCGCTTTCCACAGGACTTAGGGACTTGCAGCAGGGCACAGAATTACAGCCTTAGCTGGTAATTCACAGTTCATTATCTTCCAATTTGTTCAATATAGGACTCTGTAATTTTTACACTGCCACTTGTGACTCTGCAATTTGTAATTTGGAGACCAAAGGAGCTCACCATTGATGTGCCTGTGAAGTTGCAGTTGCATAGAGAGTGAAAACAATTAACAATGGACAACCAAATACCTTTCATCCATGAACTTTAGTGTCAAGTCTACAGTTTGGGGAACTTATTAAATCAAATTTTATTGTAAATATTATATTTGGGGAGTATGTAAGTGAATGATGTTTTGTTGCTTTTTATTCATTTACTTTTAAACCCATTTTCCCCTCTTGATATGGTGCATTCTTCAAATCATTGGGAGAAATCCAGTATGAAAGCTGACATATAATGTGGGGAGGGATGTAATTATGAGCAGTTTCCCTGAGACAATGGTAGATAAGAAAGACCTGTGTACTGCCAGGCCACCATAAGACTATGCAGTGTTTTTTTCCCCATCTGGAGCTCGATGGAGTGCAGTTACAACCCCTCTCAAGTGGTGGCCTTGCGCATCACACGTGTAAACTGATGCTGGGCGAGGGAAGATCCATCCTGATGTATCAGAAATGGGCCTGGACCAGGGGGCCTAAGGTAAAGATATCTCCTGGTATCTTAGAGGACAAGGACCCTTATGTTCTGACACTGAGAGCCTGATAAGGGCGCCTTTCCCTCTCTGATCAGTATTTGATTGACAAATGCAGACCACCAACTCTGTGCTACTAGACAGATTTATGTCTCCCAACCGTAGCCCCCTAGAGGAGCATCTTGGCTCGCCCTCCTTGACAACCATGCCCACCCTTAGGGTGCCAAAGAAGGCAATGGCATGAGCGGACGAGAACAGGTGAGATTCATATTTTCACCAACAAATCACCCTTACCTTTTAATGTATTTGACAAAGGAGGTTGACCGTGATAGGCCTTCGACCCTCTCCGCTTGGTGGTCGCAACTTGCGCCAACCCTCGATCACCCTGCAGACTACAAATTCAGTGCAGGGGTCTGTAGAATAAATGGATTTACTTAAAAAGTAACCGAAGAATTGATGCTTTTGAATTATGGTGCTGGAGGAGACTCTTGAGAGTCCCATGGACTGCAAGAAGATCAAACCTATCCATTCTTAAGGAAATCAGCCCTGAGTGCTCACTGGAAGGACAGATCGTGAAGCTGAGGCTCCAATACTTTGGCCACCTCATGAGAAGAGAAGAATCCTTGGAAAAGACCTTGATGTTGGGAAAGATTGAGGGTACTAGGAGAAGGGGATGACAGAGGACAAGATGGTTGGACAGTGTTCTCGAAGCTACGAACATGAGTTTGACCAAACTGCGGGAGGCAGTGGAAGACAGGAGTGCCTGGAGTGCTATGGTCCATGGGGTCATGAAGAGTCGGACATGACTAAACGACTAAACAACAACAAAAAAGTAACCAATAAAGTTGTGGCCTTTATTAGCCCATTAACCTAAAATACTGGTGTCCATGTGTTTTATTATTCAACAAATGGGGGAGGGCTTGGGGCCTTGACATGCAATGGCAGATAAGAAAGACCTCCGAACTGCCAGGCCACCATAAGACTATGCAGTGTTTTTTTTTCATCTGTAGCTTGACGGAGTGCAGTTACAGCCCTTCTCAAGTGGAAGCCAATGTGGGCTGGCAC
Source organism: Zootoca vivipara (assembly GCF_965207765.1). Taxonomy (NCBI): domain Eukaryota; kingdom Metazoa; phylum Chordata; class Lepidosauria; order Squamata; family Lacertidae; genus Zootoca; species Zootoca vivipara. Next base: position 11,624,135 of record NC_142590.1, on the reverse strand, counting down.
ACCCCTTTCCCTCTTCTTTACGTACTTCTAAGAAGCACAAAATGGACATTTCAAGTTGAAACAGAAGCTAGCCAGTGTGTGCAAGTCACACTTATTTTTAGATCTATGGCACCTAGCCGCTCCTTGCTGCCATTGGTCAAGCTATGGGGTAGGGCTCATTTGTATTTCCTTTTCTTCAATCCATCTCCCATGTAGTGGTGGCAGGCAGTAAGCTTTCCAGCCAAGCCTCTACCATTGCATGCGCGTGAGTTTGCATGAGGACCCTTCTGAGCTGCCCTGGCCATCTGTCTGAATCTAGGAGGACGAGGGAGGAGGAGAAGAAGAAGAGTTTGGATTTGATATCCCGCTTTATCACTACCCGAAGGAGTCTCAAAGCGGCTAACAATCTCCTTTCCCTTCCTCCCCCACAACAAACACTCTGTGATGTGAGTGGGGCTGAGAGACTTCAGAGAGAAGTGTGACTAGCCCAAGGTCACCCAGCAGCTGCATGTGGAGGAGCGGAGATGCAAACCCGGTTCCCCAGATTACGAGTCTGTCACTCTTAACCACTACACCACACTGGCTCTGTATTTGGTGGAGGTGGAGGTGTATTTGTTTGACCTGCACCAGAACCAGGGGTGACCCCAAAACCAGCTAGGGACACAACTTGCCATACTTTTTAGCACCTCTGTGGGTGGTGAATACAGCTATTGTCAAATAGGCCCCGAGTTGCTCAGCAAGTTACTTCATGGTGAGTTTCAGCACCTATTTTTCTTGGGGGGAAAGCAGCGAGAATATGACAACATACAGAGAGCCTGCTGAATCAACCAGCTATCCTGTTTTGCAGTAAGTAGCCAACCAAATGCCAATGGAAAGCCTACAAACAAAACTTGATCTCACCACTCTCTTCTCCTGTGGCATCCCGGAACCAATATTGAAAAGCATAATGCCTGCAATAGTTGAGGCAGAAATCAACGTCAGAGGCCACTGATAGCCTTATCCTCCATGAATTTGTCTAATCCTCTCTTAAAGCCATCCAAGTTGGTGGCCATCACTGCTTCTTGTGGAAGGAAATTCCACGTGATCTGAGAAGGATCACTTCCTTTTCATCTGAGTGATGGATGTTGTGCTTTCACAGAGTGCTTGACAGGTGTTTCCTGTGCGGCCAATGGCCAAGCTGCATGCTCCGGCACCGGGGGCGGAGAGCAGATGGGGAGGGGCTGGCGTGCACCCTAGGGGTCTGGTATGTCGCCCCGTAGGGGTGTGGTGCCTGGCGCAGTGGCGTGTGTCTGGGGGGCGACCGTGATGGTACCCCCCTCCCCGATGGTGCCAGGCGCGGTGTGCTCCCCCTGCCCCCCGTTCCTCTGCCAGTGAGTGAGGCAACTGCTCCAAACAGCTGTTTAAGAGAGTGATGACACAGCAGATAATTGTTGCTTATTTAATTCATTGTTGCTGCTGAAAAGGGCTTTGAGGGAGCAAAATAACTTAGGTAGCTTTGAGTATTACATTCCTTGACTGAGGGAAGGGGGCTGACATTTGCTATTCCATCTCAGGCTGAAAAATATTTTGAGTGTGAAATGTGTTTGCTATGATGATGATGATGATGATAATTTATACCCCGCCCTTGTGGCTGGGTTTCCCCAGCACATCAAACATTAAAAACCTCCCTAAACAGGGCTGCCTTCAGATGTCTTCCAAAAGATGTATTCTAAAAGATGTCTGCTGCTATGTGGTGGTAGCTGCCATGACTGATAAACATGGGGAACATAGCTGCCAAGTTTTCCCTTTTCTCGCGAGGAAGCCTATTCAGCATAAGGGAAAATCCCTTTAAAAAAGGGATAACTTGGCAGCTATGAGGGAAGGACATGATGGCTGCAGTCCTATAAAAGGTAAAAGGTAAAGGATCCCTGGATGGTTTTAAGTCCAGTCAAAGGCGACTCTGGGGTTGTGGCGCTCATCTCGCTTTCAGGCCAAGGGAGTCAGCATTTGTCCACAGACACCTTTCTGGGTCATGTGGCCAGCAGGATTAAACCGCTTCTGGCGCAACGGAACACTGTGATGGAAACCAGAGCGCATGGAAATGCCATTTACCTTCCTGCCACAGTGGTATCTATTTATCCAATTTGAAATCCCCCCCCCCTGTGTGGTAAGATGTCTTATTCAAAATGTGAATTGGAATTTTGAATTTGAAATTTTATATTGGAAAGGAGTGGGAACATTATAAACTGTGTCAAAATTTCAGTATTTTGCATATTTACATTACAGCTTTTCCACAATCCAGCAGTGGAAAGTCTACTGATTTCAGTTGACTTTGTGTGCCACCAAATTCTGTGCTGGGTTGCGACCTATTCCTATGAATGTGAAATAAATATTATGGAGAGAAGCTATTAAAATAGCTATACTCCATTGCATTTTGCCTTTTCAAACTCTCCCTCCTCTAGTAAAGCTGATTCTTTAGTGCACCAAAAGAAAGCTGCAGTCTGAAACCTAAGATAAAACCATAGGACAGGATAGGATAGTTGGCTAATTCATCTAATGAAATCTAAGAGCAGGAATGTGTGAAAGTTAGACCAGCAGAAAATTAAGCCTGCTTATATTGGGATTGCTCGCAGTAAGCACTATGATTTCCTACAAAATGGTACCCAATGGCAAACTTTTAACCATACACCCACAGAAAACCACCACAACGCACAGCACTCAGGCCAATTATCAAATGATGGGAAAACGAAAGAGGAAATAGCAGGGCATAGTATTCATATATTAATGCAATACCCTTTGACATCATACAAGCAGGAAGTGAGGGTTAGATTATTATTATTTGATTATTAAAAAGATCAACATTTTTAAAAATTGGAAACAATTTACAATCAAACCCTTGTCTTGTGCCCTGCCAAACCCTGTCCCCTAATTTCTTGAAAGTTTTCTCGCCCATGAAAGAGGTTTCTCTTTTTCTGTCTCATTTGCAGGTCACTTCAGCATTTGTGGGTGGCTACAGTTTGCTAAGGGTTTCTGGAAATTGTAACCCTGTGGGAGGGGGGGGGGTAATTCTTTGAGGGAGGAAATGTGCTTTGAATGTGCTTTCAATGTATAATGTGCACACAGAGTTTTGAATTTTCAGTTAGGGAAAATCTGTTGACAACTTAGACATGTACAAAAAACGTCCCACTGGTCTTACAGAAACTCTTTTGGTTCCCTTCAAAGTTCCTCATAACCTAGAGCTAGAGCAGAAGACCCCAGATTGCTGTACATTTCTTTAGGTGAAAATCTCAGTTCAGTTCTAATAAGGAGATTGAATTGGCTGACCTCAGCAATCAAACAAACCTAGTCTCTGTTCCAGGAAGATACTCAGTTCTTTACGCAAGAAGTGATCTCTGTAACATACCAATAAAATTTTAGGCAGCCTGGAATGTTTTTAGCTGGTAACTGAGAGTTCCCTGTTTTGCTTATGCAAGTTCTATCGACGCTTATGCAACTTGCTGGCTTAACTGTGCATTTAAATTGCATTGATTTAAATGGGACTTAGGCATGCTTAATTTGGGGCACAAATCCCAGGCCTATTGAAGTCATAGGCAAAACCGGCCATCTTCAATAGGAAATGACATTAGAGTCCCAGATGAATGACTAGGATGCCAGCATAATTAAATGTTAGCGGTTCCCCCCTCCTTGTGATCGCAAAGTTTCTGACAAGCCTCAGCATTTAACCAAGATATTTCTCCCCTGAACTTTTAAAGTTCTAAATAATTTCTTCTGCATTGCTAGCTCATTAGGGCATCGCTCTTAATTGGAGATCATAAATCATGCCATGATCCCTCAAGATGACACCACTAACATCCTGTGTTTCACTCAGGGACTTAATTATATGAGTACCCAATAATGCTATCACAGCAAATGGACCTTTCTGCATTTTCAATAGGCATTTGTTTGCTTAGAGGGGCAGAAGGTACAAATGTCAATTCTCAGCCCATCAAAACCGATAAAAAGTTGTAGGTAGGATTTGCATGTGAGTGTGTTTAAAAAAGAAAGTAGTATACAGTTGTACACTGCAAACCCAGAAGTGAGTGTTCCGGTTTGTGAATGTTCTTTGGAACCCGAACATCCGGTGGGGCTTCCGCTGCTTCCGATTGGCTTCAGGAGCTTCCTGCAGCCAATCAGAAGCCACACCTTTGTTTCTGAATGTCTCGGAAGTCAAACAGACTTCTGGAATGGATTCCGTTCGACTTCCAAGGTACGACTGTATATCTCTTTGAGGCCATTGGTCCATTTCTAGTGAAGGGCTCCAAACTGTTAGGGCTTCTTGAGAGAAACATAGGCAGGTGGCTCAAACCAAGTCTGACCATTGGTCCATCTAATTCAGTATTGAATGTGAGGCCTTTTGCATGCAAAACATGTCCTCTACTGTGTTGAGTATAATTGATTTAATTCATTTGATGTTTCTGTTCTGTTTTGAAGAAAGTGCTGTCCCCTCACTAGTACGCTGTGGTTTCAGTAGAGTCAAGTCTGCTTTCTGTGTTCACTAGAAAGCTTGAAGAGCTGTAAAACAACTATCTTGAAGCTCCTTGTTGTTACATAAGCTTATAGATCACATAACCACGTTAGATAAATAGGAACTGCTATGTAGCATTGAATTCAATGCAAAATGTTTTCTCAAAATGTGTGGTGTAGTGGTTAAGAGTGGTAGACGTGTAATCTGGGGAACCGGGTTCGCATCTCCACTCCTCCACATGCAGCTGCAGGGTGACCTTGGGCTAGTCACACTTCTCTGAAGTCTCTCAGCCCCACCCACCTCACAGGGTGTCTGTTGTGGGGGAGGAAGGAGGGGAAAGGAGATTGTTAGCCGCTTTGAGACTCCTTCGGGTAGTGATAAAGCAGGATATCAAATCCAAACTCTTCTCCTCCTCCTCTCTTGCTGCACTTTATATCAAGGGTGCAGCCATTCAGATGTTACTAGATTCTGCTCCCATCATCCCTTGCTGGAAGAATCAAGTTCCCCACCCCTGATCTACATTGCACAGTGTCAGGGACTGGGCAGAGGAGGAATGGCAGAGACCGCCTCCCCAGCCTGACCCTTCCAGAGAAGAACGAGACCAGAATTACAACAGGGGTTTGAGGGAGGTCACAACAGCTAAGAGGCAGATGAGCAGAAAAGCTGGGAAATAATGGGAGAGGAGGAGGAGGAAGAGGCACCAGGGGAGAGGCAGATGATGGACTCAGTGTCTTTAGAAAGCCCCCTTCCAGAACCCGGCAGTCATTGAAAGTAGGAGAGCAGAGAGCTCAGAGGCAGAAGGCACAGCTCAGCCACTGTAGTGATGAAGCATAATGGGAGAGAGGGGTGTGTGTGCAGTTTCACTCAGAGCGATACCATTACTCCAAGAGGCTGCATTTCTAAGCCTCTCTCTGTGAACATTGAATAAAAAGCATCGATAAGAACTTTCATTGTCTTATTCATTCCTGGCAACTTACTGTGGGGGGTTAGGTCCTCTGATGCCTGACTCAGAGGCAGCCCACGTATCAATTAGACAGTGCATCCCTTCTTGCCACATGTAGAACATATATAGACATGCACCTGAGTGTTCATATCTCTTTTTGGAGCAAAGAGATTTTGCATTTTTAGGAAGCGTATATGACAACATGGGAGAATCTCTGAGACAGAGATTCACTCCCCTGCTCCACCAGTGTGAATAACATACACTTTGGGATACTATGATAGATCTCCTCCCTGTGTTTTAAGCAGAAACTATTTCTGCTCAGAATTACCCCAGTGGAAATATGGTTAGATCTAATAAGTCGTTGCAGTCAACTGTTTCACTAGAATTCCTTTTGCTAAGGCAACTCTTCGTTCTCTTGCTGGTTCATTGTGTGCCCAGACACTCAAATGGCTATTTTTGAGCCGCTTTTATTTCATAAATGTGGTAAACAAAAACCCATTCCAATAGATGATACTGCACATATAGAAGAATGAAAAACAAGGAGTGGGCCTTTGTCAAGGATTTTTGTCAAGGGTTATAATTTTAAAACAACAACAACAACAACAACATTTTTTCTTTTAAAGCCACATGTTCTAGTGCAGGCACCCCCAAACTCGGCCCTCCAGATGTTTCGGGACTACAACTCCCATCATCGCTAGCTAACAGGACCACTGGTCAGGGATGATGGGAAGTGTAGTCCCAAAACACTTGGAGGGCTGAGTTTGGGGATGCCTGTTCTAGTGGGAACTGTAGAATGAGTATGATGTCTTCTTATGACACTCAGTTTCAGAGAGACTCTGTGCTATGTCCCATTACTTTCTGAGATATTCTTGCCAGGGTAAGTGGGAGAGAGTATGTTTGGTAGTTTAATCCCTCCCCCTCCCCCTCAAATTGTCTAGGTTAGACATGCTTTTTAGGCCGATTCCCCATTTGTTTATGGTGCTGCTGTTCTTTTGTAAGTTAGCTTTTGTGTTTTCAAAATACTGAGGGGTTGTTGTTTTTTTTTAAAAAATAAAAAACTCCTGTTTGGGGGTGGCTTATATGGAGCCGAAACGCAGTGTATAAATATTCATATTAAAGCAAAAAAACCAACCAACCGAAATCACTGGTAAATCTTATTTTGATGAAAACAGGTCTTGCTCAAATCTGTGATGCAACCACATCCACCATCATTCCACTGAAAGCAATAATGCATATACAAGAAATTTAAACAAGGGACACAACACAAACATTACCCATTGCCATTATCCAATTGCTTTTTGTGATGGGTGCATATACAAAGAACTGACCGTTTGATATTTTGGCCTTCATCTAAGGTTTATTTTTTTTTAATAAAAAAAATTAAAATATGAGGTTAGGTCTGCAAAAGGTTAAGTGCCTGATTATGCAGAATCATATGGAAAAGTCCTGCAGGACAGAAAACTGATTAAACCAATCTAATACTACAGAGATTTAATCAGGCTGACTCAAATGGCAAAGAGACTATACAGTTTAAGAGGATATGACATCCTTAGCAGGAGGTTTTAATTTTCCTTTTTAAAAGATTCCTATATAAAATTCTCGTACGGTTTTAATTTTTTTAAGGGAATGATGTTTTTTCAATTTCTGTTCTGGTCAGGGCCAGGGCTAAGCTGGGCAAAGTGTGCTTATGGTTTCTGAAATCCTTCAGTCTCTGATCCCATTCTGAGCTGTGTGTCTTACTGGCAATGGTGGTGAATTTCAAAAATGGAAGGATTCAGAATACGAACTCCCCCTGCTGGGATATATCTCAGCCATTATGAGCCACTCCCAAGCATCCTGATTTTCTGCTGGCAAAAACAGCTCAAAGAATACTTTGAACATCTCATCACAGGGAGAGCCCTTGGCTTCAGACAAAGCTTTTGGCTGTCATGTTGTATCTCCTTTCTCATGTGACCTGCTAAGTTTAGCAAACTGTGTGGGTGGAGGAGACTGGCAAATAAGAAGATGCAGATAGTGAAGGAGCTCTCCTAGAGGTCCAAGTTCCCCCCAAGAGTTTTCAAAACAGACAGACTTAGCCCATCCTGAATTGAGATGAGATGAGTTTTATCCAATACAGTCATACTTTGGATCCTAAACGACTTGCGAGTCAAACATTTTGGCTCCCGGATGCCACAAACCCAGAAGTGAGTGTTCTGGTTTGCAAACGTTCTTTGGAACCTAAACGTCCGCTGGGGCTTCCACGGCTTCCGATTGTCTGCAGGAGCTTTCTGCAGCCAATCGTAAGCCGCGCCTTGGTTTCTGAACATTTTGGAAGTTGGGTGGACTTCTGGAATGGATTCCATTTGACTTACGAGGTAGCGCCGTACTCATTTGCATTGTTCGGTCTGTACCACTTTGGACTGCACGTGGAGGCTCCTGCGATTGAATTCTATCCCACGTAAAGAAATAAAACCGTTCACAAGCAAACCTAGAAGACAGGAGAAAGACTAGACCAGAAACCTTTCCACTGATAGTCTAGCTCTCTGGATTTTGCAAGTTATTTATTAATTCATTCTACAGAGAAGGATTTCGCCATGGGAGTCTTTACCTGCATTCTGAAGAGGTACAATCCAAGCACAAATTGACCATGCCAGGGGAAATGGCATGGTCAAGAGGTGCACTGTCTGGAGTGCTGGATTGGCTGTGCTGATGTTCCTGTACCACCCGAAACTTGCCAAAGCCCCATACCACACCACCACCACAGTCGACGGTACCGCCAGGAGGCCAATTGCGTGCTGAACCCAGCTCTTTTTGTTCCTTAAAGCAGTGGAGGGGAACCTGTAGCCCTTCAGATACTGTGGGATTAAAGCTCTTGTTAACCCTCAAGTCTGACCATGCTAGCTGGGGCTGATGGAGGTTGGATTCCAACAACATCTGATGGGCCGCAGGTTAGAAACCCTCACCTTAAAGGAATTTAACTAGCACCCTGGGCTTAGAAACACATTTATGTCAGTTTCCTAAAACCCAACCAGCCAAGAGGCACGTTTCAGAATCCTGCCCTTAGACCATCTTTCTGGACTGTCAAGGGCAATCACAGAAAAATCTTAAATTGACTGCAGAAAACCCAAACCTCTTCCCCCCCCCTTTCATTTTAGCTCTGAAAGATAGGAGGATTCATATGATAAGTTTGTAAGGAGATAGGAGAAATAAAGGGAGATTAAATCATTTATTTAGCAGATACAAAAACTAATACATTTTGAGGCAGGATAGTTTAATGGCAATCTACCCACCCTCTTAGAAGAATCTGAAAATCTTTGGCAATTCCAGAGTCTGGTTGGCCCTAACAAAGGTATTTGACAAAACATTGAAAAACCAAGAGAGATAATACTGGTACTGTTCCAGATGAATGCATCAAAGGCAGCTCCATTTTTGGATTTAATCAATGAATACATCCTCACCATGATGCTTTGTACAAAGCAACTGATGCTGATCCCAGCATCTTTTTTCTGTCCTCTGTTAACTTTTTATTTTCAGACATCACCCTACCCCCTCCCTTATGGCAACATATAAGAAAAATGCAAACAGAGAAAATAAAACAGTGAATTAAAGAAATATAAACAGAATGAGGTGAAAAATGCTCCGAGTATAATGAAGAAAAGGGTTTTTTTTTAGCATTAGTTTTACCATACTAAGAAATGAGAGTATATTTTGACAGTGACAAAAGTGATTAAGTGTATGTTGCGATTTCACAGGAGCACAGATATAAAGACATGATAGCTAACCTAGGTGAAGAATCCAGGTACTTGGGAATTTCAGCTTTCAGTTTTAAAAAGCGTGTGTTGCAAACATAATGTTTTTCAGATGCCCTGCTGAAATCCTAGAAGCCAAAGAATGCACTCGACAAGATTCGCAGTGCTTCAGGTAGGGTAGGCTACAGTCTTCTGCATAGCTGCTTGCCCATCACCATGACTAACAAAACCAGGGCCTTAGAACATTGAGGTTTTCAGCTTTATTATGTAGTTGCTCTCCCCCTCCAGTGGCGGTGAATGGGGGCAGGCTCTCTCTGTTTGAACATATGTTCTCCAGAACTAGCCCTTACCACCATACATTCTGGATAAGCCCAAAGCCTTCCAGAACCCCGGCTGGGGCCTGGGAGAGGATAATGCCCAATGCCTGAGCTAAAGTCTTCCTACATCTGAATCTTAATAAAAGTTGTGGCCAAATTTAACCCCACACCACGTTGTCTTGAGTCGTTATTCCGCTCAGGGGGCTGCCTGGGGTGTGGGGGACTCCGCCTGTCCACGCAATGACTATGTTTCAATTCACATATAGTTTCAGAAATTGCTAATTTTGTAGGTTCTCCTTTAAAAGTGAACTGAATCAGATTTCACCCCCAGCCCTAGTTCTAGCTACTAATGTATCAAAATTTCTCCTTGGGTTTACTTTTAAACTGTGTTCACATCAATGTATAAGAAAATTAATTGCACCCAAAAATGATCAATGGAGACAGAAAATACCTTTGGAATTTCCATGAATGGGCTGCAGGGCTTTGGTTGAACTTAGCTGACTTTCAAGCTGGCCAAGGGGCATATGTAGATAGCGTTGCCAGACTCAATAGAGGACAGGACTTCTGTGCCTTTAATTGCCCTGCTCTCTTTTGAGTCTGGGAACCTTAAAGAGAAACCAGCAGACCCTTTGCTTGGAAATTAAACAAAGGGTCTGCTGGTTTCTCTTCAAGGTTTCCAGACTCAAAAGAGAGCAGGGCAATTAAAGGCACAGAAGTCCTGTCCTCTATTGAGTCTGGCAACCCTATATGTAGAAGTGTCCTTTCTTTCATTCTTCAAATAATTTCTTCAGTAGTGTGCACTCTGCAGCCAGGTGTCTGCATTTCCTGAATACCACATTTGAATTTGCTGTAGCATAGAAAAGAGGAGATGTTGTTTCTTGTGTGCCTAACAAAGGTTGATCTCTCTCTCTCTCTCGCAGCATATTTTTGAAGTTACAATGAAGACAGAGATGCCACTTTCTAAGGATTGAGGGGGCCCAACGCAACATCCTGACATTGCGCATGCAACGTCGTGTGCTGTCAGGACATCGCACATGGGGCATTGAGGGGGGCTGCCCCCTTTAAAAAAGGCAAAAGATCTGGTAGAAGATTCCTGTGCTCTGCTGACGTACATTTGTTGTTGTTTAGTCGTCTTAGTCGTGTTCAACTCTCCATGACCCCATGAAGCAGAGCATGCATTGGAAACTCTCTTCTCAAAGCTTCTCCTTTTTATGTCCATGGAGTTTTCTTGGCAAAATACTGGAGTGGTTTGCCAGTTCCTTCTCCAGGTGGATCACATTTAGTCTAAACTCTCGGCTAAGACCTGTTCATCTTGGGTGGCCCTGCACGGCATAGCTCATAGCTTCTCTGAGTTATTCAAGCCCCTTTGCCACGATCCATGAAGGGGTGACATACATTACAGCCATACAAAAACCAGCAGATTACAGTGGTACCTCTACTTACGAATAACTACTTATGAATGTTTCTACTTATGAATGGAGCTCCGTCCGCCATCTTGGATGCGGTTTAGATAGGATTGTTTTCTACTTACGAATTTTTAGATAGGGTTGCTTCGACTTACGAATTTTTTCTCCCAATCCATTCCTATGGGATTCGACTTACAATTTTTTTCTACTTACAAATGTGCGTTCGGAATGCATTAAATTCGTAAGTAGAGGTACCACTGTATTCTGTGCAATTTCCCCTCACTTCCATTGCACACACTGTACAGCACATTATCTTACTGCCCATTTAATTGGACACCAATTACTGCTGACAAATAGGTAAAACAGAAGGAGAGCGGAACCAACATTATAAACCATTTAGGAGATAAAAATATATTTCTTCCCCGCAGGAGTTGTCAAAAAATGCATGCAGTTCCTGAATCAAGCTGTTCCAAGCTTCCTTCTTCTCAATTCAGACTAGGATGGTGGGCCAGGGGACATCTACAATCCAATGTGAAGGAGGAATGGTCCTCTTCTAGAGGGAATTCAATGCACTAAGGGTTTGGGTATGTGAATGAAGGTTGCATAGCTTCAACCCTGGGATTGTGAACCTTTTTTCTGATGTCCTGCACACCTTTAAAGGTATGTGAGGGGCCCATGGCTTGAGAAATGACTCATCTCAACAGCATAACGAAAATACCAAGATAAAACAACTTGCTACGGTTAAAGTCAAGGGTGAGGGACCGCAAGCCTAAATACTGGATGGAGTGGTGTGTCCGAATGTGTGTAGAAACCCCCAACTTTTGAATGGCTGGCATGTATGCTTCTGCAGACAGGCAAGTACCAGATAAATTGCTCCATCCACTTTTGCTTCTGGCCAAACCCAACACTGGCATGCGGCAATGATGAGGACTGGATAGCTCAGTTGCTTAGAGCGCGGTGCTGATAACACCAAGGTTGTAAGTTTGATTCCTGGATGGGACAGCTGCATAGTCCTGCGTTATAGGGGGTTGGATTAGATGACCCCTGTGCCCCTTCCAACTCTACAGTTCTATTAAGAAAAGTTGCCCCCAAGCTTTTAAAAAAAACCACAACAACCCTACCCTGCTTTAAAGTTGCTATCCTTTTAAAATTATCTAGCTCCATATGAAAAACTGCCACTTTACTTCCACATTTCCCCCTGTTTGTTAGTATTTTTCTTTTTTTGCTTTTTTAAAATAAAAAAAAGTATTTCCACTGCTTTCTAGGACATTAGTGTGGCTGTTAAATATTTTTTGAAATAAAAAGAACTGAAATCTCTTTCGATTGGTAATTCCTCTGCTCTTCAAACCCAGTTTTCTATTGTCAAAAAAAATCTCCCTTTTCAGTTTTAAGGAACTAGCCCCACTTATTTCTAGAGGTAAAGTAATCAGCAGCCACTCTAAATGGCATCTCTAGATTACAGCAACTCAGAACATTTATCTGCAACATAGCCAGCCTAACCTGAGAGAAGATAACTTGAAAGAGGCACCATTAACCAAAATGTCAGACCCAGATTTCACACACAGAAGCTGCATTGTCAGCATAGGGTATATTTCAATAAATAAATTCCTCTGTGTATAAGACAGATAAAAAAGTTTCCGGTAAATCTGCACTTACCAGCACTCGCAGGAGCATTAACTGGAAAAAACAAAGCAAAACACAACCCGATGGTTCTTAAGCGTTGATGAAAGCGCTGGCGGTAATCTTTTGATCTAGATCTTCCCAATTAGTTTTAGGAAGGTTATTATTTTCCTCTGAACCTGCTTGTTAAGAATATAAACTGTCTCTGTCGGGACTGTACAACTTGTGATTTAGCTTAAGAAACCAGAGATTTGCCCTTGCATTCATTTTGATCACCACAAAAGAAGAAAACAACAGTGTTTTCTCAAAAAGGTGCCAGATTTTATTGACACCTGGTGAACAGGGGGGGGGGCAGGATTAAGCATGTGGCTCTGCGGCTCGTATCAGCCCGTTCACTCCCCACATGTGAGTAACACATGAGGAGGGCTTCACTTCTGAAGTTACTTCGGGAAATTCTGCAACAGCTGAAGGAGAATATGAGGAAGAGCAAATCCACGTAAATGAAAACCAAGTGGAAATCCACTTGTAACTACCACCAGCACTAACCATGGTTAACACTAACCAGCTTCTTTATAAAACCATGATCTGCTAGTCTACTTCAAATGAATGTCTCAAATTCTAGTTTGTGGAGGAGTCATGCTTCCATCTTGGTCTGTCTTTAGAAAATTCAGTGTGCTTAAAGATAATTAAATGATGATTCCCCCCCCCTACACACACACACACACACACACACACACTTTTAGATCACCCTTCTCCCATATAGTACCCTCCAGATATTTCGATCACTCCCCTCAGCCCACCCTGCATGACCAGTGATTAGAGATTATGGAAAATGTGGTCCAATACATCTCCAGGGCACTAGGTTGGGGACGGCTGGTTTAGACAGTTGCGGGGGGCAAGTGTGGATCTTTCTGCTAACCTCTAATTAGCTGTGGTTGAAGGAGAAACAGCAGTGAGAAGTGTTTAGAATTTTGCTTTTTTTCCCTTCAAGAATTGCTTGGCATGTTAAATCTTCAGAATTCCCCCCCCCCCAAGAGAGCCTGTGCTTGTCCTTGTATCTGCCAATGAGATAGTGAATAATTACAGAGTGACCAGAGAGCTCCAAGAGAGGAAAAAATACATCCACACGTAGTAATTAAAAAAGCAAAATGTGATTAGACATTGGAGTGTATTCCAAGAAAAATGTGGTTGGGGCAGATAAGACAAGAGAGAAAAGATTCAGAAGCCTGGTTGAGAAAAAAATCTAATTAAAAGGAAGTGTTATCCTGGTGTTTTGATCTTCGATAGAGAGATGCAGAGTTATTAGTAGAAAATCATTCTGGCGAAAACCACTCTTCCACATGGGCATGAGAATGGGTTGCTTATGTGAATGCAATGGGGAGAATTTTCTCAAAAGGATGTGTTGACTCTGTAGAAATGTCTCTATTTTCAACAATATCCAGTGCACTGTTAGTGGTACCTTGGTTCTCAAACTTAATCCATTCCGGCAGTCCGTTCCAAAACCAAAGCGTTCCAAAACCAAGGCATGCTTTCCCATAGAAAGAAATGCAAAATGGATTAATCCATTCCAGACTTTTAAAAACAACCCCCTAAAACAGCAATTGAAAATGAATTTTACTATATAACGAGACCATTGACCCATAAAATAAAAGCAATAAACAATGTACTGCAGTCACACAATCAATCTCTCAGTAGCTGAACTGGGTTCCACACAGTCACAAAAACAAAACAAAACAACTGCTAAAACAAAAACGCAAAATAAGTAGCAAAACCAGACAGACCACAGTGTGATACTCAAAACGGAAGTATGGCACTCAAGACGGGAGTGTGGCACTCAAATCGGAAGGGTAACACTCAAAATGGAAGCGTAACACTCAAAACGGAGCACGTTCGGCTTCCAAAAAAAGTTCGCAAACCGGAACACTTACTTCTGGGTTTGCAGTGTTTGGGTTCCAGGTTGTTTGAGTACCAAGGCATTTGAGAACCAAGCTACCACTGTATGCATGCAAAAATGATGTCAACTGGCATTATTCTTATTCTTATCTTCATTAACATGCCAAATTCATTTCCTCTCTTGCCGCCTGGCAAGAGAGCTTATTCTATAACAGGCACCCCCAAACTGCGGCCCTCCAGATGTTTTGGCCTACAACTCCCATGATCTCTAGCTAAGAGGACCAGTGGTCAGGGATGATGGGAATTGTAGTTCAAAACATCTGGAGGGCCAAAGTTTGGGGATGCCTGTTCTATAATAATCATACCCCTTCATGCTTTAATGAGACTTAAACATGTTGGTTGTTATGAGGCAGCATATACCACAATAACATCTCTTTCTGACTTGCATGTCACTGTTAAAACAGACCCACACAGGGTGTATTATGCAAAGTTTTCCAGAAGATCACCAAAAGCTTCTTACAGAAAATCTACACAACTACCATCCCCTACCCCATTTGTCTAAATTTATCTTTATAGCTCAAGGAATATGTAGAGGTAGAAGCTGCAATAATCGTATTGATTAGCAGAGGAACCTGAGAGATCACAGATACTGTGTTTCAAAGCAACCCCTGGCTACCAACTCTTTTCATAACTTTGGTTGCTATGGTAGCTGCAAAACAAACACTTTTTTCTTCTTCCCCCCAATAAAAGGTACCTTCCTATTTTCCTTCTGCATAGAGTTATTGGTATAACTTTTGGAAGCAATCTTTTGAAAAGGCTTCTGAAGAAAGCTAATAATGGCTGGTGTATGTGTTTTCTGGCATTGCCAAGTGAGTAAGTTTGCTTTGAACTAGAATCCGCTCTAATCACTAGTGGCGTTTCCATAACAACAAGCAACAAGAATAGGCTGGAGGTGGCTCGTGGAATTATAAAATTAGCCATTGAAATTACCAACAATGTTCACGGATTAATAATAATACTTTAAAGCGCAGCATTTAAAACAGATTAAAACAAATTTAAAATCGCAAAAACGGGGCAGGTCTTAAAATATGCATCTCAGGTGTTGAAGGTCAGGGCAAAGAGGTGTTCCTTCAGAGTATTGTTTAAAAGGCCAGTTGTGCTCTGCTCCCCCTTTCTTCCCATCTAGAGTTGCCCTGCCCTCAGCCTGCATTTCAGAGGGCACATTATGCAAGGTTGGGCCTTGGCAACAGCTGTCTCTCCTCCTCCTCGCCTGACCTCCACCAGCCACTATGAACTGCCTAAGGAAGGAGGCTCAGGCTTGAGATCTTGGTTTGATTCTTATTGGTGTGTATAACAACAAGAACTCCAATTTATCTAATACTCTAATAAGGGAGGCGGCTGGCAGAGGCGGCCATAGAGAGACTATGGAGAGGCCATGGGATTCTCTCTTGCAGACGCCACTGATGCCACGCACTTGGGACAAGCGTCAGCTCCTCCTCCTCCTCCTCCTCCTCGACGTTGGTTCTGTTGGGGGAAATGGGACATTCCGGGATCATATCAGAAGCCGAGATGGCTTTGATAATTCCAGGACTGCCCCTGGGAAATACGGACACATGGAGGGTATGATAATGTAGTTAACAGGTGCCAGGCCAACATGTTTTTCAGGCTACTCTGCCATGCAGATAGGCAAACCGAGGGTTGGTGAAGGATGTAGTCACCCTTGGATATCTCGGGAATCTCACAATCACATTGTGTTTGCTGTCAATATTCATCCGTCTCCAAATCAGCACACTAATCGCTTTGTGTGAATGCTGTTAGGAAATAGCAATACTGCACTAAAAAAATACTGCCTGCTTCGTGTTCCTTATGCTCAAATACAGTGCCTATAATGAGGAAAGGTAATAATTTACCCTTCCAAGAGCATTAGAAAAAGTGCTGCGGGGAAATGGATGCAATTATTAGTAATTGCAAGAAGAGAGCTTTTGCAGGGCTTCCCCCCCCCCGAAGTTATGCTTTACTAGTTCCAGACTTAACCAGTTACTCCAGAATCATAAAACAGTCACCAAGGGAAGCTTTCACCCCCCCCAACCTCCTCTCATTCATTCATTCTGTTCAAACCACAGTAAATGGCTTTGCAAGCTGCAGTTGTTCAGGGCAGCCTGATAGAGAAGCTTATCTTAAACAGTTTTAGATCATTTGTTCATAATCACGGGTAAATTACTTTTGTGTAAAAATCTTTGCAGCTGCACCTGCTTTCAGAAATAGTGGAGGAGGAGGGGGAGACCCATGGAAATCTGTCTGTAAAGCTATGCACTTAACATTTGCAGCAAGAAAAGGAGAGTAGCTCAGGCATGTTTCTAAGATTTTAATATAACTATTAGCTTCCTTTTTTCCACTGAGTTAGATCTTTAAAGAGACAAATGGAGGATCTGAAATATTTTCATCGCCTACTGATCTCTTGTTGAATAAAATGTTGGGCATACCATGTGGATTATTAGCCTATCTTGAAAAATACAAATAACTGTAAAATTGTCTATCTATTGTTTTCTCCCCCTCTCTTAGCCTACTTATCGTTTTTTCATTCTTCCTTTTCTTAAGTTGCCAGGCCAGATACTTACTTGGTTTGTTTGCAAACTCAAAATTGTTTTGTTTCCATGTTTTATATTTCCATTCCATCTCTTGTTCTATTTTGATTTTATATTCCGCTTTTAATAGGCCAATTTCTTTCTTTAATTTTCCACTATTAGGGTTTTTATTCAGATCTTTTTCTTTTTGCTCTAACTCTTCTATTATCCATTTTTTCTCCTTCTCCCTCTTATTTTTCAGCATAGCATTCTTCTTAATAAAGTAACCTCTAATTACCGCTTTACTGGTATCCCAAATGGTTTTGGTATCAACATTTCCATTGTTGTTTAATTTGAAAAATTCTCTCAATGTTTCTTTAGCTCCTTCCACTATCTGTTCATCATAAAGTAATGTATCATTTAGTTTCCATCTTAGCAAAGCTATTCCTCTTATTTTTCAGGGCAGCAATGCTCACCTGACCTCAGGTTGCCACAGCTGCACACTGGGATGGAGGGGCCAAGGTAATGTCAAGGTTGGTGTGGTGCAAATGCACTGGCAGGAGTGCTGAATAGGCTCTGCTGTTGTGTTTGCGCCACACTAATCTCACTGCTACCTTGTCCTCCCCCCGCCCTCTATATGCTAGTGTGTAGCAGCAAGGCAGGTGACCATAGGTCAGGTGAGTGCCTCCACCACCCCTCCACCTACTAGTGCAGGCATCCCCAAACTGCGGCACTCCAGATGTTTTGGCCTACAACTCCCATGATCCCTAGCTAACAGGACCAGTGGTCGGGGAAGATGGGAATTGTAGTCCAAAACATCTGGAGGGCCGAAGTTTGGGGATGCCTGCACTAGTGTATCTTTTCAAGGGAGGTAGGCTGAATTTCCCCAAGAGTAAATGACAGCCTGTCAACTCTGCCCTAGTAAAATCAGTTGGAGTCGCCCAGAACTTAGCCTAACCCTTAAACAGGACAGTTAGTATAATATTCTGCTGTCTCTTTTTCACAGGCTTGTGTTAGCCTCTCTGGGTTGAGAACTGAGGGCACCATACTTTGGTAGTTGTATCCTGACTTGGAGGGCCAATTTCAGATGGTGGTTCTGGGTTAGTCTGCCTCTGCCCCACAACATGTATGATACAGGCGCCTATTTTATCCCCTTTATATTAACACCTACCGAAAGCCACTAAGAGAGGGAACCCAATGATTTGAGGTCATGTGCCATAAATACACTGTTGACACCCAGTTTTAGTTGCTTTTTCCAGGCAGGCGAGGCAGTAGAAGATGTGAAACTGTCCTCTCCTTTCAACCCCCCTCAGCTGACAGGGGAACAACTGGAAGTGGTGAAATGTTAGGTTGGAAAACAAATAAAAAGTTAATCTTTATCTGGAGTCCTCCACCCTTTTGCTTGCAGCTTGGCTGGTCACTGGAGCTGTGCCATGGCCGGCTCTTTGCTCCATGCTTTTTTAACATTTTGGGGCCTGGCCCCTAACCCCAAAATATAGGGGGCCATCAAAAAGAGCTCACCCCCCAGGAGCTTTTACCTCTGGTCCTGGACCAGAGCAACCTAAGGGGCATAGGCTGAACATTTCTGAACAAGAAATAGTTTCTTAGAGACTATGCATACTGAGTGGAGAATGTGCACATTGACTGGAGAATGAAGTGGCAGCGATATGCACATTTCCCAAGGCCTGTTGGAGATTATGTAAAAGGTAAAGGGACCACTGACCATTAGGTCCAGTTGTGGATGACTCTGGGGTTGCGGCAGTCATCTCACGTTATTGGCCGAGGGAGCCGGCGTACAGCTTCCGGGTCATGTGGCCAGCATGACTAAGCTGCTTCTGGCGAACCAGAGCAGCCCACGGAAAAGCCGCTTACCTTCCCGCCAGAGCGGTACCTATTTATCTACTTGCACTTTGACGTGCTTTCGAACTGCTAGGTGGGCAGGAGCAGGGACCAAGCAACGGGAGCTCACCCCATCGTGGGGATTCAAACCGCCGACCTTCTGATCAACAAGCCCTAGGCTCTGTAGTTTAGACCACAGCGCCACCCACATGTACATTGACCATAATTCCCTATTCATGGAAGGACTATGTGCACATTCTCCATAAGGCCTGGCTGGTTGTTGTGCACCTTAACCACTGAAAATACATTCCCTTTAACATATACATATGATGCTTGTATAAGAAAACAAGGTTGCTGAAGGTTGTTGCTTCTGGACTTCAGAACTGCAAAAGGCACCATGGATACAGTGTGATCAACAATTAAATCCTTATATAACAATACAATAGAAAACAAGACCCCAAATATGAAAATATTGCATTAGGTTTAAAGTCTCTCTCTCTCTCTCTCTCTCTCTCTCTCTCTCTCTCTCTCTCTCTCTCTCTCTCTCTCTCTCTCTCTCTCCCTCCCTCCCTCCCTCTCTCCCCCTCTCTCTCTGTGTGAGTGTGTCTTTTCCACATTCAGAGTCCTTGGGAAGAGTATTTGTCACGGTCCGGTCGGCGGGCGGTTGAAGCCCTGGCTGAGGACGTCAGGACCAGAGGCAAGATGGTGGTGTAGAAGCAGGAACAGGTGCAGGGCTGAGGGTCCAGCTGCAGGCAGTCGCAAGGTCAAGGAGCAAGGCATCGGCAAGGCGAAGGTCCAAGGAGCAAGACATCGGCAAGGCAAGGGTCCAAGGAGCAAGGTGTCAGAAAGGCAAGGGTCCAAGGAGCAAGAGGCCAGATGCAATCAGGCAGGGGTAGCGTTGCTGTGGCAAAGAGCTGAAGGGAAATGCTGAGCTTTTATTCCTCCCAGCTCCTGCCACCAGGTGCAGTGAGGTATCAAGTGGCCTCACCTGAGTGGCCACTCCTTGCTTCTCCAGAACAAGCTGAGGCAGGCCCCAGTCCTGCAAAGCACTACAGGCCCCAGAGCCTGACTCCTGCCCATACTCCTGACAGTATTAATAACAGGTTCCTTCAGGGAATGCTTCCAGTTTCTTCAAACACATAACTGACCAGAAGAAGATCCATAGTCTAGACAGCTGCTTTGTTGTTGACAGGTTGCAAATAGAATATTTCACTCAAATTATATTTGCCCACTCTTCCGAGGGCCAAACTAGCATCACCTTCCTACATTTGATACCAGGTGACACTATGTTGCAATAGAAAGATGGGCTGCCAAGTATACAAGGGTATTTGTGGAGCAATGCAGCAGATCGCATCATCACCTTCCTCCCTGCTTTCCCAAAATGGACTGCAAATATTCACCCCACACACATCGAAGAAGCTGAGGAAGCGTTCTCTTGAAACCCTGTAGATCAAGGCTTCTTCCATTTCATGAAACACAGACACACTGATATAATGATTTCATGAAATATTTGACAGTATTCAATTGTGGACAAATAGGTCATCATTCTTGTCCTAGATCCAGCAGTGCCTTATGGGTCGAAATGGGGAAGACTATTGCTAGCAAAATTTGAAGCTTTGTTGTTCACATATAATCCTCCTTTATATCCTGGCTATTAAAGAGAGAGAGAAAAAAATGTGTCCTTGGATGATAAAATGGCTCACTTCACACACACACACACCCCCGGCAGTTGCAAGCCTTTGAGCATCTTTTAGTCACTTACTTCTAATTGCCTTCACTGTTCTGATAATCTACAACCTTGGCATTTCCAATCGAGAGGTGTACAAAAGCAAAGTTAACAAATAAATAATTACCAATCAGCACCTGGCTTTGATGAGGGTACCTTTGGGTTAATGGAATACAAATAACTATTTCTTCCCAGATATTCAAATCAAATTTCAATCAAAAACTCTCCCCCTTACCCAGCTGCCACCCTCCGCATCCCGCCAAAAATAAAACAATGGCAGGTCAATATTATTGACAGAAGGTGCCTTTACTTTAACTCTCACCTTAGAAATGGATATTAACAGGTGCACTTTCAGGAGTTTAAATGTGGAGAAACTTATTTCTGCTGCTCCTTCTCCAAAGATGACGGCATAAATATGCCTTTGAAAATGTGGTTAACCAACACCTGTGCTTTAAGTAGAAGAATCTGTGTTTTGGACTCAAACATGTGTTTTGCCATTACGTTTTGGCCCATCCTTACTCTGACATGATCAAATCACATGCAAATCTGCCTTTCCTGTACCATCATCTGAAATTGTCCTTAGGGACACACGGTTTCGACCCTGTGATTCTGTTTGTTGAGTGTCTAATATACATGCTAACTCCCCCTCTTCCTTATTAGGCTTCTTGTGATTTAATTAATGATAGAGTGTTTTTATCATGGCCTGCTTTTCCAATTAAAGTATTTTATGACTTCATTAATCTATTAAAGAATTTCCCAGGAGGTAATTAATTAGATCCTTTTCCCTTGCTGGTATGACAAGAAATTGAGTGGACACAATGGAGTGTATATTTAAATAATGTAACTGCACACATCATCTTAGAAAATAGTTATCTCCTTTTAATTGCTCTCTTGTTGGTTGGTTGGTTGCATCTAGTAACACAGACAGCCCAATAGGCTTAAAATTATTTTATAAAAGAGGGATACAGAATGAAATAATAATTTGAACAAAAGTTATTATTAACAGCATAATTATTCTATACACTTTAAAATCTGTAGCATTGCAGAATATGGAATCAGGTTTAAAATTTTTACTGAGCAAGCAAAATAGTAAAAAAGCTTTCAGGGAGCTGTACTAACTTTTGGAGAGCAGGGGGAGAAATAGCCATCTATAGCGCAAACATGCATCATTCTGTTTAAAGGAACCAAATTTTGATGCCTGTAATACAAGCACTAAGCATTTTTGCAGTCATTATATGCCTCATTTTGGGGCTCCATGATCACTGCAGATGGTGACAGCAGTCATGAAATTAAGATGACAGAGGACGAGATGGTTGGACAGTGTTCTCAAAGCTACCAACATGAGTTTGACCAAACTGTGGGAGGCAGTGGAAGACAAGAGTGCCTGGCTTGCTCTAGTCCATGGGCTCACGAAGAGTTGGACAGGACTAAACGACTAATCAACAACAAATATGTCTTTACAGCTGGGAGGTGCTAGAAGCAACGGGTTTGAGCGATCAAGAGGGGTCAGGAGAAAGAGGGTCTTAGAGGCTGAGCATCACAGTGTGAGCACAGATTCAGATGGAGAAGGGGTTAGAGCAGGCATCCCCAAACTTCGGCCCTCCAGATGTTTTGGACTACAATTCCCATCATCCCTGACCACTGGTCCTGTTGCTAGGGATCATGGGAGTTGTAGGCCAAAACATCTGGAGGGCCGCAGTTTGGGGATGCCTGGGTTAGCGGTTGACTCTGCTACACAGCAGCAGGACAGTCCCAGCCCTGCTGGCTCACCCCTCACCCGATCCAGTGAGACTCCTGCACATCACTGAGAAATGGACCAGAAGGCCCAGAAGAGGAGCATGCCCCCTCAATGCAGCCTTGCGAGGGATCCAGAGTGAGAGGTTAGAGGAGGAAGGGCAGAGCTCGTTGTTCGGTTTCAGCAATGTCTCCAATGGATTATGATGAACCAGAGGACTCCGTTGTGTTGTTATTTTCTGTTAATAAAGAGCTAACTGCATTCTGTGTGCCTGTCCTGTGGTTGACCTGGCTCATTGACAGCTCCTTGACAGTCGTGTCCTCTGGAAACAAAACGGCTCCTCTCTCATATACTTCTCAGTATGGTATCAAGAAATGCATTTCTTTTGTTGAAGCCTTAACCAAAGTTTGGTTTCTTGCAAGCTTCTGGATAACAGAGAAAGTGGTTTCTGCTGAGAACTTAATGCTTATTAACTGGAATGAGATCATCTATTGAGAGCACCTGCATTATCTAGCTATGGAGGTAGCTCAAGGTCAGGATGGAGACCTGTCTAATTAAAAGAAATCATGCATCTGTGAGAGCACACATTACCAAAAAGTTCCAGCCAGCTGAGCTTTTGATTGACTGAAAAATTCTGGTTCAGCTGCAAACCCTTTAAAAAAAATAGTTTGGGTGATTCCTTTGTTTGGTGCTTCACACCTTTCCTGATGCCAGGAAAATCTAAGTGTTGTATACAATATTAGCATTAGTAGACCCAATGTTGTTGTTTTCCAGGGGGTACTGAAGGGTAAGCAACTCCCTCGTTTTTGGCTAAAACGTGTGACTCTTACTGTAGCAACTGCATAGTGAATACTGGCACCTATTTTTCTAGGGGTGGAGAAGCACCGAAATGGATGGATTTGAGGGGGCCCTGTCCATTAATTTCAATGGGTCTGTTCTGAGTATGACCAATGTCTGGGACCAGTTTCAATCACAGCTCTGGCATTAGTCACAGTTAGTGGGGAAAAGATCCAGGAAATTCATGGTCCATATCTAAAGACAACTATGCAAATCTGGAAAAGTTGGCAATTGTGACTGGCTCCGGGCTGCTCACCACTCATCCCAATACAATTTCATGAGAAAATACAGGCTACTGCTCTAAAAGCTAAAATGGGATCAGGAGAAAGGTGGGATATTATGCCTTACGGGTTTTTATAAAATGATAAACCTGTGCCATTAGAGAAGTTGTCTATAGACATGGGAAATACAACCCTCAGTTGGTTCCCAAAAACGCAATATTGATCCCCCTTAGATCATTTAGTTATTAAAACACAGACAACCAAACCACTAACAAAAGCAGAACAACACATACCGAGCAGGGGAAGTATTAGAAAGGGCATATTCTCAAATTATATATGACATTGTTGGAGACTCAGTCAGTCTGTCTCACAGTCAGTTTGGGAACACAACCTTGGAAACAATATAGAGGACCCCACATCAAGGAATTTATGGTTAAACAAACCATTTAAAACAGTATCAGCTAATGCCAGATAAATATCTCTTAAAATTATACATCAGTGGTATTGTATTGCTGAACCAACTGGCACATATCATGTATACCGTAAACTCCAAGTGCTGGAGAGGCTGTCATGGTAGCTGGACATACCTAAATATGTGACAGCGGGTGGCGCTGTGGTCTAAACCACAGAGCCTAGGGCTTGCCGATCAGAAGGTCGGCAGTTTGAATCCCCGCAACGGGGTGAGCTCCCGTTGCTCGGTCCCAGCTCCTGCCCACCTAGCAGTTTGAAAACACATCAAAGTGCAAGTAGATAAATAGGGACCGCTCCGGCGGGAAGGTAAACAGCGTTTCCGTGCGCTGCTCTGGTTCGCCAGAAGTGGCTTAGGCATGCTGGCCGCATGACCTGGAAGCTGTCTGTGGACAAACGCCGGCTCCCTCGGCCTATAGAGCGAGATGAGCACCACAACCTCAGAGACGTCTGAGACCAGACCTAACAGTCAGGGGTCCCTTTACCTTTTTAAATATGTGGTGGACATTACCATATGTTTGTTTGTTTCATGCTTCATTCATGCTGAAATGATAAAAAATTACAAATCACAGATGGATTTTCCTCCAGAGTTGTTTATTTTATCAATATTTACAGGATCTATTGAGAATATAAGTTCTAAGTATTTGATAACAAGACTTATTGGTGGCAGCTAGAGAGGCAATAAAACAACCTGGATAATGCGTCCTTGAAGACTAGGTATGGAAACATATGGTATTTGGGGGTGTGTGTCACTTTCTCCACACATTTGATGCAAGGAAAAGCACAACCACAGGATCTTATAGCATTATTCAATACACAATGGACACTGGAGAATAGGAGACATTACCAGTAATAGCAATAAGGGTGTGGTTGGGGAGGTATCTTCATCTGTTAAGCCAAAGGATTGCATCCCTAAATTACAGGGAACCAGGCAGAGGGCCTTCTCGGTAGTGGCACCTGCCCTGTGGAACGCCCTCCCACCAGATGTCAATGAGAAAAACAACTACCAGACTTTTAGAGGACATCTGAAGGCAGCCCTGTTTAGGGAAGCTTTTAATGTTTAATAAATTATTGTATTTCAATATTTCTGCTGGAAGCCGCCCAGAGTGGCTGGGGAAACCCACCCAGCCAGATGGGCAGGGTATAAATAATAATATATTATTATTATTATTATTATTATTATTCAATTAAGTACAGTCTGTAACCTGGCCAATATGTGGAATGCACACATTAGTTGTGTTATTTGTGAAGCAGATGTTGGGCAAAGTATTCAGCCTCCTCTACCGCAAGAGGCATTTGCACATGTGCAAGCAATTTCACGCCCATTATAATCTTGCCAAGAGCCAAGGATAACTTTACCTAAACATTAGGTACAAAATCCAGATGATCTATTATTTGTATTTAGACTAAGAATGTATAAGGGGAAGAGTACATTGGAGGAAGTGGAGCCAAGTCTCGATTCAAGTTGCTTGTAAAAGAGGGTAAACATTCCCCCCCCCCCGATGTAAAAAT
The DNA here is from genome assembly GCF_965207765.1 of Zootoca vivipara. Taxonomy (NCBI): domain Eukaryota; kingdom Metazoa; phylum Chordata; class Lepidosauria; order Squamata; family Lacertidae; genus Zootoca; species Zootoca vivipara. The sequence continues at coordinate 11,598,864 of NC_142590.1, read as the reverse complement.
GGAGGCTTGATTTAGTTTTGCTCTTTTGAGCAAAAAAGTTCCATTAATTATTGCTCGTTTATCTGCCTTACTAAATGCTGTAACTCTAATCTACTCAAGACATTTATCTAGCTTTAAATGCCCAAGCCATCATGTTCACTGCATGCAGGTCATTAAAATGTCATGGAAATGGAGCATTACTGCTGGAAAAGTAGTATTCAGAGACCAAAAGTAATGACATTTGAATGACAGTAAACCATTTATTACCATAGCAAAAGACACTAACAACAGGGGGGGGGAGTCTCACTGCAATATATAATTTACAGCTTAATGTATGATATTACAGTCTTATTTGTAAAACAGAAGTTTTCTGAAAATGATCTGTGGTCACTTGGAATTCATGATAGGTCATCATAAATTGACCTCATTGGTTATGATGAGAAGGGCAAATATGCACCAGGCCTACTGAAATCAATAAGCAGGTTAGCTGTGACCCACAGATGGGAGAGAGATTCGGTTTGCTTCACATTTTAATGTAGAACTATGCAATCTCCATTCTGAAGGAAATCAGCCCTGAGTGCTCACTGGCAGGACAGATCCTGAAGCTGAGGCTCCAATACTTTGGCCACCTCATGAGAAGAGAAGACTCCCTGGAAAAGACCCTGATGTTGGGAAAGATGGAGGGCACTAGGAGAAAGGGGACGACAGAGGACGAGATGGTTGGACAGTGTTCTCGAAGCTACGAACATGAGTTTGACCACACTGCGGGAGGCAGTGGAAGACAGGAGTGCCTGGTGTGCTCTGGTCCATAGGGACATGAAGAGTTGGACATGACTAAATGACTAAACAACATGCAACCTGCATTTTCTGAAACAATATCAAAACACAGCTATCCTTTGAAAGCCACACTTCTCTGAATTTTGTAATGCAGCTCTGCAGACAGTTAATTCTATTTATCCTTCTCCCTAATTTACCCTATTTTTTCACTACATTCAGAGTCATTCTACACATTAGTGACAATGAGGAAGTGGAAATCTTGACTGTGCCAGTTCAGAATGCAACAGGGTCAGATTTTTTAAAAATGCTTCTCCACTCTCCTGTCAAAATTGCAAATCAGTCAATAGGGTCACCCCCCAACCTCCTTCTTTGATGGTTTACTTACATACAGGAAAACAGGACAGGTGGGCTTTTGTGTGGTGAATGCATTCAAAAACATGATCTCTGAACCTGAAGTTTTATTATTTTCCAGAACTCCACTAATGTGTAAGTTTGGTTTTGGTGAGTGCCGTGGTCCCGACAGACCCTTCTCTCTCTACCCCTTCATCACTGTAGTACTTGATCTTGTTGACCTGCAAGGAAAAGCCCTGAAACAGACCAGGTTTTCTCTGCAGGAGGGTAGGAATTAATGTCAGAATGAGTGGGAATGAAAAGAGAGAGAGAGAGGGAAAGACAGGGTGCAGATTAAAGTACAGAGACAGTGATTCAATTTAGACTGAGCTATGAATAATTAGTCTCAGGAGCAAGCTAAGCAATAAAGATGTGGGTGTTCACCAGAATAAGAATAGATAAATTAGTCAGAAAAGTAATAACTCAGATAGTTTTTAAAATATGATAACAGTCAGGGAGTCTTCCATGGATGAAGAAATAGCAATTTTAGAGAGCAGCATGGAAAATTCACATTTAATTGCATCGTACAGACTGGTAGCAGTGGAGACAGTTCCAACAGTATTCGTACAGGGAATATACTATTCTTTGCTAAAAAGTGCTACCCCCCCCAAAAAAAAAGAGAGGAGAAAGCTTTATGTATTAACTAATGGTGCAGGGGGATTTATTTATTTCATTTACTTTATTGTAACAATTTAGCTCCCATCCTCTTTTTTTTTAAAAAAAAAAACAAGTTAAGCCCATACCAGCTAGCATTATTAACAATAAAATATTAAACACACAATACAAAATACAAGAGCAGAAGTAGAAAAAGAGGAGGCTATTTTCACTAATGCGTTTTTATGCACTCTACCCCAGTACATGCACTCTTCTGCACATTACCTGGTTGGAGAACTGCATTGCAAATGGGGAGACCTGTGAATTTTGAAAGGTGGCTGTGTTTTGGTTCAGACATTGCTTCAGTTGGTAAACATTTGATACAGGATGAATCAAATTCCTGCCCCAGCCCTATGCAGCTTGCATAATGTGGGGGAAATGGCAAGGAGACATGGGAGATATGTGACATGGGAATGTACGCAGAAGCTATTGCAGCTGATACCAAGCCACATCTGATTCATTCAGCAGAAGCCTTGAGGAAGGATGACACATAGCTCCACCAGCTTGGGACCAGGGCTGTCTTTAGGATATGTGCCGCTGGGGTGCAAAGTTCCACCCAGTGCCTCCAAATTTAGTTTAGCCCCCAAACAATACATAACATAATATTTTGATGTAAGAGTTAATTTCGCGTGCACGGCGCCGTTGTGAATGACAAGCGCTGCCGCTGGTGTGGTGCGTCTTTGGCAAATGAGCACACAAAGTCGAAAGTCCTTTAGTGAAACAGTAGGTATACATTTTGGTAATACAGAGGTTTATATGTATTTTGGTTTTTTAGGCTGATAAAAAAACAGCCCTGTTTAGGGAGGCTTTTAATGTTTAATAGATTATTGTGTTTTAATTTTCTGTTGGAAGCCGCCCAGAGTGGCTGGGGAAACCCAGCCAGATGGGCGGGGTATAAATAATAAATTATTATTATTATTATTGTTATTATTATTATTATTTATTTATTATTATTTCACAACAGGTAGGTATTTAAGAGCTTAGGCGGCCTCATTGGTGGGCACCTGGCACCCCCCAGAATTCTGCGCTCGGGAGCTCCGGATCCCTTTCACACTCGGGTAAAGATGGCCCTGCTTTGGACATTCCTACTGTAGCCCTGTGAATAAGGCCTCCTGGAGTTTCTCCACAGGGAAGCACTCTTTGCTGCAGAGAGTGAAGATAATGACTTGATACTGTAAGTGAAAGAGAGAGAAACTTGAGTAAAGGACACAGAACTTTGAGGAGACAGGACAAAAAGCAACCATGAGAGAGAAACTCCAAGTTGGGACAGCAAAGGTGATAGCATCTACTTTATAACTTGCCTACTTCCATTCCCCAAGCTGCAGTAGCCCAACACCTAGTAAGACAGAGAGACAGAGGGACTAGGGATGCTTGAGGAATTTCATCTTTGCGAATTCTGGAATGTATTGATCTGCAACTCCCAGGCTAATGTGAGAATTGAAAAGCAGCTATTCTTCGGCTTCCTCATTTCCTGAATGGTGCAACACAGTTCTCAGGCCAAACAGCATATCAAAACTGAAATGTATGTTTAGAAATGCACATTAAAATGTCAATTTTGATGTAGTTTGTTTAACCCAGGATGAAATAGATTTATGAGTGAAAGTGTCATGATCTGCGTTCAGACATTCACCTTAACTTCTTAAGAGGCAATACTAATGGACAATGCAAGTATATTATTTAGCTTTTTATAGGAAGGTATGGGGAATTGTGTTATGATATGTTATGATTATGTCAGGGCCGTCTCAAGCAGGTCGGGCGCCCTGGCACTGAGGCGCGGAGATCACTCTGGCGTCCCCGCAGTGCGCAGCACGGCTTCCGTGCGGCTTTGCGTGCAAGGCCCTGGCACCCCGCGCCACCGAGACTGCACCTAGAGCCGGGCCTGGATTATGTTATGTTATTGTGTTATGATATGTAAGCTAAACATTGATGTTTAGTGGGGAGAGAAGGTTGAATCTCAATCCATGATCTAAGACCTGAAGGCCCAGGTCTGCAAGCTTTGTTGCAAACATGACCTGCTTGAAGAAAATAAGATATCTCAGAAGATTTTGAGCAAGGAGGTTTAGACTAGAAAGGGTGAAAGGTCAAGAGCTCCCCTAGATATTTTCCATCAGGAACAACCACGACAACTGCTTCCAATTTCACTTTAGGAAAGCTTTCGGCAGCAACCCAAAATAAGCCATTAAAGTGGAGCTGGTACTGCCAGTTTGCATTTCTTAGTATTGATCTGCTGTGTCAAGATCTTTCCTATTCTAATTAATTCAAGAGGGTTCTGGAAGCTTCTCTGGGTGAAAGAAGCAAGCAGAAGGTTCATGGTGTTTGGGTTATTCCTTCAGAGAAGCTGAGTACAGCTGGCTTAAACTGGTTCTGTTACCTCTTCTGTCAGTGCCATGCTGACTATAATAAGGCCAGAAGGAGCCTGGGCTTCACTTTCTCTTTCTATCGCTCTTCCTTCTGGTGTGGTGTTCCACATAGTATGCTCAGTGTTAAGGTTTAGACTTATTATAAATTATTTTAAGTTTAAGTTAAGTCTGCTGCAACTGGATTTCTTAAGGACAGTGCCAATCCTGAAAGTATTAGATTTGTGGGATGTAAGGGGGAGGGAGTACAGAGTACCCCCCCATCATCAAGAGTAGCTCCTCACAGAGTAGCGAAGGAAACACAGACTCCGGGGAGGGAAGTCAGGACACGGAGAGAGAGTACCTGGGCTCAAGCAGGATGAAAGAGCCCAGACTCCACAAACGGGAGGAGAGAGAAGGGGACCAGGGGGAGAGGGAAAACATGGAACACAGACCCTTTCAGCCGGTTCCGGAATTACGAAGGAGGAGAAAAGGAAGGAGATTCAGTGTCCCGCGCCTTTTATGTTGGGAGCGTTCGCGCCGAGGGGCACTTCCGGATTCTGCATCGGAGTGAGCAGACATGTTTCTGCACCTGCTTCATTGTACATATCAGCACCAATAAACACGTTATGGAAAAGTAACCTGAGGAGTGTCATTACTCAAGAGTAGTCGCAAGAAACCCCTGACATGACCATTATGTTCATTTGCTTTCAGTAGCAGTAAAGCTCTGCTGGGTGAAATATAATTGCCTCTGGTCTATTTTGGGGGAAATCCTCCTACATGTTAATTTTTTACTCTGCTAACTATACATTGGAGTTCTGCTCTGGATCGAGTAGAATTCCATGACAAGTACACGAACCAATTGACAGGGCAAGTTCTCAGATGTAGTAAAAAAAAAATATTTCTGTACATGGAAGGCACAAGATCAAGATCAGGCAGGGCAATTCTAATGAGATTAGTTGGAGAAAAGTCCACTTGGGACAAACTGCCCAATTGAAAGCTCTGTTGGTCTCACACTGAATATGGTGAAAGGTGAGGCAGATACTTGGAGTGAAAATAAGGGCTAGTGTGGTTTGCCTGGATGGTTGGGGGGCATGTCAGAGGACCATAATCCATCCTAACACATCCCCTTTCCTCCCTACCACCATCAGAGCACTTAAACAACCACAAGAAGGAAGCATCTGAGATTGGATCTCCTTCTCCATCCATGAACAGGTCCACAATGTTCTATGGCCTTGGAATGTCCTCCCAAGAACCCCATAGCACTATGCGCCAAGCCAATAACAGTTTTGCCAATGACTATAACTGCCCCCTTTACATATTTATGCATCTACATATTCTGTTGCCTTTATGGCGCTTAACTTCTCCCCTATCTGAAGTAACAATGATCAATTATAAATGGTTTAACTACTGTACACTCGGCATAGAGGGGTGAGCAAGTGGTAATTAACTTTCACGTATTTTCTTAATAATAGGCTCATTTGTCAATAAAGACACTAGGATGTTAACAGCAGTAAGTTATTAGCAAAACTATTGCTGCTGAAATTCTGCTCACCCTGCTGAAAAGCTGGCATCAACATTTTTGTGCGTCGATGCAGATTTCCACACCCGCACGACTCGGTGATTGATTTGTGCTAAGTGAGAGGTTTAAGAGACATCTTTGTTTGAGAAGTGATTTACAACTTGGTAGAATAGCAGATCCACATGGGATTCCCCAGTGTGATAAATCCACTATAGTTTCCACATTTTAGACATGATCTATTGGTTAGATGCAGATCTAGAACACTGAAATCTCCAAATCCATCACCAGGAAAGTAATGCAGGAGATGTCTGCATACCTTAAAATAGCAGTTTTTATGAACTTTTTTACCTCCAGGGAACACTTTTCACATAAACCCATCTGGTCAGGAACTTCTGAGATTTTTCTGGGACATAGTTACCGGTGCCCTCTCAGTTCAGGTGGGTCACTGAGAGGGATGAGCTGATCACGGTTGCATGTGTTGTATGATAGAGATGTGTAAAATTACAGAGGATGTATACAATTATGTATGGTAACTATGGAGAATGTGGACAGAGAGAAGCTTTTCTCCCTCGTGATACTGGAAACCAGGGTCACTCACTGATGTTGAATGGTGAGAGGTCAAAGAAAGATAAAAAGGAGGTAATTCTCCACACAGTGGACAGTTAAACCGTAGAATTCTGAGGCTGCTAGCCATGATGGCCGAATTAATTCCAGGATTCAAGGAAGTATGCCTCTGAATATCAGTTGCTTGGGATCACTTGTGGGAAAGGGCTTTTATCCTACTTATAGGCTTCCCTTAGGATTTGGCTAGCAACCCTGAGACCAGAATGCTGTATCTGTTAGGCCTTTCACCTCATCCGCATGAGAGAACCTTTTGAAATAAGAACTTGAGCATTGTGACCTAAGCCAAGATAAGTGGTTTCATACGAATTGTAAGTACTGCCTTTGATATTTGTTTGTTTAGATGTATATTAGTAATTTAGTTCGAATACTAATAAGACCTGGTTTATACCACCAGTGAATGTATTAAACATAACAGAAAGCAGAAGGACGAAAAACGCCGGCAGCCTGTCTATTATTGACACTTTGTTCGACCTGCTGCCACTTTGCTGACCGCTACATACCCTCAAAGACCATAAAGACTGGTTTGCCTTTCGGTATTTATTTGTATATGCTATCTGCTTGACGTTTGGTTTCGGCTTCTGTGTCAGCATTTGTATATGGTTCTCTTATTGTTTTCTTTTTGTACTAATAATATTTGATTGAAACTTGATTGAATCTTGTGCCCCTGCGTGCTGCTTGTATTGTATTAGACTTTTGAAGAAATTGGCAGCATTAGCCCATTATTTCAGTTTTTCTTTCACCTCACCCAGCAAGGCTCTTATTATGTTTCTATAATGCAGATTAGTCTCAAAGGAACAGGGTGAGTCACAAAAACAATGTTGGGGGGGGGCAAGGCTACCCAGGTGGTGGTGGGGAGGCACCTTGCCCAAGGACTCCCCAAAATGTGGAGTCACTAGTTACCATTGGAGGAGCATTTCACTTGGCCCACATTTTTAAGCTGAACCAATTCACGTGGATCAGAATGTAATTATTGTCATCTGCCTGGACATCGCCCGCAGCCAATCCCCAGCCAGGCAGCAAGGCATTGCCCCTCCAGCAGGGCCTCTGATTGGCCCATTTTCTATTGACTTTCTGGTGGGAAATCCCACACAGTAATTCTTCCGGCCAGCCAACATGTGGGACTTCTGCTGCTGAGAATGGTGGATGGAACCAAAGTCCACAACTGCCGCCCAGCTGAGAAGGGTGAGCAGCAACACACCATTTGTCAGTTTTGTGATACTGTTCTTATTCAAGTAACATACCAGTGAGTTAAAAATGTATGTTAAGGGGAAATAATTTTTAGGACGGCTCCCAACAGAATATTAAAAACACAATAAAACATCAAACATTAAAAACTTCCCTATAAGGCTTGCCTTCAGTTGTCTTCTAAAAGTCAGATAGTTGTTTATTTCCTTGACATCTGATGGGAGGGTGTTTCACAGGGCGGGTGCCACTACCGAGAAGGTCCTCTGCCTGGTTCCCTGTAGCTTCACTTCTTGCAGGGAGGGAACTGCCAGAAGGCCTTCCAAGGTGGACCTCAGTGTCTGGGCTGAACGATGGGGTGGAGTCAGTCCTGGGCCGAGGCCATTTAGGACTTTAAAGGTCAGCACCAACACTTTGAATTGTGCTCGGAAACGTACTGGGAGCCAATGTAGGTATTTCAAGACCGGTGTTATGTGGTCTCAGCAGCCACTCCCAGTCACCAGTCTAGCTGCCACTACATATTTTAAAATGAATGTGTGTGTGTCATAGAAAAGTTGCGGAAATGGGTGGAACAGATGAAATTGGCATGGAGCAGAAATGGAGTGATATGTCCAGCCTTACCAACACCATAGTTGACACACACACACAGCTATGACAGCCCATAAACCAAATAAGCTCTCTTAAGCACATGCACTGTCCTTTTTTGAGTGTGGACAAAATAGTCTCATTGGACTAGAATATATATTGAGAACTCCCAAAGATCGGGGGGCCTTTTGCTTAGCACACTAAAGTCTTTTAAAAACCGCACCACATTTTGAAGATAATGAAATAAGTGTTTTCATACAGATGAGACAACAAGGGGAAGGGGCCATAAACCCATTTTTACACCCCTTTGCAGTGGAAGGGGAGCTGAGAAAATATACTTCAGCTATAAGCAATTTATATTATGCAAGCTCAGGAGAGGATTCATCTGATTAATAAAGAACACACAGAGTACACTAAAGAAGCAGAAAGACTCTGGATGTTCCACTAGTTATATAAGGATTAAGGATAACTAACAGAGTGTGAGTCTCCCAGAAGCTATATTAATCTTCTGCTGGCAACCAGTAAATAAATTTGCTTTTCCTGCACCAGTATTTACTCAGAGGCTTTGCAGGCTGTACAGCGCACATGACGGTTTGTATAAATGAGAGCAGAAATTGACCCCTTTTGTTCGCCTTACAAAGAAAATTGGCTGGAGCTGATCCATTGCTGGCTATAGTAAATAAAGCAACATAGGTCCTAGAGTCATATATTGAAGCTCCCGATGTGTCAGACTTTCTTTGCAGCATGTAGTGGTCTGCACACTAGCCAATGTTTCTATTCTGGGATGTATGTTTTCCTTGTAACATTGATATTCCATGCTTCCTCCAAGATGTTCAGAGGCTCTTTCCTTTTGTCCTTGCAACAACTGTGGGGAGGAGGTTAGGTTGAAGGCCCGCTGGGAACTATAGCATTATGTCAATGTATTTATCCTTGTTTTTCACCCCGATCTCTTGAAAGTTAAATAAGTAAAGAGTAAAGGGTGGGGGGAGAATATCTGGCACCTCCGATTAAACACTCTTCTCCTCCACTGCATTAAATGCTCTGATTGCTCTTCTTGTATAATGAGTAACAAGGAATGAAGCTAAATCTCAGATGACTGCTTAGCAGCCTGCCACCTTGATCACCCTGCTCAAAAATTACTAGTCCGAATCTGATGCAGCCTAAGCACTGGACGTTCTGTTTGATTTTGCAATGCTCAAAGAAGTGAAATGAATTCATCCCAAGGGCAAACTACTGGAGCTTGTTTACAAACTTGATTGTCTGTCTTTGGGTAGGCATCCAATTGCAGTGAAGTCATTTCCCCCAGCTCCTGTTAACTTGTTAAATTGCCTGTTAGATTCATCAATTTCCCTTGTGCCATCACACAGAATGAAAGGTCTTTTCCACTCCGAAGAGCGTGCTTTAGAAACTTTTCTCAGTTTGAATTTTATGAAGCATTTATCTCCCACAGGAAAGAACTAGAGTGGGATCCAATTTTTATAGATTTCAAAGCAAGTGCTGATTCATTTATCTTTTAGAGGTATGGGTGAGATTAAGAAAATCTGAGTCGGCCTTCATTAGGATGGGTTTGCTGAGAGATGGGGCTGGAAATTCCAGGGGGGGGGGAAAGCAAAATTTGTGGATCTGGATCTGCCCATGTCAGAAGCTGCCTGGACTAGACAAAAGGATCTGGCAGTGGTCCAAAAGTTTTCACTATTATTGTAGTTTGCACTGTTCATGCTCAGAGGTCTCCTGTGTTGATGTCAATTTGCACCATGTTGCCGCAAATATTCACAGCACCAGGATAGCATGGTCTACAGCTTCATTAAAGATGGCAGAGCTGCTGGCAATGTTAAGTTGCCTTCTAGAACTGAGTGCCTCAAATCACAACAAAGAATAATGTGTTTGTGTTGTGTGTGTGTGTGTGTGTGTGTGTGTGTGTGTGTGTGTGTAAGCAGCAGTTCAGATCAAACTAGAGATGGCATTAAAAGGGTGGGTAGGGAGTGACAAATAATTTGAAACATACTACCTGAAGTGTTAAACCACAGAGCCTAGGGCTTGCCGATCAGAAGGTCAGCGGTTTGAATCCCCGCGACGGGGTGAGCTCCCATTGCTCAGTCCCAGCTCCTGCCAACCTAGCAGTTCGAAAGCACGTCAAAGTGCAAGTAGATAAATAGGTACCACTGCAGCGGGAAGGTAAATGGTGTTTCCGTCTGCTGCTCTGGTTCGCCAGAAGTGGCTTTGTCGTGCTGGCCACATGACCTGGAAGCTGTACGCCGGCTCCCTTGGCCAATAACGCAAGATGAGAGCCGCAACGCCAGAGTTGGTCACGACTGGACCTAATGGTCAGGGGTCCCTTTACCTTTACCTGAAGTGTAGGTGGGTTCTCAGGAGGCAAGACACAGTGATAACAGCAAGTACCTTTATTGAACTAACAGAACGGGCCAACAGGGGCAAAGCAACTGCTTATATACATTTCTGAAGACCTGGACCACTCCCACTCCCAATGTGATTGGCTGCCTAAACTTCCAAGCTGCGAATCATGACTCAGAGTTTAAGGGCCAGTGGCAGAGGCCCAAATCCTGAAATGTTCTGTGATTGGATATCATGCATCAAATCAGAACACAGGGGCTCAGATTCCTTAGTCCACACTCAAGCTCAGGCAAACACAGACCACTGACTACATAACACTATTCATGGAGGAGATTCTACAGCCATGGAGGTTGAAAGAAAAAGGTGTAATTTTTTTTCAAGAGTGCTGTGCTGATGTTTAGCTGCAAAGGAAGAGCAGGGAGTGCATCTGCAGTGCTAGTCCAACACTTTAAACCACCACACTGCCTCTCTGTCGCAAATATCACACTATAAATACCAGGGCTGGTTCTTGGTTGGGTCAGCTTCAAGGTGGCTGTTGCCCCTTGGAGCTGGAAGACTTGAGCTATTGGCAATTGCCCAATGCTGGTTGACCTTTCGTGCCACACCCAAACAGTACTGTCGTTTGCATCTTGCCTGCAGCACTCAAGACGCCCAGAGGCAGCACAAAGAGATCTGTATACCCTACATCTTCCAGGTCAGTGGTGGGGAACTTCAGGCCTAGAGGCAGAAGGCTCTCTATCCATTCCTCTCTCTGCAGGGCACACCTCTCACTGAGCCTTCTTGGCACCCAGGTGTTTTTCAACCCAAGTGTATAATGGTGTATTATGAAGGCGGCAGGCAAACCTCCCTGGGGTTTCCACATGCCACAACGGGGAGCCACTGCAGAAAAGGCCCGTTCTTGTGTTGCCACCCTCTGGACCTCTCGTGGAAGAGGCACACAAAGAAGGGCCTCACATGATGATTGCAGAGTCTGGATCGATTCATGGAGACACAGGCTTTCCTTGAGGTATGGTGTGTTGGCATAACCGCAGAAGACCTGGGCCACCAAGCCCCCCCGGTAAGCCTCTGCCGGGTGTCTTCTGCCTCCGGTGCCAGCTGTAACATGATCCAGGCTCCTTGGAGTCTGGACACGTTATCTGCAGAGTTCATCTCCAGCGTTAGCGTGGTTTGAAGGCAACAGCAGCAAGACAGAATACTCAGAGAGAAATCCTTGCATTTATAGAAGCGTTTATTCTAAAGCATTTCAGAAGCAAGACCAAACGTGTCTGTCTTCACCAGCAAAGCACAAGCAAGAGAACTAACATTACAATAAAAAAATTCCTTCAGTAGCACCTTAAAGACCAACTAAATTTATATTTTGGTATGAGCTTTCGTGTGCATGCACACTTCTTCAGATACACCACGAAATGCATGCACACAAAAGCTCATACCAAAATATAAACTTAGTTGGTCTTTAAGGTGCTACTGAAGGAATTTTTTTATTTTGCTTCGACTCAGACCAACACGGCTACCTACCTGTAACTAACATTACAATAGTACAACAAACGGAAGTATACATCATGTGACATATTCAACATCCTCTTCCAAGCCTGTTCCTGTTTAAGGTGGAACAGAATCTACTATGAAATCCTGGACTGTTGAAGACTTTATAGGTCAGCACTTTGAACTGGGCCTAGAAACTAATTGGTAGCCAGTGCAGTCAGACCAAGATCAGTGTAATATGAGCAACCTGGCCACTGGATTCTGCACTAGCTGACATTTCTGAACTGTCTTCAGAGCCAGCCTTGCATACAATGCATTGCAGTAATCTGACCACGAGGTTACCAGAGTGTAGACAACAGTAGTTAGCCTATCCCTGTCCAGATAGGGATATTCACTGCTCCACTTTCAATCTGGCATAGACCATAATGGGTATGTGGGCGGCTCTAGAAATGTATGTGTGCCTTGGGTGGGAAAAGTCCCCCACCTCTATTCTATATCACTCAGTGCTCTCCAAATCTTGATGCCAGTACTGAAGGCATGCCTCTACTTCCCTCACCCATGACCCAGACACCACGCCAAGTGTAAACTTGGGCTCTCTGCAGCTGACCTAAAAGACAATGGAAATAATAGCACACCGCCCTCTAACAAACACTGCAGGCATTCCCATTATACTTGCTCTTGCAGTTCACATTTCAGCATCTTCCTCTCTGAAGCATTGTGACATGCTTTATCAAGACCGAAAGATAAAAGAACCATAGAGTCGTAGCAGCATAGATGAAAAAAAAGGAAGAAGTTTAGACAGATAATTATCATCAGTTCTGATTTACAGTTCACTAGTTCAAATGCTGCAGGACATTTACCAAATCAGGGAGAGCAGTGGGAACGGATGGCTCTTTTTTATTTTTAATTCCCATCGGCTAATTTGTAATTTGACTGAACTAGACAGCTTCAACCTTTCAAGTACCATTAAAGTCAATAGGATCCCTCTGACAAATACTCTCCATAAGGCCTTCTAAAAGAGCGGGTGGCGCTGTGGTCTAAACCACTGAGCCTCTTGGATTTGCCGATCGGAAGGTCAGCGGTTCGAATCCGCGTGATGGGGTGAGCTCCCGTTGCTCTCCCAGCTTCTGCCAACTGAGCAGTTTCAAAGCATGCCAGTGCAAGTAGATAAATAGTATTATGATATTGCTTTAAATGTATATTGCTGATAGGGCCTAAGTGCAGTAGGAAATATTTCACAAGGCATTTTCCATCTTGAAACCAAGTGTCTGAGAATGTAGTTGTGACCCCACATCTGCCACTCTTCAGAATGTCAGTGTTTGTCTTCTGAGTTAAATCAACTTGCAGGGGAGAAAGGGAGTGTGGAGTTGGGGTGAATTTGTGGAGAGTGGAGTCTGATGTACTGTTACTATTTGTACTGCTACAGTGGAACCTCGGTTTATGAACACCTCGGTTTATGAATTTTCGGTTTATGAACATCGCGGACCCATCTGGAACGGATTAATTCATTTTCCTTTACTTTCAATGGGAAAGTTTGCTTCAGTTTATGAACGCTTCAGTTTATGAACAGACTTCCAGAACCAATTGAGTTCATAAACCGAGGTACCACTGTATTATTTTTTTCGGAAATGTTTTTTACAAAGAATAAATTGTACTGGGGAAAAAGAAGACCAATGTAATGTAATGTAAACAGCAGTAAATATTGTGACTCCAATTAAAGTCACAGAAGCATTGCCTTGTTAATTGGTTAACTGGTTAAGTGATTGTGTGTGTCTTAGATAGGAGAGGTGGGAGTTGAAGATTGGCCGGTTGTTTTCACCATTGTCTGCTGACTGCTTGTTAATAGCTGTCATCCTGCAAGTGAAGAGTCATCTTCAAAGACTTGTGCGTAGAGTCTACTTCATCACTGGGCTTCGAGGGTGAAACTGCTGCATCACTCTGCATGACTCAGAAAAATAGCTAACATGTAATTGTGTGGCGTACCTGGGAAACCGGGGTTGTACATTATGCAGGAGGTCTATGAGTTAGCAAGACTCCCTGCTGCCATCAACTGCACTCTAATTCATAAAGGGTGATAGTGATTGAGCTGAATTAACACGGGAGTTGAAGGCCTGAATAGGGCTTAATCCAGGGATCCCCAAACTATGGCCCGGGGACTGGATACGGCCTGAAGGGCTCATTTATCCGGCCTGTGGCAACCCCTGCTGCCCGCTGCCGCTACCTGCTCTTACCGCCGTGGCTGCCAACTTCCAGGTTGCAGGAGCACCAGAAATAGCTTGCATGCATGCACACACACTATTTTCGGTGCACTTCCGGGTTGGAGGAGGCCCGCGTGCAGAAATAGCGTGTGCACACGGGTATGGGCGTGTGCTCCAGTCCACCGCGCGCTCGGCGCTGCAGGCACTGGCCCGAAGCGCGGTTAAATTTGGTGACCCCTGGCTTAATCTCTCTCCCAGGTTCAGCCTCAATTCCGCTCTCCCATTCCTGCTATACTATTTCATGCAGAGATATCTGTGCCCCTTCACTCAACTCGCTGCTCTCTTGGGAATGGGGAAACAAGGATGGTTGACTTAATTCATTTAATATCAATTTCCCATTTCTCTGCTGTCAGCATAATGTACAAGCCATTAAGCATATATGCCAAGCTACTCCCATCCCCTCCATCAGTGCTTTCTTTTGAAGTGCATTCGGATTGTGGAAAGACACTGGCTCGAGATCACTTGCTGGTGGTTAAACTCTTGCAACTGGGCGACTGAATGAAAGCTGTCAGGGGTGTGTCCTAGGGAGATGTTGGCAGAGGTGGTGGGACCCCAAGAGGACCCCGTTACCCTGAAGAGGTTTATAAAAGGGGTGATCTAGGAAATGTAGCTCCCCTGCCCTTTTTATTTTTCAGCTGGCTGTCTCAGTCGTCAGGCCTCTAAAGGTAAATTTGTGTATGCCAGCAATGTGTGCTCGTTTTTTAATAAATCTGAGCATTCAAAGACCAGCTGTACAGCTCTCTCAGTGGCAAGTCTCCATATTTGCATTCATTTTGCTTGGCAGCTCATCAGAGCCTGAGCATAGCAAAACTGTCAAGGCAAGATATAAAGCATATTTATTTTGTTTAGCATTTGATGGGACTGGAAGGGAAAGGTTGTCCCATTAAAATTTACTTTTGATGATTTTCTTCAGGCTAACTGGTGTTTAATGCCTGAAACTGACCTACCCAATTTCGTGAGCCGGAGGGAAGGGGGGGGGAGGAATCAAACAAACAAACAAACAAACAGCCAGATACCAAACAAATTCAGAAAATAGCATATTAGCATTTGCATTTGAAAGAATTTAATTATTACACTGGGGGTTCGAATTCTAATGAGCAAAATGTGCAGGATGCTCATCTGAAGTTACTGAAAGCCAAGAGAATAATCCATTTTGGGATGAAAAACATGGTGACGTCAAGAAGTGGAAATTGGATTCGCAGGAGCAAATTTTGCAAGCCAGTATTTGTGTGTAATATATCACAGTGAATTAAAACATATCCTGTTGGGATAGCTCAGTCGGTAGAACACGAGGCTCTTAATCTCAGGGTTGCGGGTTCAAGCACCACATTGGGCAAAAGATCCCTGCATTGCAGGGGGTTGGACTAGATAACACCCAGGATCCCTTTCAATTCTATGAAAAGTCATTGTGTACCTTATGAATACAAATTGCACTGTACAATCTAGCTAAAGAGAGACATGATCGACTGCCAGAATGATGTGTGACATTAGTCACATAGTGCTGCCTTTAAGTCCAAGGGCACAGTTGGGAGACCATGAGGTTGAGAAGATGAATGGTGCAGGCGTGCGGGCATAATTTGTAGCCCTTTGGAGCTTGGTGGTGATTTTGTTGTTGTTGTTTAAATTACTCATTCCCCTAACTGTTCTTCCTGTCTCGCCCATAACTTTGCCTGATCCATCCACCGTGTTTATGGAAGACAATCTTACTCACCTACGAAGGATCACCAAAGAAGAAGAAGATGACACAGATTGGCAGCTGCCCTCAAAGGTTCCAGGGAGGGGAGTTTCCTAGCACAACTGGGAAATGCCAGGAATTGAATCTGGGACCTTCTGCATGTTCTACAATTACCAGTCAGTTATAGCATTTCCCCAATGGCTAGGACTGCACCTCTATCACAATAAAAAAAGAGACTAAAGGAGTAATACCCCTATTTGCAGTGTAGAAGTTAGTAGGCAAGAAAATAAAACATTCTGAAAGTGTTTTTCTAAGGAGCTTCAAATGGATGCTTTCAAAACTACCAAACTTGGGCCCTTTTGTTTCCTGACACCAATGTGTTTTTTTTAAAAAAACAATCAACATGGATATTCCTGGATCAAAGTATAAACAATTCCATGTGCATTTGAGCTGCAGCCATGAATTCCTGTTTGTTTTGCCTCAGACAGATGAATACAGAAGCAGTAGACAAAATGGGGATTCATTACAGTGAGGGAGAAATTATCTTTTTAAAGGATCTAATTGGGCTTCACAATGAGCTCTTTCTGAAGACTATTTCCGGGAGGGGATAAAAAAACAGCAACAAGCAGCCAGAGGCACTTTTATTTTTAACCATTTATAGCGTTACTTGAATACATTCTCCATCCCATGTTTCAGCTCGAAGAAGCAACAGCAGCAGCCAAAATGCTTGGGGTGAAGGCAGGAAAGCATTGCTTACCGCGTCCAGAAAATGGCCTTTTGATGAAGAGGAGACGAAAATGGAACAAATAAAGGGATTCTGTGTACTCTGCAATGTTTCAGAGAGAGAAATAGGGCTGTACTTGTGCAATTACGGTGTTCCCCATCTCTCACAAAGGGTCCAGCTGTCTTTCTCTCTCTCTCGCACATATACACATGCAAACAGAGGTGATATACACCCCATTCATTTAAAGCACACCACCCCCCACCAAGAGTCTTGGAAACTGTAGTTTTCCCTTTGCAGAGCTAAAATTCCCAGCACACTTCAACTGTGGGATTCTTGTTTGTGTGTGTTTTAAATGCAAGGTGTGTATGCATATAGGTGGCACCTAAACACATTATTACACATTGCTGAAGGTTCTTCTCCACTTGATGTATTTATCCCAAAATAGCCTATACTGTGCTGATATCAAAGCACAATGCATTGGCTAATTGACTACAACAAATTATTTTCTTTCTTTTTAGAAAACTGACAAATGCTTAACAGAAAGTGAGAAGGAAACATCGCCGTGGTTAGTGGCTCTGAACTCTTTTCAGGAAGCATTGCCCATGGACAAAATGATAGACGCATTTTGCGTACACAACAACTAAATCTGTGCCCTTTGCCAGCAAGTGATATATAACGGGCAAATTAATATGCACAACCTTCTGCAACTACTCGGAGACTAATTTATGTTTAACCTAATAAATTAGAATATGGAAGAGTAATAGTAGTGATACACAACCCATGCTGACAATTCCCATTTATATCTTGTGGGTGATAAGGAAAGAGTAAATCTAGTAGGGTGTGCTTGGCATTTTTATGTAAACGCTAGTGCTGTGTTTACCCAATTTCTGAGAGCTGGCACACTCTTTTTTGTCAGTTAAAATTGAAGACATGCTTTACTCCCACTTCCAAAACAGTTTGCTTTTCTAATACATACACATCACCTGCCCTCTCTTGACCATACATGCCAAGTTGCTGTCAGAGAAATAAGGGACCGGGCCGGAAATAGCAGACTGGAAGTAGCACTGCCGCCATTTTGGAACTGGGCGGAGCATGCTCAGAAGTGACTTTTGATGCTGCTTTGCCCAGTTCCAAAATGGCCGCCGCACCAGAAGTCACACTGCAGCCATTTTGGAACTGGGCAGAGCAGCATCAAAAGTCGCTTCTGAGCATGCTCCGCCCAGTTCCAAAATGGCCGTCGCGCCAGAATAAACCGGGAAAAAACAAAAAAAATCCCTTTTTTTCAGCTAGGAAAATGGGAGACTTGGCAGCTATGCTCTTGACTAGAGTGCCTCCATTTTCCAACACAATTCCAATTCCTAACACAATCCTAACACAATCCAGTGATCAGTCTGAGGGTCAGCATTAGTTACCCAGGGACTGAAGTTACCATACCCTTCAACCATCCCTATTTGAGCACAACTTCCCGGAATTACAGAAGCCATCCCAGCTTCTGATTGGATCCCGGAATGTTCCATCTTTTGGTCTAGCACTCTGGCATGAGTCAGCTGGCTTGCGCCAGAGCACAGGGCCAAAAGTTGCTTGTTGGTTTGTCTCACACTCTTGCGCAAATCATCTAACTCACACCAGAATGCCAGATGAAAAAACAAGCATCTTTGGGTCTTGCACTATTCAGCTGGCTCCTGCAAGAGCTTGAGACCAAAAAAGCATCCTAATTTTCATCAGTGGGATGTTGGAGGGTATGAGTTACTTCCCTGAAAAGATTGTCTGCTGCAGTCAGGGCCGTCTTAAGCGCCCCTGGCGCCGTGGTGCGACGGATCCCTCTGGCGCCCCCCGCCCTGTTTCGTACCGTGGTGGGCAGGTGGGCGGGTGCAGCGCAGCTGCCACAAGCGCTGCTGTGCGGCGGGTGGGCAGGCACAGCGCGCGTGCCATGGGCGCAGCTGCGCGGCGGACCGGCGGACCGGCCGGCCATCGGGCGGGTGCAGCTCGTGGCGCCCCCCCCGGCGGGCTGGCGCTGTGGTGCCCTGCGCCACCCAGCCTGGCCGTAGGGCCGACCCTGGCTGCAGTGCAGTGACTTACTGCATTGGGGTGGGGTGGGGAGTCTGTGCACAGGCACAGCAGCTCCTGAGAATCAGGGACTCATGCAGAGAGTCAACCGTGTTGAGTCCTTTGATTCTGCTGCATGTCTGCATGATTTAGTGCTGCAAACTCATTGAATGGAAAAAATGCAGAAATAATTATTTTTCCTACCCCTGGCAGGGGCATGGATTTTTCGCAAGGAATTTTAATTTATTTTATCACTTAATGGAAGCACTTATGATGACAAGCACTTATGATGGCTCAGAACAACATTTGGAAATTAGTCTTCTATGGGGAAGGAACATGGGAAGGTGCTTTGTTCCTAGTCAGACCAGTAGTCCACATAAAGTATCTTAGTAAAGTTTGCAGTGTGACAGGGAATGCTCCGAATCAGAGGACTGGAGAATGCATTCTCAGGCAGATCAGCTCCGCTTTGAAGAGGAGTTGGAGGGGGAAGATTTGCCTCACCCTGGTCTCCAGCGGTTTCAGAAACAGGGAGAGACACAATACACCAAGCAGTTGCCTAGCTATGAGATAATGGAAAGAGAAACAGAAGGGAGGGAACAGCCAGCAGAGATTTCATTAGAGCAGGCACCCCCAAACTGCGGCCCTCCAGATGTTTTGGCTTACAACTCCCATGATCCCTAGCTAACAGGACCAGTGGTTGGGGAAGATGGGAATTGTAGTCCAAAGTATCTGGAGGGCCGAAGTTTGGGGATGCCTGCATTAGAGAGTGTGGGAGACCTTCCTTCCCCATGAACTAGGAGGTCCGACCGTATTAGAGAACAAAGAATGCAGAGAGGAGGAGGAGGAACTTCCTGTTTGCGCCCTGGGTGTTGCGAGCGACAGAAGGGGGAGGATTTAGAGTAGCCAACTGGATTTTTGCTTGTAACCAGATGACTGAATAAAAAGGTCTATAAAATATAAAGTGCTTGTTAATTATTGTCTTTGAATTTCTGATGGGAAGGGGGGAGTCTCCACACATGACACATTGATTAGCAATGGGTCTTGAGGATGTCAGGCAAGCAACATTCCCAGACCTTCCTGGAGATGCCAAAGACTTGCTGGTGCAAAACAAGAATGTTCCGCCTCTCAGCTACAGCGGATGCAAAATTGTGAAAGCAGAATCTCTGCCATGGCCTGAAAGTCACACCTTTGTAAATTGATAGACCATATAGAATCATAGAATTGTAGAGTTGGAAGAGACCATGGCGGTCCTCTAGTCCAACCCCCTGCAATGCAGGAATCTTTTGCCCAATGTGGGGTTCAAACCCATGACCTTGAGATTAAGAATTTCATGCTCTACCAACTGAAAAGCATTTCAGGATTGCACACTTCAGACTGCAAGCAGGGAGAGCACATGTTTAAGAGCATGTGTTCAAGTGGGGAGAGCACATGTGGAGCAGGGGAGCTGCACAAAGTGGTGCTGTGGTCTAAACCACTGAGCCTCTTGGGCTTGCTGATCAGAAGGTTGGCGGTTCTAATCCATGTGACAGGGTGAGCTCCCATGACTCTGTCCCAGCACTTGCCAACCTAGCAGTTTGAAAGCATGCCAGTGCAGGTAGATAAATAGGTACTGCTGTGGCAGGAAAGTAAACGGCATTTCCATGCGCTCTGGTTTCCATCACGGTGTTCTGTTGCATCAGAAGCAGTTTAGTCCTGCTGGCCACAGGACCTGGAAAGCTGTCTGTGGACAAATGCCAACTCCCTCATCCTGAAAGCGAGATGAGCGCCGCAACCCCATAGTCGCCTTTGACTGGACTTAACCGTCCAGGGGTCCTTTCCTTTTTCCTTTTCCTTTACTAATCCAGAAACCTCCTGTAGCCCTTTGCTGCACACTGAAAATAGGCCTGTGGAGGGGTGGTGACAATGCTCATTGATTTAGAATTCCTGAATTCCCTAGCCCTTTGTACATTGAACAAAGCTGTACATGCAGAATGTTCTATGCAAGTGTTCTAAAGAAGGGGAAAAGATTGGAGGTAGAGCTTGCTACTCTCTGACCCACCATACATGTTCATTCTGCATGCATCATCTGAACAAGTTTTGAGTTTTCTGTGTGTAAGTTTATGGTTTTGTTCTGTTAATGGGATGCATTCAAATCATGTAGCCTTCCACCTGTACTTTGAAGTACTTTCATCCAGGAACAGTTTTATCACATCATCTGGTATTAAATCAGTTTAGCATATTTTAAATTCCACTCCAGTCAACTGGCTTCAGTTTTTAAAAGGCCCTAACTCATGTCAGATACCAGCTGAAACTATCACAAAATGAGCTTCTCCACATCAAACAGCCAGTTCATTTCTTTTTTGGGAAAACAAAGTCATTTGCGAAAATTATCACCTGGCGAGAGTTCAGAGTTTCACTTTATAGTCTAATACTGGTTTCCATCACTGCAATGGTGAAAGTTGGGTGTCTTTCTGTTATACTTACTAGTTCAAGCCATTTTTTACTTGGCAGCATCTCAAATGTAGATGGCCAACCCAGTGGCGGAGCTTCATGCTCCAGCACCGGGGGGTGGAGAGCATCCTGTGAGTGTGGCACACATCCTGGTGGCAGGGCATGCCACCAGCAGGGGTGTAGCGCTCAGCACAGGTGTGGGGGGGAGCTGCGATGGCACCCCAGCAGGATTGCGCTGCTGGGGGCGGTGCGCTCCCCCCGCACTCCTCTTCCTCTGCCAGTGGGTCAACCTAACAGTATGAGTTTCACAAGTAGCAAAGGCCACAGAATTTTGTGGTGTTTCCTGTTCAGTGGCAGAAAGGCGCATTAGCATGGATTCTATGGCATGGGAGGGACACACGCACACACAGGTAACAGAGAAAATAATAGCAAAAATAAAGCACCTTCGAAACAAAATCTTGAACCCCCCCCAAACAACAACAACAACAACCCCTAAAGGAATGGTTGTCAAAAGGTGTGGCACACCATGCTAGTATGGCAAGAAAGGATGGCAAGTGTGTTGGGAAGAATGCCTTATGAGGAACGGCTATGATAGCCATGTTCAAATATATTAAAGGATGTCATACAGAGGAGGGATAAAGGTTGTTTTCTGCTGCTCCAGAGAAGCAGACACGGCGCAATGGATTCAAACTACAAGAAAGAAGATTCCACCTAAACATTAGGAAAAACTTCCTGACAGTAAGAGTTGTTCAGCAGTCGAATTTGCTACCAAGGAGTGTGGTGGAGTCTCCTTCTTTGGAGGTCTTTAAGCAGAGGCTTGACAGGCATATGTCAAGAATGCTTTGATGGTGTTTCCTGCTTGGCAGGGGGTTGGACTGGATGGCCCTTGTGGTCTCTTCCAACTCTATGATTCTATGATTTGGGGACAATCAAATAAACATTTCACTGGTATGGTATGGTATGGTATGGTATGGTATGGTATGGTATGGTATGGTATGCATCAGTTTGTTTATTTATTTGCAGAATATGGAAAGATCTTTTCAAAATGAAATCAAGAGCACCAAGTGATACTGAGGGCAATCCTAGTTGTCATCCAGAATCACCATTTGAACAGAGTACAGTGGTACCTTGGTTCTCGAATGGCTTAGTTGACGAACAAATTCCCTCCTGAATGCCTTAAGTGTTCCAGTTTTTCAATGTTTTTCGGAAGCCAAACATCCGGCGTGGCTTCTGCTTGAGTACAGGAAGGTCCTGCAGTCAATCGGAAACATTTTGGATGTCGAACGGACTTTCGGAATGGATTACATTCGAGATCCAAGGTACCACTGTACTAGAGAAGACTCATTTATAATTCTGGGAATGATTCACATTCTTATGTAGTTGCATGGTTTTATACTTTCTGGATGCCCCATGATCATACTATAAAGCAGTTGTGGTCTATGTTATAAATCAAGCACTGCCGTGACTTGTTTCTTTTTGTTTTCCAATGTATTTCTTATGAATAAATTATTTGGTATGGTGTGAGCAAATTTTTATTCTCAAAGTGTGGCCCAGGGGGAAAAGTTTGAGAACCACTGCCCCAAACAATATCCCACCCAATATGTGCGCACACACACACACACACACACACACACACACACACACAATGTGTTCCCTTGAATTCATTCATCAGGTGATCACATTACAAGTCCACAATTTCCAGTGATTTCTAGGGGAACATTTCTAATCCAGGATTTTTCCAATCCCTTTTCCAATGGTTTCTTCCTGAAATAGGTGCAACCAATCAGCTAAAGAGAGACAAAGGAAAAACTGGTTTGTCTGATCTCTCCTGCTCTCTGATTCATCCAATCTCCCTCCCTCCCTGCATGCTTTCCCTTAAATGGCTTATGCTGACTAGAAAACACAAAAAGCAAGGGAGTGGGCCAATTCTGCATGTTCAGATATCTGATCTTTACATTTAGATAAGTGAATTTTCATATAGCGAGAAGGCAGATAGTGGGACCTGCCTATGGAAGTGCAGACTGTTGCTACTGTACATGAAATGAATTTCATTTCATCATGTGAAAAGAA
Source organism: Zootoca vivipara (assembly GCF_965207765.1). NCBI lineage: Eukaryota > Metazoa > Chordata > Lepidosauria > Squamata > Lacertidae > Zootoca > Zootoca vivipara. The sequence goes on along the minus strand of NC_142590.1, from coordinate 11,575,778 downwards.
GTAACAATCTTAAGAGCTAAAAAAATGAAAAACAAGCAAGCAAACACCTCAAATTAACTTTGGTCTACAAACAGATTTGGCAAAAGCCTTCCAACTGAACTGGAACCAATCTATTGCTCTTAACAGTGGAATATACTTCTTTTAAACATCATCAGAAACAAATTGAAGTGAACCATTTCAACCACAGTAAAAAGCCCTCCCAGGTGCTTGATTAGCAATTAAGGCCCAAGTATCAGCTGTCCATCATCACTAGGCAGCTGTGAACAATTACACTTTTAAAATAGTCTGAAGTGAAATCACATTGCAGGGCAAACACATTAGACAGCCATTAACACACTTGCTCCATGTAAACATAACAAGGATGCCTCGATTAGCATATTTACAGGGTATTACCATATAGCACTTCTTACCATCAGTCAGTTCCCTTGAGAATCTAACAGCTAGCCAAACAATATGAATCCTGCAACAGCATGGGCAAAATGGGGTTAATAAATAAAATAATAATAATAATAATAATAATAATAATAATAATAATAATATATTATTATTATTTATACCCCACCCATCTGGCTGTGTTTCCCCAGCCACTCTGGGCGGCTTATAACAGAAAAATGGAATAAAATAATCTATGAAACATTAAAAGCCTCCCTAAACAGGGCTGCCTTCAGACGCCTTCTAAAAATCTGGTAGCTGTTTTTTTCTTTGACATCTGATGGGAGGGCGTTCCAAAGGGCCTGCGCCACCACCGAGAAGGCCCTCTGCCTGGTTCCCTGCAACTTGGCTTCTCGCAATGAGGGAACCGCCAGAAGGCCCTCAGTACTGGACCTCAGTGTCCGGGCAGAATGATGGGGGTGGAGATGCTCCTTCAGGTATACTGGACCCGAGGCCATTTAGGGCTTTAAAGGTCAGCACCAACACTTTTAACTATGCTCGGAAACGTACTGGGAGCCAATGTAGATCTTTCAAGAGCGGTGTCATGTGGTCTTGGCGGCCGCTCCCAGTCACCAGTCTAGCTGCCGCATTCTGGGTTAGTTGTAGTTTCCGGGTCACCTTCAAAGGTAGCCCCACGAAGAGCACATTGCAGTCGTCCAAGCGGATTCAAAAAATCCTTGCCACCATGTTTTTAATGCTTGGAACTAACAAGGCTGAGCGGTTTTCAGAAAAAAAAAATCCAATGGGAACAGATTTCTAGAAGTATAATTCCTCTTCTTATTCTTAAGGCTTATTCTTATGACACCACCAATGTTTTAAGGTGCACAATCCACATGTGCATTTAGGTCGGGGTGGAGAAACCCTAACCCATGGGCCAACTGGACTGCCACATCTCCCCACTCGGCTCACAAAGACATTTTTTTCTGAAAGCACACCCACCTCATGTCATATGTGGCTTCAGATGTGGGCAGGTAGACACATAACTACAGAAAATGATGTGTGCGGAGGTCAAAGCAGCTGGGTTCACTGGCTGGTTTCTGCTGGGAACTGATTGATATGTCCCAGCCTTGCACAAAGCAGCATTTAATCTGCCACATACACCTCAGCCAATGTGTAGAGAGTTCAATCCTGTTGGGTTCAGGTCCACTAGCCAGTTTTCAAGGAGTTGCTTTTAGGGTATTTCCACTATTTCCGGTAAACTTTGCAGTTCCTCCCAGGTGTGCTGATGAGTCCACAAAGACCCACACTCAACTCTGAGCTTTGAGTACATAAGAATATAACATTTTATCTGTAATATTACTTTGGATCTATTCACTGCAAATTAAGCTGGCTACAACTGAGTATCTGCACCAATACAACAGAGCATCCACACTATTATGTGGAAGTCATGATCCAAAAATCTGCTTCTATGAATGTAAAGCTTTTCTATTTACGTGTGAGATGCTTGCTTATCTGCGCTGATTCCCCCCTCCACACTCTATAGCCCATCACTCTTGATGGTCTCCTGTTCTACAGGTCTATCTTTTGGAAGGGCTCAAGGTGTTACAGCAGAAAAGGATTCAGCATTCACTGAACATTAGTTTCCTAGCCTTCTGGGAGCTGATCATGGTCCTGAAGTGATTGACTAAAGCAGTGGCTCCCAATTAGCAAAGTACTGTGGCCTCCCTGCTTTTCAAAAGTCAAGCCATGAACCCCTTACTTTTGAAAAAAATGATATATATCTATGATAGTTTTTGTTATGTGAATGGTGCCATGGACCTCCTGGGTGGTTACACAGACCCTCACAGGTCCATGGACCACCAATTGGGAACCACTGGACTGAAGAGGTCGTGATGCGTACAACCTTCTATTGTGATCAATTTGATTTTAAGGTATTGTGTTTGAGTTCATTGGGCAGCTGAGTTCAATCAATATTTGTGTTTTGACCATAACTGACTTGCAACAATATTTGTAGATTGATCGAAAGCCATTTCTTCTCTGCACTGAAACAAAACATCAAATTTGTTGGCGTGAATCCATGCAGTTATGAGGAATTATCCGAGGAGTGAATAGAACAAAATATATATGGTGAAGAAAATATGCCTCTTGTATGATGGCATGCTGTCGCCTGGGCTCCTGACAGTGGTATTATCGCCATGTACTGCAAAGGATGGCGGTGGGGAGTAGAAGAAGAAGAAGAGAAGTTTGGATTTGATATCCCGCTTTATCACTACCCAAAGGAGTCTCAAAGCGGCTAACATTCTCCTTTCCCTTCCTCCCCCACAACAAACACTCTGTGAGGTGGGTGGGGCTGAGAGACTTCAGAGAAGTGTGACTAGTCCAAGGTCACCCAGCAGCTGCATGTGGAGGAGCGGAGACGCAAACCCGGTTCCCCAGATTACGAGTCTACCACTCTTAACCACTATACCACACTGAAGTAGCAATAGTGAGGTCAAAGTAGTTTGCCCTGGTAGAGCTAATAATATGTTGATCATCCTAGGATGATCAACATAGTATTAGCTCTGCAAGAGAAAACTGCAAACTCTAAAGCACCATCACCAATAATAATAAAATAAATAAATAAATAATTTATTATTATTTATACCCCGCCCATCTGGCTTACAAGTTTTTAAATTAATGTATTAGCATATGTCACGTAGGACATATAGCAGCTGTCAACTGCCGTGTTAACATACGTGCTGAAAGGAAGTCTTGAAATGTCAGATAGATAGGCAGAAAGCCTTATGGATGTTACACACGTGAAGGGCATGTTCGTGTTCTTTGGCGATCACTCGTAGCCGAGTAAGATTGTCTTCAATGAACACGGTTTTAACAGTGAGTTCATAAGTGACTGTGGAGGCCAATTCTGGATCCACATGTCCTTCCACATTGAAGACATAGGTTTCTGGGTGGGAGTTGATAACGGTGAGGGTTTGCCAAATGTGCCTTCCTCTTAGCACATTTCTCCTTTTCGTCCTGAGACTGAGCATCTTCAAAGCCCATGAAACCTTTGGTAAAGGCTGTTCTCCAATTGGAGAGTCTTTAAACCTCTTTTGTTGACCACCAGCATTGTGCTTGCCATTTTAAAGTTTGGAATAGAGTAGTCGCTTTGGAAGGTGATAATCAGGCATCCACACAACATGACCAGTCCAACGAAGTGGATGTTGAAGAAGACCATTGAAGAAGTCGATGTTGTACAGACCATAGCAAGGACCTATTTTTAGCCCTATCCTTGATGTTGGGTCTAGTGTTTCCAACACACGTGCATTGAATTGTTTGACCCTGGTTGAGAGTCTAAAATGTTACTGGACAAAAGTTATGTGTCTTGACTCTTTTCTTGGGTTGTAAAGAAAATCTTTAATAAAAACTATTTATAAATAAATAATAAAATGTTACTGGACAGCAATTCCCATGATCACTGACCATTGGCCATGCTGGCTGAGTAAATTGGGAGCTGGCTTTCAGCTACACCTGGAAGGCCCACAGATTCTCCATCTCTGATACACAGGTGGGAATGAAAGGATCTGACAATTTTGGTTTTCTCATTTTCTCTTTTTTCAATTTAAAATTCAGTTCTCTACTTTGTAAGCATTGCTTTAAAAAAATCCTCATAAAAGTTCTTCAGCATTTTGGTGCAACTTTCTCTTAATAAACACATTTTTGTAAGTGGTTTCACACCATTTTTGTATGCAATTTCTCCTAATAGAATGCACTTTTGCATTTTTTCACCAATAAAGTCATTTTATGAACATTCCCCTCTAATATATGTTTTTTTTTTTGTAAAAATCGGTTGGAAACCTGCGTTGTGAAGTTCAGGTAAGTACAAGTTTTTAAAGATGGCTGTGTTTCTGTTCTCAAATTGCTCTGGAAAGTGTGAATTTGATAGACGCAGCTATCAATGTGAGCTTAATTGAATTCCACCCATCCCTACAGGAAAATGGCCATGCTCAACAAACTATTGTTAAAAAGGGGGAAAGAAAAGAAGATCCGATGTCAGTGGTAAGTCTGAAAAGGTGACCCTGCTCTGTTTTGTACGTGTATATGCCTCACACATGAGGAATGTGTCCATGGGGCTAGAGAGGCAGATAGACAGGTCTTCTTTTCCTTCACAAACAACCTTTTGGCAGTTTTATATTTGTCAAGTAATTGTGGGTTGAATTATGGGTTGCCTTTGTCAAGGTATATTTGCATGCCTTGTTTCAACATGTGCTGAATACGTGGAGCTCAGTCTAGATACATGTGCATGCTATCAACACAATCCTATGCATATTTATCAAGGAGTAAATCACACCGTGTTCAATGAAGCTTCCTTCCAGATCTGGACACAGAATTTCAGCCAATGGCAGTTTAGCTGCGTGACTTGACCATTGTCCACTGTCTTTATGGAGGTTATACAAATATCCACCTGAAGTTTCTTTCACCTACCCTCTCTCTTCAAAGTATAATAATGAATTGCTGTGATTTAGCTGTGATTTGGAGTACATACAAGGATTTTGCCATTACTAAGAAGCGCTGTGGTCTAAACCACTGAGCCTTTGGGGCTTGCTGATGAGAAGGTCGGCGGTTTGAATCCCCGCAACGGGGTGAGCTCCCATTGCTCAGTCCCAGCTCCTGCCAACCTAGCAGTTTGAAAGCACACCAAAAAGTGCAAATAGATAAATAGGTACCACTCCGGTGGGAAGGTAAACGCCGTTTCCATGCACTGCTCTGGTTTCAGTGTTCCGTTGCTTAGTCATGCTGGCCACATGACCCGGAAAAACTGTCTGCGGACAAACGTCAGCTCCCTCAGCCTGTAAAGCGAGATAAGCGACTGGACTTAACTGTCAGGGGTCCTTTATTTCTATTACATAATGGTAATAGAAAAACAGTAGTAACAGATTCAAATTGCATGGTATTCAGACAACTTTTTAAAAGAAACATACAGCACTAAATTGTAAGAAGTGTTTTATGTGCAACTGGAAATATTTGGATACTGCTGAGAGTTGTTCTTAATTTAATATCAATAAAATGCAGTACTTGTGACAGTAAGATTTCTGAAATCCCCAAGCTTCATTCTCTTGAATGTATTAAATCCTCATTAAACTACTTTGGCAGTGTAGGAAGGTCCTTAAAGTGGATGCAAATGAAATGGCATATGTAATTGCTGCAGGAGTGTTAACGGGGGCTTATGGTAAATGGGAAGCCCATAGTTTAAGCTAAATGTAAGAGTGGATTGCCGAGTTATCTTATAACGAGCACCTGCTTTAGACCGAATCAAAGCTCTTTAAGTACAACTAAGTTTGCAGAGACTTGTCTTCCTTCCCCCCCTGCTAATTAATGCAATTAATCTGACTTGCCAAAATGAGAAACCCACCCATATTCCCATACACACACCCATCCCCACCATAAATGAAGTGTCAGATTTCATCCTGCCACCTGCAGGGAGGGTCTAAAGAATTCTGTTCCAAGGAAAGTGTTGTTTGTGACAATGGCTGATCTGCGACTTCTACAAAACTCCTGTCCAACCCTCAAGATGGGTATCCTGCATATTTGGGAGGTGGATAGCTAGGAGAGAATATCTCATATGGTCTGCTTGGTCAGACAACTTCCCTTTGACTCCAAGTTAAAACTATGGTCCTTTACTTTTCCTTGCCCCAATTGCCTTCTATACAATTGTCACAAGGCAATACACAATAAAAAACTGCAAAAAATAAAATCCTTTAAAAGAACACCAGATACATTAAAAATATGAGAAAGCAGATACGTCCGGGAAAGCTGGATAAATGCCTTCAGTTGCAAAGTGCAGATTGTGGGCGCCCATCATATATCAACAAGAATGCTATAGCCCATTACCCTCCATAGAGGGTAATGGGGATTGCGGGAGAGCTTAAAGAAATCTGGGAGGGGGCAGGCTTTAGTTCAGGCTGACAGCCCAGTTACTTTCGTTTCTAGCCCTCTCTCGAATAGCCTTTGAATCTCCCACCCGCCGCTTTCTATAGGCCTTAGCCTGACATTGCTTTACCTTTCCAGGGGTTGCCTGTATTCAGGGGCCCAGTAGGAATTTTGCCACTTGGCTGATTAGCTGTTGCCATTTGGTTTTTGCCTACTGCTTAGCAAATCGTCACAACTTGTTAGGTTGGCTGTTAGGCTTTGGTTAATAAATTGGTTATAGGAGGGGGCTGGCTTTAAATTGCTTACCCCCCTATTTTGCTCCTCATAGAAGTATTCCGTTAAAGGAATCCTGGGGCTCAGGGACTCTAGTCACATACCCGCCAGGTGGGGATGATGGGCCATTACAGAGCCAAGCCTTGGGGAACATTCCGGGGTTGAGGGGAGAGTGTCTGTTGAACAGTACCTCCACTCCCTTGGGGTGTTTACTTGGTAAGTCGGAGCTGGTCCTGACCCAAAGGGGGTCGGATAGAATGGGTCCTGTCCCAAATGGGTCAGATGGAATTGGTCCTGCCCCAAGCGGGGCAGATGGAATGGTCCTGCCCCAAGCGGGGCAGATGGAAATGGTCCTGTCCCTTAGAGAGGACAGATGGATTAACCAAAGCCTAAGCCAACACTCAGAATAAAAATGTATTTTAAATAAAGTTGTGGCCAAAACAATGCCAAAAACCCAAACCAAAAATAATGTGTGAGTTGTGAGTTATTTAGGGGGGATTTCTGGGAGCTTCGTCACGCAATCTGCAGTATTCTTAAATGTGCATCATTATCTCCTGATGAAGTGGTAAGCCTTGTATAGGGGAACCAGTGAGGCTGTGATAGTCCAAATGTGCCTGCTGTCTCAGCTCCCCTTGAGTGCTCCCTGATCTGAAGAATCATCATGAAAAATGTGGTTATGTTTTCTTAAGAGGTGTCTCAGTACATAGGGATCGGCAAGACTCTGACTCTCTCTCTCATTGTCAGTTTGTGTTTCTTAGTACAGAAAGTATTGATCTGATGTGTAGAAATCTTTCCTATTCTCATTAATTCAGGAGGGTTCTGGAAGCTTCTCTGTGCGAAAGAAGCAAGCAGAAGGTTCCTGACGTTTGGGTTATTCCTTCAGAGAAGCGGAGTACAGCTGGCTTAAACTGGCTCTGTTCTCTCTTCTGTAAAGGTCATGCTGACTATAATAAGAGGCCAGAAGGAGCCTGGGTTTCACTCTCTCTTTCTATCTCTTTTCCTTCTGGTGCGGTGTTCTGTATATAGTGTTAAGGTTTTTTAGACTTAGTATAAGTTATTGTAACTTTAAGTTAAGTCTGCTGCAACCGGATTTCTTATGGACAGTGTCAATCCTGGACGTATTGAATTTGTGACCGTGATGCTCCTTTGCCTCCAGTAACAGTAAAGCTCTGCTGGATGAAATGCCTCTGGTCTATTTTTGGGGAATCCTGCAACGTGTTTAGGTTTTTTACTCTGCTAACTATACATTGGAGTTCTGCTCTGGATCAATATTGAGTAGAATTTCCCTGACAATAATGACAGCATATGCCAGTGCCTGCCGAGGCGGGTTATTTTTTCTAGTGCTGTGAAATCCTACTTTGGTGGCACTGAATGCTGTGGTGATGAAGAGGAAGTTTTGAAGCCATGCTAACAGCCCCCATTGGCTGGGCTGCGTGAGGCCTTTGCCGAGGTCTTCTCTCTTTATCCCTCATGATATTCCATTCTTCATTTTTTTCATACTAAGGAGTCGCAGGAACAAAGAATGAGCCCAGCGGTTTCAGGAGGAAGGCTTAAGAAATGCCATGTTCTGACATTCCTTCTCCTTACACATATTATTAGACATTGTCCTTTTTTTAACGTGTTGGGAAAATAATATCCGGGATGAATTTTAGGGAGAAATGGGGAGAGGTTTGATTGTGAGTCTGTAATTTAACTACAGGGTAGAGTCCACCCAGTGGACAACATAAATATGCAACTGTGAAGACTGCATGTTTATATCTGCTCCCACAGATGAGAGGAGAAAATTGAGAGATTACGGTTGTGTTGTCAGGGAGATCCAGAATTTTCCATTTGCTTTCTGCTTTTATTCATGTAGGGGTTTTCCTGCTTTTATTCATTTAGGTTTCACATAACTTTATTCAATCGCCATAGCTTAATTTTATCTAATTTATTTCATTTCATTTTAATATTTGTTAAAAGAGGAACAACGTTTCCATTTAATGTGGCATGTGATCTGTAGCGGAATCCGTCATTTTACACTTGTGCATGTTGTAGTTTTATTTGGGTGTGGGTTAATGTTTTAAACATTTGTTTTGGTGATGTTCTGTACACATATTTCAGGTGGTGAGGAAGACAGCATCCTTCTCAACCAAATTGTATTTCATGAAGACTTTCCCACACTAACTGGACGTACACACAATCATCCATAAGTTAAAACCTACAACACAGTTTAGCTCTGAAGTTTACATCCTGTTAATCCAAAATGTCCTGACAGCATAATTATCTGAGCTGTTGTAGCATATCCTGCTACAACATTTTACAAATCACCTCATTTCAGGAAATTATCCTTTTATTATTATTTTTATATATGCAAAATATGTTTCATCCATGCACAAGAGATGTACTTCATTTTTAATCAACAGGAATACAATAAATTGATAATAATACAATAATTAAAAAGATATGAGTACAAGTCTGGAGTAACCTGAAACTAACAAAAGGATTCCCACCTCTATTTCATTCATAACAAAGAGCTGTTCTGAGTTGTGATAAACATGCATAGTTTCAGTTTGAACAGCTAATGTTATCTGTCTCACTCACCTGTGTGACCTTGCTCTGAACAGATAGAAGAACATCATAATAACTATATTGTGAATGTTTCAAATCACACTTTATCTGCTGGGAAGTCATGCTTGAGAGCAAACTGCAAAATGGGCTCTGCAATCCAACAATGTAAAGCTCTATCTTTTTCAAATCTGAATTCCAGACCTCCAATTTCTCGTTGACAAATATGACATCTTCATTCCTTGACACTTGTTGGGACATGTGAGCAGCCTTCTGCTTGCCCTACCTTGAAAATGAATGGGGTCCCCTTGATCACCCCAAGTAAAAATCCAAACCCTTGAGGAGGGGTGTCAAAGTTCAAAAGACTGTCTTCAAAGTCTACTCTGATCTCCCTGCCTTCAAAGCCTACTCTGATAACCTATGCCTTCAAAGTCTGATGTTTCCTGGTTGCTCCAGGGGGTTGTGCGGATGAGAGTGGGTCCAATGGTCAAGAACGTGGTTTCTGCACATGCTGTAGAGGAAAGTGAGGGGCAGGTGGGACTCGTCAAGGTAGCCCATCTAGGAGAAGGAAAACTGATCTTACACCTCCACTGTTTTGCAGGTTATATTTGGGGAAAGAAAATGCTAAGGAGTAAACCTTGTAAAAATTCCGAGTGGAGTTCCTAAGACAGTTGGATGATGGCTTGTATACCTCCTTCCAGAAGTTCCTACAGCCAAGCTGGTGCCAAACATATTGCTCTGCTTTCCTTTGGATCACATCAGCAAGGTTGAGAGAAAGGTATTGTTGTCTGGGCATCCTAGGACTTCCATACACACTGTCTAGGCTTGTGTCCTGGGCAAGTCACTTCTGTGCTGCTAACACAATGGTTTGACTTCACTCCCAGAGGCACACTCCACTGTCTCTCATGACAAATGGATGCCAACACATAAGCTGATTATTTGCATTTTCTTCTGACCAGAGATGTGCAAACATATCCCATCCCTCTGAAAATCTGAATTGACTTTTAAAGATTCTTCTAATTCTCTCTGACATGTTTCCATATTTTCCCCCTGACCAGGACCCTCAAATATCATCTTGGCAAAATAGAGTTGCACCTTTACTTACGGGGTACACAGTGCAGAGACCCTTAAGTGCTGGAACCCACTTTGAGCATAACCCAGCAAAAGCTGATTTTTCAGCCTGAGCATGTGTTTGTTAACTGCCCTTGAAGTTGTGTATGAATTCTTCCTATTGCATGATTCAAGTCTATATTTTTACCCCCTTGTTTATTACTTTTTTGACCTGGCTTCCATACAACAATGTTATCTGGTCTACAACAGTCTCACCAGAAGAGTTTCCTTTCCACTTGGGATGATCTTGATTTTGATTTATGTTACTCTCTTCCATTCCTAGTGATGGGGAAAATTAGCATAGCCAAGATGGATCTTTTCTCAGCATGAGCTACCTTGTTTCATACCCATACATTATCATCCTGTCTGTCATTATGAACTCTTTTTTTAAAAAAATTGTCCTTGGCACAACATTTTGTAGGTATTGGAAACAACCTAGGGGGGTGCATGTCTCAAATAAGAAAGCAGCACAGCCTCATTGCATTTTAGAAGCATTTTAATAATTTGTTGTTGTTTAGTCGTGTCTGACTCTTCATGAAACCAATGGACTAGAGCACGCCAGGCACTCCTGTCTTCCACTGCCTCCCTCAGTTTGGCCAAACTCATGTCTGTAGCTTCGAGAACTGTCCAACGATCTCGTCCTCTGTCGTCCCCTTCTCCTTGTGCCCTCAATCTTTCCCAACATCAGGGTCTTTTCCAGGGAGTCTTCTCTTCTCATGAGGTGGCCAAAGTATTGGAGCCTCAGCTTCACGATCTGTCCTTCCAGTGAGCACTCAGAGCTGATTTCATTCAGAACTGATAGGTTTGATCTTCTTGCAGTCCATGGGACTCTCATGAGTCTCCTCCAGCACCATAATTCAAAAGCATCAATTCTTTGTCGATCAGCCTTCTTTATGGTCCAGCTCTCACTTTCATACATCACTACTGGGAAAACCATAGCTTTAACTATACGGACCTTTGTAGGCAAGGTGATGTCTCTGCTTTTTAAGATGCTGTCTAGGTTTGTCATTGCTTTTCTCCCAAGAAGCAGGCGTCTTTTAATTTCGTGACTGCTGTCACCATCTGCAGCAATCATGGAGTCCAAGAAAGTAAAATCTCTCACTGCCTCCATTTCTTCCCCTTCTATTTGCCAGGAGGTGATGGGACCAGTGGCCATGATCTTAGTTTTTTTTTTTTTATGTTGAGCTTCAGACCATATTTTGTGCTCTCCTCTTTCACCCTCATTAAGAGGTTCTTTAATTCCTCCTCACTTTCTGCCATCAAAGTTGGGTATATGTTAGTATCATAGTTGGGTGATTAGATTTGTAGGTGGATTGTTATAATGCTAACATGGAGGCATCATGGAAACAAAATGGTTGCTGATGTGTTCTCACCATTTGCATGATAATTTAATGAATCAAGAATAGAATTGCTAAGCTCCATGGAAGCCACAGCTTCCACAATCTTAACGGCAATATAAAAGAACATTCAAAACCTATGTTAATGCTGATCATGACAGAAATCTAGTACTTTCATGCTACTAGCCAAGAGATGGAAGGAAGAAGAAGTACCAAGAAAAGAAGAATGGCAGATGAAACGGACAGCGGGGATCCGAAACCAGGAAGATCAAGTTCAAGTATTTTCTAAAGATGAGTAAATTTGTAATTTATTTAAAAGAGCACTGTAAACAGTAAAAATCTTTGGTAGGGATGCAATGTCACTTGTAATGTGGAATTATTTATGATAATTATGGTTATATAACAGATGGCTACTGGTAAAAGATGCAGCAAATCAGAGCTGGCCCTACGTGCAGGCTGGGTGGCGCAGGGCACCATGGCGCCGGCCCGCCAGGAGGGCGCCGCGAGCTGCGCCCACCCGCTGGCCGACCGGTCCTCCGCGCAGCTGTGCCTGCCCACCCGCCGGGAGCGCTTAAGACGGCTCTGCAGCAAATTTTGTCTTAAACATGGAACCCATGAAGGGATGGATGGAGGTCCGAAGGTTCAAAAGAACCTTGCATTTTAATGTTTGAAATGGCTGTTTTATATGTATAAAATTATCCAAAAAAATTATAAAAATAAGTCTAGTATTTTCTTTAGCATCAGCATTGTGCTAAAAGTGGGACAGAGCACAGATGGGGCCTAGTCATTGCTCAGAAGTCATCCAAACTAGTTCTGCTCTGCAGAAACAGTGGAATCTGTGATTAAGCGAATTGCATGTATGAATGCTCCTTCTTCCCATATATCTGGGGTGGGGAACTTCAGGCCTAGGGGTGAAAAGTGGCCCTTCAGGTTTTGCTATCTTGTCCTCGGAACTCTCCCCGGCCCATAGCCCTCACCAGTCTTGTTCAGTCCTCCTGACGAGTGCTTTTGTCTGGCTGAAATGCGTCCTTGAATGGTGATAACACCTCTTGCCTTCCTGGATGGAGCAATATCATTCTGTGTATAGAAAGCACTGGGTTTTGAATGGCTGGAAATCAGGGGCACCATCTGGGGGAGCAGGGGGCTGAGGGGCCTCCCACTTTTAAAAGAAGGGTGCTGGGCCCCCCTCAATATTCTGTGGCAAATGTGCTCACACTGCAGAAGCTTGTTCATAAGGGAATATGGCCCTTGGGGCCCACCCCTGCCATATTTTTAAAAAATGCACCCTGGGAGAATTTTTTGGCATCTTGAATTCTGCCTGTCATATTCCATGCTGTGCCTGTCATATTCCATGCAAGCAGTACCATGGAGAGTGAAAAGTTAGAATTTGGAGCAGGGACCGTCTCCAGGGAAGTATGGGCTGAAGAACCCTGGTTCCTATTGCTGCTGTTCAGATGACTGATTTGTACGTTTCCGAGCACAATTCAAAGTGTTGGTGCTGACCTTTAAAGCCCTAAATGGCCTCGGTCCAGTATACCTGAAGGAGCATCTCCACCTCCATCATTCTGCCCGGACACTGAGGTCCAGCACCGAAGGCCTTCTGGCGGTTCCCTCGTTGTGAGAAGCCAAGTTGCAGGGAACTAGGCAGAGGGCCTTCTCAGTGGTGGCGCCTGCCCTGTGGAACGCCCTCCCATCAGATGTCAAAGAGAAAAACAACTACCAGACTTTTAGAAGACATCTGAAGGCAGCCCTGTTCAGGGAGGCTTTTAATGTTTAATAGATTATTGTGTTTTATTTTTCTGTTGGAAGCCGCCCAGAGTGGCTGGGGAAACCCAGCCAGATGGGCGGGGCATAAATAATAAATTATTATTATTTATTTATTATTATTATTATTATTATTATTATTATTATTATTATTTATTATAGGTACAGCTCAGTGGCCTCCTCACTATGGGTGTGGAATAATACAATAATAATGACCAGTTGCAGCTGTTTCCCTGTGCAATGTGGGGGACTATCATATCAGTTACGTAATATTCACATAATCCGAACAGGGATATGAGTGCTCTCTTCCTGAGACATTTGAATGGAAGCACTGCTGAAAATGAGAAGAAATGAAAGCATTGCATCCAAAACTGGGAAGGTGCTGAAAGATGTTTTGGACAAAACATGGCTGCTATTGGACAGCAATTACCTCAGAATGAAGAGCAGAGGTAGGTCAAAGAATGATTTACAACCATGATGCCTACCACTGTGTTCAAGTTGACACAGAAAAAAAGTTGTGAGTAGTATTGTTTTGTGTAGGGTTGTGTGTGTGTGTGTGTGTGTGTGTGTGTGTGTGTTAATGCCCATGGGAAACCGTGTCACTGTGTCACTGCAGATCAACTATGTTGGGAATTTGTATAATGCCTCTGAGGCAAAGTGTTGTCTCCCGTATGATCTGAGTACTCAGAAAGATAAATTCTTGGCGGAGAAATATGACCTACATGCCTACAGGCTAGTTAAATTCCAACCAAGTCCCATTTGAGATGGAGAACTGAAAAAATGAATTGACAAGCTCACCAACCAAGGTCTCTTGTCTGATTGCTACCAGCACTGCATTAATCTGCATGCTCAGTCAGGGAATAGATTTGGAGAATCACTTGGGAGAAAATTTTCAACCGAGTAGATTGGAACATAATGTGAATAAGAGAGTATCTGCTCCTCTCTAGTATGTACCTTCCTGTCCAATAAGAGGGGGCAAAAGAGCCTTTCCTCCTGGTGAAGCAATTGTTGGAGAGACCTGTGGTTATACAGAGCAGGGCTTTCTCAGTGGTAGCACCCTGTCTGTGTGACTCACTGCTTCAGAAGGCTAACCAGACACCATCTATTCTTATTTTCCAACCACATTCATTTTTTGAAAAATCTATTCCTACCCCCTATGAAATGGAGCAGTTCTATTTAAACATATTGTTTTTTCTGTCTGTATCTTCTGGGATTTAGCACCTTGTACCTCGATCTGGTTTACAACTTAACTTTGCGCTTTTATTTTTGAACCCGGTCCATGTGTTTATTTGTTTTGAAGAATTATACCTTCCTTTTCAATCAAATGTTCCCAAAACACACAATTTAAACTACAGAGAACCCAGCAGCCCAAGAAACTTTATCCTTAATCCCTCATCCCCTTAATCTCTCCAGTCTTGTGGAAACTAGCAGTTTTTAGGAGGGGGTCAAAATCCACCTTCATCCTTCTGCCTATCCTACAATACATTATCATTTCTCCGACTTTACAGGAAACTGAAAACAAGACATCGCAGGTGACATCCATAGAAGGCAGGATTCCCTTTGCGAGAGCAAAATATAATTCTGGATGGAGATGGCAGTGTAGGGAATGAAGTCTTTTTCTTTTGGGACTGCTAAAGTAAGATGGAATATTAATTTTATAGGGAGATTTTGAGCTGGCATGACAGCATTCTGTGTGCTCTGACAATGTCATGTGCTAACTGATTTATGCTTTATTGCTGAGTGTAGGGGAGAAAACGCACCATTATATTATATAGGTTTATTTTATATATTGTTAACATTTTTATACGGCCTTTCTGCCAATGTAACTTACAATTGAAAATACAGTGGTACCTTGGTTCTCAAACACCTTGGTACTCAAACAACTTGGAATCAAAACACTGCAAACTCGGAAGTAAGTGTTCTAGTTTGTGAACTTTTTTCGGAAGTAGAACATGCTCCGTTTTGAGTGTTACACTTCTGTTTTGAGTGCCACACTACCATTTTGAGTGTTACACTGAGGTCTGTCTGTTTTTGCTATTTATTTTGCATTTTTGCAGCTCTTTTTGTTTTGTTTTTACAACTGCATGGAACCCAGTTCAGCTACTGATGGATTGATTGTGTGACTGCAGTACATTGTTTATTGCTTTCATTTTATGGATCAATGGTCTTGTTGGATAGTAAAATTCATGTTAAATTGCTTTTTAAGGGTTGTTTTTAAAAGTCTGGAATGGATTCATCCATTTTGCATTACTTTCCATGGGAAAGCGCACCTTGGTTTTGGAACGGACTTATGGAACGAATTAAGTTTGAGAACCAAGGTACCACTGTACTGGAATAAACAAATGCTACAAGAAATATTCTGAAGCCAACTTCAGTTGCTGATGGCATGAGTGTTTATATACGTTTCCTCCGCCCGCCCCCACCGTCCCCACATTCTTGGCTGTGCTGACTGAAAAATAAACCTGTTCAACTTTTGTTGGCAAAGACCAAGATGACTGAGGAAAACACAAACACTTGGAAAAGATGCATCAGTTTTGGTAGTATGACTATTTTCATACCCTCCTAAATTATTCTGGTGAAAATAGGTATGTCCTGTTCCATAAAAACAGTAATAGCATTAAGAATAAATTTTATTATTTATACCCTGCCCATCTAACTGGGTTGCCCCAGCCACTTTGGGCAGCTTCCAACATAATAAAACATTAAACATTTTAAAAACTTACCTATACAGGGCTGCCTTTAGATGTGTTCTAAAGGTTGTATAGTTACTTATCTCCTTGGCTCGGGGGGGGGGGGTGTCACATAACTCCATACCCCCCATACATTTCTCCCATGAAAATAGGGGCATCCTACCAAACCCTCCAACATTTCTCCAACAGAAATAGAGACATCCTAAGGAAAAGCAGGACATTCCGGGATCAAATCAGAAACCGGGACAGCTTCTGTAAATCCAGGACCGTCGCTGGAAAATAGGGACACTTTGTGGATCTGCATTTTGGCTGGCACCAGCTGATCCATAATGAGCACTCACACTTTACATTGTGGGCGCCCTTTGTGGGATCACGCACGGTGCTACAGTTCCCAGGGAACTTACTGGCATATAGGGACTGGCCTGCCTCTCAGTGTTTTATTTGGAGGTTCACACCCAGCCTCAGTAGTCAAGTTTCATTGCTGAGAGGTGGGGCCAGCCCCATTTATAAATAGCCAGGCAGTCAGCTCTGGAGATTCACCCTCCCTACCCTCCCTTTGTTTAATGTTTCTTGTTTGCAGGTTAACTTTTTCTTCCTGTTTAGCGGGTGCTGCTACGGTCTTTGACTGGTTGCTGTTGAAGGACCGGGAAGAAATTTTCCTTTCATTGGCAGGTTTTGTCTTCCCCATAGCAATTTGTCACAATTTTGGCGGTTTATGGCCTTGGGTGGAATCCTTTAGTCTTTTCTTCCCTTGAATGGGGGGGGGGGGGAGAGTGGTGACTCACCCCCTTGTGGCGGCAATTCCAGGGTCCCTCTTAAAAGGGGTTATATTTTGGGTGTCACTGGCCATACACCAAAAGGCTGTCAGTGAACTACCCTGTGTGCGGGTATATGGGCTGGGCTGCCTGCTACACTTATGTCTTGCAGAGCACCCCCATATCTCATTTACCCTGATGAGCCCCAAATCCCCTGGCTTGGGGGGCTGGGAGGCATACACGCCCAAGGCCTAAGCCAAGGTCTTCCTACATTTGGAAGTTTAATAAAGTTGTGGCCTAATTTTAATTCCATAACACGTTGTCAGAAGTCTTTATTCCTTCCTTATGATCCCTGGGGGCTGGGACTGTCGCGGCCCGGTCATGCAATGGAAAGATTCATTTTATTCTAGCACCAAACATCACTGTTCATCAAGTTCCAAGCAGGTGGGATGTTTCCATCCTCTGGTGAAAGATTTCGTGGTTTTACAAACCCCAGTCAACATTGCACATTTAATAAAACCCAAGCATATCAGGAAGAAGTAGAAGATAGAGACCTTCTCCTTGACATCTAGTTTTCTGTGTGTGTGATTTTGTGTGTGTGTGTGCGCTAGAGAGCCTGAGTCATATAGGCGGCCAAAGTGAGACTGAACCTTTAAGAATGTCATCAACAGGAATGCACTGAGACTCTTTAATATTATTTAAGGCTAGCTGTCTAAACTTGCTGGAAAAAAACCACAATCATTTTCTCCTGTTGTTTACAACTCATTTTACTGCAAATCAATATCATCTATTAAGATGTTAATAATCATGGATGTTTCCTCCCCCTTCTGTCTTTTTGCATATCTATCTATATGAATGATAATTATCAAAAAATGTATAGTTAACAGAAGATGCCCGGGGGTGCATGATTTCTTCGGTGGTAATTTCTTTTTCCTTTTTCCGCTGGACAAATGGGAATAGGATTTCCTAGGTCTGCATAAAATATAAATGAATTGCAATACTGTTGTAAATAACAGAATTCTCAGAGGCCTCTCAACAAATTGCCTACAAAAAGCAATTCTTTGCAGCCAGTAAATTAGTAATATATGCTTATCTCCTGCTGTTTGTTTATTGGGCTACTAAGGTATTTTTAAAATGCCTTGGACAAGGACATCTGAAAGTTCCCTTATTATTTGTGCAATGAGTTTGGGAAGATATTGATAGAAAAATGTTAAACTTACCTAGGCTTATGGCTTTTTTTTCAGCAAGAGCTCAGTTGTGGCACCTCCCAGGTGGGGACCATTGCCATTCTAAGAGGGAGGCATTCACGTTGAGTTCCAGCACCTCTTTTTCTAGAAAAATAGCACTGCCCAGGCTGTATTTGGATTTCACAATAAACCATGGTTTATACTAATGGGAATTAGCTTCAGGTTTGCATACTCCTCTCGCCACGCCCCTCCAGCACAGCTGCGAGGAGATTGGATATGTTTGCTTCCATTTTAGGTCATCCACATTTTTGTACCAAGTCTGAATCTTATACTGTGGTTACTTTAACCATGGTTGTTGAAACAAGCTGGCTTCATAAACCAAGTATGGAATCTGGCATGTTTCTAACAAGCCATAGTTAAGGTTAACAGCAGGTTTGGGCAATATAACAAGCTGCTAAAACTTTTGAATTCCTCGTGGCCATGCCAGAGGAGGAGTGTGTGAGCTAAAGGGGAAATAGTTTATCTCATATCATCCAGACACAACCCCAGACTCCATGTAAGATGATTGGGGTACAACACAGGACAGGCTTGCACACCTCGAATGTGTCTTCTGACATTCATTCACACTTTCATCTGATATTTTTTCATTCCACTGCAATTGGTTTATCCTGAAGACGTTTTCCTTCCATTTCACCATCCACTGATATGAAAATATACACATTTTAATGTATATCATAGCACACAATAGACACACATATTTCAGCCATCAACAGATACTTACAAATGAATTGCCTTCCCTTTCAAAGTGTAATGAATTTCTAGTCTTTTGCAGCGAAAACAATTCTGTTTTGAGACACATTGAAGACAAAGGTATCTGTGGTGGCATTTCTAACCATGTCTACTCAGAAACAAGTCCAGTTCTTTACCCCCAAGTAAGTAGGTTTAGGAGAAACTTTGCAGGAAAAAACCCTAAAGGAGTTTGTGCAGTATTGACCCCATCTTTCTCTATCCATGTATTGGCAAGGTCATCATTAGAAGGAACCTGATGCAGGTTGCACTAGAGGCAAGAGCTATTTGGGAATGTCAGAAACAGCACTGTTAGCAAGAGATCACATTCCCTAACTGTTTGGGAAGTATTAAGTGAGCTTACATGCAGTTGCTCCTGCCAACCTAGCAGTTCGAAAGCACGTCAAAATGCAAGTAGATAATTAGGAACCGCTACAGCGGGAAGGTAAACAACGTTTCCATGTGCTGCTCTGGTTTGCCAGAAGCGGCTTTGTCATGCTGGCCACATGACCTGGAAGCTATACGCCGGCTCCCTCGGCCAATAATGCGAGATGAGCGCGCAACCCCAGAGTCGGTCACGACTGGACCTAATGGTCAGGGGTCCCTTTACCTTTACCTTACATGCAGTTGCAAGGAACGTGCCTCTACATGTGGGGAAGTTTTTTTTAATATTTAATGTTGTATTGTTTTAACACTTGATTGGGAGCCACCCAGAGTGGCTGGGGAGACTCAGCCAGATGGGTGGGGTACAAATATTATTATTATTATTATTATTATTATTATTATTATTATTATACATTCTAATTGAAAAGCAGATTTTTTTCACTGCAAGAGAAATGTTCCTCAAATTTTAATCCAGAAAAATATATATCCAGGTATAAAAAATTATCGTAATATAGGCAAATGTTTTGGCTTGCCTTATTCAGCTAGTTTTCTTGCAGAAATGAATTATTCTGGGAAACATATCCTGGGATGCAATCATATCAGTGTCCAAGGAGATACCATTGCGTGACCAGGCTTCATTGCGTGACCAGGCGCGACAGCCCCAGCCCCCAGGGATCATAAGGAAGGAATAAAGACTCTGACAATGTTATATCGAATTAAAATTAGGCCACAACTTTATTAAACTTCCAAATGTAGGAAGACCTTGCCTTAGGCCTTGGGCGTGTATCCCTCCCAGCCCCCCAACTGGGGGAACTGGGGTTCATCAGGGTAAATGGGATATGGGGGAGCTGTGCAAGACCTAAGTGCAGCAGGCAGCCATGCCCATATCCCCGCACACAGGGTAGTTCACTGACAGCCTTTTGGTGTATAGCCAGTGACACCCATTATATAACCCCTTTTAAGAGGGGACCGTGAAATTGCCACCACAGGGGGGTGAATCGCCACTTCACACACACACACACACACACACACACACACACACACACACACACACACTATAGGGAAGAAAAGACTAAAGGATAAACAGGAAGAAAAAGTTAACCTGTAAACAAGAAACATTGCACAAAGGGAGGGTAGGGAGGGTGAATCTCCAGAGCCGACTGCCTGGCTCCACCCCCTATTATAAATGGGGCTGGCCTAACTTCCCAGCAAGAAACTTGATTACTGAGGCTGGGTGTGAACCTCAAAAAATTAACACGGAACTGAAAAACGAATGGAAATGCTATGAGGATTATATGAAGAAACATTACTCAAAAGATGACATGCTAACATGCTTAGAATAAGAGATATGAAGGGGGGGGAAATAGAATTAGAAATAAATTGAATATAGAATTGTACAGAAAACAGAATGCACAAATGGTAACAAAGATACAGCAGACGCCGGAAAAGCGACCCGGGGTGGGGGGTGGGGGAGGGAAAGGGGAAAGGGTGACGGGAAATTGAGATGGGGAAAATGATGTAATGAATTGGAATGTACTTTTCTTTTTCTGTTATCTTCGTTATTCCTTTTTTTGTTGTTGGTGATATTGCAGAAATGGAATTGTATTGAATGTATTGATGGTATAAATTGCAATAAAAGTTTTTTTAAAAAAACCACTGAGAGGCAAGGCAGCCTCTGTTTGCCAGCAAGCTCCCTGAGAACTGTAGCACCATGTGCGATCCCGCGAAGGGCACCCATAATGTAAAGTGTGAGTGCTCATTATAGGAATAGGAACAAAAATTGAAATTCCAACTTCATTTCAGTCTGATCCTAACCCAGAAGTAAGCATCACTAAATCCATAGGATCACACATTTTATTCCAGAGATAAACAGATACAAAAACCAAAATCACTGGCTACAATATGGGGAATAGGAAGATGTAACTGGGAAATGGATGATGTTGCAATTGTGTCAGGAATATCTAGGAAGGTATAGATTGTGATTTATTTTGACATATGTCAGTACCATAAAAATCCTCAAGAAAGAGAGACACTCATCATTCATGAAATGTCAAATTGCCGAAGGCAGTTTCTGGGAACTGAATTGCTCACGTGGAATAGGAATGAATGTTTACTTATGGCAGAATAAGACTCAAAATATTTTCAGCTCCTCAGCACCAAAAAAGTAGTAGTAATGTTGGTTGCAATAATAGATGCATCTAGCTTCCTATCCAAACCTGTATTAAAATACGAAATTCCAGTCAATGACATGTGTAGTTAATTCTACAAAGCATGAACTAACAAATTGTGTTGCACAGCATCAAATACATTTCTCAGATATCTTAACAAATTCATATGTATAACGTATTTTATAACCACAGTAATTGAAAGCAAGAAGCCTAATAGTGACTATTTAGAAATGAAATACAAAAGCAACTAATCGTAAAATCCTTCATGCATGACAACCATCCAAATGTGTTTTCACCATAATTGGTCTTCCTCTTTAATCATTCTTAATCATTAATAATTCTTCACACCAGTTTTCACGTCTTAATTAATTTCTATCCATCTTGCAGGTGACACCACTGTTCCGCCATTGTTATTTCATAGCATTTGACAAATCAGGCTGAGAGGCAAATGTCCATTTTCATATGACTGAGGAAGACCAACTGTGGCTGCGATGTGTTTGACTGTTTCATCATACATTACAATTTTGTTGTTGTTGGGTCATTATTAAGCGAACTGATTTTGTGATTACAAAGTGTTGTATGACTTTACACAGTGCTTGTCTTTTCCTTCTTTTCCTCATTTCATAAACCCCAACTCAATAATTGATCCTTTGCCAGTCTTTTCTACTTGGTTGGATTGTCTTGTGTGTGAAAGACCACCCCAACTGATTTATTCAAACATCTCATCAATACTTTGATATCATGAGGACAGGCACATAATCATTAATGTATAGATTATAGAATAGAATCATAGAATCATAGAGTTGGAACAGACCACAAGGGCCATCCAGTCCAACCCCCTGCCAAGCAGGAAACACCATCAAAGCATTCCTGACAGATGGCTGTCAAGCCTCTGCTTAAAGACCTCCAAAGGAGGAGACTCCACCACACTCCTTGGCAGCAAATTCCACTGCCGAACAGCTCTTACTGTCAGGAAGTTCTTCCTAATGTTTAGGTGGAATTTTCTTTCTTGTAGTTTGAATCCGTTGCTCCGTGTCCGCTTCTCTGGAGCAGCAGAAAACAACCTTTCTCCCTCCTCTATATGACATCCTTTTATATATTTGAACATGGTTATCATATCACCCCTTAACCTTCTCTTCTCCAGGCTAAACATACCCAGCTCCCTAAGCCGTTCCTCATAAGGCATCGTTTCCAGGCCTTTGACCATTTTGGTTGCCCTCTTCTGGACACGTTCCAGCTTATCAGTATCCTTCTTGAACTGTGGTGCCCAGAACTGGACACAATACTCCAGGTGAGGTCTGACCAGAGCAGAATACAGTGGTACTGTTACTTCCCTTGATCTAGATGCTATACTCCTATTGATGCAGCCCAGAATTGCATTGGCTTTTTTAGCTGCTGCATCACACTGCTGACTCATGTCAAGTTTGTAGTCAACAAAAACTCCTAGATCCTTTTCACATGTACTGCTCTCAAGCCAGGTGTCTCCCATCCTGTATTTGTGCCTTTCATTTTTTTTGCCCAAGTGTAGTACTTTACATTTCTCCTTGTTAAAATTCATCTTGTTTGCTTTGGCCCAGTTGTCTAATCTGTTAAGGTCATTCTGAAGTGTGATCCTGTCCTC
This sequence comes from Zootoca vivipara, assembly GCF_965207765.1. Lineage (NCBI taxonomy): Eukaryota > Metazoa > Chordata > Lepidosauria > Squamata > Lacertidae > Zootoca > Zootoca vivipara. Next base: position 11,552,877 of record NC_142590.1, on the reverse strand, counting down.
TGGGGTGTTAGCCACCCCTCTTGAATCTTATATGATTATAATTTTATACATGATTTATCAATTTTTTTCTTCTTTTTCTTTTCTTCCCTTTTCCTTTTTCTTTCTTTTGTGTCTTTTCCTTTTCCTGTTTATGTTATTGTTGATGCTTTGTTTTGTAATGCTGTTTTGTAATTCTGAAATATAAAATAAATGCATAAAAAAGCAATAAGCAATAGCCCAGTCCACTTAGAACACAAGAGCAAAACACCTTTTCCTACTGAAGCTGAAGGAGGATCCTATGACAAGCCAATAGTTCTGGCCTTATATTATATTCACTGCTTACTTATGGTGTGAGCTATCATTGCTGTTGCTGCATTGGGCACACTGCAACAAACCTTGTCAATTCTTTTGAAGTGATTTGATGCCTAAGATGTGTGCAAAGTTAAAGTTGGGCGAGCACCTTTGGAAGGCTGCAGTCCTGAGAACTTCATTCAGGGCTGTGGGCCCATGAACTGCCCATTGCCCAGTCCTAATCCACTGTAAGGCTAGCCAGCATTTCGAGAGAAACAAGAAGAAGCACACCTATCAGACAAGCTCCCACCAATGGAGAATTTCCATAAAGAAGCAATCCATCTGTGATGCTCTTCACTTCTCCCTCTGTCAATTCTGTAATCAAAATTATTAGGCACTTGAACACAAATCAAGCACAAATTACCCACTACACAAAATAATCTGAAATTACAAGGAACTAAAATAGCACCATCTAACAATAGTCTATATCTTACAGCAGGAAATGAGAATGCTTTTTAATAAATAAATAAAAGTTTCGTTTACCAGGCATCAAAAACAAAGTAAGGCGGTGGGGGGTTGGGGACTGAGATCTCTTCTCTCAGTCATCTCTCCTTTTAAGACAACAGTTTGTCAGAGATCTAACTGGGATTGCACCCCAATTGAGTTTCTTCTTTGCGTTGCACGTTTATGCTTGTGGAAAGCTGTCATTGTGACAAACACAGAGCTGCTCCCCATCCTGCTGCTCTCCTCTTCTTTTTGACAGATAACATAGAGCAAAATATATTCATAACCTGCTGCACAATTCTGACTGCCACTGATGTAAGCAGAGAAATGCTCAGAGGCAGTGTAGTGAACAAGAGGGCTCGACACAAAAATAGCTTAAGTGTAAAGTGTGATGGCGCCATTTTACCCAGTCATGATGGCTGCCACCAAATAATTCTCGGAGCTGTAGTTCTCTCAGAGATGGGAGAACAAGATTTGTTCATTAAACAACATTCCCACAAGGAACAGAAAGTTCAAAAAAGAAGGGGGCAACGGGGGGGGGGGGAGAGGGAATATTGGGTTGCAAAGCATTGCAGAAAGGGAGTGGGGTGAAGGGAAAAGGATGTTGTTGTTGTTGTTGTTGTTGTTGTTTTAAGGATGGATAAATTTGGTCTGAAACTGGTCTGTTGATTCTGGAACTTGCTGACCTGGAAGGGAAGTGCCGTGATCAGGGGAGGTAGAGGTAGAATGGAGGATAAAAAAAGATATAAAATTAAATTGAGGAAATAAAAAGGAATATTTAAATGTATGAATATTTTTGGAAGAAGAATTTAGGCTAGGGAAGAAAAGAAATGATAAATATGGTAGAAAAGGGAATACTAGGGTTATAATTTAGAAAGATGAATTGTTATGTTGGGGTAGTTGAGTGGCTTTCCTCCTCCTGTTTGTCTCCCGTGACCTGGGTCCCCTTGGTGGCGGGGGTGGGATCTGGGGTGGGGGGCAAGGGTTTAACTGGAAAAAGGACCACCCTTACCTGTCTTTTTTCCCCTGGAGACTCTTGATGGCAGGGGGAGACCTAGGGGAGGGACAGGAGGGGTGTGAAATGAAAATAAGGGAGAATTAACAGGGGGGAATGGATAGTATGGAATTATGATTTTAAAGTGATTGGAAAAAGGTTGGGGGAAAAATTGAAAACTGTTAAAGAAGATTCTAAAATGAAAATCAGGAAGGGCGGGTAGGGGAAGTCCACAAGACAATGTTAATGAAAAATGATAAGATGTATGATTTTTAGTGTTTAGTGTTGGGGTTTTTAGATGTTTTTGATATTGGTTTTGTTTGTGGGTATGGGGTTTTTTTTTTGTGTGTGTGTGTATTCATATAAAATCAATAAAAAAAAATTGGGGGGGAAAAGGAGTTGCTGAGACCACCTAGGAAGGAAGAGAGAAGGAGCTGGACAGTGGGTGGGTTACTCTTAAGTTGGTGTATCTCAATTCTACCATGATAGTTTGCAGTTTAATGGCACAATTGTAGACCATGGACAGAAACAAGCTCAGTGATAGCCTTGCAAAGGCGAAATTGCAACTGAAAATTAGCCTGACCTGTGCTAGAACTTCCCAACTTCTTAAAAAGCCTGGGTCAGCTATAAGTAGCAAGAGGTTGGCTCAAATACATATGTAAAAGGAAGGAAACCAAGGACAAGCCAGACCAGCTCTGAGGTAAAAAATACATTTAATTTTAGTATGAAGGTGTCATGCTGTCCGACTAGCTGCAGGGAGGGGGGATACAAGAAGCTTGGGGGTGGGATGGGGGACAGAAATGGCCGCAGGGAGTGAGGGGTTGTTTGGGAAGACCCAACATTCTCTTCAGGGATCATATTTAAAGGTGAATTGAAGGGGTGGAAGTAGATCTGTGAATTCACCAGTCTCTAGAAAGCAACACGTGGAAAAATGGCTGTGTACAACCTATATCTTCAAAACATATTTCTTCAAAGAATTATGGGTACTGAAGTTTACCACTTGCTGAGCTACAATTCACAGAAAATCTTAATGAACGACCATGCCCAGAATTCTTTTTTTGGGGGGGAAATGAGCTAAAGTTGTGTGTGCAGCCTTAATCTCACTTTGAAAATGACTTCCAACAACTCAGCCACTGGGCAATCCTACTTAAACTATAACCTCCCCCCCCCCTATGTGGAGCCACATAAGATATAGTGCACCTGCCTATTATAGCAGCAAGGTTAAGTCTATAATGCTAGAACCAATTTGTTCTTTATACTTCTTTGAGTGCAAGCAATTCTCTGTTCTTTGTGTTTGTTAATAAACCTGAATTCCTTGGTTTAATAAATCTATGAGTTCTGATCTGAAGTGATTCTGACTAATTCTGTGTTACCTTGAGTTAACAATACCTCTGTCCTTTTTGTCTTGGTTAGTACTGCTGATACGGTATGTACATCTTTAGCAGAGCTGGGTGGCTAGAGAGCACAAACTGGTGGAGTTTCACTTGGTACCCACAGCTGGAACTAAAAAATTTGTTCCTCAAAACTTTTATTTCTTTATTACATGTATATCCCACCATTCCTTCAAGGAGTTCAAGGTTACATACATGGTTCTCCCTCTCCCCATTTTATCCCCTAACAGTGCTGTGAGGTAGGTAAAAAAAGGGGGGCAAAGGACCCATGGATGGTTAAGTCCAGTCAAAGGTGACTATGGGGTTGCGGTGCTCATCTCGCTTTCAGGCCGAGGGAGCCGGCGTTTGTCCACAGACAGCTTTCTGGGTAATGTGGCCAGCAGGACTAAACCACTTCTGGCACAATGGAACACCATGACGGAAACTAGAGCAAACAGAAATGCTGTTTACCTTCCCGCTGCAGTGGTACCTATTTATCTACTTGCACTGGTATGCTTTCAAACTGCCAGGTTGGCAAGAGCTGGGACAGAGCAACGGGAGCTCACTCCATCGTGGGGATTCGAACCACCAACTTTCTGATTGGCAAGCCCAAGAGGCTCGGTGGTTTAGCTGTGAGGCACGTTAGGCTGAGATACAGTGACTCATCCAAGGTCACCCAGTGAACTTCATGGCTGAGTAGGACCCTGGTCTTCCAGGTCCAACATTCTAAATACTTTGCCATGCCGGTCCTCCAATACATAAGAACTTCCCTGCTCTGACACAGAAGGTTGCAGCCACTGTTGATTCTCTGTGTCTTTAAGCCACAGCAACTGATATTCATCTGAATTGGCTTTCCATATTGCTTGCTTGGTGCCACAATAAGGAAAGGGATTGGAGGAAGTGTGCCTCACTTGCTTGGATTCACAGGTGCACAGAGTGCTGTTACACTCAAGTTCTTCTCGAGGGCTTTCCATGGACAGCTACAGTAGCTGGATGCCGTGATAACAGGATGCTAGACTAGCTGGGGCCTTGGGCCTAATCCACCAGGTCTCTTAATATTTTTCATCATGACTCCCCAGAAGTCCATAGGGATGCTGCAGTAGGACAGGGGTGGCCTATGTGGTACTGTCTTGCCAAAGGCAGGGTGGTTCTTTTAAAATGAGATTCAGAAGCAACACAAAATACACAGGTGAGTGAGAAGAGTAAAGATTTTATTCTAAAACAGCAAGCAATGTATTCATACCAAGCAAGCACTTCAATCTGCCACTTGGAAGCCCTCTAGAAGCAGCAAAGTGACTCCTCCAGGGAGCCTGAGTTTGCACAGCCCTGTGGCCGATCAGTCCATGAACGAGCTTCAGAGAAACTCTGCCCAAGCCGTCCAATTTTATAGATAGCCTGTGTGGCTTGCCAGACTGGCTACGTGCAGATCATGCATTAGCCACCCCCTCCCAATGGCTCACTTTCTCAAAACAATGTCCAAGATCAAAGAAGGTACCCAGCATTTGTTAGGGTTAAAAGCAAAATCAGCAGAAACTGGTTGAGAAACTTACACATAGAGACCAAGACTTAAACAAATGCTTGGTTTAATGGAGAAAGTAAAATTAACAAAAATTAAATTAAGCTTGCACAAAATACCCGCACAACCAAACCACCCACCAAGAGCACACTGGGAAAACGCCCAGCACAGAGGCAACACACAACACCCCTGATATACCCTGCATCATCAGCTTCACAGCAACACCTGTAGAGCTGCTCCACAGCTGCAGAGCCCCAGTCATTAAATCTTTCCTGACTCTTAAAGGTACAGTGAAACAATAATGACACTTTTACACAATCATTCAACAGCATTATCCTCCACAACTGATTAAGGCAGCTGTTGTGGGGCTTCACCTCCTCCCAACATTCTCAGAACATTAAAGACTGTTCTCACACCATCAAAAAACTTAACAAGAGTGAGAGAGAGGGAAGGAACAGAGGCAGGAAGGGTAACTGTGTCAGATCACTAAATCCTTGATACATTTTGTCTTGCAGGTGCACTATGTTGGTTACCCGGGTGCACTACATTGGCTCCCAGTACGTTTCCGAGCACAATTCAAAGTGTTGGTGCTGACCTTTAAAGCCCTAAATGGCCTCGGTCCAGTATACCTGAAGGAGCGTCTCCACCTCCATCATTCTGCCCAGACACTGAGATCCAGCACCGAGGGCCTTCTGGCGGTTCCCTCGTTGCGAGAAGCCAAGTTGCAGGGAACTAGGCAGAGGGCCTTCTTGGTGGTGGCGCCTGCCCTGTGGAACGCCCTCCCAACAGATGTCAAAGAGGAAAACAACTACCAGACTTTTAGAAGACATCTGAAGGCAGCCCTGTTCAGGGAGGCTTTTAATGTTCAATAGATTACTGTGTTTAATTTTTCTGTTGGAAGCCGCCCAGAGTGGCTAGGGAAACCCAGCCAGATGGGCGGGGTATAAATAATAAATTAATTATTATTATTATTATTATATACCCGTGCAGTAGAACTTTTGTGGGGTTTATAGAGCAGTGTGGGCGGAAAGCATAGAATGAGCACAGGCCTGCCCCTGATTCTTTATGTTTAGGCTAGAGCTGGTGTAATCCATAAACCGACTGAGCTTCCATAGGAGAGAAAGGGAGGGGGGATGGCATAAGTGGAAAAAAAGAACAAAAATGCATTATGGCAGGGAGCACCCGGCTTTGGTATTTTCAGAGGCTAGCCTGCAGGCCCTATTACAATGAAACAACTGAAGCTCAATTCCCAGCAACACTTTTGTTAGGTCAGATATTCCAGTCACAGGAATTAGAACATGATATGCATAGCATAAAGTGTCAGGTAGAATGACTGGTTTTCTAAGTGATTCCCCCTGTAGGTAGCAAACTTAACAAACAAGCAAAAAAAAAAAATTACTTCTGCAGTCTCCTCTACTGCTAGCCTGGTACAGGGCAGCGGTGGTGGCACTGAATCAAAGGGCATTTCTGCATGATGACTACCAAGGCCTGACAAATATGGGCTTGCTATAGGAAAGCAAGCCATAAATGTTTTGAAAAAATCGCATGCAAATGCTCATTCAGCTACGGGCAAAGCTCACTGTAATCCTATCACAAGCTGAGGGTGAAATGAAACCTTACAAGAGACATAGGAGCCGCTGCCAAGAATGAGAACTTTATTTCAAGCTTCCCCTCACCTTTCTCTAATATGCGCTGTTAATTCATGGTGTTGTTTGTTAGGCATCTTTATAACCCATCTCTCATCACGGTAGATCCCAGGGCAGGGTTTAAAATACAAGCTACATGAAATAATGGAAACAGTTAAAGGTTATTTTGGATGTAACTTCTGAGAACAAAGGGGCAAGCATGGCTTCTTTGTTTCTCCAAATAGATAGCTAGGACTATGGAACATTTTCCCATCAAGTATGTGCTTCCTTTACTAAACGAAAGCTTTCGTACTTTATACCAAATCTCAGTTTGAATACCTTTTGACTAAAGTTGTGCTCCAAGCAAGGATTCACTTAGCTAAAGTTAAGTTCTGCTGCAGCATATAAAAACTCTGTATGCTAAGATGTTGCTCTTAATACTACTTTGCTGCTGTGTATTTTAAGAGTTTGTGCTGAATGTGTCTCTTACAGGTTATTACGTTTTATGGTTTCAGGCTTTCAAGGATTGTTTTGTTGGCAGTTTTACTGTTGCCTCCTGCCCAGAGGTCAACTTAGAAATACTGGGTGGGCAATATCCAGCACCCTTGTCCTGTCAGTGCAAGAATTTCTGCGTGTGCAATGGTACGTTCCCCCTTCTTCTTCCCCTGCATACATTGCACCCTCCCCAGATTTATTCCTGAGGCTTGGGAAACCCCCAGAACAGATTTAGGGGCTGTGAAGGGGGAACCCAACCCTTTTGTTGGAAACCACCCAGAGTGGCTGGGGAAACCCAGCCAGATGGGCAAGGTATCAGTATATTATTATTATTATTATTATTATTATTATTATTATTATTATTATTTCCCAAACCAACGAGACAGGCACTTTTCCACCTGGCTAGGTGTGACTGTGTACAGAAACCAAAGGCCGTTACAAAGGTTAGATGCGAACCAGAATCATAATATTGGAAAGGAGAAAACTGGACTTTTTACGGCTCAGCAGCTGTGATAAAAACTATCATCTAGATAATCCATTGTTAAACAGAGCAGCCTTTTTATGTTCTAATTGAGCATGGCCGTGTCGTAAAAAATAAATATACATTTCTAATGCTTTCACAAAGACACAGTTATCAGGGGTTTTTTGTGTGAAGAGCATTAAATCCCTTTAATGATAATATGTACGGTTTATATTATAGGTGCTTAACGGACGATTGTTTGGAAATCTGTTCATGATGAAGGGGCACTTTATAAATTTGTGGTGGATCTGCCTAGTTATTATTATTAATAATAATCATACTAATTAACTTTATGCATCATTTTTCCCCTGAAGAGCTTGGAGTGGCTTACATGTAGCTCCCTGATGATCTCCAACCTAGGCAAGGCCACATCTGCTTAGTTTCAAAAATATTCAGGCCATGTTCTGAGTAGCATTAATACTGCTTAATAAACTCTTATTGGCCATGCGAGGGAGTCAGATATCTTGGAATTACAATACCCTCATATTCCATTATAATTCTAGGGTACCTGAAGGATTTGCACAAAGCCACAAAAACTGAATTAATATTTATAGCATTGTCAGCTACAATTCTCCTAGGTAAATACTGAAAGAGTGACAATGTCTCAGCAGTTTGAGGCAAACTGACTAAGGCGTCACATTCTGTTTTAAATGCATTATTTATTGCATTAAGGGGAAGAGAACTGTAGTTCTTGTAACAAATTAATGCAGGCATTTCCTTGACCATTATGAGAACAGAATGGGTACATTCAGATGTTGGGATTATTATGTTAGTTTTTCCAGTTATAATGTTAGCACTTGTATCCCGGATTCTAATGTACCTTTTGTACTGCATCACCTGTTGCATTGTGGAACTGTGACTTTATGATTGAAACATGGGCGTACCCAGGATCAAAACTAGGGGGGGGCAAGGGGGGGCCAAGGCACAGAAGGGGAGGGGCCACAAAGTGGGCGGGAATGGCGAACTCGCGCTCCGCCGGGCTGTGCCCCTCCCTAGAAGCAGGGCTGGTGGGCGGAGGTGGAGCCCAGCCCAGCGGAGCGCGAGTTCGGCGTTCCCGCCCACCGCGCCGCGCTCCCTGGTTCCCCGCCGCGCTTGGCCTTGCCTGAGGGCGCGCCGGGGAGCTGGAGGGAGGGTGCGGCGCGGTGCGGTGGGAATGGCGAACTCGCACTCCGCCGGGCTGTGCTCCGCCTCTGCCCACCAGCCCTGCTTCTAGAGTAGGGCGGCTGCCCTAACTTGCCCCGTGGTGGGTACGCCCTTGGATTGAAATACTGCCATGTATCAATTATGGTGCTGGAGGAGACTCTTGAGAGTCCCATGGACTGCAAGAAGATCAAAGCTATCTGTCAGAGGGCCTGGTATGGCTACTCTAGAGTAACGACTCCAGCATGGTCTTTTAAGGTTTTTATTAAGTGCTGATTATTTACAGTGTTCAGAGCAGTAAAAATGCATCCTTAAGGTGAGGTGTCTGAACTCCCGAATGGCGATTGGCGCGTTTTCTTCCAGCACCACAGCTTTGGCAGACCCAACCTCTTCCCCCTACGTTTGCGTCGCAATTCGGGAGTTGGGGGAATTGGCCTCCCCCCTGTGCGTCCTACTTCCTGTCCCACCTGCGGCCTGGGCTCCACAACCTTGCCTGAGCCTCGGACACCACTTCCTGACTCTCCGCTGGAGGCAGAGCTCTCCTTACTCTCTCCCGCGCTTGGGGATGGGCTGGAACTTAAGATGGGAGGGACTTCCCTGTATCCCTCGTCCCTCACATCCATCCCCCTCCCAGGCTCCTCTCCCCCCCTTCCTAGTGGCTCTCCGCTTGCTGGGGACGAGTGAAACCCCAAGAAGTCTGTGGCATCCGAGCCTGTGGGTGTAAAAATTTCCCCCCAATCCTGCGATCTTTCTCCTTCCCCCTGAGAAGACGGGAATCCCAAGAAGTCAGTGGCGTCAGAGCTGGTGGGAGTAAAAATGTTCTGCCAGTCCTCTCCTGCCTCTGACGTCGTTGACCTCGGTGAAACCCACACCTCTTCTTCCGTGTCCTCAAATTCCGCTTCCCATCTCCATGGAGAGCTGCTGCCTGCTATCTCTTCCTCCTGCCCCTCCCCCTCTCCCTCCCTTTCCATGTGCCAGGGCTTGGGCCTGTGGGGGAACAGGGCGTGGAACTCTTCCACTAAAAATTCCTCAGGTACTTCTGTGGCCGGTATCCACTCATTGTGGGACGGCGGAGTGTCCTCCCATGCTATCAGGTACTCCAGTCCTCTCACCCCTCTCCTTGAGTCTAAAATCTCAGTTGCCTCATTGAGCTGTCGGGCGTCTCCCGTCTCCCCCCCTCCCTCTGGAGGCTGATCACTGTCCCTGAACCTGGTACTTTCCCTGTACGGCGACAGCAGCGATCTATGAAACACTGGGTGCACTCTCATGTCCTCCGGCAGTGCTAGCCTGAAGGCTACCGGGTTGACCTGTTGCGTGACCGTGAAGGGGCCCAGCCTCCTGGGTGCTAACTTCTTGCATCGCCCCCTGGTGGGAAGACCTTCCGAGGATAACCAAACCTTGTCCCCCACCCTGATGACCTCTCCCGGTCGCCTGTGGCGATCTGCCCCCTTCTTGTACGCTTCCTTGGCCCTCTCCAAGTGTTCTCTGAGCTGCTGGTGCACCGTCTCCAGGTCCTCTGCCCAATCCTCTGCCTGTGGGCCCTCTTCCTCCTCCTCCCCCTCCCTCTCCGGGAAAGATCTGAGGTCGCGCCCGTAGTTGGCCTTAAAGGGCGACACCCCTGTGGAGACGTGCACCGCATTGTTGTAGGCAAATTCTGCCAGTGGCAGGCGATCCACCCAGTCCGTTTGCCTCTGGCTGACGTAACATCTCAGGTACTGCTGCAGAATGGCGTTGACCCGCTCCGCCTGTCCATTGGTTTGCGGGTGCCTAGCCGTCGACAAGCTGACCTCCACCTGCAGGAGGTTCATGAGCCGCCGCCAGAACCTGGAAACAAATTGGCGGCCACGATCCGAAATAACCCTTAAAGGCAATCCATGCAGTCTGAATACGTGGTCAACAAACAGTTTGGCCGTCTCTTCTGCCGAGACCGCCCTGGCACACGGTATAAAATGGCACATTTTGGACATGAGGTCCACCACCACCAACACTGCGGTCTTGCCCCTGGACGACGGCAGGTCTGTGATGAAGTCCATGGACACTACTTCCCACGGCCTGTGCGGTGTGGCTAAGGGCTCCAGCAAACCAGCTGGTGGCGCTCTGACCACCTTTGCTCGCTGGCAGGTGTCACATCCCCTTACATAATCCCTAACATCCTCCCGCACCCCTGGCCACCAGAAGTGTCTCATGACTAGGTGAGTGGTTTTGTCCCTTCCAAAATGACCCGCCGTTGGGTTGTCGTGCATCTGCTTGAGGGCCTTACCTCTCAGCTGTTTGGTTGGCAGGTACAGGGCTCCCTTGTAAAAAAGCAAACCCCTCCTTTCCTCAAAGTCTTTGGCCTGCTCCCCCCCCTCTCAGTTCTCTGAAGATGCGGGTGGCAAATTCATCAGCTGCTGTCAGTGCTGTGAGTTCTGCCTCGCTCACCACTGTTGCTCCGCAGGACCATGCTGATGGGGGGAAAATATGCCTGGGTGCCGGTGGCAACTCCTCCTCCATGTACTCTGGCTTGCGGGAGAGGGCATCCGCCCTGACATTCTGCTCTCCCGGGATGTAGTGGATGGAGAAGTTGAAGTTCGAGAAGAACTCTGCCCACCGTATCTGCCGCTGGTTGAGCACCCTGGCAGTTCTCCAGAACTCCAGGTTCTTGTGGTCTGTGCACACCTGGATGGGGTGCTTGGCGCCCACCAGGAAGTGTCGCCAGTGCTGGAACGCAGCGTGGATCGCGAGAAGTTCCCTGTCAAACACTGTGTAGTTGCGTTCCGGCTGGGTCAGCTTCCTGGAGAAGGAGGCACAGGGTCTCCACTCTCTGTTGGCGTCCAGTTGCAACAGAATCGCTCCCAGAGCCTTGTCCGAAGCATCTGTCTCCAGGCGTAGGGGCGCATCCTGCACCACGTGGAACAGGTGCTGGTCTGAAGCGAATACCCTCTTGAGGCTTTCGAACGCTGCTTGCGCCTCTGGTGTCCACCGGAACTTCTGCTTGCCTCTCAGGCAGTCGGTGATAGGAGCCGTGACGCGAGAGAAGTTCTTGATGAACTTCCTGTAGAAGTTCGCGAAGCCTAGTAGGCGTTGGGCATCTTTGCGCGTCCTGGGGCTGTGCCAGTCCAGGATGGCCTGCACCTTGTCCTTGTCCATCGCCAGCCCCTTGTCTGACAGCTTGTAGCCTAGGAAGTCCACTTCTTTGGTGTGAAACTTGCACTTCTCCAGCTTCACATACAGGTGGTTGTCCTTCAGGCGCTGCAACACCTCCCTGACATCCTTCACATGCTGCACTGGGTCATTGGAGTAGATAAGGATGTCATCCAGAAAGACCAAGCAGTTCTTGAAGAGGAGGGACCCCAGGACGTGGTGCATGAAGGCCTGGAAGCATGCTGAGCCCCCTTGCAACCCGAAGGGCATCACCAGATATTCAAAAGAGCCCAGAGGCGTGAACATCGTGGTTTTCCATTCATCACCCTCCCGGATCCTAATCAAGTTGTACGCCCCTCTTAGGTCGAGCTTGGTGAAGATCTTGCCCCTGCGTGCCGCTGTCAGGAGATCATCCACTCTGGGCATGGGGAAAGCCATTGGCTCTGTCACCGAATTCAGCCGTCTAAAATCCACCACCAGACGGCGCTGTTGCGTGTCTTTCTTGTCCACCCAGAAGACCGGGCTGCCCCCTGCTGCCTTGCTTTCCCTGATGAACCCCCGCTTGAGGTTCTTGTCGATGAAAGCGCGCAGATCCTCCAGTTCCTGGTCTGACATGGCGTACAGCTTGGCTGGGGGTATAGTTGCCCCTGGCACCAGGTTGATCTGGCAGTCAAAAGGCCTGTGTGGGGGTAGGTGGTCGGACTCCGCTTCGCTGAAGACCTCCTGCAGGTCCCAGTACGGCTTGGGTATTGCCTCACCCCCCTTGACGTGCATGGTGGCCACCGTGGCTATCGGAGGCCCCTCCCCTGGTTGGTGCTGCATGCAATGTTCCAGACAAAAGTCCGATCCAAAAGTGATGCATCTCTGGTGCCAACTTATGGAGGGGTCGTGGCGCGTCAGCCAGCTCATGCCCAAGACGATGGGGGGGTCTGAGATGGTTGTGACGTTGAAAGCCAGTGTCTCTGAGTGCCTTCCCACCGTCATTCTCATGGGGGGGGGGGGTTTGATGCGTGATGGCCCCTCCCAGCAGCTCTCTGCCGTCAATGGTGGCCACATGCAGGGGAAAATCCAGCTGCAGAAGTTGGATCTGGTGCTCTTCCGCAAAGTTTCTCGAGAAGAAGTTGGCTGAGGCCCCACTGTCAATTAAGGCGAGGACTGTCAGGGGATAGCCATTTGGGAGCGTGAGCGTGACTTCTAGAACCACTCCTGCTCTGGGAGGGGTGGGCTGGCTGTGCTCCTCTCTGTGCGGGTGGGCGGGCGGGGGCTGTTGTCTGCTGACTGTGCCTGGCCGCTCCCCCTTGTCTCCTGCAGCCAGGCTGTCTCGTTTCCCTGCTGTGGTGCTGCGTCAGCTGGGGAAGGTACAACCGTTCCCGCCTTTCCTTGCCACTCTCTGCGATGAGGGCAGTCTCTGACGCGATGCCTGGGGGAGTTGCAGAGAAAGCAATTCCCGCCTCTTCCCTCCTTGCGTCTTGGCGCCGCCGGGGTTTGAAAAGCCCGCGCGCGCGCTCCTCCGATCTCCATCGGTTCCGGCTCTGGGCTTGGCCTGGGCGGGTGTGGGGGCGGGCCCTGGGGTGGGGTTTGGTGATGTGGTCTGTCCTGGGAGCGTGGGAACCAAGGTTTTGCTGCGCGCGTCGCTTGTTTGTCATTCCATCTGGATTCCTGTCTCACCCCCACCGCTAGCGCCGCTTTGCTTAACTCATCCATAGTTCGCGGTTTGGGACCTCTTGCCAGCTCATCCTTAACGTCTGCGTGCAAACCCATGTAGAAGGCTGATTTCACTGGCTCACTTTGCAGATCCCACCCCAGTTTGTGCACCAGCATGGTGAATCTCGCCCAGTAGTCCCTAACTGTCGATTTTCCTTGTGTTAAGTTATGAAGCTCCTCTTTAGTGGCCTCCATTTCACTGTCACTAGCGTACATTATTTTTAAAGCTTCTAGAAATAATTTTGCGTTCTTCATGCAAGGATTTTTTTGCGCGATGAGCGGTCTTACCCATTCTCGGGCGGCCCCCGTCAAATGCTCTATGATAAAGGAGACTCTGTGCGCGTCATCTGGGAATTCTGCTGCATGCAATTCCAGCGCATAATTTATTTCTGTCTCGAATACTAGGTACTCCCTAGGGTTGCCGCTAAACTTGGTGACTAGGCTCTGTCCCCTTCTCACTTGGACTAGCTGCGGCTGGGGCACCCCCCCACCTCTAGCGGCTTTCTCCTCTTCCAACTTCTTCTGTAGGTCCAAAACCATCACCCTTAGCTGTTTCTCAGTCTCCTCTTTTGTCCTCACCTGGTCCACCAGCTTGTTCAGCTCCTCCTGCGCCCCTCGCGCTTCCTCCTGAGCGGCATGCAATTGCTGCTGTGCGTGCGCTGTGAGGTTCTGCAGCTCCTGCTTCGCTGCTTCGGCCTCCAGCCTCCAATGCTCAGCCTCTTGAGCGCTCATCGCTGCACTCCAAAGTAGCCAAAAAAAAGATTCGGGAGTTGCTGTCAGAGGGCCTGGTATGGCTACTCTAGAGTAACGACTCCAGCATGGTCTTTTAAGGTTTTTATTAAGTGCTGATTATTTACAGTGTTCAGAGCAGTAAAAATGCATCCTTAAGGTGAGGTGTCTGAACTCCCGAATGGCGATTGGCGCGTTTTCTTCCAGCACCACAGCTTTGGCAGACCCAACCTCTTCCCCCTACGTTTGCGTCGCAATTCGGGAGTTGGGGGAATTGGCCTCCCCCCTGTGCGTCCTACTTCCTGTCCCACCTGCGGCCTGGGCTCCACAACCTTGCCTGAGCCTCGGACACCACTTCCTGACTCTCCGCTGGAGGCAGAGCTCTCCTTACTCTCTCCCGCGCTTGGGGATGGGCTGGAACTTAAGATGGGAGGGACTTCCCTGTATCCCTCGTCCCTCACACTATCCATTCTTCAGGAAATCAGCCCTGGGTGCTCACTGGAAGGACAGATCCTGAAGCTGAGGCTCCAATACTTTGGCCACCTCATGAGAAGAGAAAACTCCCTGGAAAAGACCCTGATGTTGGGAAAGATTGAGGGCACAAGGAGAAGGGGATGACAGAGGAGGAAATGGTTGGACAGTGTTCTCGAAGCTACGAACATGAGTTTGACCAAACTGCGGGAGGCAGTGGAAGACAGGAGTGCGTGGCGTGCTCTGGTCCATGGGGTCACAAAGAGTCGGACACGACTAAACGAAAACACTGCCATGTCACACTGAATTTTAAATGGTGGGAAAGAACTGTACAGTGGAACCTCGATTCATGAACACCTCGTTTATGAATTTTCAGTTTATGAACGCCGCGCTCCCATGTGGAACGGATTAATTCACTTTCCATTACTTTCAGTGGGAAAGTTCACTTCAGTTTATGAACGCTTCAGTTTATGAACAGACTTCCGGAACCAATTACACCCATGCTTCGGGTTAAGTACGCTTCAGGTTGAGTACTCCGCGGACCCGTCTGGAACGGATTAATCCACTTTCCATTACTTTCAATGGGAAAATTCACTTCAGTTCATGAACGCTTCAGTTTAAGTACTCCGCGGACCGCCTGGAACAGATTAATCCACTTTCCATTACTTTCAATGGGAAAGTTCGCTTCAGTTCATGAACGCTTCAGTTTATGAACAGACTTCCGGTACCAATTGTGTTCATAAACTGAGGTATCACTGTATGCCAAAATGCCAGTCCAAAGCTTCTCATGTGAAATTACAGCACAAAACTCCCTTGTGATTTTCCAGGTTAGCAGGGTTGCAAATGGATAAGACCATGGGTAGGCAAACTAAGGCCCGGGGACCGGATATGGCCCAATCACCTTCTAAATCTGGCCCATGGAAGGTCCGGGAATCAGCGTGTTTTTACATGGCCCATGCCATGTGGACTGTGCAACTGATGTCTGCATGGCCCACAGCGTGCATGAGTAAGGTGAGGCAATCAGGTGGCGTGCATGCATGGGGCGCCATAGAATTTTGAGAGGGCCTGGCTCCCACCTTGAATTTTTTTGGGTGGCATTGCCCGTCCGCCCCCCCTAGATGGCACCCCATCAGGAGAAAATTCTCACTCTGGTCCACTTCAGAGCCTTAACCAGAGGCCTAGCCTCGTGTAGAGATGGGAAGGCCTGGAAAAAAACTGGGGGGTGTGTGTGTGAAAAAACCCTGCTGAAAATGTTTGCAACCCCTGGCAGCTGAAGGGCTCAGAAGGGATTTTATCTACAGCCTTTTTGGGGAGGACCAGGGCTGTGAGATTTTTGGCTTCCTCGGAGCAGCATTTGTCTGGTTGTTTATGTACATCGACATTTGTAACAACTTAGAATCATAGAGTTGGAAGAGACCACAAGGGCCATCCAGTCCAACCCCCTGCCAAACAGGAAACACCATCAAAGCATTCCTGACATATGCCTGTCAAGCCTCCGCTTAAAGACCTCCAGAGAAGGAGACTCCACCACACTCCTTGGCAGCAAATTCCACTGTCAAACAGCTCTTACTGTCAGGAATTTCTTCCCAATGTTTAGGTGGAATCTTCTTTCTTGTAGCTTGAATCCGTTGCTCTGTGTTCGCTTCTCTGGAGCAGCAGAAAATAACCTTTCACCCTCTTCTATATGACATCCTTTTATATTTTTGAACATGGCTATCATATCACCCCTTAACCTTCTCTTCTCCAGGCTAAACATACCCAGCTCCCTAAGCCCTTCCTCATAAGGCATTGTTTCCAGGTCTTTGACCATTTTGGTTGCCCTCCTCTGGACACGTACCAGCTTGTCATTGGAGAGGTTGGTCTGGACCCATTGTATAAACAGGTGGGGGGAAACCCTTTTTCCACAGGAGGGGACCCCTTATGGCAGTCTTGGGATGTTGCTCCAAGTCCTAAGATCCATGTGAAGTTGGCATAGTAAACACGGTCCCAGGTTGCTTGAGAAACCCTGCAGTAGTGCTTCATGCAGTGCCCCCCCCCCCGGGAACATGCAATTCCCTTTAATGTTATCCCAGCATTTGGTTTGAGATGATGCAATTAGCCAGCAAGCGGGCTTCACAATCATTGGATCCCTGTCCTATGCAAAAACCATTTGCAAAAACCTATGCCACGCCATTCCGGGCCTGTGCACACCTGTCCAATCCCATAGACACCTTGCTATGCACTGGGTGCATAATTTCCTATACATGATCACGTAATTTCTGGGTGGTACAATACCTCCAGAGCAGTGTTTTGTGAGAGCTCAGCGAGACAAATGATGTGATGCAAGATAGCACCTGTCTTTCAACAGATCCCTTAACTATTTTAAATACGTTCACTAAAATAAGAGCCTTCATAATTTATCACCTGCAATGTAAGCGCCTTCACTTTAATGTTGGTTATAGCAGGAGGTAGTCAACTGAATCATTCATGTGTAAGTGTCATTATGAGCCTTATTACAGTGTTTAGTGTAATAAAGCTAGCCTGCAATTCACTTCATCTATAAAATGTCTGTCCTTTGAATGTGCATAACATCTTTCTGTTTGCAAACATATCTGTGTGGCTAGCTCTGTTGTCTTCAAAAGCACGAATAGAATCAATGAAAATTCGGAGAAGTGCCTTTTGTGCCAGGTGGGCACAATTACCCAATATTTTGCATTTTTGTAGGGATGTTCAGCCTCACCCCACCCTGGGAACTGTGCTATTCTTATTGAAACAATAGGCTTCTCTTAAAATTCATCAGTGGTCCCCCACCCCCAGGGATCCCCAGATTGGTTTCAACTCTTGCTGCTGGCTTTTCACATTATTGTCCCGTAACCATGTTAGTTTCTCTCCCATAGCCTTTGTATATGGACAAAATTGCATCCTCTTATGACATGGGAGCAGGGACCCAGGTGGCGCTGTGGTTAAACCACTGAGCCTAGGGCTTGTTGATCAGAAGGTCGGCGGTTCGAATCCCTGTGACGGGGTGAGCTCCCGTTGCTTGGTCCCAGCTCCTGCCAACCTAGCAGTTTGAAAGCACGTCAAAATGCAAGTAGATAAATAGGAACCGCTACAGCGGGAAGGTAAACGGCATTTCCATGTGCTGCTCTGGTTTGCCAGAAGCGGCTTTGTCATGCTGGCCACATGACCTGGAAGCTATACGCCGGCTCCCTCGGCCAATAATGCGAGATGAGCGCGCAACCCCAGAGTCGGTCACGACTGGACCTAATGGTCAGGGGTCCCTTTACCTTTATGACATGGGAGCAGTGCTGGAAACTCAGACATCTTGACTCCTAGCCCAGTGGAAGTTCCAGTGTATGGATGGATCTCTAATTTTAGCAACATTTTCCTTCTCGCTACCATGCATATTTCCTCATTGCATAGACACAGCTGCCCTGGACTCAGAAGTGAATAGGGAAGCTATTACTCATACTAGACTTCCATTGTTACGTGTGCTAATTTAAGTTGCTGAGGCTGCCTTTTTCTGTCTTGAAAGGATGCTTTCCTGGATATTCTTGAATTTTGATATGTATTTCAAAACCACCATAGGTGACATACCTATACAGTATAAAGAAATGGTATGGTGGGGGATGGGGACCCCTCACTGAGCATATTAATTCTTTTGAAGCTGATTTCTTGTCTCATTGGCCGTTGCTACCTTCCCATGCTGCTGTCCTACTTTGCACACATGAAAGGTAACAATAGGTTGGATATTTTGCTTCTACAAATTTTGTGTTGTGGTTATAACCTCAAGAACTACATAATATATACTTATTTAAATGCATCTACACTTTGGAATGCGGGACGCGGGTGGGTTAAGCTACTGAGCCTAGGGCTTGCCGATCCGAAGGTCGGCGATTCGAATCCCCACGACAGGGTGAGCTCCCATTGCTCGGTCCCAGCTCCTGCCAACCTAGCAGTTCGAAAGCACATCAAAGTGCAAGTGGATAAATAGATACCACTACAGTGGGAAGGTAAACGGTGTTTCCATGTGCTTCTGTGGTTCGCCAGAAATGGCTTTGTCATGCTGGCCACATGACCTGGAAGCTGTACGCCGACTCCCTCGGCCAATAACACGAGATGAGCGCCGCAACCCCAGAGTCGGTCACGGTCTTTACCTTTACACTTTGGAATGACCTGCCTATTGACTTCAGACAAGTACCTTCTTTGTGTTCTTTTTTCTTTTCTTTTGGTGCCTGCTATGGAAGCCTATCCAGACATGTAGAAGTTACATGAGTTTTATCTCTGCAGCCTTGGCAGGTGCCCACATTTCAGTTAAAATCTCAGGAGGAGGCATCATAAGGTAATGCCTCCAATGTGGTTTTTGTCAGTCTGAAAGTTCAGGTAGCTGGGAAGGCTGGAGAAAATGTTTAATGGAAAGAAACCCACACCACCCTCAGCCACATCACAAAAGCAAGGTAAGCTGAAACACCGCGCACACTGAAATTCTCCCCCCCCCCATGCCCAACAGGGTAATTATGTGCATTGAGTGAAAATGTCTGAAGTCATGCAAAAAAAATAGAAGCTGCCTTCTAACCAGAGTGGTGTTTGCATGGTGAAACATTGAGTCATGTGCACCTCACACTCTCTACATCCACACACACACACACACACACACACACACACACACACACTCAAACAGAAGCAAGATGGAATTGAAAGTGCCCTTCCTTAAACTTCTGTGATGTCTCCCACTTTTCCGGGGGAGTTGCCTCCTCCTACCCAGTCCTGCTCTCAGAAATAAACACCACCAGCTTGTGCGAAAACAGTGCAACACCTAATTAAATTAAGTGACAAACATAAGTTTTTGAGATTAAATCCAACTCTTCCAAGTTAATTAATCAGAGATCGTCAGTGCCAGGTCCATAGGGACTTGCAGTTTCTTTCTATACCCACACGGTTGCCTATTATTAGCCCACACTACAATTCCAATATAACCACCGTTAGAGTGGAATTATGACATTTTTCTTAACAGAAACAGAACCTTACTATTTGCAAAATGTCAGTTCTTCAGTGTTACTGCCTCTCCATGCTTATCCTGTGCAAATACCCTCAGGATCCAACAGCTTCCGGAGGACTTTAGGCGTGTCTCTTTGCCTCTACCAGGATAGGATACTCTGCTGAGTGTTTCTTGGGTTTCTCTGCTGCTAGACTTCAGGCGAATTCTGAGTTTATCTTCAGTAGACAGGTAGACATTCGCAAGCATGGAATACACATGCCAGAGGTAGATTTAGCATGATGCAATGTGACCCTGCTGGTGGAAGGTTCAAGCCATACCAACGCAACAGTCAACGCCAGATGGGTGCACATATACTCTTCAAATACACGAAGATCTGCCACATACAAGTGGGCAAAGACTTATTCTATGCCAATCCAAAGGGCTTAAGTTACAAGATTGTAGATTGTAGATTTTAGTTGAACATTAAGTGAAACATTTTAAGAATAAGAACAGTTTGACACTCAATCTCAGGGCCATGGGTTTGAACCCAAAACTGGGCAAAAGATTCCTAAATTGCAGGGACTAGATGATCCTCCTGGTCCCTTCCAACTTTTATGATTCTATATTTCTCCCTCTCTGGAGATCCTCAAGCAGAAACTAGACCATAGGTGGCCAACATGGTGCCCTCAATACATTATGGACTATAAATTTCATCCTCCCTGATCATTGTCCATGCTGCCTGCTGCTGTTGGGAATTGTGGTCCAGGGAATACACCATGTTGGCTTCTGCTAGGTTAGGCAGTCATCTGTTGGGGATGCTCTGGATTTCTTCAAGCAAGCAGGGGAATGGTCCACAGAGCCCTCTCCATAATGCTATGGTCATTAAATCGATGATTTCTAGCATGTCTCACACTATCCTAGATAATAAAATATAAACAATATATGCACCAACATTAGCACAATAAATTATGATACTGAACTGAGCCGAATGTAAATATTTCAAACTGATCCTGACTAGAAAGCTAATTTGCAAAATCCATTGGTAAAAAGCAAACATGAAGGACTTAAGTATAAAAGCAAACACTCTTGTCTGGGAAAATGTACGCATCAATTCAAAAGAATACTATTAAAAGGAAAAGTTAATTCAACTTCTCTGAGAAAATAAATCCCAAAACTCGATAAACTCGTAAATATTTAGAGTTGATTTATTAAATTATCATTATGTCCTTCTTCCAAGGATGACAGGCATGGTTTCCCCACTCTTCATATCTTATCCTCACAAATACCTTTTGAGGTACAGTGGAACCTTGGTTTATGAATTTTTGGTTTACGAATGCCGTGGACACATATGGAACGAATTAATTCACTTTCCATTACTTTCAATGGGAAAGTTTGCTTCAGTTTATGAACGCTTCAGTTTATGAACAGACTTCCGGAACCAATTGTGTTCATAAACTGAGGTACCACTGTATGTTAGGGTGAAAGATTATAGCTGGCACAGGAGGCTTTGTAGTTGACTTTGGTTTTGAATCAAGTATCCCCTCATCTAGACTGACCCTAATTTCTATACCACATGGCATCATGTGTTGCTAGGATGGCCACCAGTCAAGGGTCTTGTTATTGCAAGGCGAATCATCATCAAAGACTATTAGTCCTTGCTGCTGCTCTTCCTCAGCACTACTATCGACTTGCTTGTTTGCTTGTCGTCTTTTTCCTTGGATCCATAGGAGCTGAGAGATTGAGCAACAGTAGTGAGAAAGAGGAACAGCAGCTGCCATTGCCGGCTCACTCTCCTTCCTGCCAGCCTTCTCCCTGGAAAGTGAACTTGGCAACACAGATGTGGCATCAGCAGCCATTGGCATTGCCAAGCACCGAGGAGCTGGTCTCACCAAGGAAGGAGTCTTGCTCAAGAGGTTACACAATTTGGAGTTGTCACTGCCAACCAGCAAGAACTGCACCATATGATTTGTGTTCATGTAGCTCAGCAGTTGCTATTAAACCCTTGCAGGCATGTAAGGGCATCCATCCAAGAATGTGGCAAAACAGTGTTATTAAAGTCAATTTAGGCTGCAATTCTAACCCTAGCTCACTGGGAGCAAACCCCATTTACCTTAGCTCTCAAACGCCTTGGTTCTCAAACGCCAAAAGCCCGGAAGTAAGTGTTCCAGTTTTCGAACATTTTTTGGAAGCCGAACGTCCAATGCGGACGTCAACTATTGTTTCCAGGACACCTGCACCAATCAGAATCTGTGCCTTGGTTTTTGAACATTTCAGAAGTCAAACAGACTTCTGGAATGGATTAAGTTTGGCACTTTTGTTTTTGCTATTTATTTTGTCTTTTTGTTTTTGAGGCTTTTTTGTGACCATGTGGAACCCAGTTCAGCTACTGATTGATTGATTGTGTGGTTGCAGAAATGGATAAAAAAACCCCATCTAAACAATGACTAAACTCAGTGCAGGTGAGAAAAATAATAATTTCAATTTTTATCAACTACAGTACTGTCTTATTTATTTTATAGTTCTGTACATTGATTATTGCTTTCATTTTATGGATCAGTGGTCTCGTTAGATAGTAGAATTCATGTTAAATTGCTCTTTTCAGGGTTGTTTTTAAAAGTCTGTAACGGATTAATCCGTTTTGCATTACCTGCTATGGGAAAATACGCCTTGGTTTTGGAACGCTTTGGTTTTGGAACGGACTTCCAAAACGGATTAAGTTTGAGAACCAAGGTACCACTGTAATTGAATAGGACTTACTTACTTCTGAGTGGACATGGTTATGATTGCCTTGGTAATCAAACAGTGTTTTGGATTGCCTTATTAATTTTGGTCTGGTTGTGCAATACCATCGTCAGCCAACCATCATTAATTTTTGATGACTCATATTGTAGATGTTTCATCCAAATACAAGAAAGCAGGTAAAGGCATTGCAGCTGTAAGGCAAAACAGAATATTCAAGGACAGCTGTCCAGAGTTAGATTTTTAGAGCAGGGGAGGGAAGCACACTGATTTAAGGACTATTTTTTACCCCCTGCTATGTTCTTGAACTGAAGCCCTGCAGAGAAGACCTGAGCGAAGAGAATCATTGTGTGAACTCATCCAATGAATTTTCTTCACTGGAGTTGTTCTCTCCATGAGTTCTGCATCCGAGCCAAACTAGAAGTGCTAAAATTTAGCAGACTTTCATCCACACACGCTCAGTCGCACAAGCAAAATCCACACAGCAGGAAACTTGCATTAAAATCTTTAAAAGCTATTTCCTTTCTTTTCTCAAATCCTGGTTATTAGGAAATTAATTCCAGTTGAGTTTATAGGTTAGCTGAAGGGGAAAGAAAACTAAGAGTCCTCCAAAATATCATATATATATATACCGTATATGAAACTTCTGTGGCTGCCAAGCCATGGGGAACCACACAAAAATAAGATGAACTCTCTTTAAAAGAAAACAGTTCAGGCATTGTGCTAGGAATGTGTTCTGTTGAGTAATGCATCATATAAATAGAATCAGGACACTGCTGTTTCTGAAAGGATTTACTATACATATAATATTATATCAGGAAATAGGTCTATGAAGCGGTAGAAAGCATTATTGTACCATCCTCACAAGCACTGATCCATCTGTGATGGGATAAACATTATGGAAAAGGCTAGGAGATCTGAGCATGAGGTGCTAATAGGCTGGATATTTACCAAAGCTCATTTTTCTGTCCTCTGGAGAAGCCAGCTGCTAAACAGAGATAAAGCCTGAAATTCCTCCATAATTGTTCAGACTCTGTGTCTGGTGACAGCTGTGAGTTTAGTGGATCCCTGCTACTAAGCCAAAACGAAACCAAGGAACATATTCTGCACTCTGGTTTGAGAATTTTAGGCTGCGATCCTATACACGCCTTAGCGATTGGGGGGGGATTCTTCTGAGTAGATGTGTATATGATTGCTCAGTTAAGAGTGCTTGGCATAAGATGCTTTCATGTTAAGAAACATGACTTATTCAACATCTTTATCAATAACTTGGATGATGGGCTTGAGGTCATCCTAAGCAAGTTTGCAGATGACACCAAATTGGGAGGGGTGGCTAATACATTAGGAAAAACTTCCTGACAGTAAGAGCTGTTCGGCAGTGGAATTTGCTACCAAGGAGTGTGGTGGAGTCTTCTTCTTTGGAGGTCTTTAAGCAGAGGCTTGACAGGCATATGTCAAGAATGCTTTGATGGCGTTTCCTGCTCGGCAGGGGGTTGGACTGGATGGTCCTTGTGTAGCAGGGCCTCCCAACTCTATGATTCTATGAACTTCAGCACCTTGTGTGCATGTGCCTCTAACTCCCATCAGCCCTAGACTGTCCCTTTGTGTCAGAAGCAGTTTGGTCCTGCTGGCCACATGACTCGGAAAGCTGTCTGCGGACAAACGCCGGCTCCCTTGGCCTGAAAGTGAAATGAGCGCCGCAACCCCATAGTCGCCTTTGGCTGGACTTAACCGTCCAGGGGTCCTTTACCTTTACCTTCCAATGGGCCAATTTACATGACCTCGCAGAGAGAGAGAGAGAGAGAGAGAGAGAGAGAGAGAGAGAGAGAGAGAGACCAAGTAATACAATTAAGAGAGAGGGTTTTTTTACCTGCTCTCACTTCATCTTAATGGTATGCCCTGGGTCCTACCAAAAATTACTGGGATCTTATCCCCACCACACCGACAGTAGGGAAAATCTTTGTCACCTACATCCCTCCCCCTAATTGCCAAAGAAGAGAAAGGCAAATGATTAATCCCAGCTCTTTCCACACTGTAAGAAGCAGCAGTGTTAGTAATAATAAGTAACGTCGGCAGCATGTGTTGTAAACCTAAAAGGCCAATTAATATCACCAGTTTTAGAAATCAAAAGTAATGTCAGCACCACATTTTAAATGTAAAAGATATGGTTGTTGTTTTTTAAAAGAAAAACACACATAGTACTTGGCTTTCACTTCATTCCCTAACCTACATCTCAAATATGAATAATTAAGTGTTTAAAAAAGGGATATCAAGTACATTTGAATGAACTCACAGAAAGCTGATCTACGAATCTTTATTGCTCAAATGTTTCCATAACAGAGAAGCATAAACATTATCGCAAAAGCCATTTTCTTATTGATTGACAGTAATTTCAGTGCCTGCCCGATTCTCCATTATGAAACATTAAACCTTGCAAAGTATTCATAATGAAATGATAACATTCCATCTGTCTGCAACGAGGATGTTAAGTGACAAAGCGCAAGACTTTTATTGTTAGCTGCATTGTTAACACTGTGATTCACAAACCACTTACCATCACTGTGAGTGTTGCAAGGAAGCGGTGATAAAGGATGCACAGCAAACTCCCACATTCCCTCTTCACAGTTCCAAGTTTCATAAGGAGATGGGAGAGAAATATTGCTTGGGAGAGAGGTACGAGTTTACCGATCACATGACATCCCTTCAAATTTCTATACCCATCCACCTCCAGTTCCTCTGGCTTATGTCTGGTGTACATTGCTTTCCCAGTTCTTGACTTCATCAACTCCCTTTGTTCTTACTGCTTTATTTTCTTAAGGACATAAGAAGATTCTCCCTGCAGGAACAGGCCGAAGCTAACATCTTAGCCAGAGTGGTAAACCAGATCCCTATGGGAAGCCCAAATCAGGACGTGATAGCAACAGCCTTCCTCCCCACTTATGATTCCCATTTTCTGGCATTCAGAGGCATACTGCCTTGTCCCCTATGAATTTGTGCAATCCTCTTTTAAACCCACCCAAGGTTTGGCATGAGATCAACTCCTGATCATTGGATTGGTATCCAAACTAAAGTAGCTGATACATAAGGTAAAGGTAAAGGGACCCCTGACCATTAGGTCCAGTCGTGACCGACTCTGGGGTTGCGCGCTCATCTCGCATTATTGGCCGAGGGAGCCGGCGTATAGCTTCCAGGTCATGTGGCCAGCATGACAAAGCCGCTTCTGGCAAACCAGAGCAGCACATGGAAACACCGTTTACCTTCCCGCTGTAGCGGTTCCTATTTATCTACTTGCATTTTGACGTGCTTTCGAACTGCTAGGTTGGCAGGAAGCTGATACATAGTTCCCAATTAAATCAGTGACTCGTTAAGTCAGGGGCCAGCAAACTTTTCCAGCAGGGGACTGGTCCACTGTCCCTCAGATCTTGTGGGGGGCCGGACTATATTTTGGGGGGAAAATATGAATGAATTCCTATGCCCCACAAATAACCCAGAGATGCATTTTAAATAAAAGGGCACATTCTACTCATGTAAAAAAAAAACACCAGGCAGGCCCCCACAAATAACCCAGAGATGCATTTTAAATAAAAGGGCACATTCTAAAACACACTGATTCCCGGACCGTCTGCAGGCCAGATTTAGAAGACATTTGGGCCAGATCTGGCCCCCGGGCCTTATTTTGCCTACCCATGTGTTAAGTCATGAGCAACTTATCTCATTCAACTCCAGGGCTTTTCTTCAGCTGGAACTTGCCAGAACTCCGTTCCATTATAAGAGAACAAACAAGGTGGGGTGAGTTCCAGCACCTCTTTTTCTAGAAAAATGGCACTGTTCATTTTAATGGGACCAATTTTCAACCAAGATTGCCTGGATCCAGCCCACTGCGTTTTGAATATGCCAAAGCACAATAATTAGCTGCTATTTTTTTCCCTGTTTCCTTTGGTTGAGCAGTTTCCTTCCTACTTTACTTGTATGCAAGCTGAAAAAAGAAAATTAATGTCAAAAGTATGAATTACGGGTAAATATGCTATGCTGCAGATTTCAAATACATGCTGAAGGCACTGAAGAGGTTTCTCGGGAAGGCAAAGGAAAAGAAAACAAAGTTTCTGTTTCAATTTTAACTGGTGATTTCTAGTGCTGCTTGAAATTTTGAACTCTCTGAAAGATGCAAAGAAACTATTACATTTCTGCAATCATAAAACCAACACTGACAAGAGAAACAGCTGAGATATAAAAAGATGCTGTATAAGTCTGTTTTCCAGTAGACAATTTAATACCTCTTCAGCAACTTTTGGATACAATTAATGCACTCTGCCTAATGCATGAACCTTTTCAAAACTCAAATGGTTATTTCAGTTTGAATGCACTCAAAAGCCTCTGTGCCGTAGCAAGATAAATTCAACTTTATAACTGGAAAGAAGGCTTTTCTTCACTGTGTTATAGATTTGAAGATCATAGCGACATTTATAAGAGAGAGACAGAAATGCACATTTCCTGACAAGTAGCAATAAGCAAAACTTTTCTTCTTATTTCCATAGCTTATACTATCTTACTGAAAATGCAGTTAACTCAGATTCCAGTCAGGGGAGGGGTACAGTGGCAACCAATTCCTTTCCACCTTCCCTCCCACCAAGCATATTCCAGCTACTTCCCTGACACACAAAGCACAAAGACATTCCAGTTTCTACAGTCTCTTCTCTCTTCTCTTTGGCGATCACTCATAGCTGAGTAAGATTGTCTTCCATTAACACGGTTTTAACAATGAGTACGTAAGGGACCGTGGAGGCCAATTCTGGATCCACACGTCCTTCCACAGTGGGGGCATTGGTTTCCAGGTGGAAGTTGATCATGGTGTGGATTACATGTTTCTCCCTTGCATCCTGAGATCGAGTGTCTTCAAAGCCCATGACACCTTTGGCAAGGGCTATTCTCCAACTGGAGCGCTCGCAGGCCAGTGTTTCCCAGTTGTCACTGTTTATACTACAATTTTAAAGATTTGCCTTGAGACAGTCTTTAAACCTCTTTTGTTGACCACCAGCATTATGCTTTTCATTTTTAAGTTCAGAATAGAGTAGTTGCTTTGGAAGACAATCATCAGGCATACACACAACATGACCAGTCCAACGAAGCTGATGTTGAAGAATCATTGTTTCAACACTGGTGACCTTTGTTTCTTCCAGTACACTGATATTAGTTTGCCTGTCTTCCCAAGTGATGTGTAAAAATTTTCGGAGACACTGTTGATGGAATCTTTCGAGGAGTTGGAGATGGTGTTTATAAGTGGCCCTTGTTTCACAAGCATATAGTAAGGTTGGTAGTACAATAGCTTTGTAAACAAGCATTTTAGTTTCCCTGCGAATATCCCAGTCCTCAAACACTCTGCACTTCAATCGGGAGAAAGCCGCACTCGCAGAGCTCAGGCAATGCTGGATTTCGGCATCAATGTTGGCCCTTGTGGAAAGGTAACTGCCTAGGTAGGAGAAGTGATCAACATTTTCCAACGTTACACCACTGAGCTGGATTTGTGGCGCTGCACAGGGGTTATTTTGCACTTTGGTTTTTTGGATGTTAAGTGATAGGCCAAGCTTTTCGTAAGCTTCTGCAAAGATATTTAGGATGGTTTGGAGGTCATCCTCTGAGCGTGCACACACTACATTGTCATCAGCATACTGAAGCTCTATGACGGAAGTTATGGTAACCTTACTAAGTTTCCACAGTGCCTGATGTCTGACTGTCTGCTACACAGGGCTGGTGTGAACATTGGGCAGAGGGAAGCAACCGCCACAGACAGCAGTTGTGGAAGGGCATCAGCAGCACTTGACTGTTCCCCTCTGTTGGAGGAAAATGTCTTGGGCCAGCTCTGCTGCTACATAGGAATGCAGGAAGCAGCCTTATATTGAGTCAATTCATTGATCTGTTTAGCTCAGTAATGCCTACAATGATTGACAGTAGCTCATACCCTCCAACATTTCTCCGATGAAAATACGGATGTCCTGTTCAATAATAATAATAATACAGTAGCACCTTGGCTTACGTAACCCTCTGGTTATGTAAACTTCACATTGCGAAAGCTGCAAACCCGGAAGTATCGGACCGGGTTTCGCCCCCCACCCCCGCACATGAGCAGAAGCAGTCTACCGCTGTGCACATGTGCAGAACAGTGATCCTCGGGTTGTGGAAACCTTGGGATCCAGCCGGACCTCTGGAATGGATCTCGTTCGCAACCGAAGTACCACTGTATTTATTATTTATACCCCACCCACCCCATACCCCATCCAACCTGTGTTGCCCAAGCCACTCAGGGCATCTTCCAACATATATAAAAACATTTAAAAAACCTATACAGGGCTGCCTTCAGGTCCTTTCTAAAGGTTGTATAGATACTTATCTCCTTGGCTTCTTTTTTTGGGGGGGGGGAGAGGCTTAGTCACATGACCCAGAAGCTGTCCGTGGACAAACACCGGCTCCCTCGGCCTATAGAGCGAGATGAGCGCCGCAACGCCAGAGTCGTCCACGACTGGACCTAATGGTCAGGGGTACCTTAACCTTTAAAGAAAAGCAGAGCATTCTGGGATCAAATCTGAAACTGGGACAACTTCTGTAAATCCAGGACTGTCCCTCATAGGATGTCAGACAGGTCTCTCTCCAAGCCTTACCCAAAAATGTCAGCGATTGAACCTGTTGTATCACTGAGCTTTGTCCCATAGCATGTAGCAGCATTGGGGTTAGGTGTCAGAGGGAGGGCGAGGGGGGGAGAGAGAGATCCTTCTTTTCCTGCTTCAGTGATTGGTCCCTGCCTTTCCTGTCTCAGCCAAAACTTGCTGCTGCTCCAGTTATGGGAAGAGCAAAGAAGAAATTTCCCCACCACAGGAGAATGAGGAAGGTGTGGAGATGGGTCCATTGGAGAGGGGTTTGGGGATACTTGGAGCCAAGTGGGTGGGAATGAGAGAGGAAGACCAGAGGCATGAAAGAGGACAGACTGATATTATTCTCCAGGTTTTAATCAAATCTGAGCTAGAGAATAATTTGGGATATTTGTACAATCCTTGCTTCTTATTTACAAGTGATAGTTGCTAGCAGAACTTCAGCCTACCTCACATAAGGCCAGCGGTTCATAATCTCACTGTGGCTGATTAGCAATTATTGGTATATTGGATATGAAATCATTTGAACGTTCTGAAATGTTACAGGAATAGAAACGTTAAGGATTATAGATAAAGTGAACTGTAGGAAAGAAGCAAGCTTCTGGAAATGAGTTCGCATGTTGCAGGCGGAAGTATTTTAGTTCCCAATGGGAACATGCCTTAAAAATCTTAAGAGCTGCCATAACTCCCACCACCACCGCTACTTATGGTATCTTAACGAAAGGTGTCAATTCACCCAAATGTTATCTCTCTGCGATAAAGTCTATATTTACAAACTGGATTCCAGCA
Organism: Zootoca vivipara; assembly: GCF_965207765.1. Taxonomy (NCBI): domain Eukaryota; kingdom Metazoa; phylum Chordata; class Lepidosauria; order Squamata; family Lacertidae; genus Zootoca; species Zootoca vivipara. The sequence goes on along the minus strand of NC_142590.1, from coordinate 11,523,290 downwards.
GGGAAGTATTTAGCACATATGTCTCTCAAAGACCCTGGTGGGTAGTAAATCTATTTCCTCTTTTGTGGAGCTCCAGCTACACCAAGCTAATAGTTGTTTTTAAGGGAAACAAGGTAGGGCAAAAAAGGGAGATGCCACTGTTTATATAAGGTGTATTAGAAGCATTTTTTTTGTACAATTGATTAGAAGATTGCCATCAAAAAAGGAGCAGGCAAGTATGCACAAAAAGTCCAAATTCTTTCTGCGGAGAAAAGCATTATCTGATTAGACTCAACTATTCAAAACAGGCTCAGCTCAGCTTGTAGACAAGTAATGCAATGTTAACACCCCACCTGACTGCAGAGCATTGGGACCAGGTGTCAATAAACAGGAAAGGTTGGGGAAACAGGTGTTTCAATGGTGGAATGGAAGCAGTCCTTACATGCTGAGTAGTACACACAAAACTCACATATTATTCGCTTGAAGTTTATAATGTTGTGTTTTGGGGTGTTTTTTTGTTACCATCAGAAGGTTAGAAACTCCTGTGAAAACTCTAGCCACCATATTCTACTTCAGACATGTAATAAGCACACCTACTTCAGAGTAAGTCCCAGTGTATTTGGTGGAGTATTTCTGAATAGGACAGAACTCTGCCATAACTTCAAAATAAAAAAGTGAGCAGAAGTATCTTGTGGCAGCACCTCTGTGAGATTCTTGATTGGCAAGACTGATGATCAGGTTACCCCCAGTATTTAGCAGAGCTGTATAGTTATGTATTATGAAATAATATTGGGGAACACTGGGTATTAAGAGTGCTAACATAAATCATATACCCAGTGGCCCTTCAAAGTACGCTGCACACAGAGTATATAGAAAAACAAAATACGCAAACAGAAATTGACTTGGCTAAAATACACCACCAAGAGTTTAAAGACCAACCTAGCATGAAACCCCTGACTAGCAGTATACTGTTTAAAGTATACAGATGAAAAACAAAAGGTTGGCTTTCTTTAACAGAAGAACAAACTGACTCGGAAGAGACTTTAAACTAAAGATAAACACTCTCTCTCCCAGCAACTTTACATACCCACATTCCAACCCTTCAAACCTCCCACCATACTCCAACACAACTACCACACAAAATGCTTTCCAACAGAGCCTTATATACAAGTAGTAGAGCCCACACCTGTGAGCAATTAAATAGAGATTACTGGTACCTGTTTTTCTTAAACAGACAGTATTGACATTAGACCGGCTCAAAAGCAACTTTGAATATTCAAGAAAACCAACATTATGGTTAATCACTGGAGGAAGAGACAGATGTTTTCAACTATTGACATTCATGTGCAGTGGCACCAATTTAGCTCTAGTAGTTTCATTACTATTTCCAATCCCCTTTGACATTCCTTGCAAAAATGGTTGGGGGTTTGCTTAAATTGCCTTCAGTTGCATACCCTCCAACATGCTGTTGTGGAAAACTGGGGCATCTTCACGATCCTGGATGGAATCACTCATGAGTAAGATTGAAGGCACAAGGAGAAGGGGATGAGGGACGACAGAGGACGAGATAGTTGGACAGTGTTCTCAACATGAGTCTGACCAAACTGTGGGAGGCAGTGGAAGACAGGAGTGCCTGGCGTGCTCTGGTCCATGGGATCATGAAGAGTCAGACACGACTAAACAACTAAACAACAACAAAATGGATGGAATCACTCAAGTAAAGGGAAGTAACAACAAGGAAGGGGAAATGGTGCTGAAAAAGCAGAAACCAATTGACGATCCAGTCTACTTGTAGGACTGCAGCCCAACCCAATTTGTAGAATAAATTGTGCTTCAAAGAAATGTAATCTGAATCCTGAAATAATGTTCATAGGGGGAGGGCTGATTCATGTTTATATTTATACCTGAACCAATATTACTATTGTGAAACAGTAAAAAATAATCCAAGCTTCACCCAGTTTAGGATGAAGATGGGGTGGAGTTAGAGAAATTAACCAAACCCCTAGTTTTAACCTTGAAAGTGGGAGACTTTCGATGTTGCATTCCTTCCCACCCCCCTCTCCCCATCATCTCTGAAATGGTGGCATTAGCACAGTTTCAACAAATTACTGTATTTGCACTTCTTTCACTACAAATCAACACAAGGGTAACAAAAGAGCTCTCTTCCCCATTCAGTTTTTCCTGCATCTACTTTTTAAATAATAATAATAATAATAAAAAATCACAGTAACAGGGTCGTTTTCCAGTGCTATAATTCTTACCTCATTGAACGCTGAAGTGTTACTGTCTTGTGAATCTTTTGTGAGAGGAAAAGTGTGTGTGTGTGTGTGTGTGTGTGTGTGTAACTACCCTTTCTTTTGCAATACGAATGAGCACAAAGCACTTATAGAGTCAATCCAGAAAAGTGAAGAATCACTTGGTTTTTTATACAAGATGCTGGAAAAAAGGGGAAATAGTTTTTGTCCTATTGCTGTAATACAATGGTCTTTCTACACCGTCCTCCATTCCCTGGTTGTACTGCCTCTTATTCACGATAGTGTGGATATAGAATGCACGGCAGAACTGTGACACCAAAAAAAAGATTCCAGCTTCCTTTCCCCACAACCATAATACAAAGGCTGCTTGGCCTTTTCCTCAGCTGCTATTTGTATAAAAAGAACATGCAGGTCCAATGCATTCATGTGGTTAATACGTGTTTACTTTGACAGTTATTTCATCTGCAAAAGAGCAACCCTCTGTTACTTGGATCAGGGCTTTCATTGTGGTGGAGTCAATACTGAATGGTGACTACCACCACTCACTGAACTACTTTCAAGTTAACCATAATTGTTTGGGGCTGACTTAGATGATGGGCTTGAGGGCATCCTGAGCAAGTTCGCAGATGACACAAAATTGGGAGGGGTGGCTAATACCCCAGAGGGTGGGATCACTCTTCAAAATGACCTTCACAGATTAGACAACTGGGCCATAGCAAACAGGATGAATTTTAACAAGGAGAAACGTAAAGTACTACACTTGGGCAAAAATAATAATGAAAGGCACAAATAAAGGATGGGAGACACCTGGCTTGAGAGCAGTACATGTGAAAAGGATCTAGGAGTCTTGGTAGACCACAAACTTGACATGAGTCAGCAGTGTGATGCAGCAGCTAAAGAAGCCAATGAAATTATGGGCTGCATCAATAGGAGTATAGCATCTAGATCAAGGGAAGTAATAGTACCACTGTACTGGTCAGACCTCACCTGGAGTATTGTGTCCAGTTCTGGGCACCACAGTTCAAGAAGGATACTGACAAGCTGGAACGTGTCCAGAAGAGGGCAACCAAAATGGTCAAAGGCCTGGAAACAATGCCTTATGAGGAACGGCTTAGGGAGCTGGGTATGTTTAGCCTGGAGAAGAGAAGGTTAAGGGGTGATATGATAGCCATGTTCAAATATATAAAATGATGTCACATAGAGGAGGGAGAAAGGTTGTTTTCTGCTGCTCCAGAGAAGCGGACACAGAGCAATGGATTCAAACTACAAGAAAGAAGATTCCACCTAAACATTAGGAAGAACTTCCTGACAGTAAGAGCTGTTCGGCAGTGGAATTTGCTGCCAAGGAGTGTGGTGGAGTCTCCTTCTTTGGAGGTCTTTAAGCAGAGGCTTGACAGGTATATGTCAAGAATGCTTTGATGGTGTTTCCTGCTTGGCAGGGGGTTAGAGTGGTTGGCCCTTGTGGTCTCTTCCAACTCTATGATTCTATTGTCCAGTAGCACCTTAGAGACCAACTAAGTTTGTTCTGGGTATAAGCTCTCGTGTGCATGCACAGAACAAACTTAGTTGGCTAAAGCCAATAAATTAATAAATGGTAGGATTTTGATTTATTGGGATATGGATCAAAGTACAAGCTGCAGAACTGTGCCAGACAAGGAATCACTGGCCTGGCTTATGCAAAATAGTCCGGTTGGCCTAGTGAAAAGCAAATCTGTTAACATGACAAAAGGTGTTGATGGGCCATCTGAGAGCAATCCTTTGGCCTGGGGAGACAAATGTTGCCAAGGAGATTGGGGTGTGTGTGTTTGAGGTGATAGGAAAAAGGGAGTCTTGAGCAAGTGTTGCTGGGAAGAAGGAGGAAGAGAAAAGACTGGGATCCATTTTGGGCAGGCTGGCTGAAGACAAGCTGGGAGAGATGCCTCAGATTCTATGGCTGCACTGCTGTGGGGGAGAAGCCCCTCTTAAAATGACCATGCTGTAAGATCTGGACTCCCTCCATTCAGACTGAAGGTGTAAATAGGTGAATAAACCAAGTTTCTTAAAGCTATGACAGTCTCTGCCATTGCTTAATTCTCCAAAGAAACATGGGTAAGTGCCTGGAATCCCATGGACTCTTGCCACCGCTCAGCAGAGAGAGGGGGAGGCACCCAATTTTGGTAGCAATAGCTATTTTAGTGTTTTGATGCTCTTTTTTATATTTAGGTTGCAATCCTACTCTTACATGGGAATAAGTCCCAAGGATTGCACTGTTAATTATGATATGGTACACAGAAGAAAAACAGGCTCTTCAGGGTTTTTGTTCTTTTTTTTAAAAAAAAATACCCATAACTGTCTCTGAATTAAACACACACACACACACACACACACACACACACACACGAAAATGCTTTATAGAGGCAGGGGAACAACCCATCAATCTTGAACCTTTTTCTATAAACTAGAGTGGGCAATAAGAGAAAAGGTACAGAGACCTGTGTTGCTTGGGTGAGATTACATCCAATTATAATTTCATTTTAGATTTCAGAATGACATTTGTGAAAACTGGGTCCTTCAAGTGGAACTGTTGTTCTACAAACAAAGATACGGTTCAAGGACATCATCCAAAACAACAACAACAGAATTATTGCACATTGTTCTTGTTTTATAATTATTTGATGCCACAGGATTACATTATTATTATTTTTTGTACTCAGCATTTAGCATAGAAAAATAAAAATAAACAACAGGCTAATATTTGTCGGGAGATAATTAATTCTGAGGGACTCGCACTGCAACTCATTAAAAGGGAGCAGATTGATGGCATCTGTTGAACATTAAAGCAGATATCCCCCAAAGCAAAGCTTTTATACTTTGATCCTTTTCTCCCCCAATCAACCACTGCAAGAGGGGGAAATGAAGAATGACATCTACACCAAAGAGATGCCATGAAATATAAACACTTTGAGTCCAAAATATGAGCAGGTGGTTCATACACTCTTTGTATTCTCCCTTCATAATTTCAAAATGGTTTGCCTTCCTGGTAGCATGAAGATGAGCAAGGAGAGCAATTTTTCATGCAAATGCTCCAATTAGGTCTCAGAATAATTCAGGAGAATAATCCATTGTGGATTATCATCCTCTCCCTGCCACCAATAATCTAGTGCAGGTTTCTGTTTTGCCAATAGGTTTGGGGGGAGAACTTTGAATTGAACAATTTTTATTAAATTTCCCAATTACAAACCAATTATATCATATCAATTATTCCAAATTATACAAATACATATCAATTAAACCAAATATTATACCAAATCACTTTTTTTTTACTTCCCATGCTTCAAAATCTGGGGATTCTGAATAATGATACTTGCTGCCACCCTAGTCCAAATTTCAATCTTATCATTATAGTCCTTTATATTCCCAATCTTTCCCAACAGTTCTTTCTTGTTATTATCTTCCTCTTTGTCACAGCTTCTGAGATAAATATCAAGCGAGATTTAACACAAAGTCACTCTTCCTGTGTGGATTTTTATGTCCAGTCCAACCTCCCCTGGGGGAGAACTTTGAATTGGGTCATATTTAAAAGGTAGGCCTAAGAAATCCAAAAATTTTGAAACGATATATGAACTAAAATGTGGCCATCCTTTGAAATTCACACTTCTCTGAATTTTGCAGTGCAGTTCAGCAGCAAAGTAATGCGTATAAATAAGTGTAAACTAGGGCAAAGTGTGCATAAACATGCATCTGTTAGTGAAAATAAAATTCAAAATATGCATTACATTTGCTTTTGCTCAAATGTGTGCTTGTGTGGCATACAAAACTTGTTTACTATGAGAAAGTCACATTAAAATGCTGGTGGATTTTTAGGAATAGTTTTTTAAAGCAAATTGCTGCAGAAAAGTGGAGAATTGCATTTAATATTGGGAAAGTGAGTAACCGACAGAACTGAAATTGCAGGTCCATCCATCCCTGTTTGCTAGTTTGGGGTTTTATTCCTCTAGGACAGTCTTCATTAACCAGGTGTCCCTCAGATGTTCTAGACTACAACTCCCATCTGCCCCAGCCATCATGGAATTGTAGACCAAAACATCTGGAGGGCACCAGTTCGCCAAAGCTCTCCTAGCATCTGCCCAAGGTCAGATTTACCTCTTCTGACATGCAAAACTAATGTTACATCAGATTTTGGTTGACTTGGCTTACTGCAACTACTGAAAGCAAAGCATAGCATGAACCTTTGTGGGGAAGAAACAGGTTGATGATCAAATCATACCTTTTGCTAAATGCATAGCATGAAACTGTGCCTGTGTTTATTCTCATTTAATTACAGGCGTGGAGAACAATTCCACCCATTTATCCTAGGAGTGAAGAACCTCTTGCCTTTCCAGTGCAATTGCATAGCTGCCAAGTTATCCCTTTTTTAAAGGGATTTTCCATTATGCTGAATAGGCTTCCTCGCGAGAAAAGGGAAAACTTGGCAGCTATGCAATTGGAATCCATCTCCATGCCCAGTAGTCAGGCATGATGGGAATATAGTCTGGCAGCAACTGGAAGGGGGGGTCAGAGGTTCCCCATTCCTGGTTTAACCCTTCTGCAACAATAAACATTGCTTTCCATAGCCTGATGTGGCTAGGAGGCTTAGAAGAAGAGGTGCTGTTGTGAGAATGCATATTAGAAAAAAGCCAAAGAATTTGCATGCTTTTCAGGGAAACCTTGTTTTTCTGGTTTGTTTTTGGAGCAAATTTAACAGCATTTTTACCCGTCAAAGTTGAATAGCCCCCCCCCCCATTTTGGACAGCTTTGCTCATGAGTGACCTAGAAAGATAAACTAAGAACACTTCATTTTCCATTAGCTGAAACCCAGCTTTCATTATGTGCTGCATGTTGCTGGTTTCTTTGTCAAGGTTATCAGCTCTTTGAAACAATGGCGTGGCAAACCGTTTAATTGCCTTTCCCCACAACCTGCTCAAGTTGAAGAGTTTGAAGTGGGCTTTGTGCAGTTCCAGAACTCCATTTAAATCCAGGTCTAATTAAAGCATTATGTGAATAAAATGCAGGTTGTCCTTGTCAAAGCTTGATTAAGGTGACCATAGAATGCCCTTAAGTAACCAGTGATGTAAATGGATTCTAAAACTTCTGTCACAGTTGCCTGAAGGAGGTGGTCTGAGACTTCTAGAATAAGATGACAAAGCAATAGAGGAAAAAAAAATAGGCGAGACAAATCCAGAAAATGCCAAAATCAGGCCTGGCTCCAGGTTTTGGAGAGCCTGGGGTAAGATGCCAGTGATAGACCATACTCCTTAAGCAACAAAGCCTGTGATAATGATATCTCTCTCTATATTATATTGGTTTTTAAACAAATAAAATAACGATTAAACACTTATCCAGCAGTACGTTTCCGAGCACAATTCAAAGTGTTGGTGCTGACCTTTAAACCCCTAAACAACCTTGGCCCAGTATACCTGAAGGAGAGTCTCTGCCCCCATCATTCAGCTTGGACACTGAGGTCCAGCTCCGAGGCCTTCTGGCTGTTCCCTCAGTGCGAGAAGTGAGGTTACAGGGAACCCAGCAGAGGGCCTTCTCGGTAGTGGCACCCACCCAGTGGAACACCCTCCCATCAGATGTCAAGGAAATAAACAACTATCTGACTTTTAGAAGACATCTGAAGGCATCCGTTTAGGGAAGTTTTTTATGTTTGATGTTTTATCACATTTTTCATATTCTGTTGTGAGGTGCCCAGAGTGGCTGGGGAAACCCAGCAAGATAGGTGGGGTATAAATAAATTATTATTATTATTATTATTATTATTATTATTATTATTATTATTACAGAATTCAGAGAAAGGGCTTGGCCTTTATTTGCAGATATAATGGAGAACACTCCAAGTTTTTAACATAGGGGCATTCCCTACAAACATGAATAAATGAACCAAGCTTTCAACAGCCCTTTCAACATAAAGGGGGAAAGGGAGGGATAATTTTTTGCCAGCCTGCTATCCCCAGTGACACTCCATGCTCACTCAGGGAGCCAACAGGTTAAAGGGGGGGGTGGAATAGGAAGCAGTGAAGATGAGGAGGTAGAGAAGTCGTCCTAGTTGCTGCCCAAAGGGAGAAGACAGGTAGCAGGTGACTGAACACTTCTTCATCTCATTTTCATTGCTGTTGTTGCTTCTCCACTGAAGCACGTGGAAATGATGGTGAGAAAAAGCAACAGTATAGAACTGTGACTGATGCTGGGTCCTTGCAGCATGTTGAGGCCTGGCTGCTGCCCAAGGATGCTTTCGCAGCCATGTCTATTCCCATGAGTATAACATATTAGTGTGTCTCTGTGTGATGAATTCCTTTCAGCATTATTTCTGTCTCTTTGGCAGCTGATAATGTTGGAATCTAGGGACGTGGGTGGCGCTGTGGTCGAAACCACTGAGCCTAGGTCTTGCCGATTGGAAGGTCAGAGGTTCAAATCCCCACGACGGGATGAGCTCCCATTGCTCGGTCCCAGCTCCTGCCAACCTAGCAGTTCGAAAGCACACCAGTGCAAGTAGATAAACAGGTATCGCTCCGGCAGGAAGGTAAACGGAGTTTCCGTGCACTGCTCTGGTTTCTCCAGAAGCGGCTTAGTCATGCTGGCCACATGACCCGGAAAAAATGTCTGTGGACAAACACAGGCTCCCTCAGCCACTAAAGCAAGATGAGCGCCACAATCCCAGAGTCGTTCACAACTGGACTTAACTGTCAGGGGTCCTTTACCTTTACCTTTTAAATGTTGGGATCTAGGCAAAAATCTGTAGCAAACCCAAAATTCTGTAGCAAAGCCCACATTCCCTCCCTCCCTCTCTCTCCCTCTCTCTCCCTCTCCCTTTCTCTCTCATTGAAAGGCAAGGGTTTAAAGCTACACAAACAAAATGGTGACCTCAAATAACAATTCTTGTGCAAAACTTTCTTCGTGGAAGGCCACCTGCTTTCCCCCACCCCTTTTAAATGTCTCAAATACTGGAATAGAAATAGCACATAAAAACAAACCCCAACAGCTTTTCAAAAATAGTCATTATGGAAAATGTCGCCCAACCTACTACAAAGCTTTCCATTCAGGGGAATGTACTGAGCTCAAGTGCCATACATAATTGCCTACCACACTGCCTGTATTTTAAGTGTAGGCTACTGATTGGGAGTACAAAGGGAGCCCATCAAAACAGAATTCAGTAGAACAACTCATAACTCACAGTGCTGTGGATGAACGCCTCTGCAGATCTTGGAGAGAAGAAAGATTAAAGGTTGGCAACCATAGTAAGGTGCCAGAATGAGAACCATTAAGAGACATCTAACACAACCCCACAAAGAGAGGGAAGAATCAAGGACAACAAGTGTTCACCACTGATTAAACTGAAGTGGGACTGAAGATGTTAAGCAATCACCATCATAACAGCTACTGCCCGGGAGCTGTTGAAAGCTCTTTGTGAATTAGGAAGCAGCTTCTTGTTCATTCTCAATTACTGATTCATCCAGGGAGGGTTGGAATCATAGAATCATAGAGTTGGAAGGGAACCCGAGGGTCATATAGTCCAATGCCCTTCAATACAGGAATCTTAACTCTTCTTGTCTTTCTCTTCTTCTTCTTCTTTGGCGATCACTCGTAGCTGAGTAAGATTGCCTTCCATAAACACATTTTTGGGATTAGGGATGGGTTTTTGGAAGATGCCTGTGTGTGAATTTGTTTTGTATGTGTGTAGATCAGTGCAGGCTGACCAACGTACAGTCTTCACAGTAAGGCTCTGTTCCGATGGCATGAGTTAGGAATCTCAGCTAGACTCATACATGACAGATGACTGTCCAACCTCTGCTTAAAAACCTCCAAGGAAGGAGAGCCCATCACCTACTGTGATGTCTGTTCCACTGTTGAACCATTCTCACTGTCAGAAAGTTCTTCCTGTTGTATAGTTAGAATCTCCTTTCTAGATATACTCACTGAAGAGTCTGCTTATCAGAATTGTTCCAGCCAAGAGAGTCCACTGTGCTTACACTAGTGTGACCAAGAAAGAGAAGCAGTGGCAGAGCTTTGTAATAAGGAGAAAGCTTCTTAATGGACTAATCAAGACCTTAATGGACTAATTAGTCCCTTTTGCCTGGGACTAATTTCACGCTCCCCTTAAACTCCACAGTATTCAGTGTCCATGCCTTTATTTGTTCCATATAAATGACTGGTGACCAAATGTGGTTCTTGGAGGGTTGTTGCCATATAAATGACTGGTGACCAAATGTGGTTCTTGGAGGGTTGTTGCCACAAGGATGAAACCAAAGTATTTCTCCACTTCCAATGCCACACCCTTCTCCATTGCTTTAGCTTTGCTGGAATGTGTCCATGTATGTGTGTTTTGCATGGCTGGAATATAACCTACTGGCTACAAGGTAACAGTTGCATCCGTTGCAATGCAGATGTGCCTTTCAGCGCTGCTCAAAGGTATGTGGGGGGTAGGGATTTGGTGGAGAAAACTGTGTGCTTTAGTTTTATTTAAGGTTCATGTTGTGTGTGTGGTTCCTCGGGTTACAAGTGCCTCAGGTTACAAACACTTCGGGTTACACACTCCGCTAACCCAGAAGTAGTACAGTCAAACCTCGGTTTAAGTACGCCTCGGTTTGAGTATTTTCAGTTTAAGTACTCCACGGACCTGTCTGGAACGGATTAATCCACTTTCCATTACTTTCAATGGGAAAGTTCACTTCAGGTTAAGTACGCTTCAGGTTAAGTACAGACTTCCTGAACCAATTACACTCATACCTCGGGTTAAGTACGCTTCAGGTTGAGTACTCCGCGGACCCGTCTGGAACAGATTAATCCACTTTCTATTACTTTCAATGGGAAAGTTCGCTTCAGGTTAAGTACGCTTCAGGTTGAGTACTCCGCGGACCCATCTGGAACAGATGAATCCACTTTCCATTATGGGAAAGTTCGCTTCAGGTTAAGTATGATTCAGGTTAAGTACAGACTTCCGGAACCAATTGTGTTTGTAAACCGAGGTACCACTGTACCTCAGGTTAAGAACTTTACCTCAGGATGAGAACATAAATCGTGCGGTGGCAGCGGGAGGCCCCATTAGCTAAAGTGGGACCACAGGTTAAGAATAGGGTTGCCAGACTCAATAAGGACAGGATTTCGGTGCCTTTAATTGCCCTGCTCTCTTTTGAGTCTGGAAACCTTAAAGAGAAACCAGCAGACCCTTTGCTTGGATATTAAACAAACGGTCTGCTGGTTTCTCTTTAAGGTTTCCAGACTCAAAAGAGAGCAGGGCAATTAAAGGCACATAAGTCCTGTCCTCTATTGAGTCTGGCAACCCTAGTTAAGAATGATTTCAGGTTAAGAACTGACCTCCGGAACGAATTAAGTGCGTAACCAGAGGTACCACTGTATGTTTTTAAAGAGAGCCAGTGTGGTGTAGTAGTTAAGAGCGGTAGACTTGTTATCTGGGGAACCGGGTTCGCGTCTCCGCTCCTCCACATGCAGCTGCTGGGTGACCTTGGGCTAGTCACACTTCTCTGAAGTCTCTCAGCCCCACCCACCTCACAGAGTGTTTGTTGTGGAGGAGGAAGGGAAAGGAGATTGTTAGCAGCTTTGAGACTCCTTCGGGTAGTGATAAAGCGGGATATCAAATCCAAACTCTTTTCTTCTCTTCTTACTCAGAAATAAACCCGTCTGGCTGCAAGGGAGGAGAGGGTGTCCTGTTTTAAGATTTAAGTGCCCTATATGAAATTGCTGGTTTTTATTCTGGTCCTGGTCTGTGGGTGCTTGGGTGGTTTGTGCGTGTGCTCGGTCCTATTGAAATGACCTAAATGTTTCTTTATTCCCAGATTAGCGTTGGAATGCCCCATTTTTCTTCTAGGACCCAGGAATGCTCCCATTACTTCTTACCAATGGAGTGTGTGATTTCTAGCTTATGTGAGAGCAGCACCATAGAAAGGGCGGCCCTTTTGGGAGCACTGCAGTAGCCTCAATGACCCCCCACCGCTTCTTGCTCATGTGCATGCTCCCCCCTCTCTCTTTACAGCTTTTACATCACTGTTCATCAGCTGATCTTTGTCCTGTGATCAGCTTTCTCTGAGACCAAGACTTGATTGGTTAGTGTTGGATTTCCTAGCCAGGTTAAATGGCGGTGATAGGAGGCGCCACATTTAGTGGTGCGCCTCATGTGCCCAAATGTCTTGGTTCTGGTCCTGCTTTGGTACATTAGCTTATGATCTGGGGTGGGGTGGGGGCAAAGGTTAGTGAGCATGATTTCTTCAGGAGGGGAGAAGAAGGGGAAGAAATTAAAACTAACTCCCATGCCCTACCGTTATAAGGGAGAGAATAAAATTTGGCAATCATCAGGGTTTTTTTTTCCTTCTTCTTTTCCCTCGGAGAGAAGAAAGTGAAAAGCAATTATGTTGCTTGGGCTACAACATTAACTTAAATTAACAGGGAAAACATTTAAAAAACTAATCTAAGTTCCATAAATGCTTTGCCATCTTGCAAATATAAAACTGAAGTGGGTGGGTGGGGGAAATAAAGTGCTCTCCCCCCCCACTTAGTGTAATAATGCACTTCAGTTAAAGACAGATAAAAGGGGTGTGGGAGAATGTACAATGGTGCCGTCAAGAGGATTCAAAACTTGGCTGTGTAACATTTTAATCACACGTGTGCACACTCACATACTCACCAGGAAGAGGATAGCTAGCTTACAGTTTTCTCTAAACTAAGAATTACATGGATTATTCAATCTACATTTAAGTCCTATTGGAATCATAGAATTGTAGAGTTGGAAGGGACTTCAAGGGTCATCAAGTCCAACCCCCTGCAATGCAGGAATCTTTTGCCCAATGTGGGATTTGAACCCATGACCCTGAGATTAAGTTTCTCATGTTCAACCAACATACCAGAGCATGTACCACACTGGCGAGACAATGCATGGACAGGTAAGAAGGTAAAAGGTAAAAAAGCCTAGACGGTTAAGTCCAGCGACTTTGGGGTTGCGGCGCTCATCTCGCTTTCAGGCCAAAGGAGCCGTGTTTGTCCACAGACAGCTTTCCGGGTCATGTGACCAGCAGGACTAAACCACTTCTGGCGCAACAGAACACCATGATGGAAGCCAGAGCGCACAGAAATGCTGTTTACCTTCCCGCCACAGTGGTACCTATTTATCTACTTGCACTGGTGTGCTTTCGAACTGCTATGTTGGCAGGACCTGGGACAGAGCAACAGGAGCTCACCCAGTTGTGAGGATTCGAAGAGCCGATCTTCTGCTTGGCAAGCTCAAGGGGCTCAGTGGTTTAGAGCACAGTGCCACCCGCACCCTATGGGCAGGTAGGGTCTCGGTGAGAACAGAATGCTCAACTAAATGGGGCACTGGCCTGATCCAGCAGGCTTTTCTCATGCTTTTGTTCGCGTTAACTACAATGGGCAATGGAAAAGCCATAATTGTTTCTCTTTTGTAGCTGCACTGCAGAAGATCTAGCACACGAGTATACATTTGACTATGGAAATGTGTGATGGGGCCATCGGCATGAGTCAAAATTGCTGCTTCTCTTTATTTATATAGCAGGGAAACAATGCAGAAGAGACATGAAGTCACGTGGCTTCATTCACATGGGGAACTGTCACAACAGGCAAACCTGCAAAAATCCTCAACCACAAGCAATTTACTATCCCAGCAGTTAGGCTTCCCTCCCCTTTTTGTCTTGCTTATTACTGAAGCAATTTGCATCAGGATGAGAGCCTTTTCCACCAGCTCATATTTTTGCTTCTCCTGCTGCTTGATCCTGCCACGGAAGCCTAATTTTCTCACATTGATACCTGCCTGTTGCCATAGAAAAGAGATAATGTCTCAGAATTGACACTGCAACTTTATGACTGCATAGAAAAGGTATGTTTTAGTGCTAAGCAGCCTTGCTTTGAAACAGGAATCTGATAGTTTTGCTTTGAAACAATATCTGATAGTTAAGGGCGGGGAGAAAAATCAGGGTGTTGTGTGAAAATTAAGCCAATTATCCATATAGGCAATAATACTCATACTCCAAAGTCTTTTTTTTTTTTTGAATACCATAGAGGCACAGTGCAAACACATGCAAGTGTGCTCGGAAGTAGGGATGGGGAGAACATTGAGCCTGTTTGCATTTTAATGAGAAACCATCTAATTCACACGTCTCAATCCAATATGCTGTGTGTGGGCCTCTCTAAATAAATGTAGAATGATGAATAAATAACTTGGCTGATAGCCCTTATTCAGCTCAATTCCATGGCTACAAAAAAAATCTTATCTCCTTTTCTATGACTCCTGCGCTTTCCCATCCTTCAGCTTCCAGATAATGGGACCACTGCTGTCTTAGCATGCTGGGAATTTCAGCCTATGGACCAGAGTATGGAAACCCTATAGGGACAAATTTCTTAATGCAAACGAGGGAATGAGCTGCAGCTATCAGGACACAACACTTCCTGGCACCTCTTTGCACTCTTGCAGTTGGTCTAAAACTGCTTGCTTATTTGTTTCCCCTGCTTATTTTGAGTCTCCAATGAAAGTGGTTTGATTACCTAGCACTTGTGAATGTGTTTGGAAAGGGTACAGTTCTGTTCCAAGACTTCAGGCTATGCAGTTGACATACACGCTGTCTCACCAACACAACAATTAGAGATCCAATTGACTAGTTTTTTTTCCCTGCGCCAACTTCCCCCTGCAAGTTAATTGTGTGATGCTTTTTTTGTAACATTGCAATAATTTAATAATTGCTTTCAAAGCAATTATCTTTCCTAAGGGGAAAACAAAGCACAACAAAAAAGATCACAGATAGTAAACGGCAGCTTGGCTTCTTCTACAATGGCCTGCTTGAGGATTCACATGGGCAATTTGAAAGGGGGTTGTCACTTGATCAGTTTACAATCTTCCCACCTTAGTACTTGTTAGGCCTCTTCAGTCACATAAGGGATAGAGCAGGAATGAGCATGCTGCCCCTGCCCCTCCTACTATGCCAGTTGCTGCTTCCCTCAATGAAATGAGGGCTATTGTTTGCAGCAGGGAGCCTGCCATCCTGATTGTGCCCTACTTGGGCAGAGAAGGCTCCCCACTACAGGCATTCCACCCCTCGTGCATGGAGGTTGGTGCAGACCGCAGTGAGGCTGTGACAAAGGGGACAAGACCAATGGGCTCATCGCAGCAGTAGTTGGCAGCTCAGGTCAGTGAGACTTAAGTTAGCTTCCTGTTGTCCACATGGCTGCAGCATAGTGGGAGCGGCAGCAAGGTTGGTGCAGTGCAAACGTACTGGCGGACCTAATCAATCACTCCTACCAGTGTTTGCGCATCATGGCAACTTTGCCACCACTTTACCCTTCCTCCAAGTAGGCTTCATCAAAGCAGGCAGTGGGAGATGAGGTGCCCTGCCCATCGCTTTTGGCTCATCCCCATTAGGTGGGGCGAAGCCACAAAGTCAGGCAGCAGAAGCCCCCAAGGTAGCACCCCCCATGGGTGTCCTACCACCTTTGCCACCAGTGAAGAAGTGGCACTGATTTCCAGCGAGATCTCGCAGAGGCAGGGGGCAGCAGCGTGGCAGCACGTCCTGTTTCATCTCAAGTGTCAAAATGGGGCACACCACCCTGCCCTCTCATCATTATCTTATGAAGTGGATAATGACTGGAAATGGCCACTCACACGGTTCAATCAACGGCCATTGGGAAGGAAGCGCAAAACTGTGTTATCTTCATGGATATTTCTGCTTTCAAAGAAACTGACCATACACATTTGGTACATTATAACTGCTCCATAACCTTTTAACTCGGAACTCACCCTTCTTCAGAAGAGGCCACCCATAAAACACAATAGCCAACATCACATAACAGCAATACTCTGTAGATTACTGACCCCAGCAGCCAATATCGCAACCTCCAAAAGCCTATAAAAAGTTGAAAATCTTCAAGGGGTGCCTAAAACTGCACAAAGTTGAAGTGCTATCCCAAACCAGGTTGCTATTGCTGAGAATGACCTCGGATGCGCAACTGAGGAACCTTGTCAAAATCATCAGGATAATTTGAAGATTCTTTCAGAAATACTACATATATTTTTGCAAATGAGAGTTTTTGCTAACGTTATTCAGTACTTTTGGCTTCCCACAAATACCACCAGCATTCCAGCTGAGAGCTCCCTGGATTTTCTTCAAATTTGGAGGGGACAGGACACAAATTCAGTAGCAATTCTAAAGCTCATTAACCCATAAAGATTAATGAGGGTTGCGAACGGACCTCTAAGAAATGAGTGTGGGTGTGTTGGGGGGCGGGCTTAAGCCCACCGGGAGCGGCTGATTGGAGGGCGGTGAGTTGCTGGGGTAAATAGGATGTATCTATTCTTTGATTGACAGGGGAAGGCTTTAAATACTCAGCGTGTTGGGACGATCGCCATTCTTGCTATTGATTTAATCTGTGGCAGGGAGCACGTCGCTGGAGCTCAACTACGGTTGGAAATTTCCTTGTTTTAACTTCCGATTGGAATCTCTCCTTTTTCAACTCTTTTCTTATCCCATCTCTCCTTCCTTTTATTTGTTTAAAACCCCCTTTCCCCCCTCTTTCGCCCCTCTTTTTCCCCTCTATCTTCCCCTTCCCCCTCCCCCCCCAACTCACTTTTTTGCTCTTAGCCGGCTGCGGAGGCAATCGGCTAGCGGTGTGGGTGCTTCGGAGCTCTGCTCCATCGCAGCAGCCCGGTCTCGGCTGCAGGGGCTTGCCGCTTTTGGCTTCCTCCCCCCGCTGCTGCTTCGGGCCTCAGCTGGAGGGGGGGTTTTAGTGCTTGGGGGACGGGTTACTGGATCTGGGCTTCCCCTCTGGGAGCCAGGGTGTCGCCCGTTTCCCCCCGCTGTTGGCGATCCCGCTGCACAGCTGATCGGCGGGATCGCCTGCTGTGATTGAGGACGCGCCGCCGGGAGCGCACGGAGGCTCGCGCCGGCCTCCAGCCGGGCCTGGGAGCGCGCTGCCGGTTCGCGCGGCCTCCTTGAGCTCAGACGGAGCGAGGGTGGGGTCGCGCAAGGCCTAGGGTGCCCGCGGCCTCACTTAGCGCCGCTTGCTGCCCCTCTCACCCCTCCGTCCGCTCCGCAGACGGGCCAGCACTCCCCTTACTATCCCTTGTTTGCCGGTGGCGGGGGGGGGGAGGCGCGCCCGCGGCTTCCAGGCCCCTTCCAGGCCTGCCGTGGGTGGTTTGGGGGACCTGTGGAGGCGGGGGGGGGGCTTTTGGCGTAGGCCTCAGTGGGGCCTCGGCCTCAATTTTTGGCTTGCTTGTTTTCCTCTAAGGAACAGCGGCAGCCTTTCACTCTAGATCTGGCTTGAGCTATTGCGGTTGGGCCCAGTGCTCCCTCTGGTGGCAGTTGCCTGCATCGCAGGGGAATTTAGTTTCCTTACACCTTGCTGTTGGCTGTACGCTCCCCCTTGTGGGTGGTCGGGGTAATCGCACCTGGGATTTAATTCTTTTCCTTAGGCCTCAGCCGCTGATTAGGCCCGTCGGATTCCCGAGTCATCTTTTTGGGTGGCGGCCATTTTGTTGGTACCTCTTAGGCGGCCGCCATTTTGGGTGAGCCTGATTCATCCAACCTCCTCAATTATATTGGTTACATCTAGTGAGTGCTTATTTATCGCCAATTTTGCGATTCATTTGCATTTTCTTAATTCATTAGTAGTTTATTGTTGCCTTTTTAGTTTGTTTCTTGCAGACGTTCCATCATGACTGAAGGCCAAGGGGGCGCGCAGCCGCCTAGCAAGGCTCTATCGAAGAGGATTATTAAGGGTCCTTCACAGGCCCTTCGCTCTCCTCCCTCAATGTCATCGGCGGGTCGTGTGCAGGCCTTTTTGGCCAGCATTGCTGGTGATGCACAGGCCTTGGCCAGTTTTGGCTCTGGCCTGGACGCGCTCATGCAGCAGACTGCCACGGCTGCAGCTTCATTGTCAAGTGCACCTTCCGATTCCACGTCGGCTGCGGCTTCCGCTACTGTCACGACGGTGGCACAGGTCCACGCTGCCTCCCCCTCAGTAATTCCGGAATCCCCTCCCGAATTGTCCTCCTCAGATGAGGACAATGTTGTACACCCTTCAGGGGTGATAACGACATCCACACAGGTTGGTCCTGCGGTACTTCTTCCTTCTCCCCCATTAGTTGCTAGCAAGAAGAAGGTGCCGCAGGCCCGTGGGCCTACCAAAAAGCAGGCCAAGAAGAAGGGTGTCTTGGGGTCAGGGGGGGCCATGCAACCTGCGGCGTTGCCCGCTCCCGTCTCCTCTCTTGTTGTCTCTCCTCAGGTGGCGCTTCCGCTAGAGGGGCAGGATCTTTCTTCCACGTCCTCGGCTGAGGACGCGTTGCCTGTGCCGGATAAGACCTCGCTCGGCGGGAAGCGTCGTCATAAGAAGAGGTCCAAGAAGCGAGCTAAGCGTCGCAAGGACGACACTTCCGCAACCTCTTCAACAGGTTCGTCCACTTCTGACGCGGAATCTGACGCTTCAATGGGCCTCTATTGGGGGTTTGGTGAACGGGCTGGGGGCTTCCCTCTTTGGGTTTGGAAACGTAGAGCCAACTCTCACCGTGCACGCTACGGCGCGGTGCAAGATTGTTTGAATGGCACACTTCTCCCTGAGGTCACAGTGTCCACAAATAGGGCCAGGGACATCATCCCTGGCAGCCATCTGTCGTCAAGGTTGCGGTCTCGCATTCTTGATGGGCGTTTCGTAGATATATTTGAACTGGCCCCCCCAGAGGAAGAGGTCCCGGTCCAGGGTAAGCAGGTGCCAGCACCTAAAAAAGGGGTCCAGTCTCGCAAGGTCGAGAGGACTTTTGAGAGATGGCTGGATTGTTTTCAGGTCTTCGCAGGTGTTGTAGTTGCTGCCTACCCTCGCCGGGCAGTGCACCTTATCGTATATTTGTCAATTGTGCGCTCCGCATATACAATGGCGGGCGAGGCAGCGGCTATAGCGTATGACGAACGCTTTCGCCGCCGGGCTGCCAAGATTAATTCGGCAAGATGGGACAGGAAAGACCTCGATGTTTGGACCACTTACGTGGCTCCGCTCGTCGAGAAAAAGCCAACTGAGCAACCAAAGTCAAAAGCGACCCCCCAAAAGCCTGTTTCCAAGTTGGTTTGTTGGGATTTTAACAAAGGGCTGTGTCAGCCTTGTAGATTTGCGCACCACTGTGATCACTGCGGCGGGAATCACCCCGCAACTTCCTGTTTTGGGGGTCGGCGGCCCTTTCGGGGAGGAAGGGGGGGCTACAAGTCATCCTCAAGGGGGGCTCATCTTGCCCTCCCCGCCCCCCCAGCCACCCCAGCAGCCGCAGCCTCCAATAGATCTTAATTTCTCTTTGGCCTTTTCTCCCATTAGGCTGGCACCCCTTTTAGAATGGTTAAATCGTTATCCCAACACGAGAGCGGCGGCTTACCTGAGGGACGGTTTCTCTTCTGGATTCCGGATTCCGGTGGCATCGCGTCCCGTTGCGCGGAATCCTTTGAACCAGAAGTCGGTGAGGGAGATGTCGGGGGTGGCAAGGAGGAAGATCGATAAGGAAATTGCCCTTAATCGCATAGCCGGTCCCTTTGAGACCCCTCCTTTCCCCAACCTGCATCTCTCTCCCCTAGGCATCGTTCCCAAAAAAGCTCCGGGGGAATTTCGCTTGATCCATAATTTATCGCACCCAAAGGGGTCCTCAGTTAACGATATGATTCCCCCGAGCTTTGTTCAGTAAAGTACGCCTCTCTGGACCATGCGGTAGAAATAGTGCGAAAATTTGGCCCCGGGGCATTGCTTGCAAAATGTGATATCGAGTCAGCTTTTCGCCTCCTTCCCATCCACCCTAGTGATTTTTGGCTTTTGGGCTTTCAGTTTGAAGGCGCCTTTTATTTTGATAAGGCTATGCCAATGGGCTGCTCAGTAGCCTGCGCTGCCTTCGAAAGTTTCAGCACATTCTTGGAGTGGGCCCTCCGTTTTAGGACCGGTTTGGAGGGGGTCACGCATTATCTCGATGATTTTTTATTATCGGGCGCCTCTAACACGGGCGATTGCGTGGCCCTGTTGCAGGCTTTTGCTGCCCTCACGAAAGAATTGGGTGTCCCCCTGGCCGGTGAAAAAACGGAGGGTCCCACTACTAGGCTAATCTATTTGGGTATCCTACTGGATACCGTGGCCCAGACTTCATCACTGCCTCCGGAGAAGATTGTTAAATTGAAGGCCGTCATCGAGGAGGTTTTATCAGTTAAAAAAGTCACTTTGCGACAATTACAGTCTTTGCTTGGCCATCTTAACTTCGCGTGCAGAGTTGTGGCGCCTGGGCGCCCTTTCTGCGCGCGTTTGAACAAACGCACAGTGGGTCTTCGCTCCCCGCATCAGCATGTGCGTTTGCATCAGGGCGAGAAGGCCGATCTTAGGATGTGGCTTGAGTTTTTGAATGATTTTAACGGGGTGTCCTTGTGGCAGGATGTCTTGACCCTGCACAACGACTTTCAAGTTAATTCTGATGCGGCTGGGTCCTTAGGTTTCGGTTTATTTTGGAATGGCAGGTGGTGCGCTCAGCGCTGGCCTCCTGCGTGGCAGGGGACGGCCATCACGCGGGACTTAACTTTCCTTGAGTTTTTTCCGATAGTTGTGGCTGTTCACCTGTGGGTCGAGGACTTCAGAGACCATCGCATTTGCTTTTGGTCAGATAATCATGCTGTTGTTGACGTCCTTGCAAAACAATCTTCAAGGTCCCCTCGGGTACCTGCCCTTCTCAGGGCTTTCGTTTTACAATGTTTACGTTTCAATATAGCTTTTACAGCGCGTTTTATTCCGGGACTGTCTAATGATATTGCTGATGCTTTGTCCCGTTTCCAGATGGAGCGATTTTGGTCCCTGGTTCCGGACGCCCAGACGCAGCCGGAATATTTCCCGGAAAGGCTGTGGAACCTTGGGAGCTCCTAGTTTTGCAGGGAGTAGCCGCGTCTGTATCTCCCTCCACAATGCGTGCCTACCAGAAAGCCTGGACTGATTTTTTGTCCTTCAGACAGCAGTCCATGGCAGTTAGCGGGTCGGTCCGTCCCACCACCGCTCAGGTGTTGCAGTATCTGGCTCACCTGTTTCAATTGGGGAGGGCGGCTCAGACTATAAAACTCCATTCTGCAGCCATTTCTTTCTTTAGTAAATCATTTTTCGACAAAGACCCATGCGCTAAATTTGTAGTTCGCAAGGCTTTGGAGGGTTGGGGCAGACTTTGCCCCCCCCCGTGGCGCTAAGAGAAACCCCATTACTTTTGAGCTTTTGACTAGCATGCGCTCGCAGTTGCGGATCGTATGCTGGTCAAAATATGAAGCGCGCCTTTTTTCCGCTGCCTTTGCCGTGGCCTTTTTTGGGGCCATGCGGGTTGGAGAGGTGGTTTTTGAAAAAGCACGAGCAGGGACTTCCAAGGGTCTTCTTTTACAAGACGTGCGTCTTTCGCCATCCGAATTGCACTTGACAATTAGGAGTTCCAAAACCGACCAACGGGGTCGGGGTGCTGTGATGCGCCTCTTGGCCACCGGCAAGAAGGGCCCCTGTCCCGTGAAAGATATGGCCAAGTATTTAGCAGGCAGGCCCCCGGGGGATGGCCCCTTGTTGAAACATCTCGACGGTTCGCCTCTGACTAGGCAGCAGTTCGCTAGGGTGATGAGGAGAGTAATAGCGGCTTGCGGTTGTAAGGCCGTTGATTACGCTCCTCATTCTTTCAGGATTGGGGCGGCCACCACTGCCGCACACTGGGGGCTGTCTGTTGATCAGATAAAGGACTTGGGTCGCTGGAAGTCGGCGGCTTACAAGTCATATGTGCGCAAGCGTCGCTGACATGTTCTTTTGTCCTTATTGTTTTCATCCAGGACCTGCACCGGTGCGCATTTGGTTGGCTGGCCATTCTATCGTTTATTGGGCCGGCATAAGGGCCGATGAAACTGACTTCGGGCGTCAACTTGGTCTCCCCCAACATGTGCAGGTCTCCTGGATGGGTCAGCGAGGAATGCGTTGGGGGGAACTTCTCCCTTTGCTGCAGGATAAGGTTCTCAGGGAGGGTCCACCCCACGCGTTAGTTATTCAGTTGGGGGAAAATGATCTTCACGAGTGGGATTGTCTGTCCCTACGTTTGGCCATTAAAAAGGATTTGGTGGTTTTGAAGAATTGGATGCCTAAGGTGCACCTTTTCTGGTCACAATTGCTACAAC
Source organism: Zootoca vivipara (assembly GCF_965207765.1). Taxonomy (NCBI): domain Eukaryota; kingdom Metazoa; phylum Chordata; class Lepidosauria; order Squamata; family Lacertidae; genus Zootoca; species Zootoca vivipara. Next base: position 11,500,891 of record NC_142590.1, on the reverse strand, counting down.
GCAGAGCCTGGCGCGGCAGCACTGACACGGCTAGTCATGCCGCTTTTGAACGCACGAGGAAGCGCATCAATAGTGCAGTTTCAAAACAGATTGTTGAGCTGGGGGGGTCGATAATCGGGCACCCGGGGATTAAATCTTGCTCCACCTCCCTTTATCGTGATGATGGGGTCCATCTGTCTCCCACAGGGAATGATTTGTGGTTGGGGGCGGTGGCTTGGGGTTTAAAAAGTTGGTTAGGATTCTGAGTGTTGGCGGGAGCCTGCGGCTTCTGTGGCGGGTTAGGCTTTGGTTGATGAGTTTGGGAGGGGCATGGCATGGAGGTGCATGCCCCTCAGTGCTGCTCTATAGAAGTATTCCGTTAAAGGAATCCTGGGGCTCCGGGGCTCTAGTCCTTACACCCCCGCAATGGGGCGGGGCTGGGGCCGGTACAGAGCACGAGCCTTGGGGAGCATTTCTGGTGGGGGAGATTGCCTGGTCGCAGCTATCTCCTCTACCAAGGTAGTGTTTACTTGACTTTCCTATTGTAGGAAGTCAGAGCTGGTCCTGTCCCATCGTGGGGCAGAAGATTAACCAAAGCCTAAGGCCAACACTCAAAATTAATTTGTAATTTTAAATAAAGTTGTGGCCAAAATTATGCCAAAAACAAAACCTAAAATGATGTGTCTGTCTGAGTTTTTTGGGGGGAATTTCTGGGAGGTCTTGGATCGCAACTGGGCATCAGTGAGACGACCACTCATTGATCTTTGAGCTATTCTCTTTGAATGGAATTTGATGGCACCTTAGAAATGTGAAAAGTCCACTGGGAAGTTTTAATATTATCTTAACTCTCCCCTGCCCCCATCTGAATCCCAGGTAATGTTTTGGAGAAAGCTGTTGGGAACCTGAAGTTCAGCTTAGTGAGGAGACTGAAGTTTCCAAACTTCTTTTCTTGATCGTCAATCTCAGGGCATTGTTAAACAAGAAGAAGCTTTAGGATTCAGACAGTGTTTTCTCCTCTACTGACTGCTGAAGATGGACCGGTGGAGCTTTGATTTATGTTCTCAGTGCTCAAGACAAATGCAGACAGCTCCAAAGTTGTACAGTCCTAGTTACGGTTGAAAGAAACTGGGAGGGAAAATGGCAAAAGTGTTTAAAGGCCGAATGCTTCCAGGAACAATGGACCCAAGGAATAAAATTTAACAAGGGGTCTCCCCCCCTTTTTTTTTTGCTGACAGATTGTTTTCGTCCTACAATAGATGTTTTCTTGGCACAGGTAGTGAGAGATGAAAAAATGCCATGAGCCAAACAAGCTAAAGTGGTCAAGTCAATTACTGAGCTTTCCCATCCTCCAGCCATAATTCCTGTATCTCTTCTTCCAGTCAGCATCTGCCACTTAAAAATGAAGTGTTCCAATTTGACCTGGAAGATGGATTTCAAATCCAAAAAGTCCCCATGCTTCAGGCTGTTGTGCTGCTATAGAGCAATTCCTCGGGGAATTAAGACACAGTCCCTGTCTCTACTGCACTCCCTTCTGGGACTCGGAATGGCTGGTAGTGTTGGTAAGGAACACATTGTTAGCTTTTCGCTGTCTTCCTAATGGCTTCCTCTTCGCCAGGATACACTGCACCCCAAAATGGGACCTTGGGTGGGGTGAGAATCAGGAGGAAGGGATCCATGACTCTTGTGTAATAAATGATGCTAGCAATTTGGACCCAGGTACTGATTCTTGCCCCTGCAATTCAGTAGAAAGAAATGCAAATTTGAAATTTGACACTTCATGTTTTTGAAGCCACCATGTTAAGATTTGAAATCCAGAACCATGTGAGCAGAACCGGTCACCTGCCACTGTCTGTGGGAGTATGAGTTTTTGAACCATGATGAGATGGGATGAAGACATGGGGGGAAATGTTGTAATTATTTTATATAGCACTTCACGAGATACTCTGCATATGTTCTCCATAGAATTCTTATTGCCATGTACAGTGGTACCTTGGTTCTGAAACTTAATCCATTCTGGAAGTCCATTTCAGAACCAAAGCATTCCAAAACTAAGGCACGCTTTCCCTTAGAAAGTAATGCAAAATGGAATAATCCATTCCAGACTTTTAAAAACAACCCCTAAAACAGCAATTTAAACATGGATTTTACTACCTCTGTTGTTGTTCTGTTAATGGTTCTCTTGGCTTTGCAGTTTTTATTCATTTCCACAGTCACACAATCAATCAATCAGTAGCTGAACTGGGTTCCACACAGTCACAAAAACAAATTAACCGAAAAAGGCACACAAACAAAAACGATAAAAAATAAATAAATAGCAAAAGCAAAAGCACCAAATATGAGCTCCAAATATCTAATTGGAAGCAGGGGACTCAAATCAGAAACTGAACCCTCAAACAGGAAGAGGAGCACTCTAATCGGAAACGGAGGACTAAAAGCGGAGCATGTTCGGCTTCCCAAAAAAGAGTTCAAAAACCAAAACAGTCACTTCTGGGTTTGCAGCATTCGGGTTCCAAGTTGTTCAAGAACTAAGCTGTTCGAAAACCAAGGTACCCCTGTATATGTTTCCTAAAGAAACTAATTTTGGAGGAAAGGTCTGCTAGTGTAAACTAAACATGATAATACCATCTCCAGACATGGTATGCATGTGCACAAATAGATCCATGTTGTTTGTACCTTGCACTGATCCAATTCACAATTATCTGAGTGGATAGAGAGGGCTTGTGCATATGAAGAGATTGACTGTGTTTTTTAGCTTCGAAATTATGAGTATTAAGACTTTGATCCTGCCACAAAACATTTCCTTGAAAACACTGAAAATAGATTCCAAATATTCAAATATTTGCATGCCATTGCAGAGATGTAAAATTGTGAATTAAGGCATTAAATTACACTTTGAATTTAACTTAAGGATTCCCCCTTGTGGTATATTATGTGTGGGGAGCTGAACTGTCTCATTCCCACACAGCTCTCAAAAGAGAATGGACATCGTTTTGCAACAGTGCCAAGTTTGCCTTGTGATGGGACTGCTTTTAACACCTGTTGACAAGCCAAGTCATTGTATCTCTTCAACCCCCTGTTCATATTTCTTTAACTTGGATCATTACCTTCTCTACCCATAATACATTCTGCTTGCTTCATGCATCCCTAATAAGAAGCTGTCGTGAATTTTTGGGTATGGCTGGGATCCCTTTTTAATTGTGCATTGTTTGTTTTTTACAGTGAATAGGTTGAAGTAAATGAGGCTTGAAGTGAAGAAACAGCTTGAAAGGCATCTGCTAATTTATCATCTCAGGTGTTAGCAGCTACTATTAAGAGTCCAAATGGATGGTTAAAGTACCAGATGTACTCACCAAGAGTTTTAAAGTCAAATACTCTTCAAATTCTTCCACCATGAAAATCTAATCTAGGGAACGGTGTTTCTTCAGCAGAAATCCATGCACTCAAACAAACCATTAAGGCTGTGAGCAGCACCTGTTTATGCAGACTGCAAATTGCTCGAGCTAATAAAACAAGTGTGGGGGGGTGTTCTCTGAAAGACTCCCATCTCTTCTAAAAGGTCCAGTTTTCATCTACAGTGGGACTGGACAACCCTATGTATGTTGCTTAATTATGTCCCCCATCAGCCCTAACTGGCATGGCTGATAGTCAATACTGAGAATGAGTCGCAGTCTGACAACATCCAGAAGGGCAAAAGCTCCCCATTCTTGCTTCACAGTCTATAAACAAGAAATGGCAATGTTCTCTTTGGCGGTCACTTGTAGCCGAGTAAGATTGTCTTCCATAAACACGGTTTTAACAATGAATCTGTAAGTGACTGTAGAGGCCAATTCTGGACCCACACGTCCTTCCACAGTGGGGACATTGGTTTCTGGGCGGGAGTTGATCATGGTGTGGATTTGCCAAGCGTGCCTTCCTCTTAGCACGTTTCTCCCTTGCATCCTGAGTTCAAGTGTCTTCAAAGCCCATGACACCTTTGGTAAAGGCTGTTCTCCGATTGGAGCGCTCGCAGGCAAGTGTTTCCCAATTGTCAGTGTTTATACTACATTTTTAAAGATTTGCCTTGTGAGATTCTTTAAACTCCTTTTGTTGACTGCCAGCATTATGCTTTCCATTTTTAAATTTGGAATAGAGTAGTTGCTTTGGAAGACAATCATCAGGCATCTGCACAACATGACCAGTCCAACAGTAGTTATTCACACAACATGACCAGTAGTTATTCACACAGCAAATAGTTAAGCTATGGAACTAGCTTGCCCAGGAGTCAGTGATGGCCAACAACTTGGATGGCTTTAAAAGTGGATCAGACCGATTCATGGAGAAGAAGGCTGTCAATGGCCAGTAGCTATGATGGTGATGCTCTACCTTCACAGTTGGAGAAGTCAGTGCTTCCAGATTCCAGTTGCTCTTGTGCTCATGTTCCGCTCGTTGGTTTCCCACGGGCATCTGGTTGGCCACTGTGAGAATAAGTTGCCATTGGACTGGTCCAGCAGACTATTCTTATGTTCTTGTCCACACCCCCCCCCCTTTCAGGGGTTTATGCAGGCTACCATTCGCAGGGATACTGCTGGTGGTAGTTTCAACCCATCAGCACTCCGAGTGAACACAGTGGAGACTTCTGCAGAAGGTGGAGACCCTGTGCTGGTGGAATCTGGCAGAGCTGACCAATTCCCAAGTAGAGGGAAATGCCTGCAGTATCATATTGTGCTATGGATTGCTCTGTTACACCCATGTATAGAGTTACAGTCTTCGTTATCTTCTTGTATTGCTATATGTATTCCTTTGTGTTGCCTGATTTGTTCCAACCTTAATTTAATTTAAAAATAAAATAAAATTCCGTAGAAAAGGGGAAAGGGGACAGATTTCATTTTGAGCAATCATTCCCTTAGGCTTAGAGTGTCCTTGAACAATTGGCTTATAAAGTTATGTATTTTATTTTATTTTTTTTACCCTATCTTGCTTGAATAGGCTTCTCTGTTTAATCTGATCATCTGAGCTGGTTTTGCAATGATGTATTTGTTCATACAAGCCAATTTTTGTTCCAGTCCTGAGTTTTTCTTCCCTTTCCTGAAGTTGAAAGCAAGCTTTGTTCAACCCAGTGTTTCTAGAAATTTCTCTCTCTCTCTCTCTCTCTCTCTCTCTCTCTCTCTCTCCTTATGGAAGGAGAATAATTTTCTGGCATATGATTTCAGAAAGGCAGAAGAGATGGCGAGAAATGATTGGAAGGAAAAATACACTTCAAATGAAAGTGTGAACAAAAAGAGGGTGGAAAAATATTCCCCGCCTAGATGTAGCTGACTGCTCGAATCCATTGTGTAGCATCTATTCAAGAAAGGTTCTTTTGCTAATGCAACTGAAATTGTATCCTTCATTAAATCTGCATTTTTAGTGGGCTGGAATATTTCATCTGATCAGTAGTTACATAATGCCCCTGAGATCCCAAGACCAGCTGATTAGCCACTGGGTAATACTTCCCCTCATGTTAACATTACTCATAAATGATATCTTATTTCCTGACAACCATGAATACATTCCTGAATGCCATGTCTTGGGCAATTGCAAATTTGAAATCAGAATGGAAACTTCTTTACTTCACTTTAGATTCTTCTCTGATACACTGAGTAAGGAACAAAGCAGACACCACGTACATTGCATGAATTAAATGAATATGCATGATTTTAAAAGTATGAGTCACAGTTTATGAGAAGCATCTGAATGGAAAGGTTGGGATGGGATTTTTCAATCTCAACCACCCACAACGCCCTCAAGTGTCCATGAGCAGTGTTTCCTCCCAAAGAAAATAGTAGCTTCATAGCTGCCAAGTTCTCCCTTTTTTTAAGGGAAATTCCCTCATGCTGAATAGGCTTCCTCGCGAGAAAAGGGAAAACTTGGCAGCTATGAGCAGCTTACACAAGATCAGAAAGGTCATTCAACCACCAAGTCATCCTAAAAGAGAGTACACACAATGGCTGACATTTCTACTCATCTACCTAGATGAGTACTACCTACATAATTATTAGCCAATATTTTCTGGATTTCTCGACTGATGGACTGAGGAAGAGCCGAGATCCCATTATACTGCTCCCTCATGTTATGGACTCTTTGGGCAGTCATCACAAAAGACCAAGTGACCAGCAGGCTCTGGTGGAGACAACATTTGTTGGGTTTCATCATACATCCATGTGTGCTGAGAGAGATACAAAACTGATTGTTCAGGCTGAATTTAGCTTACAACCCATTAATAAATCACCTGTATCATAGAATTAGTGCTTGGTGGTCAGGAGGGTCTGCCATCTGCCCTAAGGAAAGGAGAAGAAGTTAATAGTTGTATGTTTCAATTACCCTGAATCAACAGAGGGAAGAATTTTGTCCATTACTGTGGTCGATAGCCGATACTTCTAATGTAAAGTACACACACATACACACACACACACACCATTAGGATAAATCTCAAGAACCATGAGTAGAAGGGAAATAGTCACTTGCACTGTTCCATATATAGGTGCTAACAAAACAGTTATGGGAATGATGTAATAATTAGTTCCTTCCTAGCTTCCACCTGCAGAAGAAATCTAGTATAAGGGTTAAAACCGCCCATTGTGAGTGAAAGTTACCTTTGCATCAAGGAAAGCATCTCTAGATCCAACCGGATGTATTTGTGGAGTTGTTCTATTTATCCATTTCTGTGATTAAAATAAAATATTTGTGTCTCTCTCTCTCTCTCTCTCTGTGTGTGTGTGTGTGTGTGTGTGTGTGGTACTGTGCATGGGCATACTTTGGTAATATGTTGCCCTGAACGAGGACAAAATTCCCCCTCCCTCCCAAAAAATATTATTTTCACAATTATTCCTTTTGGCACAGTCACTTCTTAAATGGATCTTCTCCGTAGGTACCTGTAGAAATATAGGTATTATTATTATTATTATTATTATTATTATTATTATTATTATTATTATTATTTCGTGCCCCCTTGGCTTGGCGCCCTGTTCGGGGGAACTGCCCACACCGCCCTAAATTGCGTGAGTTTGTGGTTACTGGCTGATTACATTGTCTGCTAGCTATCAACCTGTCCTTCTTTTTGCCCCCCCTGAACCCACTTACACTCCCACAAGCAGTGTTTATAAGTGCTGAATTTGATGATGTCCTTTGAGTGTTGAACAGGTGGGGTGAATTTCTTAAAGCCCCCTTACTGCCTCTTCATCACATTTTATGCATTCCTTGCTTGTGTTACTGGAAAGGCTAAAATAAACATTTGTCACACACTTTATTTACACTATCCTTCATTCCCCTCAATGCATTTGTCATAAACATATGGAATCGTTATTTCTCAATGGGGGGGGGGATACGCCCATCTTCATATTTACGTTCCATTAAGCTGTTTCAGATAAGTCAGTTCAAACCAAGTGACAATAATATGACAAATTGCTATTTGATGAAGTGCATCAGAAGACTGAATGAATAATAAGAGATTTACCATCACCACCGATACCTCCATTGCCATTCTGTTACAGGAATCTACAAAGCAGATTTCATACTGAGTCATACCACTGATCCAAATAGCTCAATGCGGGTGGCGCTGTGGTCTAAAACACTGAGCCTCTTGGGCTTGCTGATCAGAAGGTTGGCGGTTCGAATCCCTGCGACGGAGTGAGCTCCTGTTGCTCTGTCCCAGCTCCTGCCAACCTAGCAGTTTGAAAGCACGCCAGTGCAAGTAGATAAATAGGTACCACTGCGGCGGGAAGGTAAATGGCATTTCCGTGCGCTCTGGCTTCCATCATTGTGTTTTGTAGCACCACAATCACTTTAGTCACACTGGCCATATGATCTGGAAAGCCGTCTGCGGACAAACGGCGGCTCCCTCGGCCTGAAAGCGAGATGATCACCACAACCCCATAGTCATCTTTGACTTGACTTAACCGTCCAGGGGTCCTTTAACTTTTTTTAAAAAAAAACACCAACCTTTTTTATACAGGCTCCCCAAGGTTTCAGGCAGGGCTCTCTCCCAGCCTACATGGATGTGACAAAGGCTTGAACCTGGGACCTTCGGCAAGCAAGGCAGAAACTCTACCCCTAAGCTACAGTTCTTCCCCATTTAGATTGCACATCAAACTGCAGAAACAGGAGGCCTGCCATCATACAACTGTAGAGTTGGAAGGGGTCCCAAGTGTCCTCTAGTCCAGCCCCCTGCAATACAGGACTCTTTCGGCCAATGTGGGGCTCAAACCCATGACCCTGAGGTCAAAAGTCTCATGCTCTACCAACTGAGATATCCCATGTGTTGTTGTTTAGTCGTTTAGTTGTGTCCGACTCTTCGTGACCCCATGGACCATAGCACGCCAGGCACTCCTGTCTTGCACTGCCTCCTGCAGTTTGGTCAAACTCATGTTGGTAGCTTCGAGAACACTGTCCAACCATCTCGTCCTCTGTCGTCCCCTTCTCCTAGTGCCCTCAATCTTTCCCAACATCAGGGTCTTTTCCAGGGAGTCTTCGCTTCTCATAAGGTGGCCAAAGTATTGGAGCCTCAGCTTCACGATCTGTCCCATGTCTAACCACATATCCCATGTATAACCACACTAATCTGAAATGGCAGCTATCAGCCCAATGGACCTGTCAGAATTCCAGCATCCCTTTAAATTCCTACGCTGAAAACCAGAGATGTAGCAAGCCCATGTGGTACCCGGTGTGGATTTATTTATTTTGTCACCCTCCCCCCCCCAAAAAAAAACCACGGTTCTGGCTCTGGCAAAAAGTGAAAAACATGAATTGCAAAAAAAAAAAAACATAGAGCTTACAGAACAAAACCGACTTCAGATATGAAATCAGCATTGAAAGAACATATAAGAACAGTTGAAAAATCTCATGCAACAGAAAATAAATAAAAAAAATGTTCCCTAGTGGGGGCCGCCGAGAGTCAGCCCCCCTCCAGGGTGGCACCCGAGGCGACCTGCCCCCATCGCCCCCCTTGCTACGCCACTGCTGAAAAGCTGAAAATGTCCCTTTGTTGCTGATGTGCCTCAAGTGTGTGTGTGTGTGTGTGTGGTCATTTATTTACATTTTAGCAGCCCTAAAAACATCATGGTTGAATTCTTTCAGGTGTGTGCGTTTCTCACTTGAAGACTTGGAAAATTTGTTGAAGTTCATCCATCAATGAGTGTACCAGGTAGCGATCACTTTCATGCATGGATTAGACACCTCAGCTTGATACCTGAAGAGAAGCTTTCAGGTAATATCAAATGCAATGCCTTCAAATGGAGGCAGGTCTCCTTATTCTGCTGAACTGGCAGGTAATTTGCATGCTTTAGAAAAGTAGCTAAGCTGCATATTAGACGCCAGGGTGAAGCCCGAGGTGTTTGCAAAGAGAGCTTAGCATCCCATAAACACAAATGGGATCGGATGTTAGCTCTGACCTATGGTGGTGCCCTGGGTCAGCGCTGCCTGTCACGGTGCAGGGAGCTAGTCGAACCAGAGACTAGGCAACCACTCACTTTTCTGCAATCAATAAAGTTGTGGCCCTAAATTCTGCCAGAAACCAAAACCAAAAATTGAGTTAAATGTCTCTTTGTTTAGTGGGGAGGTCTCTGGGTTTGAACAAGCAAAAAGAAAAAGATGTACTGGCTGCCGATGGACTCATTGTGATGCACTTGCAGAAGGAAAGAGTGGAGCATCGCAAATTGTTTTAGACAGTTTCGTTCCCATTGCTTTCATAATGTCAGGTAGAGGGGTAAATGAAGTATGACTGCTCCTCAGCCACAGTTGAATGAAGGCTTGTGCAATCAATATGGGGGCCATTCACATCCATCACTGCGCCTTCTGGGTGCATTGTTAGAAGACCAGCGATCCATGGCCCCAGTGGGCTTGTTGCTGGCATGCAAACATTGCACATGTAATAGACAATGTTTATGGTAAATGCATTTTTGGTCTATGTTTGGAACACTTACAGGATAGGTTTATTGGCTTGCTTTTGCTTTTAGCTTATTGTGTATTTTGTATTTTTAAAATTGTGATTTTATGTTGTAACTACCCTGAGCCCTGCCCTGTGGGTATAGGTATACAAATATAATAATAATAATAATAATAATAATAATAATAATAATAATAATAATAATAGGGGCTTGTGCCATGCAGGTCAAGAGCCGTGCTCATGGCATTTCAATAAACAACAGAGAATAAAAGGAAAAGTTTGATCTAAAATCATACAATGTAACCTGTAGCAGTTTACAATATAAAAGAAATTTGCAACATTAAGATGTAAGATTGGAGTGCATTCACATAGCTTATTGGCTGCCAGCACAAATTTGTGTAATGTATACAGTGTTTTTTTTTGGGGGGGGATGCAGGGGTACGCATACCCCTAAACATTTTGTGAATCTAAGTTTGGCCTCATTGAGGGGCAGTATTTCAATATGAGTAGGAAAATGAGAGTACCTCTAAACATTTTTTTTAGAAAAAAAGAAGAAGCACCAAATGTATATATGTTTATCTGCTAGGAGTTCGGCTGTCACTTCCTGTGCGGATCGACCTCGAAGCCAATTAAGAATTTTCCTCTGGGCATTGTACACAGGGGGCAAATCAGCAGATAGTGTGTAATGTCCTCTACCTGATTGCATCCATATATAAATTTACGATCCATATGGGGAATTCTGCAATGTCTCCCCTCTAAATACGCTGAGGGCATCTGTTGGAATCTTAGTTCTACAAAGGCCCTGCGTAGTTGTGGGAAGGTCAGAGTCTCAAGGTAACAGGGCCTTGAGTGATTCGTCTTAATGGGGGGGGGGGGTACCAAGTAGAGTAATGGGCGGGAATGATGGGTGCTCTGTCTTGGTTGACATCCTGATCAAAAATCGAATTTCTAAGGTCACGTAAGCTAAGGACTAAGTAGTTCTCCATTTGAAGATTATAAGCCCTAAGCTTATCTTGGCACTTTTGTGCCTAGCCCCCTTTCCTTAGTTGCTCTAACCCACAGAGCTTAGTAAGAATATGATCCTCGAAGGCATTTAGCCTGTGCCAGTATCTCAGATAGGCTAGAGATCAATTCCGGCTGCTAGCAAGGGAAGGCCCGACTCGGCTCTGAGGTGGGCTGCCGGTGTCCCACATGGAAGCCCCAAAATCTGCCTCATAAATTTATTTTGTAGGAGCTCTATTTCAGATTTAATACCAATTCCCCATATCTCAACCCTGTAGAGAAGGCATAGGCAAACTCATTCCTCCAGATGTTTTGGGACTACAACTCCCATCACCACTGGTCCTGTTAGCTAGGGGTGATGGGAGTTGTAGTCCCAAAACATCTGGTGGGACAATTTTGCCTATGCCTGCTGTAGAGCATTTGGGCATTGATTTTAGAGACAAAGATTTTAATAGCTGGGTTGATTAACTGCCGTCCCTTTGAATGGAAGAACCTGGATAGCTGGCAGAGTAGAACGGCTAGATATTAGCTTTAATTGCTTCTAGACAGAGTTTCCATAATGTCTTCCCATTGATAAGTAATCCTAGATATTTAAATCTGGTTACTTGCTCTAGGCTGTGACCATCTACAGTCTACCTAGACTTGATAGTCCTCTTGTAGAGTGATCTTGGTTTTTATCATAGTTAATTTGTAGAGGGAGGTGTTCGTGATGAGTTCTGTCACCCCTTTTACAAGAAAAATAGCACTGGTTACAGCCCAGTAACACAGGGAAATGCATAGGTTCCCTATATCTGCTTCAGATAGTATCCAAGAGTTCAAAATTCAATGCTAGTATCTTATCCTCAAACATTTAACTTTAAGTAACGTGGCATTTTACTTTTGCTTCACAGATATTCTGCCATAGCTAGCCTAGCACTATTTGATGCTACTTCTGACTGAAGCAGAAAATGCATTAAAATTGCAATTGACTGGTGCAACTATTATGGCTGTTTGAATGCCTTCTTAAGAAAGACACTCTCATAAACAAACTCGATAGAAGTGAAAACACTTCTTGAAAGGAGTATTATCTTTATAGTAAAAATAGCTGAGAGCTAGGGAACAATGCAACAAATCAATAACAGGATTCATGGGATGTTTAATGGACCTTATGTTATTCTGATTTTAAAAAATATGCTATAAATGTGTTTAATGGAGCTTTGCAACTCTCTGATGATTTATTCAAAGCTTCGCCCCCCCCCCCAATCTTTGTAAAAAGAAGGTTAAATACTAAATGGAATAGTTAACACAAAGTCAACTGTAAAACTTTTGTGGCCTCACATGACTGGGAACAACCCAACTGCCATCTCTTCATGCACTTATGAAACAATTTGGAGAACAAAGGCAGTTTGTCCTTTTCCCAAGTGCACTAATAATGCTGGAGTCAGGAAGATCCTTTTGGTCCGGAGAGTTCACATGTGCAAGCACATCACCTGCTTTCACTGCATTTAGGAGCCTAGAATGCTGCTGTAGTCACGCCTTCTAAACTCAGCATGCTCAAAAATGACTGGCATCAGCTCTCCAGGGTTTCAAAAAAAGAGAGAGGCTTCCTCAGCCCTTCTTGAGGATGCTGAGAAGCAAGTGAAACTTGAGCCATTTTGCACACAGAACATGAACTTGTATCCTCAAGCTACAACCCTCCCTTGATCTCTGAATACCAGGGGTTCACTCTTATCATTCGACAATGATGCCGAAATCCAGCAATGCCTGAGCTCTGCGAGTGGAAGCTTTCTCCCCATTGAAGTGCAGAGAGTTTGAGGACCCGGACATTCGCAGGGAAACCAAAATACTTCTTTACACAGCTATTGTACTACCAACCTTACTGTATGCTTGTGAAACATGGACCACTTATAAACACCATCTCCAACTCCTCGAAAGATTCCATCAACGGTGTCTCTGAAAAAACTTACACATCACTTGGGAAGACAGGTGAACTGATACCAGTGTACTGGAAGAAGCAAAGATCACCAGTGTTGAAGCAATGATTCTTCAACATCCACTTTGTTGGACTGGTCATGCTGTGCAGATGCCTGGTTATCATATTCCAAAGCAACTACTCTATTCCAAACTTAAAAATGGAAAGCGTAATGCTGGTGGTCAACAAAAGGAGTTCAAAGAATCTCACAAGGCAAATATTTTAAAATGTAGTATAAACACCAACAATTGGGAAACACTTGCCTGCGAGCACTCCAATTGGAGAACAGCCTTTACCAAAGGTGTCATGGGCTTTGAAGACACTCGAACCCAGGACACAAGAGAGAAACATGATAAGAGTAAGGCACACTTGGCAAACCCTCACCGTGATAACTCCCGCCCAGAAACCAATGTCCCCACTGTGGAAGAACGTGTGGATACAGAATTGGCCTCCACCGTCACTTACGGACTCATTGTTAAAACCGTGTTTATGGAAAACAATCTTACTCGGCTACTAGTGATCACCAAAGAAGAAGAAGAAGGGAGCATTGTCTTCGGTACCATTCTCCATTGTCTTGGAACCAAATGCATTAGCAGCGCCTGGTGAACTTCCCATCAACCCACTTTCCAGATGAATTATTTAGAATTAAGATGGGGAACATGTGGACCCTCCAGGTGACACTATACTACATATTGCATCATCCTTTTTTAAAAATATGCTTTATTGAGATTAAAAAGAAGTCACCAACATAAAAGTTAACCAGAAAAGAAAAAAAGAAAATGTGTTACATCATATCACTGTACATTCTTCTTGAGTTACTAACAACTTCCCGTCACCTCATCGTGAATTTACCACTTAATCTATTTAGCGCACTATTAATTTTCATTTCATTTTGTTAATTTTCATCAATGTTACTATGTCTCAGTTGTTGATCCCACCACAGAAGTCATTCAAGTCCTGCCACTGATGTCATATTATTGCAGTATTCAGTAAGATATTTTTCAAACATGTCCCATTTCCTAATAAATGCTTGATCAGTATTACCTCTCAATTTGTCTGTCATTTTTGCCAACTCTGCGTGCTCTAACAACTTGGCTTGCCACTCTAGCTTTGTTGGGATTCCCTCTCCTTTTCAATTTGTGGCGATTAATATCCTTGTGGCAACTGTAGCATACAAGAATATTTCTCTTGCATTTTTAGGTATATCTTAGTATCCCTGGGAGAAAAGCCTCTGTTGTTGTTTTCTAAGAAGGATACCTTATTCATTCTTTGTAGATCATTATAGACATTCCATAATTGCATCATTCCATATTGCATCATCACTGACCATTGACCATGCTGGCTAGAACTGATGGGAGTTGGAATTTATAAGATGAAATCAGATGAATAGCAGTGGGACCAGAATGATAACAGTATGAGCTATTCGTGTTTGGTCCAGGATGCAATGTCATAATGCTCCGACTCCACAACCTTTGCAGCGCTGCCATTTCTTATAAAATTTTCCAACTTACACAGTAGTGCTTTAGAAATCCAGATATGTACAAAATGGTGACCTATTTAAACCAGCTGAGCACCTGTCCAATAGATACCATGTTTGCTAGAACAGAGATGAGTAAATCTTTTCCCAAAGAGGATATATTTTCTCAGCTCAGGCACTGCCTTGGTGTTTTTTTTAAAAAAATCCCCAGTTTTACTTATTAAAGTGCTGGTCTTTTAAATACTGCATATTCTAGTTCATAAGGGAGGGAGTCAAGAGAAATATATAACTATTTTACCAGAATGTCAGGTAGGACTTAATCTATCCTGCAAGCAAAAAAAAAGTAATATATGTTATCTAACTCTCACAGACCTAAAATCTATAGTTTTGGTATTTCTCTAACTGCAAATGGATATTGCATCAGCTTCTTGGCACAAAATTAAATCAGGTTTTTAAGTACTTAGAAGTTATTGATATTTATCTGGTGGGTTTTAAGCGCAATAATTTATCCAGTAATATAAGGAAGATGAAATTCAAATGAAATAGGATTGTGTCAAATTTAAACAAGATTTTTTTTAAAAGGAGTGAGAGAAAGTATTAAAAAAAAAGCAGCATTCTCTGCCCCCTTAATAAAATCGGATTTTATCATAAAATGGTTGTCTTCCAATGTACCTGTTTGTGGTTCTGGCCAAGATTGACATTTCCAAATTTTAGAACTTTCCCACAGTGTTCTAGGTTCTTCTTTGGCAAGTGTTTTTCTCATGAGTGTTCTACACAAAAACATGTTATATTTATGTGATTTTCTTTGTAATATAATTTTTTATTAATTTTTTGAAACATTTTCACAATAATCTCCATATCAAACGGTTGCCTAGTTTCACAAATTGACTTCCCACCCCTACTTCTGCAATGTTTTTACTCAAGACCTTTTCTGTTGCATTATATTGCTGTGTGAGTTTTAAGCTTTGCAGATAAACATCCTTTGTTTGACCCTCTTAGCAAAAATGTAACAAAACTTTATCATGCCTTCTTTTTGCATTTATGGGAAGTGGAACAAATTAAGCCTAAACCAATAATACGGTAAATTTAAAGTGAATTAATCCTTTTATTTTTTTAGTTTCTGCAGGTCTAGAGAGGCAGGAAGAAATTTTTTTCCCATTCTGCCCTGTATTGATTGCATGCAGTACTGTTCTGTCCCACTGCTTTTCAAAAGGTACATTATTTGTCTCCCTGTTCGCTGTGGTGAAATTGTGTAACTTGCATTATTTATGTCACTAATTATGTTGTCCATTACATCATTCAACGCTATTCATTTGAATGCAAGGGAAGAGCAATGCAAATGGGGGGGGGGACATAATAAATTATGTGTCATTTGTAGATTGAAAGCAACAGAAGCAGCGAATTCCGATCATTCTGGGTGCAGGATGGGAAAGCAAACATTGGCAATTTCTGATTCAGAAACTTCACTCTTGTAGTTTATCACCACAACAGCTACTCACTTTGGGTTTTTAGTAAAGCAAACAGTCTAATTTGTCAGCGCCTAAATGATAATGAGCGTCTTGGCCACAATGGGGACATTTTGCCCATGGTATGGACTATTTTCCACCTTCCCATTTCGACTCTCTGGCACCCTATCTGCAAAACCTAGCAATTCTAAAATATAGACATGCTCTTACTCTCACAAAATTGTATATATTGCCCTTGGCTGTACTCGAGAGACGATTCCAACAGATCCCACACGAAAAATGCTTATGCCCCTGTGGAGATGGCAGTACCGAATCGGTAGTGCATGCCCTTTTGGGTCACACTCTTTATAAAGACTTGAGGAATGAGATTATCACCGAGCAGGTGACGGCAAAGGTTGCAAGGTTTTTAGCTGGGGCAATCAGAATAAGGAAGGACAGATCGTGAAGCTGAGGCTCCAATACTTTGGCCACCTCATGAGAAGAGAAAACTCCCTGGAAAAGACCCTGATGTTGGGAAAGATGGAGGGCACTAGGAGAAGGGGATGACAGAGGACGAGATGGTTGGACAGTGTTCTCGAAGCTACGAACATGAGTTTGACCAAACTGCGGGAGGCAGTGAAAGACAGGAGTGCCTGGCGTGCTATGGTCCATGGGGTCATGAAGAGTCGGACACGACGAAACGACTAAACAACAACAACAACCACCAGAATAAGATCCACTATTTGACGATAGATTCAAAACCGTAAAATGTATTTTTTATAACTGACTTTTTATTTCTGTTCTTTGTATATTGTATTGTTGTTTTATTGCTATGACCAATGGCTGACACAAACAAAGATTCATTCATTCATTCATTCATTCATTCATTCATTGGCAATTTCTGATTCAGTGTCTGTTATTGTCGTAATTCTCCAGCATCCTTATGCAGTTTTACATGATGGTGGAGCCGACTTGGGAGACCAGCTTTAAATCCTTGTAAGAGAAAAAACTGAGAGGCATACCTGCTGTTGTCTTGGCTTTTTCTTTCACCTCTCTGGGCAGATTTGCTTTCCTCACTTGCCTGTTCCTGCCATCATGTTTGCTGGCATTTATGCAACCCAATCTGCGGCATGGTGGGACACATTAAACTACCGTGCTATTCGTGTAACTAGTACTCCAGTCATGGACATCAGGATTGCAAATTGGAGAGCATGCAGGTATAGCCGGAATGCAATTATGTGTTGACATTACATGTCTCCTGGGTGAAAAACAAACCAGGGCCCACAAGAAAGCCGAGAGAGGATGCCGCATTTTAGAAATGGCAAACAGATTCATTGAATTTCCGCTCCACTGTAGACATAGCATGGAGATTTGCAAAACAGCAAACACCCCATGGGAGGGAAATGTGAAACATACAAGAAAAAGTTCCTCTTTTCCATCATTGATTATGCCTATAGACTTGGTAGTTATTAACAATATACTGTACTGTATTTCCCTCCCTTTGCGCTTCTTTTGCAAACATACATAATATGAGAGCTTTGGTTAAGTGCTGGAGGCAATCGGCAGCATAATTTAAATGGTTATTGTAAATTTCCCTATCTGGATATTGAAAGGATATGAATAATTGCAGAAGTTCTCATTTCTGTCATTTCAGCTCATTCACATTTGCCGTCCCCCCCATGGAATAATTTCTGCTCTAAGTTTAAAGCATTTTGTTTCTCTTTTTCATAAAGTCATCTGAAAATGTAATTCCATGCTCATGTCCACCGTGTAGCTTCCTTGCTGCCTATGTTTGTTGAAATCATAATCCTAAATTTTCCTATAGGGTGTGGAGGGTGAGGAGGGATGATCTGAAACTGCTCACTTTCCAAGATGGCTGAAAAACAACTTCTTCCATTTCTTTGACAATTTTACCATCACCCCTTGTGTATTTTACATTGCCCTCATACTCCACAACCACTCTCCCCCCCCCCTCAGTGGTGCCATACTTCCGAAGCTGATAGGCTACAATATTTATTGAATTATTTGGAAGATTGGTCGACTGCCCAATCCACAAAACTCCTCTGGGAAGTTCACGCACAGTTCAATCAATTAAAGCACGAAACAAAATAAAACATTAATTAAAACATTAAAAGTAATCGCTTCCATTTCCTGTCTAATAGCCACCACAAGCTGTACAGCAGCATTTAAAACCCAGCAGAAACAGATCTGTTTAAAAGGGCAAAAAATGTTTTTAAATTGCTATAGGATGATTTCAGGGGTGGGGGACCTTTTGTGAACTGCCCTGAGACCTGGGGGTATAGGGCAGTATACAAATTTAATTATTTATTTAATTAATGTATTATTTATTTATTTATTTATTTATTTATTGTTATTTCCTCCCCAGAGACATATTCATTTCCGGGGCACTTTCTGGGGTGTGTGGGACACAGGCAATAGCGGGTACAGCAATGAATGTCAGCCTTACATTTGTACTTTTACGTTGTACTTTTACGTTGTACTGCCTCACATGTACTTTTACGCTGTCGTTTGTATGAAGATATACGTTTGACTTTTATCACACCTGTCTTGCAAAAGTCCATGAAAGAATCCGAACATCATAGTCTAAAACTACTGTTAGAGGACAAAAATCCCAAGACTACATTAAATGTAGCCAAATTCTGTGTGTCCGCAATCAATCGCAGGAAGCAAGTAGTATCCCAGAATGATCCAACCCCTAAATGCTAACTACAGGGGGTCCGTTAAATAGTAGTTTAATTTTATATTTGAATCCTTGTTATGTTCACACTGCCTTTGTATTTTTGTTGTGTTTTATGATTTGTGTATGTTATGCGTGTTGATGCTGGTCTGCGAATGAATGAATTCATTCATTCATTTGTACAGTAGGCTAGATTCTATTATTATTATTATTATTATTATTATTATTATTATTATTATTATACTGCCCTATACCTGCAAGTCTCAGGATGGTTCATAAGATAAAAGCACAATATAAAAACACACTCTCTCCACACACTCTCACAGACCTTTGTCTATCCTCGGCTCCAGGAAGGTGTTGAAGAACACATTCCAGCTACGTAAAACCAGAGAGTTGGATGTGTGTGTGAAGTAAGGCTGGCAAGGGCTATGTCCTTTGGAGAGGGTGTGGCTGGGGAAGCAAGTAGCATGGGAGTGTCCTGAAGATGGCGGTTGTCATTTATCTAATTTCTTCACCACATTTCTCACAGAGTGACCCAAACCAACTTACATTAAAACCAATTAAGAACCGCCAATAACACAACAAGATTGTAGGCAGGCCTTACAGATCCTGCCACACTAAAAAAACACCACCACCACCACCACCATAATGTCCTCCTCGCTTCAGATTAAGGGCCAAAAAATCCATGTAAGAAGAGAAGCATTGCCCTGACTCTAAAAATAGATGAAGATGGTTCCAGAAATGCTTTCCTGGGGAGAGAAGGGATACCAGTTCCTGGGAGCCGAGGTGCTTTGGGCTCCCTCAGTATCTTTTTTGGTGGGTTGCCCCCCATGTTGAGGGGATGGAGGAGGCTGAGGAGGAGCCACCGGTCACTGGAGTAGTGCGTCCACCATGTTTAGCTCCAGCTCCAGCTGCTCCTGGTGTCCTGATGTCACACACATGATGTCACACGTGATGTTGCCCCCCCCACAATCACCCTCACAAGCTGATGCCTCTGGAAGAGAGTATCCCATAAAGGCACCACTGAAAAGCCCCCTTCTCATGTTGCCACCTGCCAAACGTGAGAGAGCACATGAAAACAGGCCTTCAATTGTGATCACCTGCTCAAGGATGGTTCATGAGTGGAGAGGTGGTCCTTGAGGGAAAAGGGTAAAGGACCTCTGGACAGTTAAGTCCCATCAAAGGTGACTATGGGGTTGCAGCGCTCATCTCGCTTTCAGGCCAAGGGAGCCGGTGTTTGTCCACAGACAGCTTGCGGGGTCATGTGGCCAGCATGATTAAACTGCTTCTGGAGCAACTGAACACCATGATGGAAGCCAGAGCACACGAAAACACCGCTCGCCTTCCCGCCACAGCAGTATTTATTTATCTACTTGCACTGGTGTGCTTTCGAACTGCTAGGCTGGCAGGAGCTGGGACAGAGCAAAGGGAGCTCACTCCATCACGGGAATTCAAACCGCCAACCTTCTGATCAGCAAGCCCAAGAGACTCAGTGGTTTAGACCACAGCGCCACCCGCATCCCTGTGGTCCTTAAGGTATTGGGGTACTGAGCCACACAGGGCTTTATAAGACAAAACCATGGTCTTGGGAACCATCCTGATAACAGTGTCTCAGTCTTGTCTGGGTTAAGCTTCAGTTTATTGTCTCTCATCCAATCCATTAATGTGCCCAGACACCTGTTTAAGACATCCACTGCCACACCTGCAGATGCAAAGAGAATTGTCACCAGCACATTGTCTTCAGCATATATGTTCTCCTTTTTCCACTCAACATGTGGCGCAGACTCTGAACAGCATCCAGTTGGAACTGTAAGCATGGAGTCCCAGCTGTTGCATGTGCATAGGTTTGTGTGTGTAGACCCCAAATAAATTCAGACAAGACTCAAATTTTTGGTTTGGTTTTTGGCAGAATTTAGGCCACAACTTTATTGATTACAATCAAGCGAGTGGTTGCAGAGGCTCTGGTTCGACTAGCTCCCTGCACTGTTGCAAGCAGCGCTCACCCAGGGCACACCATAGGTCAGCCTTGGGTGAACACCCGGCACAGTGGAAAGCGGGTACAAGCCAATCCACCAGCCAGATGCCCCCCTGGACTCAAGCTCAGGCCTCTCAGGGTTGACCAACCAAAGAGTCCCTGGATTCCTTTAATGGAATACCCATCGCATAGGGATGTCCAGACCGCTCTGCCACCCCTATCACCTGAACCAGAGCCTATCCACAACCTTACAAGTTGTGATGATTGCTACCCGGCATGTGAAACCCAAAGGGCACCAACCAATCAGCCAAGAAAAATTCCTGCCGTGTCCCTGTCCCAATGACAGATGACACACGACGGCATAGCAAGGTCAGGCGTGCAAGCCCTAAATATAGGGAGAGGTGGGCGGGTGTTCCGATGCACTGGCCCAAAAGAGGAAGCTCAGGGACACGTGCCTGGGCTTAAAGAGAGGTCCCTCGATAGAGTTTAGCTGGCATCCCATTGGTCTAATTGCATCCAGCATCGAGGGACCTCCAATAGGGTGTTGTGGCCATCCAAACGTTCCCACCCACAACACACAGGGTTTGGTTGCCAGGTCACACCGCAACACGTGCCCTTCTGTTAGGGAGGACCCAATTTGCCCTAGATAAGTTTTTATTTGGACATTTGGACATTTTTCTGCTCCTCTCCTCTCCTCTCACTAGTTCTTGGAAATTCTGGGCATAATTAACCCTCACCTCAATCTTTTGCAATCTTCTGTTTCTCCCTGCTTGCCACATAGATGTAAACCATTAAAACTGGACCAGCACGCTTCTCCCTGCTGGGCCATTGTCAAAAAATTTCTGAAAGGGTTTCTCTGATTGGCCTCAAAACTCAGCTATATCTCCCTGACAATCCTTAAGAAAGTGGAAGGCAAGCTTTCCAGGAAGATTACAAGACGAGACAAAATGTTTGTTCACTATGTTTCTGACCCAGCAACACTTCCCAGCATGTGAAAGAAAGACTCCATATTATTTGATATAGCTATAAGCCTCTCATTATTTTGCTCCCTGTTCTGTGTTGCAGGTTCCATATTCTTCAAAAAAGAACGAAAGTCTTTTCATTATCACTTTTTCTGGATATTTTTTTCTTTAGCTGGATACTTTTTAAAAAAGAGACCCAACCCAAAATATGGTTTTTACTTTCAATAGCAAGTTGTGTCATGACTTTCGAGATCCATACTGTTGTTGTTGTTTAATTGTCCTGCTAGGTTTGTCTTCACTGACATTTAGAAAATAAAGTGCAGAAGATTCTCTCTCAGAAAAGCAGGACCTTGAAGCTACACAGCCTACCCTCGGTAGCTAGCTTAGAAGACAGAGGATTCTCTGTCTTGAAAAATAATTGCTAGGATTTTATTTGAGAGAGAGAGAGAGAGAGAGAGAGAGAGAGAGAGAGAGAGAGAGAGAGAGAGAGAGAGAGAGAGAAGCTACTAACTGAAGAATATAAGGCAGGCAGAGATATTTGTTAAATACTAGAAGTACAACTGAGTTAAAACTACTCATCCATTTTCATGTTTGTTGCTTCCAGAGATGAAAATCAAACAACAAAATAGGTAATAAAGTCAGTACTTTTGCACATCTTTAAGTAGAAAGCGTTTTACAGAGCTCTGTCATGTTAGCGTGAGATACTATGCTGTTCATAGATAAACCTCAAGCACCATGGGACTTGAAGTGCCGAAAGAAAGAAAAAAGAGGGAGCTTGTAACTATTTCTATAAAGAACAACAACCATTTTCAAAAGTAATATTAATATTTCAAAAGAAGCACTGGTCAGTTGCCAGAAAGTTTGGTCAATTTGAAAAAGGGTGGTTCTTATACACTTAATATGGAACACTGCAACAATTCCATTCAGCCCCAGTGAAAACCCCTGTCTAGGACATTGTTTCAGTGGTTCTTACAGATGGCTTAAAAAGCTGAACCTCAATAGGAGGGAGTGACTACCATTCTCAAGCCAACTTGCCTTATTTTGTACTCTTGAAACTTTTGATACCAAGTTCTGGGGTGGTTTTTTGTTTTTGTTTTTTGCCTGGGTTTTGTTGCACTATAGTGAGTGCCCCTACAGACAGTAATAATGCAACAGCATTGGGGAAGCACCACAAAACAAACAACAAAGTGGACTGATGTGTGTATAATCCAGTATAAATCCACCACTAATGTACTATTATTTTGTCAATGAGTGTCTGGGGAAACCCAGCCAGATGGGTGGGGTATAAATATCTTCTTCTTCTTCTTCTTCTTCTTCTTCTTCTTCTTCTTCTTCTTCTTCTTCTTCTTCTTCTTCTTCTTCTTCTTCTTCTTCTTCTTCTTCGTTGCAGAAACCAGCCACAAAAAGGCTGGAGAGGGCTTTGTTTTTGGAAGGCTACAGGGGACATGATTTAATAATAATAATTTTATTAATTTAACCCCACCCATCTCGCTGGGTTTCCCCAGTCACTCTCCTCATTTGGCTAAAATCGGAGAAGGAAGATTCATTCAAGGCGCCTTTACCATCCGCTCTATAATTCTTAAGCTAATGGACATCTGTATTGTGAGTGTGTCTCTTACTGAACTCCATAAACAACTTGCACACTGAGTGAAATAGTATGATCTTTTGTCAGTCCCAAACCCACTGCTACCCAGCTTCTTTGGGTGACCTCAATTTCTAGTATTTTTCTTTGCCTCTCTCATATATTAGAGCTCAAGATCACCTCAGGAAGCTCAGGGATTCCATTGTACCTATCTGCTGAAATTCAAAGTGATATGCCTATTTTTCACCCAGTGTTATCGATCTGTTCATCAAGCAGCTCTCTCTGTCCACCCCAAAACCACAATGAAATCAAGCTACAAAACTGCACAGAGTGAGTATATGTCAGGAAGGTATCTACCGGCTGTGTTTTTGGCTAGGATGCTAACAATTAACAGTGGGAGATCATCCAGACAATTTCAGCAGCGACTAGTATTGAAATACTCTGCTGCACCGTATTATGAAAAATCAGACTTCTGCACTAACCCTTCTTCCCTGGTAACAGAAGAGCTTGCATTCTTTAGTTGCCATCTCTGCCAATGAAACCTAAATCTGTATCCCAAAAAGGGCTACATTTAGTGCCATAGGGACGTGGGTGGCGCTGTGGGTTAAACCACTGAGCCTAGGGCTTGCTGATCAGAAGGTTGGCGGTTTCAATCCCCGCAATGGGGTGAGCTCCCGTTGCTCGATCCCTGCTCCTGCCAACCTAGCAGTTCAAAAGCATGAAGTGCAAGTAAATAAATAGGTACCGTTCCAGTGGGAAGGTAAACGGCGTTTCCTTGCGCTGCTCTGATTCGCCAGAAGTGGCTTAGCCATGCTGGCCACATGACCCAGAAGCTGTACGCCAGCTCCCACAGCCAGCAAAGTGAGATGAGCGCCGCAACCCCAGAGTCGTCCGCAACTGGACCTAACGGTCAGGGGTCCCTTTACCTTTACTTTATCACATCCACACACTCCCACAGATCCTGCTGGATTCAGTATGACTTGTATTGCAGCTTAAATCCTTTAGCATGCTTCCGTGATTCAAGCTTGTAACTGAATTCAATTGGATTTTTTTTTAAAGAAAAAAATTGGATGGTGGTGGAATAGGTCTTCAGATAGGAATGCAAGAAGGAAAGGTATAGAGCAGAAATGGTCAGCCTTGGGGTTTGGACTGCAGTTCCCATTACCCTGACCATTGGTCATGACAACTTCTGGGGTTGAAAGATGGGAGTCCAACAACATCTTAAGGACTAGAGGTTCCCTGTTTCTAGAACAGAAGTGGGAATGAATATAGGAGGCAGTAAAGGTTTGCCTGTTGTCTTTGTCCATGGAGTTTTCTTGGCAGGGATACTGGAGTGGCTTGCCGGTTCCTTCTCCAGGTGGATCACATTTGGTCAAAACATAACTTCTCTGAGTTATTTAACCCCCTTCGCCACGACAAGGCAGTGATCCATGAAGGACAGATCCTGAAGCTGAGGCTACAATACTTTGGCCACCTCATGAGAAGAGAAGACTCCCTGGAAAAGACCCTGATGTTGGGAAAGATGGAGGGCACAAGGAGAAGGGGACGACAGAGGACAAGATGGCTGGCAGTCTGACCAAACTGCGGGGGGCAGTGGAAGACAGGAGTGCCTGGCGTGCTATGGTCCATGGGGTCACGAAGAGTTGGACATGACTAAACAACTAAACAACAACAACAACAACAACAACAACAACAACAGCAACAACAAAGGTTTGCCACCACAGAAGGATAGAGCCATGATTTGGAGTCCTCAGTTGTATTGTATTTTTAATATTTGGTTGGGAGTCGCCCAGAGTGGCTGGGGAAACCCAGCCAGATGGGCAGGGTATAAATAAGTTGTTGTTGTTGTTGTTGTTGTTGTTGTTGTTGTTGTTGTTGTTGTTGTTGTTTAAAATGTCCCTTGGCTTGTATCTACAAGCATGCTTTTACCTACAGGCATGCTTAAAACATGAAAACTTGAGACATCTAAATGGATGGTGGTACCTTTTTTTCACGCTCACTCAATAAATGGTTGGGAAAGTGTTGATGTTTTTCGTTTTCTGGCTCAGCTCCCGATAAAATACTTCTTCTTCTTCTTTAAAAAAAAGAAAATTAAGTGCATCTATCAGAAGTTTTTGTTTGTCAGAAAAACAAATATTCAGCAGAGCAACTATAAGCTGTCACTTTCCCTCCTCTTGGTTAATAGAAGAGATAAAAGACAGGAAAATGGTTTGACGATAAGCAAGCATAACTTATTCCCATTTTATAACACTAGAAAAGAGCTGTTAATGCAGTTGTTTATGTCAGACTAAGCTGTACTGCATGTGCAACTATTTGACTAAGATTTCTTTTCTTACGCTTCTTTACACAGCTGTGCTTTGAACACCCAACGACAGAGACACCCCACCAACCCTGCACATCTAAGATGAAAAGAACAGTAACTCAAACCCATAGCTGCCAAGTTATCCCTTTTTTTAAGGGATTTTCCCTTATGCTGAATAGGCTTCCTCGCAAGAAAAGGGAAAACTTGGCAGCTATGCTCAAACCCCCTGAAGGAAAAGTGGGAGAGATATGAAATAAATAAAGCAATAACCTACAATGTAATTGAGATTTTGAGATATGATGCCACCTTGACGACATATATGAGGGCTGGGAGAGGGGAGGTATTTACAGGGAGGGAGGGTGGGAGAAAGTTTGGTTTGTTTGTTAATGTATAAAAGCTTTCCATAAAATGTTAATTTTTTTTAAAAAAATAACTCTTTGTATTTCCTTGCCATCATGCAGCCCAGTCCTCTCAGCCAATTCCCGAGGTGCCAAAAGATGACAAAATTAATTTAACTGTGGGCATATATTAGAAGCTTTGCGCCGCCTGCAGAGAAGTAAAATAATTTTGCCATGCTGCAGATTTAAATATATGTATTTTACTTAGTCAGCATCAAACGCAGCAAATATATTCTGGTCACTTCCAAAACCTGTCTGGGTGATGAAACGAGAAAAGAATTATTTCTGTGTTTGGAACAGCTGATCCATAACCATGTCAGAAGTTCATGGCCGAGGGAGAGCAAAACATTACACAGGGTGTTCTTTCAAACAAAGCAGTAAATCAATATGCATTTTCTACAGAATTTTTTTTTAAAAAAGGCATTAATATGTTTTCCTTTAGATCTGTGATCATTATGATAATCTCATTGTTACTATTGGAGAGACGCAGCTTGTTCTGCATTGACTCCTGATGCTCAGAAATGTAATGCTAGGCTTTTAAGTGCAAGTTAAGACATTAAAAATCGTTGCGTCTTCAGACCCAGAGACCTTCCCCCTAAATAAAGACACATTTGACTCAAATTTCAGTTTTGGTTTTTGGCAGAATTTAGGCCACAACTTTATTGATTACAGAAAAGTGAGTGGTTGCATAGGCTCTGGTTCAACTAGCTCCCTACACCCTTGCAGGTAGCGCTGACCCAGAGCTCTATCTAAGGTCAGCCAAGGGTGAACACCTGAGGCAGGTGAAAAGCCTGGGAACAGACTCTGTTCACTCCCCAGATGCTCCCCTGGACCCAGGCACGGGCACAACCCCCTCTCAGGGGTTGAACAAACCAAGTTGAGTCCCTGGATTCCTTTAACGGAATACCCTTCACAAAGGGATGGTGAGACCGTTCTCCCATCCCTATCACCTGAACCAGTGCCTATCCGCAACCTTGCAAGTTGTGACGAATTGCTACATGGCAGGCGAAACCCAAATAGCAACAGCCAATCAGCCAAGTGGGGAACATTCCTGCTGTGCCCCTGTCCCAAATGACAGCTGATACGCGACGGCAAAAGTCAATCACAAAAATGCCCTAAAATTAGCGAGAGGTGGGTGGGTGTTCCGATGCACGAGCCGAAAGAGGAAGCTCTGGGACACGTGCAAGGGTATATATAGGTCCCTCAATCTGTTTAGACTTCACCCCATTGGCCAGATTAAACCCAGCAATGAGGGACCTACCAATCGGGTGTTGTGGCTATCCAATAGACCCACCCACAACCAGGAGGTCAGTCTCCGGGTCTCACCGCAACACATGCCCTCTTTTAGGGAGGACATGATATGTCAGCATCATTGTGATGGAAAGCAAGGAGAGTCAGAAAGCAGGCTCTGACTTCTCCCTGAATTCAAGGTACTTCTCAGACTTTCTGTGACATTCCTGTACCCAATGCTTCCCTTTCCTTCCTGCCTTATGCCCTGCCCCCAGAGAGGTATGGATTGCTCGGGAAATACAACCAAGCCTGTAGCTATTTGTGGCTGTCTGTGGCCAACTAGTCCAATGCTAAAGTCCCTCTGCATATGCCTGATTGGGCTCAGGCTTTGGCAAAATCTGATGCACAGGTTGTCTCCTGCACTGTAAAGCTACAGACCAATGTTTGGTGTTGTCAGAGGTTGTTACGGCTACTCTTGAGTAACGACTTTCCACATACTTGTCTTTAAAAGAGTCTTTATTGGTGCACGTTATTTACAGTGTGGTGAGCTGTCGGTTTCATGTCCGCTTATTCCGTCTCAGAATCCGGCACTGCCCCTTTTCGCGACTTGGACCAACATAATAGCCTAGGGACAGCAAATCTCCTCCCCTTTCTCCTCCTCCTTAATTCCGGTGCCGGGGGAAAGGGTCTACGCTCCATCTTTTCCCTCTCCCCCCTTGCCGTCTCTTTCTCTTCCTGCCTGTGGAGCAGGGGCTCTCCCATGCTGCCGGAGACCTGACTCTCTCTCTCTCTCTGCTTCCTGACTAGCCCCTTCAGACCCTGGCGCTTTCATGGCTGCTTGGGGACGAACTGCTCCTGATGAGAGGGGGGGTTCTCTGTAATCTCTCCCCCTTACATCCGTGTTTTGGGGTATGCACATATACCTGTATACACAGGTAGGCTCCACACTGACCTTTTAACTCAATGCATGGCCCTCAGGGCATGGTTTGGGGTTTAGCACAGCTACTGGAGGACACAGCTGGCAGGCAGTAACTCCTTGGCACTGTGGCAGTACACATGGAAGAGACATTCGTGAACACCTCTTGTGTGCATCCTCAAACAGGTCTAGAATTCTCTCCCCCACCCCCAGCAGTCGGGCATTCTATGGAAGATAAAATGAGATTCCGCAGCAGACGTCAGTGCAGACCAGGTTTTTTTTTTTAAGGAATGAAAGCCACTGATATAATGAAAAAATGCTAAGAGTTACTTAACAAAAAGTAACAAAAAAGTAATGCGTGTTTTCCCTTTGAATCAAGCAAATCAATACATCCCTTCCTGAGTGGCTCTACACATCAAGTGCATGATTTTCATTTCAGGGACACCTGAAATCTGTTATTTAAAGAAAAGAAGTAATTAATTACAGAACAGGCTTGTATTCAATGCACAGGGCTGAGAAGCTCTCAATTTCATAGTTCAACAGTACCTATCTAAAAGATACTGCTCTGAAGATAAGTGTGCTTATGCATGTTACTCATGTGAATTCATGGGCAATATGCTTTTATGGGAACAAACAAAATAATGAGATAATGGCCTAGGGTTCTCTTTATGTCTGCATTGGTAAAACTATTGCTTGTACTGAACACAACCTTGTCAATGCTTTGGGAAAGAAACTGTGGGCTGTATCAAATTGACCCGCATTGAGTGGTATCTGAGCTCTTTTTTGTGTCTCCTTATATAGCGTGGGACTGCATACCGTACATGCAAAAGTTTTTGTTGCTACTTTGCTTACCCTTGTTTACCCTTGTTATGGGTATGGGAATGATTTTTAAAGTCACTTTCATATCAGTGTTGTTGTTGTTGTTGTTGTTACTGTTATTTTCCAGCAGTATAAATCAGCTATCTTTCCAATATGGTGGAAAGCAAGAGGAAGAGTGGCAAGGTGGAGGAGAGGTTGGCACAGTGGCAGGAAGATCAGAGTCTTCCAACTGCACCACTGGAAGTCCTTGTCTGTGTTCTGCCATTAAGGGGGCAAAGCTAGCAGTGACAGGAGACAGAAGCTTCTTGGTGGTAGCACCACAGCTATGGAATGCTCTCCCAGGAGATTTTTGACTGGACAATCACTGAGGGCTTAAACATAGGAAGACAATTAGGGTTGCCAGACTCAATAGTGGACAGGACTTCTATGCCTTTAATTGCCCTGCTCTCTTCTGAGTCTGGAAACCTTAAAGAGAAACCAGCAGACCCTTTGCTTGGAAATTAAACAAAGGGTCTGCTGGTTACTATGTGATTGGTTGGTAACTATGTGATTGGTTGGTAACTGAGCTCTAGAGAGTTCTCTAGTAGTACTTGTGTGATTGGCTAACGTTGGTCACATGGGAGGTATCTAGTGAAGGAAAGACTCCAATGTATGTGAGGCAAGATGACTGTGCTTTAGAATCCACTGTGAACACTGCTGAGTTGAATAGAGTGTTAGAGTGCCCCTTCTCTGCTGGAAAGAAAACGAGCAAAACTATAGGAGAAGGTAAAAAGTCTCTAATAGGAGCTGAAAGGCATGGCCTAATTGAGAAACAGAAGGCTGAGCTCTGGAAAGAAAGGAAAATACATTTCTTTGGAAATTAGAGGAAGAGACTGTACACCCATGCTTGGAGAAGTGTGTAACTGTAAAAATTACAAATATCTATAAGTTTCTGCAATAAAGTTTTTGAATGTAAAGTCTGGGCATTGGTTTAATTTCCAAAGAAGGATGTCAGTCATAGATATTATTTGAGCTCCCGTAGCTTACTTCAACAGGGAGTTGGAATCTAACAACATCTGGGGGGCCACAGGCTCCCCACTCCTGCCTTATGGGAACAGAAAGCTAGCATATGCTTATTTCTCTAAATAAAATAAATGAGGAGTAGCCTCACATGATTTATCTATTTCTAGACTGCAAGTGTGGAGATCAAATGTTTGAAATCTCCCATGAAAGACCTGCTTAAGGGCCACATGTCAGATTTTTCTGCTCTCTCTAGGTCACCTTACATTCTCTACTAGCGTCCAGTAGCCCAAGTCATCCTGTAGCAATGGACTGGCAGTAATTCCACAAACTAAGTATTATGAGGATTGCAGCAATATCAAACCCAAGTAAAGTGGCCTGTGTGGGATAAAATCCTTATCTAAGACAAATGGCTTTCTAAATTAACAGGAATGGCAAGGGAAATTAACAGGAAACACAAAAGACGCTTATATTTGAGCCTGATGTATTAGAAACTTCTTATCCATGGAGGACAAATCTTTTTAAAAAATGTGCTAATGCTATTAAACTTAAGTTAGGGTGGATTGTTCTCTATTATGATGACAATGATAGGAGCAAAATGTTATCTTCTGACCTCAAAAGTATTGGCTTGTTACCAAAAGCCACTCTCCAGAATTGGAGGGAATTAGGTGGACATGCATCACATTCAGTTCTATGGACTTATAGTGCTAAGTACGCTGTAGCATTTGTGCAAGCTATATCTCCACGGTTCTCTTGAATTTGCAGAGGCTTACTCCCAGATAAACGAGTTAGATGCAGCCTTAGATATACAGAGACCCACTGATTTTACTGGGCAGAGGAATGCCTATCTGTGCATAGAATCCGCTGCATTTTAAGGCTGTAATCCAGACACATTTGCCTGCTTTCAGCTCATTGGTACTTACTGATGGGTAGGCAGGAGTAGGACTGCACTGCAAATCACTTTTGATATGTCCTTGAATTATATTTTAATTTCCGCCCTGGAATGCTCTCCCCAGGGAGATTTGGGTGGCACCTTTGTTAGGCGCCAGACAAAAACATTCCTCTTTAACCAGGCTTTTGGCTGATTTACATCTTATACCCTCCTTTTGGGAGGGGAGAAGGGGTTATTACTTTTTCTTTCTTCTTGATTTTTATCATGTATTTGGTGTTTTTATGTTGTGAACCACCCTGAGATGTGCAGATGAAGGGTGGTATACAAATAATGAGAATGAGAATGATGGTGATAATGACGATGACGTTGCATGCCGAGGCCTTCAGACATCCCCCCTAAATAACTCACACCACACACATAAATTTTGTTTGGGTTTTTGGCATTAATTTGGCCACAACTTTATTTAAATACAATTTTAAAATTTGAGTGTTGGCTTAGGCATTGGCTAATCTTCTGTCCCCCGCTTGGGACAGGACCAGCTCTGACTTCCCTATCCGTATAGGGAAGTCAAGTAAACACCTCGTGGGAGAGGAGGTAGCTGTGTGCAGGGACTCTCCCCTCGACCAGAAATGTTCCCCAAGGCTCGTGCTCTGTAATGGTCCTAGCCCCCGCACCGTTGCGGGGGTGTACGGACTAGAGCCGTAGCCCCAGGATTCCTTTAACGGAATACTTCTATGAAGAGCATTTTATTGAGGGGTAGGTATCTCCATACCCCCTTCACCAACCAGGAATTATTAACCAATGACTAACCGCCGCCAACCTAACAAGTTGTGACAATTTGCTAAGCAGTAGGCAAAAACCAAATGGCAAAAACCAAATGGCAAAATTCGTACTGGGCCCCTGCAAAAGGTGACCCCATGAGAGGCAAAGTAATGTAAGGCTAAACCTTCAGAAAAAGCGGCGGGTGGGCGGGAGATTCAAACACTTTGCAAAAGTGAAACTGGACTGCAAGACGCTGAGAATATAATGGTCACCTCCTGTCTATCAAAAATGGCAACATACTTTTTCCCCAGCAACCAAAAAAGCCCCAATCAGTCACGCTCTTACATACACTAGACCCTCCCCCACCCAGAAGAATATCTTTTTAGCTGGCCGCAACCCTCACTCTCCCTGATAGGAGAACGTGCTATAGCAATAACAACAATACCAATACCAGTAACAATAACAACAATATTAATAACAATAACAATGTGTCTTGTCTTATTTCTCCCCTTCTTCTTTGGTGCAGAATACATTTGGAAATAAGCATTTGGAGAGAATCTATGTTGTGACCATACTGTTCCGGTTGCGACACCTCAAAAATGATATTGTAGAGCTGAGAAAGTTTTGGAAAAGGACAACACAAATGATCAAGGGCTTAGAGTAACCCCCAATGAGGACGGTTTAAAACTTTGGGGGCTTTTTAGTTTAGGAAAAAGGCAAGTAAAGGAACTAGCATATGGGAGATGTATATACAATTATACACGGTGTGAAGAAACTGTGTATAAGAGAGTTTTCCTCCTTGTCTCACAATGCAAGAACTCAAGGCCTTCTAATAAAACTGAATATTGAAAGATTCAGGAGAGACAAATGAAAGTACTTCTTTGTGCAGCATGTAGTGAAGCTATGGAAATTCCACAAGATATAGCCATGGCCAACATTTTGGAAGGCTCTGGAAGGCATTTAGACAAATTTATGGGCTATAAGGCTATCAATGGTTACTAGCCTTGATGTCTATGTAGCACATTTGAATCACAAGTGGGAAGAATGGTCTCACACTCATGTCCAGTTTGTGGGTCGGCCACTTTGAGAACAGGTTGCTGGGCTAGATGGGCCTTTGGCCTGATCCAGCAGGTTCTTCTTATAATCTCACATTCACTAAAACAAGGTATCACCAGGCTTGGCAACACACCAAGGTTTGGAAAAGAACGAAAAGATCTTCGTTTACACACACACAAACAGCTTTTTTCTAAAAAAAATGTTTAGAGGTACTCTCATTTTGACTCAAGAAAATCACCATCATATAGTTCAAATCAGGGGAAATAAATACAGTAAATGGACAAAAGTGCAAAGAACATGCAATACCTCATATTACATAGCTGCATTCAGTTCACATGGCAAATACGAGAACTACTTTCGAGTGTAGTTCAAAGTGTTATGAACTAATTCAGCGAATTTTGTTAAACCAAACTAGTTCATTACAAGCACTGATCTCCAAAATCTCCTAAATAACCTATAATATTTAAGAAGGGGAAGAAATGGAGGCAGTGAGAGATTTTACTTTCTTGGGTTCCATGATCACTGCAGATGGTGACAGCAGTCGCGAAATTAAAAGATGCCTGCTTCTTGGGAGAAAAGCAATGACAAACCTAGACAACATCTTAAAAAGCAGAGACATCACCTTGCCAACAAAGGCCTGTATAGTTAAAGCTATGGTTTTCCCAGTAGTGATGTATGGAAGTGGAGCTGGACCATAAAGAAGGCTGATCGCCGAAGAATTAATGCTTTTGAATTATGGTGCTGGAGGAGACTCTTGAGAGTCCCATGGACTGCAAGAAGATCAAACCTATCCATTCTGAAGGAAATCAGCCCTGAGTGCTCACTGGAAGGACAGATCCTGAAGCTGAGGCTCCAATACTTTGGCCACCTCATGAGAAAAAAAAGACTCACTGGAAAAGACCCTGATGTTGGGAAAGATGGATGGCACAAGGAGAAGGCGACGGCAGAGGATGAGATGGTTGGACAGTGTTCTCGAAGCTACGAACATGAGTTTGACCAAACTGCGGGAGGCAGTGGAAGACAGGAGTGCCTGGCGTGCTCTGGTCCATGGGGTCACGAAGAGTCGGACACGACTAAACAACAACAACAACAACAATATTTAAGTGTGTGTGTATTCCATTCATGCCTAATTGTTTCAGTCAGAATGCACCACCCATGTGCCCTTAATATATAAGTTTCTTCTTGGTTTATAATGTCCACAGACAGTTAATTTTATGCTCAGACTCCAATTCTCAATAACATATTGTTTCTGGGTAAATGAGGCTATTTTATTTAAATGTCTGCTTAAGGGGAGGACACTTTTGGTTAAGTTGGAAGCAAAAAAAATATCCTCATTAACAGAAAGCAGAAAAATATCCTCATTAAGAGAAAGCAGTAAGTAACTAACATCTTGCCACAGGGGGGGAAATCTGGCAAAATATATTTCTCAACAGCTAGAGATAACCCCAATTCCACAATCACATATGCTAGTTTCTCTCCTTTCTTAATATTGTACCAGACGCAATAGCACCTAGGAGTCATTTAATACAAGTAACCGAATCTCAGTTAATTTTCCATCTGCTGTTCCAGATTGGCTACTTTTGCTGATATTAAGCTCACTTAGACTGCCGATACATCGCACTCGCTGCTCAAGAAACATAGCGGCAGAATGCAGTGGATCTTTAATACTTCCTCTAAGCTTTGTCTATAAAATTCGCAAACAAAAAACACCTTATAATGCAGGGGTGGGAAACCGGCTGCCCTCCAGATTTTGTATGACTCCCACCAGCCCCAAAGCACTGGTTAGAAATGTTGGTAGTTGGTGTTCAAAGACAATTGGAGGGCCATCAGAACCCATTCTCTGTAATAATGCTGCAGTGCTACAGCAAAATGGTTACGCCATTGGAATTAATTCCAACTGTAGATCTTCTTTGCTGGCTGCATCCCTGCAACTTATTTACTTTCAGCACAACTGGAATAATCCAGGGCTCCCCCCCCCCATGGGAATGTTTATTGGTTGAGATAAAGGTAAAGGTAAAGGGACTCCTGACCATTAGGTCCAGTCGTGACCGACTCTGGGGTTGCGCGCTCATCTCGCATTACTGGCCGAGGGAGCGGCGTATAGCTTCCAGGTCATGTGGCCAGCATGACAAAGCCGCTTCTGGCAAACCAGAGCAGCACATGGAAACGCCGTTTACCTTCCCACTGTAGCGGTTCCTATTTATCTACTTGCATTTTTTTGATGTGCTTTCGAACTGCTAGGTTGGCAGGAGCTGGGACCAAGCAACGGGAGCTCACCCCGTCACAGGGATTCGAACCGCTGACCTTCTGATCAGCAAGCCCTAGGCTCAGTGGTTTAACCACAGCACCACCTGGGTCCCATTGGTTGAGATACAGTGCCATAAAAGTGCCATCCAAGGCAGAGGTTTAATTAGTTCTTTCCCAAATGAGTTTTTGTGAAGAATTATTCTATGGCTTAATAGGAAAGCATTCTGTGGGGTAGACTCTTGATTTCCTAGACATCAAGTGTGTATCCAGTTTTCTTAAGTGACGTCCAGATCCTTCTCGCTATAATGCCCACTGGCTATTTTATGTGCATGGGGCACAAGGACAAATACAGCATCCTTGCTTTTCTCATCTTCTTTCTTTTTGACATAGCATGGCTCAAAAAAAAAAAAACAGAAATAAGAAGAAACAAACAAAAGAAAATTAGTAGATTGGGATCACAGCCATTCTCGTATGTTGGAGTATCATCTTAGTTCCTTGAAAAAGAAAAAAGTGTTAATTACATAAACCAGATGTACAAGTTAATTTTTACATGTTTACAAGAATTTTGCAAATCGAAATTTCCAAGGCATCAGACAGAGTTCTCTTAAATACACATTCGGCAAGGCATGGATGGTTAATTTCAGTCTAAAACATTAAACAGCATTTTGGCAAGAGAATTGGCAATTAGCTAGGGAAACTGAAGACTATGAGCTTCTGGGTTACTTGACATTCAGAGAACAAAATCAAAGCACCTTTAGCTTATTTTCTAATAATCAACTAACGGGAAGCGGTGTCTAATCGATTCTGTTTGAATCTGTATAAGGAGAAACCATTGTGATATTTCTCTCTGTGCTTTCAAATTTTATCATTAGCAATTGGGTGAGCAGAGCATCTCTCAAAATTGACATTACATCATGGTCATCATCCTTACTAAGATTTTACAAATGGTTATTTTGCATGTTATGTTGCATATTAATTCAGATCCCAATCATCTCTCAGTATAGCTTATTTCAAGGTGTTAAAATAAATTGGGTTATACCCTTACATGCCCCAAAGGACAGAATAATAATAATAATAATCCCCTTCATGGATCAATGCCTTGTTGTGGCGAAGGGGCTTGAATAACTCAGAGAAGCTATGAGCTATGTCATGCAGGGCCACCCAAGATGGACAGGTCATAGTGGAGAGTTTTGACTAAACGTGATCCACCTGGAGAAGGAACTGGCAAGCCACTCCAGTATCCCTGCCAAGAAAACTCCATGGACAAAGACAACAGGCAAATAATAATAATAATAATAATAATAATAATAATAATAATAATAATAATAATTTGCCTGCTACGTACATTGCAGTCTTTTGAGTGCCATTTTAAGATGTTTTTCTTTCCCAGGTGCTTCCATCTTTAAATCTTAGATATTTTTAGATCCTTTATATAAACAAACAACAACAACAATTTATTATTTATACCCCGCCCATCTGGCTGGGTTTCCCCAGCCACTCTGGGCTACTTCCAACAAAAGATTAATAAACATAAATGAAAACACCAGTCATTAAAAACTTCCCTAAACAGGGCTGCCTTCAGATGTCTTCTAAACATGAGATAGTTGTTTATTTCTTTGACATCTGAGGGGAGGGTGTTCCACAGGGTGGGCGCCAACACTGAGAAGGCCCTCTGCCTGGTTCCATGTAACTTCGCTTCTCGCAGTGAGGGAACCACCAGTAGGCCCTCAGCGCTGGACATATTGAATACAAATACGTTCTTACAGTAGCCAGCCAAATGCCTCCAGGAAGCCCATCAAGGCTCCAGGAAACAGGACACGACCACAGAGGTTTCATGGAATTATTATGGTTAACAGAAAATGACACACGGATCATCCTCCATGATTTTGTTTAACTCTGTCTAAAGCCAACTAAGCAAGGAGCCATCATCTGTTGCGGAATGAGTTCCCATACATTAGAAAGCAACATGGATGGATAAAGAGCAATTCATTGGTGTGAGGTCTATGGGAGTGGAAGTGCCTTGGACATATTGTAAGTACATCTGTGTTAATGACAAGAGAGACCCTGACTCACATTTAAATGTAAACATCTGAGTACGTAGAGAATAACTAGTTCTGCACTGGATCCAGGAAACCATGTCTTGACATTACTAATATCTCCAATGCCATTACTATTATTTAATTCTTTGCATAATCAAAATTTTAGCTGGGATTTCATAAGCACAAGCATTGATTAGGAAAGACAGTATATAATGAGTTCATACCAGAACAAATATACACTTTAATTGCAAATGGTCTTTTATTAAAAGTCCATTAAAAAGTTAATTAAAGTAACAAGTGAGGGAAATATGATCATGTCATTAAAGTTACAAACCTGTTGGTCTGTGTCATAATTTTTGCCAGAGTGCATCACCCTAACATTTCCACTGATTTATTTATTTTCAGGATCTATAAGCATGATGATGAAGTCTACCAATCTGGAATGTAAATGGAAATGTTGGCCACTTCTACACTTCAATATGGAAGAAAAAAAAAGGGTTCATCTTATAATATAAAAACACAAAAATACACAACATATATAACAAACAAAACAATTACCCTCTCCTCCCTGCCCCCAGTTTCGAAGGTCATAGATGGTTTAATTAGCCAAAGACCTGGGAGAAAGATAATGTTTTCCCCTGGCACCGAAAGATATGTACCAAAGGTGCCAGGTGAGAAAGCATTCCACAAGCAGGGAACCACAACAGAAAAGGCTTGTTCTCATATTGCCATCCTCTGGACCTTTTGTGGAGGGGGCACATGAAGAAGGGTATCAGATGGTGCTTGCAGGGTAAGTTTATTTGGGGAGAGAGTCCTTGAGCTATTGCAGTCCCGAGTTGTTTCTTGTTCTGGAAGTGATTTTGGGTGGCTAATTTTCCTTTCTGAAAAATACTTCTTTTAGTGAAGTATCTACAAGTCTGGCATTTTAAAATGCTCTTCTGAAAAGCATAAGCCATAGTATGTAAGTTTATATCAACCAATACTGTTCAGATTTTGTGTAAAACAAAACAAAACAACACACACACACACAAACACACATCCATGAATTAGCTTGAGGTGATGGGTGGAAGTTATGGCTTGTATTTTTGGAGATGAAATATGCTATGCTGTTCTGCCTGAGGATTATAGGCCTCTGTGGTTTCTGGAGGTTTTTCAGAAACATGGGATGCTATTGTATGTTAAGGGGATCAAGTCAATATCTGGTAGGTTAAGGAAGACACCTGATGGCATTCGGTAGTTACGAAGCAGAGCCAGAATTGACTTTTCTGGAACAGAGGCGGCCTCAGAGCAGCACTAACAGATGCAGATCTCCATCCAAATGATGTGGTATGCATATGTTTTGTATTGGTGAAAATAGCTTTGCAAAAAAATGTGCATATGAGAGAAGATTGCATATTGGTTGAATTTTGCAGTACAATGGTGATGAAGTTTCATAAGGATTTCGGATCAGAAAAATGAGAAACTTCCTTTGACAAATTTGCTCATCCCTGCTCCATAGACAGGACTGTTTTCAAATGTGGATTTCACCCCCTTCAGCTCCATTGAGTCCTTGTCTCTGACTTGTCAAAAAAGAACCAAGGAAATCTTATCTGGATATATTGAAAGTCAAAGTGATTTGCCTGAATCCATTACCAATCTTGATATAGAATAAGGTTCTATACATTGCATACTAGGATAACAGAATGGAAAAGGCTTAAAGCCTTAATAATTCAGCTAAAATGGCTGTTACAAAAAGTCAGCTCTGAGCGTTTTTCAGAGATGAAGGTTTCAGTTAATGCTGTGTCAGAATGAACAAAGAATGAAAGCCCTTTAGTTAATCAGGACATGTGCAGACTATTCTGTATTAGCTATCCCTCTTCGATTGCTGGCTCAGTGTCACTAACATTTCCCCTAGGAAGAAGCATATTTGTTCCCCTAAATAGAACTGCCCAGGGACCCATATCTCTTTCTGACACCTGGAGAAAATAGAGCAAAGATCTAATTCTAATCAAGTAATGGCTTCAGACCGTTTATAAATATGATTATTTTAGAACTATATTTTACATCTCTTAGTCCTTCACAAGAATGTCCTCTCAATAAACTCTCATTTGCCTGAGTAATGTACCTATTCCTGAATGAGTCTTCTCTGCTTGCCTCTTCATATGCTAGTTTCTATTCCTGAGCAATTTAGGTTGCCTCCCAGTTGCCACTATTTTACAGGAGGAATTCATGCCAGAGATTTAGCTTTGTGCAATTGGAGTGATCTGTTTCCCTAGTACAAAAAAAGTAATTAAACACACACATACACACAGAGATTGGGGTTATGGACATGGGCATACCCAGGGGGCAGAGGGGGCAGCTGCCCCCCAGAAGCTAAAAAGGGAATGGGAAAAAAGACAGCTTGTGGCGCGCACTTTTGTCCTTCTCGGTCGGGTACACGATCTTGCCGCAGCGGGCATAGCGTAAGACCCCAGCAGACAGACCCCAGCAGAAGGCAGCGGTGGGAGTTGCCCCTGGCTGCCTGGAAAAGGCTGGAAAGCTGTGTCTGTTTAAAGGCTTGTAACGCTGCAGAAGCGAGCGAGAGGAGGAAGAGGAAGTGAGGGAAAGAGAGAGAGAATGCGCACACACCAGCCTACCATCGGCACACACCGTTTTATTCCAGGGTAAAAAGAGCAGAGGCCAGCGGGGAGGAGTTGCGGAGAACCGTGTGACCGCCCCTCCCCTCTGGGACCTTCAAAGGTAGCCCCACATGGAGCGCATTGCAGTAATCCAAGCCGGAGATAACCAGAGCATGCACCACTCTGGCGAGACAGTCTGCGGGCAGGTAGGGTTTCAGCCTGCATACCAGATGGAGCTGATAGACAGCTGCCCTGGACACAGAATTGACTGCGCCTCCATGGACAGTTGTGAGTCCAAAATGACTCCCAGGCTGCGCACCTGGTCTTTCAGGGGCACAGTTACCCCCTTTAGGACCAGGGAGTCCTCCACACCTGACCGCCTCCTGTCCCCCACAAACAGTACTTCTGTCTTGTCAGGATTCAACCTCAATCTGTTAGCCACCATCCAACCGCCCCCAGGCACTCACACAGGACATTCACCGCCTTCACTGGTTTTGATTTGAAAGAGAGTCAGAGCTGGGTATCATCCGCATACTGATGAACACTGAGCCCAAACCCCCTGATGATCTCTCCCAGTGGCCACATATAAATGTTAAAAAGCATGGGGGAGAGGACAGAACCCTGAGGCACCCTACAAGTGAGAGCCTAGGGGTCTGAACACTCATCCCCCCCCCACTTTCTGAACACGGCCCAGGAGGAAGGAGCGGAACCACTGTATGACAGTGCCCCCAGCTTCCAACCCCTCTAGACGGTCCGGAAGGATGTTATGGTCGATGGTGTCAATGCCTGGCATCTTAAGGTAGGGCTGGTAAAAACACCTGTGCGGCTAAGCTAGATAGTCCAATGGAATGACTTAGCAGAAGGCAGCTTTCTCTGTTCCTCTGTTCTGTATGGCAGGATATACGTCACCGATTTGAGGGATGGGTACCTATAAGTTTCTTGCCCACACAATAAGCTTGCCAGTATATAGCACAATGCATTGCAGCAGACAGACACAGTTATTAGACTTTTCCAACTCTGCTTAAACTCACTGCCTAGGGTTGCTATGGCAACACCATTAACAGCACCAGGAAAGGGAAAGCAACAGGCGTGTCTTGATAACGATTTTGATCAGCACTTTGTGCTGCAAATTAATATTAAATTGGAAGTCAATAACAAGCGAAAATACTTTTGTAAGCAGCAAGCAGGATGGGACACATAGTCTTAAGCATTTTAGCGGTTATGCACTTCTAATGAAGAACGGGCCATAAAAAAAGAAAAGGGGAAAGGGAAAGCGGGTGGGTGGGGTGGGGAGGGGGGGTAAGAGAAGCCCTCTTGCTTTTCATAAACACTACAAGAAAATAGGTTCCAGAAGAAATTTTCAATGCAGAATGAATCATCTACACAGCAGGCAAAATTATATGCCGTCTCTCTCTCCATATTTAGGCCATCGTTCATGGTGCTTAATTAGATGTTGTTTAACGCTTCGCTTGTCAAAGGAGCCGCAGACTAGACATGACATATTAAGACGGGGGGGGGGATCTTTTGTCATCTTTTATTGAAGGGGTTGGGAATGTGCACAGAATATTTAAAAGAAAAATATGAAGGAAAAAAAATTGGAAAAGGGGTGTTTCCATCTGCCTGGGACCACCGGCTGCAGCACCATAATTTCGATCAGTGGTTTCCAAATCCCACCATCAGAACAATGGACCATTTGAAGAATGAAAAGGGTCTTAGTGGATCTGTGAGGGACAGGGGATACCGGGAGGTCCCTCCCATCTTAAGTACCAGCTCATCGCCAAGCGCTGGGGAAAGCAGGGAGAGTTCCGCCTCAAGCGGAGAATCAGGAAGTGGTGACCGAGGCTCCGGCAAGGTAGCGGAGCCCATGCACAAGGTGGGACAGGAAGGGGGGAGCAAGGGGGGGAAGGCCGATCCCGCCGACCCCGGAATTACGCAAGAAGCGTCGTGGGAGGAGATTAGGTCTCCCCAAACTTCTTTGCTGGAAGAAAACGCGCCAACCTCCATTCGGAGGTACTGACACCTGACTGACAACATGTATATAGATCGCTCTGAGCACTGTAAATAATCAGCACTTAATAAAAACCTAAAAGGACAATGCTGTGAGGAGTCGTTACTCTAGAGTAGCCGCATCTGCCTCTCTGACAGGATCATTTCAGGATTTTCCTGTCTGTTCCAGTGATTGCAATGTGCTGTGCTAGGTGCTGTGTGATTTGTGTGTGTGTGTTTTATTGTATTGCAATTTGAATGCCATAGAATGGAATGTTGCTTTTTTGTTTGTTTTTAAACGATTGTGATTTTTAAAAATATTGTGCCGTGTCTAAGATCTATCTATGGGAATTGTCATATATATATATATACTTTTCAAGTTTATCGCAGACGACTCTGGGGTTGTGGTGCTCATCTCGCTCTATAGGCTGAGGGAGCAGCCTTTGTCCACAGACAGCCTCCGGGTCTTGTGGCCAACATGACTACGCTGCTTCTGGTGAACCAGAGCAGCACACAGAAATGCCGTTTACCTTCCTGCCAGAGTTGTACCTATTTATCTACTTGCACTTTGATGTGCTTTCGAACTTTCAAGTTTATACATTTCACTAATTTTATACATTTCACTAATTGCACAATCTTTTTGACATTTCAAAACTTGACTTCCTTCCCCCTCTTTCAGGTTATTACAATAATCCTGCCAATGTTGTTAATCTGTTTACAATTTTATATATATATATATATAAAAGTTACCTTCATTTCTTATTCTTCCGGTAAGTTTTGCCATTTCTTCATATTCCATAAGTTTTTGTACCCATTCTTGCCGGACCCATTCTTTTGTACCACCATTCAGCCTGGACACTGAGATCCAGCACCGAGGGCCTTCTGGCGGTTCCCTCATTGCGAGAAGTGAGGTTACAGGGAACCAGACAGAGGGCCTTCTCGGTAGTGGCACCCGCCCTGTGGAACGCCCTCCCAGCAGATGTCAAGGCAATAAGTAACTATTCTGCTTTCAGAAGACAGCTGGACACAACACTGATAAATAAAATTTTTAAAATCATTTTGTGCGTGAGGGTTTTTTTTAATCAAATCTCTTTGAAAGAAATATTTTATCTACTCTTTAATGAAAGCTCATCAAATTATGATACAGGGAAATGAGGTTGTAAAAAAGTCATCA
This sequence comes from Zootoca vivipara, assembly GCF_965207765.1. NCBI lineage: Eukaryota > Metazoa > Chordata > Lepidosauria > Squamata > Lacertidae > Zootoca > Zootoca vivipara. The sequence goes on along the minus strand of NC_142590.1, from coordinate 11,458,505 downwards.
CCCTACTGGTTACACACCCATTGCCTGTGCCCAAATCTGCTGACATCTAAAGTTATGGCCTGTTTTTATCCCGAAATGATTGTTATGTGTTCATTGCAATTTTACCATGCCTGAGCTCCACTACCCATGGGTTCACTGGGACTGGATCCACAACCAGTACTCTGTTAGTGTGACAGAACCCTGCTTTGGTCTGACTAGACAATATATTTATGTGCTTTCAATCTTAGCCTTCTTAAAATATGCAAAGTATATTCCCCGACCCAATAATAATAATAATAATAATAAAGGAAGTAGGTAGAGCAGGCTTGACAACAGTTGGGAACTCTGATCACTTATGATTCATATAAACTCATCTTTCCTAAAATTAATTAGTGAATATCTCAGTGTTCTAATGCAGCTGTAATTTGTTTTCAAAAGTTGTCTTGGTTAATGACTCACAGAAAGCTGCTCTTCCATTTTAATGTCAGATTCTCTCTCTTGAGAAGTGTGCTCAGTATTATGATTTTAAAGTGCTGTCATTTCAATGGTGCAATCAAAATACTTTTTTTAAAAAATGGAGGGATGGCGGGTTGGGATATTTCAACTGCATTAGTTAGATATGTGTGGGCCGCTTGATATTTGCTGCTGCACAGCCGCCAATGGAAACAAAATATCTGTTTAGTATTCCTTGGAAATAAATAAGAGAGAATTACTACTGCTGGGAACCATGCTGTCTTATACAAAGTGGAGATACGTTCCTCTCTTTAGGCTTCTTTAGAAAGGACAATGGACACTAATGAGAAATTCACAGCGGCAAGAAACCCTTTTTTTCTAAGCACAGAAATGTAGTTTGAGTCACATCCACCTGCTAAGCTTGCTGCTGAAACCTGATTTGCCTGGGGAAAGATTTGCCTATGGGAGTTGAAAGGAACAGCAGAGTTCTGGGGAATTTTTTCTCAGCTAAGATCCGTTGTGGACTTTTGGAGTTGCTCTGAATTTTGTACTGGCAAATCGCTTGTTTCTGCAGCCCCATAATGACTGCTCAGTCTCTACTCATGCAAACAAGCAGATTTATTAAAAGGCAACATACATTTCCAATGTGTTAAGAACCCACTGAGCTTAGTTTTCCTTAAGGAAGGTTTACATTCAGGGAGTTGCATTTATGATGTACCAGCACACAGGGCACTCTATATAAAATGCAACCTTCTGCCGAGTCAGACCATCAATCCATTTTACTCAGTACTGCTTGCAATGAGCATCTGCAGGGGTTGAACCTGGGACTTTGCACATGCAAATATGTGCTCTACTACTGAATGATGATTCATCATGCTAGTTCATTCATACTAGGAACGGGCAGAGCACCTAATTTGTCAGTCTTCTCACAATAAGTCATAGGTCTGTTCCTCTCCGTTTTGTGCATTTTTAAAAAAGAATGTACAAAAAGCTGTTACTTAAATTGTACACATTTACATAAGATGCACATAGAATCATAGAGTTGGAAGGATGCACATAAGATGCACATAGAATTATAGAGTTGGAAGGATGCACATAAGATGCACATAGAATTATAGAGTTGGAAGGAACTGCAAAGTTCATCTAGTCCAGCCCCCCATCCTATCTGAAACCGTACCCGGCCTTGCTTAGCTTTGCAAATGTGCTAGACTAGAAGCTTTATTCCTGGACAACATGTAATGCAAAATACACATTTCCCATACTTGTAAATGCATTCCATACTTGAAAATGCCTTGAACCTGTATAGTTGAAGGAGCATTTCCACCCCTCATCATTCAGCTCTGAGGGTCTTCTGGCGGTTCCCTCACTGTGAGAAGTGAAGTTACAGGGAATGAGGCAGAGGGGCTTCACAGTAGTGGCACCCGCACTGTGGAATACTACTACTACGACTACTACTACTACTATATTATTTATACCCCACCTATCTGGCTGGGTTTCCCCAGCCACTCTGGGCGGCTCACAACCAAATATTAAAAACACAATAAAACAGGGCTGCCTCCAGATGTCTTCTAAAAGTCAGATAGTTGTTTATTTCCTTGACATCTGATGGGAGGGCATTCCACAGGGCAGGCACCACTACCGAGAAGGCCCTCAGTCTGGTTCCCTGTAACCTCACAGTGAGGGAACCGCCAGAAGGCCCTCGGCACTGGACGATGGGCGTGGAGACGCTCCTTGAGGTATACTGGGCCGAGGCCATTTAGGGCTTTAAAGGTCAGCACCAACACTTTGAATTGTGCTCGGAAACATACTGGGAGTCAATGTAGGTCTTTCAGGACCGGTGTTATATGGAAGGCCATCCCATTAGATGTCAAGGAGATGAGCATATACAGTTGTAGGCATGAAGGCTTCCATGCAATTCAGAACTCTGTGTGGTTGGTGTTCTATGTCTGTGGAAGCCTTAGTATATACAGCTGTATGTATGGAAGATCTGCCAGTAGAGAGAGTTACACAGGTTGTAGAGACACTCGGAGCAGGGCATCCCTGTTTCCATCCCTGTTCAGCAACACAGGAGCAATAACACCTGAAGGGGGCAGGTAGGTAGCCGTGTTGGTCTGGATCGAAGTAAAATAAAAAAATTCCTTCAGTAGCACCTTAAAGACCAACTAAGTTTTTATTTTGGTATGAGCTTTCGTGTGCATGCACTGGTATCTGAAGAAGTGTGCATGCACACGAAAGCTCATACCAAAATAAAAACTTAGTTGGTCTTTAAGGTGCTACTGAAGGAATTTTTTTATTTTACCTGAAGGGGGCGACAGTGTTGCCTTGACTGAATTAGGAAGTGGAGAACAATTAGGCAAACTGTGAGTTCAAGAGGTTTGGGGCCAAAGCATAGAAGGTGGGACCCTCCTCTTTCTGTTTCAACAGTAGATGTCAGCAAAAACGGCAAGTGTTTTTATTCTCTAACTTGCTAGGCCAGCAAGATAAAGGTAAAGGGACCCCTGACCATTAGGTCCAGTCGTGACCGACTCTGGAGTTGCGGCGCTCATCTCGCGTTATTGGCCAAGGGAGCTGGCGTACAGCTTCCAGGTCATGTGGCCAGCATGACAAAGCTGCTTCTGCCGAACCAGAGCAGCGCACAGAAACACCATTTACCTTCCCGCCAGAGCGGTACCTATTTATCTACTTGCACTTTGATGTGCTTTCGAACTGCTAGGTTGGCAGGAGCTGGGACCGAGCAACGGGAGCTCACTCCCGTCGCGGGGATTCGAACCACTGACCTTCTGATCCACAAGCCCAAGAGGCTCAGTGGTTTAACCCACAGCGCCACCCGCGTCCCGTGAGGCCAGCAAGATAGCATTTCCAAATTAACTGTGAAGATTTTTGAGCCATTCATAGACTGGAGGTAACACCACATTCCCATGCGATGGTTTTCTTCATCTGTGACAACATTTTCCCAGATAGCTTTGCCTAATGTCCTAAGAGTCATTGAATCCAATTAATTGAAGAATAGTAATAAAGAATTTGGTTTAAAGCAGCTTCAAGAGAACAACGATTACATCTCCATTGGGCAGCTTTTTTATTCCCTTTGCACTCGCAGCACAGCTGGTAAATGACTCTTTCTTTCTTTTTTTACCGGCCAGCTGTCTTTTGTGGCTTTCTATGTAAAGCTTTTTGGCTAGCAGCATACTGCATGAGGGAAGGAGATGCCACTCAAGGACAGAGTGTACTTTACTTGAAGCTCTAATCACAAGGCACTTTCAAATGTGGAATAGGGAAAGATGCGCAAGATAATCACTGTGGATAAAGGGCAGGCCTGCAGAATTGGTAACCCATCTAGCTAAATGCAGCCAACTGCCTAAGTTTCGAGGCCTACCAGCTGCTCGACAAACACCCCTAAACGCCTCCATCTCACAGAAAGAGGGGGTAGATTTTATTAACAAAATGAACATGCTTGAAAGGAATGCAGGAACCTCCCTTCATTTGTTGCATATTCATTTGTGAGAAAGGCTTCAGGAGTAAACCCCAAGGAAAATACATGCCTGCTACCTTGTGGGGCCAAAAAACTCTTGGCCCCTAGGAGCTGGCTCCTATGGCCTCCTTCTAGCAGCTCCTGCAACCAAGTTGTGGGTGTGGGTGTGGGAGAGAGAGATGAGGGAGGGAGAGGGAGAATGCAATAATTCCTTTATTGTTCTGGCAGTTACCAAATTCAGTTCAAAAAAGGATATTATCTTCCACTTGCAACAACAGGCACAATTCCTGTTTACTTGAAGGCTTGGGTGGATGACAAAGAATCACATCTACATGCCTATTAAGATTCTGACATGATTTTTAAATAAATAATAAATAAATAAATAAATAAATAAATAAGATTGATTTCTGTCATTATATAAACAAAAGCCACACACTGGAAAGTCAAATGATAGCTAGCTTCAGTGAGACGTATTAAAGATCATGAGTAGCCTTTCATGTTAGTCCTCCTCAGAGTAGACCCAATGAAATTAATAGACACAGAAAAATTAGGTCCACCCATTTTGATTGGTCTACTCAGTTGAAGGGGAAATAATGACATGCTGCCGAACAGATGTGGTAAAGAGGCTGAATTTGAAAAAAAATAGTAATATTGCTTTTATCTGTGTGCCGAGGAAGAACTCCAGAGCGGAATTTTAATGGGGGAGTTTGGGTTTGCATTCTGTGAGTTATTATGGCTTCAGCTCGTACGATAGTCTATAAACAGCAGATGGGATGGGATGGGATTGACCTTGTACCATCCAGAAAAACACTGCAAAGAACTAAACAATGGAAGATAGTAATTAACTCTCCCAGCGCACCAGACCCAGGACAACAAGGGCTACATTATTTGTTTCTAAGATATAACAGAGGTACTGTTTGTAAGGTGAAAAAAGTGGCCAGTTGGAATAATGGTTTAACGGCAAGTGAGGGATGTAAACTGGACTCTAAATAAGAAATGATGTGGCTATGTGAGGAAATGATGATCATATGTTTGGAACAGGAGCAGGAAACCTGATTTTAAGAAATTGTATTAAATTAAATTAATTTAGTTTGATTTGTAATCATTTGGGAAATTAATAAAAAAAATTTAAAAAATAAAATAAAGAAATCATGAGTCCCAGCGGTTTTGCTTTTGAACTCACTAAGATGTCCTTAGGCACAGTTCCAGCTCTCAGCCTCAGATTCTTACCCCACCCCAGAAACATCTGCAATATTGCTCTTTCTAATAATGAAAAAGCTTTCAAGTTTTCTATTGCACTAGGCCTATGCAGGCAATTAAGAACACATCTTTCCACGATGTTTATTTGATGTCTGTTTTTAACTTTTTAAAATGTGGGTTTTAAGTATAGTTTTGTGCATGTCTAGGAAAAAAAGGTGCCGGTGCTGTGTACCCTTGCGTACCCCCAGGGAAAAGCACTGGTTTTATGTATTTTTTATTATAAACGGTTTTGATTTTTTTAAAAAAAATGAAGTAGTGGTATATAAAAATATATTTTAAATATTTATAAACAAATAAGAGGGAGCTACCAACAAGGTTGAGGGAACATCAAGGTTTGCAAAGAACAAACTTTAAAATAATCCTTAAGGGGACAAAACGAACTCAAGGACACCCAATGAGAATTGAGCATGAGAATTGAGAATTGAGTGCTAGTTGAAAAGGGGGGGATGGGGACTATGGTGGGAGCTGGAATGTCCTGTTTGACCTCCTTACACCTTATATTATCCTACAGGAAGGCATGGCAGTCGGCTAAGAACCCTGAACAAGAAGATTCCTGCTAGGAAGTAAAGATATTGCCCTCTCAGTTGCAAGGGCAATAATATTGACCTCTCTTAGAGATTTAAGATTTGCTGAGACAAGGTTTATATATTTTAAAAGTGATCTGAATACTCTAAAGCACTTCGGAAGTGTTTGGTGTTTTATAGCAAGCCCATATGTTTCAACTCCATTGAACTTTGGACTTTATGTCTAATTTATCCCCACCCACAAGGTAAAAAACTATAAGACGTTTTATGGAGAATGAGGTGGAAGCAGACAGACTCAGCTGCACCACTTCAGTTTGAAGAAAGAGGACTGTATTTTTGAATGCTCCTTGCATACAGCAAACTGGTGTATACATGAAATATTGTTCTCTGAAGGAAGTTTAAAAGCAACAACATAGGAAAGTTTCACAAAACATGGCTTCCACCAGCAGTCTGAGGGGGTGGAGCCCAGAATTCTGTAACCTCATTTGTCATAATGTGGTGCAGTGCCCCCCCAAAATCCTGTCCTGCCAAGCATTCTTTATCAATTAATGAAAAAAGAAATTGCATTAAAAATTACGAAAGATGAGAGAACATTACACCAAGCTTTTCATAGATGCAGGCAGTGAAGAGTTTTCGTTGCATAGCCAATCAGGCAGCATGTTACGCCAGAAACATAAAAAAATCACATATTAAAAGAGAATAAAATAACCCTCCATGTTATAAGTCCTTCATTTTAGAAATTAACAGCTGCTAGTAAGTTATTTGCTCATTTATATACTCAGTGCTTTTTTTTTCTGGGGGGGGGATGCAAAGGTGCACATACCCCTAAACATTTTGTGAATCTTTGTCCATTTACTATATCTTTCCCCCCCAATTTGAACTATAAAATGGTGATTTTCTTGAGTCAAAATGAGAGTACCCCTAAATATTTTTAAAGAAAAAAGCACTGCATATGGCACCTAATTACACTCTAAAGTGATTTACAATATATATATATATAACCAATTACACAAACATCAGTATCCATAATTAAAATACACTACAAAGCAAGCCCATGAAAACGGAAGAATGCAAGCATCTATAATTAAAACATGCAATGAAACAATTCTGTTACAGCAATACAGCAACTAAAGGGGGGAGACTCAAGTCGAGAGATGAAGGGGTTGCCGGAGTAAACAGGTTCAACTTCAAAGGCGGTAGAATGCCATTGCAGATGGTGCCTGTTGTATTTCAGCAGGAACTGCATTCTGTAACACCACTGTCACCAGTGAAAATGTCCATCTTCAAATCACTACAAGCTGATAACCATCAGGCTGTGGCAAGAGGATTAATCAAGCGCACACCTACATTGCAATCAAATATGCTGTGCGTATTTTCTTAGAAGTAACGAGGTTTACTTTTGAATCTGTGTGCATGGGAAATGCACACAGAAATATCTATAATTTGTAGACCCTCTGTTGGTCAACAATAATGGATAACAAGAACCTCATACAGTATTGGGGGGGGGGATCTAATGGAATTTCGCTTGGGCGAATCTAGCAATGCATTTTAAGCTTTGGAATTCCTCTGGTGAATTAACAAATGCTAAGTTAAAGTTGCCATGTGCATCACCAAAATTACCGGATTCAGCAGTAGAACAGAGGGGGAAAGGAGCAGGAAGATGGAAATTTACTGCTGAGCATATATAATAATCTTTAAAGGCAAATGAAAAAGGAAATACCCCTTTCCTGGCTATGGAAGTTGATGGAAGCGAAGTATCAGCAATAAAACATTGAAATGGGCCTAGTAAACTTTAACCACTATGGCCATTACTTAAAGACAAATAATTGAGATGGACAAGGATCATGGATTTTATTTCTGCACAAAGATTAAACAATGTGGGGCTCCATTATGCCTCTTAAACATAACTGAAATGCTCTTATTTCAGGTGGTCACTTAAGGTTGACACTGACTCACTGAAGGTTTTTTTTTTTCTTTTACACTGCATAGTTTGCTTTGATTTCATAAAAGTGGCTTACACACACACAGAGAGAGAGGGGGTACCTCTAGTTGCAGACTTAATCCATTTTGGGGTGCTGTTTGCACCCCGAAAAGTCCACAACTAGAGGGCCTCTTCTGCGCATGTGCGTGGCATGATCGAGCGTTTCTGCACATGCGTGAAGTGCGCTAATCGCTTCAGCACATGTGTTAAGCACGCAGATCACTTCTGCGCATGTGCGGGCAGTGAACCCAGAGCAACCAGGAAGGCCGGAAAGTCTATTTCTGGATGCAGATATAGCTGGGAACAAGAAGAAAGTCGAGTTAGGAACAAAGTTTTATGTAATAAAAGAGCATTGATAATCTGATGGTGCGGTTTCTGACTGCAATTACTGACTACATTTGGAAAACTGTGAAACCTCACACAAGGCGGCAGCAGTCAATGAGGAGAGGCATCATCACAAAGCTAACCTCCCAGTAGCAGAGTTATGAGTGTTTACCAGGAATGGAAGGGGTGAGGTAAGGGGGTAGTCGTAGTGGTCCTGTGTCATAGAATTGCAGTTGGAAAGGTCAAGGGTCATCTAATCCAACCCCATGCAATGCAGTAATATCAACTAAATTATCCCTGAAAGAGAGCCATCCAACCTCCCTCTTCAAACCTCCAAGGTCTACCACCTTCCAAGGGAGTTGTTAGGTTTAGTGCTTATCCCACACAAGACACGGAATGCTGGCAGTTTAAGTAAAGGTAAAGGTAAAGGGACCCCTGACCATTAGGTCCAGTCGTGACCGACTCTGGGGTTGCGGTGCTCATCTCGCATTATTGGTCAAGGGAGCCGACGTATAGCTTCCAGGTCATGTGGCCAGCATGACAAAGCCGCTTCTGGCGAACCAGAGCAGCACACGGAAACACTGTTTACCTTCCTGCTTTGAGCGGTTCCTATTTATCTATTTGCACTTTGACGTGCTTTCGAACTGCTAGGTTGGCAGGAGCAGGGACCGAGCAATGGGAGTTCACCCCGTCACAGGGATTCGAACTGCCAACCTTCTGAGCAGCAAGCCCTAGGCTCTGTGGTTTAACCCACAGCGCCACCCGTGTCCGAGGTGCGTCAGCAGTTTAAGTAGCTGAGTCTTATTTCTCAATAACAGGCTTACTGCAGTGCAAGCTTCCACAACTCATCCTTTGCCATCAGAGTCAGTTGACTCGACTGGCTTCTGACCGCTCCCAAGGCCAGATATATGCCACATCCTTCCCTGCCTCCTGCTGGCCCGCCTCTGCTCTAATCGCTTGCTCTGCCTCCTACTTCTGGAGGTAGAGGTGGAGACAATTCCTACTCCTCTGGAGATTCCTCTCTGCTTGGCGTGTCCCTGACAGGAGTCCATTCCACTGTCAATCAGTTCTTACCATCAGAAAGTTATTCTTGATGTTTAGTTGGAACCTCGTTTCTTGAAACTTGTATCCATTGATTCGAATTCTACCCTCCAGAATCAGAGGAAACAAGTTTGCTCCATCTTCCATGAAACAGCCCTTTAGCTATTTGAATTTTCCTCTTAAACATACCCAATTTCCTCAACCATTCTTCCTTTGGCTTGGTTCCCAGACCCTTGATCATCTTGGACACCCTCCTCTGCACATGTTCTGGCTTGTCAATATTATTGTTTTTAACTTCACTTGCAAGCTTGAGCTAATTTTGAGGTTTGGCTTGCCTGAAACTGTTGGCTACTGCTACTCATGTATACTCTTGTCGTGATTTCCCCTTTCTTCCATTTCTTATACATGATCATTTGCAGAAGTGTCAGATTGATTCGGCTAGTCAATTCCTGCATGCCACCTCCCCTCTCTCAGAAAATGGCAGCAACCTCTTTGCCAGGAGGCCAGGTCCACACCATACCTGCCAAGTTCCTCTCTGAAAAATAAGGGGCCGGACCGGAAGTAGCATACCAGAAGTAGTGCTGCCGCCATTTTGGAACTGGGCGGAGCATGCTCAGAAGTGACTTTTGATGCTGCTGTGCCCAGTTCCAAAATGGCCGTCGCACCAGAAGTCGCACTGCAGCCATTTTGGAACTGGGCAGAGCAGCATCAAAAGTCACTGCTGAGCATGCTCCGCCCTGTTCCAAAATGGCTGCCGCACCAGAATAAACTGGGGGAAAACAAAAAATCCATTTTTTTCAGCTGGGGACAGCTGGAAAAATGGGGGTTTCCCGGGGAATATGGGAGACTTGGCAGCTATGGTGCACACCCACCACCACAACTCACCAACAGCTCCTGGCCTATAATAAACAAGGAACTGAGAAAGGTTGCACCTCTTATTTATATATATAAAAAATAACCATCCAAGGATCATAAAGCAATTTTACAAGGCTGACAATGGTTATCTTCAAGCAATTTTTTGACCACTTTTTTGTCTTCTCTTTTATCTATGCTTCCATCAATGGACCATGACATGCTAACCAAATATTGTTATTCTGGGAGGATGACTGAAGATAAGCAAACTTTCAGAAAAGTGAGGCAGCCGTTGTTGTCTCCCATTGCCAAGTCCTCCTTTCTCTCCTCCAGGAGCAAAAGACGGTGGTAATGAATAAAGATTAAATGTACTGAAGCCCTTTTTTATGAGCCCAATTCATTAAAAAGCAACCTCGTTCCCACAGCAGCAACAAAATGTAAGAAAACTGCCATGTTAGACACATTTCAACTGCCCCACATCTCATTTCTCAAACTGAACTCTTTATTAGCGCATTTCTTCTTCCCTCTTCAAACTGTCAGTACCAGCCTCCAAAAAGTGGAAGTATTTGATGTCCTTGGTAGCTTGGAACACGAAAGAAACCTTTACATGGCCTATCAATAATCATAATGGACAAATAAACCCTTGCAAAGCCTAAACACAACAACAATAAGCATTCCCTTTGAAGACTGTTTCAAAAAGAGGTTCAGAACTGTATGCTTGAGACGTATGATGTGGAGGACCTAACCGTGGTAACCATTATGCAAAATATTGGTGGGACACAATGGATGAAGAATTTGTTGATGGGGCCACATGTCCCTACATGCTGTGTGCTTGCGGTCTGGCGGCACCAGTTCCCTGAAATTCCTTTCCCTTAGAAATGATGCAATCCTCAACACTCTTAGGGTTGTAATGTTTGTCGAAAACTTACTTTTTCTCCTAAGCCTTCCTGAATTAGTGAAAAATATTTCTGATTCATTTCTTCTTGATTCAGGGCATTCCATAAGCATTGTAAAAATCCAAATGAAAATTTATGCTTTTATTCACAGAATACATGTTTTTGTTTGCTTGTTTTTAAACGCATATGTTATCTCAATGTATGCATTTCTAAGTATTTTACTCATATGCATGCACTTTGACATTTTTTTTGGTACAGTGGTACTTCTGGTTTCGAACTTAATTCATTCCAGAGGTCCATTCTTAAGCTGAAACCATTCTTATCCTGGCACGCACTTTTGCTAATGGGGCTTCCCACTGCACGTGAGCATCCAGCGAGCAATTTCTGTTCGCATCCTGGGGCAAAGTTCGCAACCAGGAGCAGCTACTTCTGGGTTAGCGGAGCTCGTAACCAGAAGTGTCCGTAACCAGAGGTTCCACTGTATGTTATTCCAGACAAAAACTACATTGCAAAATTCAGTGCAAAAGCTGAAGGATAATTGCATTCCAGTTTGGATATTAGTCAGAGAGTTGCAATTTGGGTGAAATTATGGTCACTTAGAAAGGTAAACCAAATGAAATTCTCCTATATCTCTACATGTGACAAATCCTATGTAGAGGCCACAATCCAACACATTACTAGGTGTATTTCACCTAACGCTTCAGCACAGATCTAAACATCATGACAAACGGTATCAATTTTGTAATAAAGAAGGAAGCATGCTATAAAAATGTCTAGACTGGAAGATTAGATGTGTTTCTCCCCTCATCATAGCGTTTATAGAAAACTATGGATCTTAAAATTGTGTTAGTAAATGCTGTGCTGAAAATTTCTCCTGCAATTTGTTTTTTACCATTCTGCATTGATTAATGAGAAAACAAATTGCAGTAGAAAATTGTTAAAGGGGGTGTGAAATCCTCATGGGTGTGGTACAGGACTTTACCCATGCTTTTCCTTACTTTTGTGGGGACAAAGGACTTTTTTTTAAAGCAACCTTTCTTTTATTTTACAAACAATATCAATAGTGGTCTGTATTCTGTAGCCTTGCTGGGTTCACACGCTTCATTTAAAGCCCAGAGGAAAACATCATGTGGCTTCTTCAAATCACGAAGAACAAGCAACCAGAACAGTTACAGTGTATTGGAGAAATATATGCTGGAGAAATATGTACTGGGGGGAAACCACACATATTCATGCACCACCCACGGCCACCTCAAAACTCAAAATTTCAAAAGAAATTCTCAAGTCTCTTGAGAATGAGGCAGAAAAAAAGAAAGCCTCTTTCACAGCATACCTGCCAAGTCCCGGACTGCAGAATCTGGGAGCGGCAGCTGCGTGACACCGGAAGTTGCGTAGACACAACTTCTGGTGTCGCTCTGCCCATCTATGGGCACCAAAAATGGCCGCCTCTGACACCGGAAATCGCGTCTACGCACTTCCGGACATGCGTAGATGCGACTTTTGAAACCGGCTCCGGCCATTTTCGGTGACCATAGATGGGCAAATCAGGAAAAAATGGCCGCCGGCAGGAGAATAACGGGAGAATAATGGGAGACGAAGTGATACGGGGGACCGCCGGGAAAAGGTAAGAAAAATCGGGGGTTTCCGTGGAAAACGGGGTACTTGGCAGCTATGTTTCATAGGGGAATAAGGTATTGAGAATATAGAGGGCAGTATTAGTTATTTTGACTTTATGCCTAAGGACTTTCACCATGTATATTTTTTTATCCAATCTTCCTATCATGATTTAACTGAGTTTTAAGAGGTGACTGTTTCAAAAGGCATTGCCTCTAAGCAGCCATACAATAACCTGAAGTGCACCATTGGGTGGAAAATCTCTGAAGGACATGGGATGGAAAATAATGATTTTTTTCCCCCAACAGTCTTTCATGTAGTCACAATAAAGCAATATGCCAAGGACTCAAAATTACATCTATTCAAAGTGATGCATATATATTTCGATTCCCATCAGGAAGGAATAACAGACCCTGAATTCACAATACCTTTATTAACAGCTCTTTGCCCTCTTTATCATGTCAAAGAACTAACATGTGGAAATAAAGTCCCAAATATTGTATTTTTTACACACGTATCAGGAAAGCTGTATATTGATCCATCTTTTAAAAAGTTCACAAGGTTTGATTTATAGGATCACTAGCTGCAACATTCTGAGGTTTGGAAGGTATTGCACAGTTTTGTTTTTACTGGTTATTTACTGTACAGTGGTACCTCGCCAGATGAATGCCCTGCAAGACGAATTTTTCGCAAGACGAATGCGTCTTGCGATCTGATGGTGACTCATTTTGCGAAAAATTTGTCTTGCGGATTGCGGTTTCCCATAGGAATGCATTGAAATTTAATTAATGCGTTCCTATGGGCAAAAAAAGAAATTTCAATGCATTCCTATGGGAAACCGCAATTCACAAGACAAATTTTTCGCAAAATGAACTGACTCGCGGAACGAATTAAATTCGTCTTGTGAGGTACCACTGTGTATACTCCCTAGCTAACAGGACCAGTGGTCAGGGATGATGGGAATTGTAGTCACAAAACATCTGGAGGCCCGAGTTTGCCTATGCCTGACATAAGCCTTGCTTTGCACCTTGGAGCACACTTTTGGACAGGCAGCATTCTTAACCCCATGGGTTTAATAAAATTCACCACAATATTTTGTTTTTTCTAGATTCTGTCGTATAAGGATGTAAACCTTATTGCAGAGGGCATGAAGGCATGAGGGAAATAACTGCAGCCACAAGCAAAAGACTAGTTGCTTCTGTGCAGTTGAAAAGCAAATTACAAATATAGCTTGGTGTGCAAATCTCTCTTTGTATTTTCCCTACATGGAAAATTCCCATAGTTTCCGTACTGCCTTAAGGTTATCCACATTTATAAATGCTGAATTATGCTAAAATATTTTATTAATTTGGTAATAGTTATGCAAGGCTTTCAAAATGCAAACAGAATTCTCCTCTGGGAAATAGAGCTTATGCTTGCCTCACTCGAGGCTAAAGCACACAGCTTTATAATGTCAAAAGGGGGCATAAGGGCGAGTTTCTGAGAAGCAATGCATAATAGGATCTTACCTAGAGCAGCAATTTTAATGATGCTTTATTGTTACTGAGAAGGGGGGAAAGCGGTCAGTTCTGAGGTCGCTTCCGCAAGCATCCGTTACTCTTTTACGCCTTCCATTCAGTTACCATGGAGCGGGTAGAGATGAAAAATGGGGCATCATACATTTTCAAGGTTGCTAGGAGCAACTAATACTTCCCAATTGGTATTCATGTTTTATTACATCTTACATTTCTACACTTTAAAAACAATAAAGGAAATTGCATTTCCAAAAGAAGCATTTGTTTGTGGAGTATACTTCAATTTTAGCACCTTTCTCCTGATGTCTTTGTCCAGGCATCATGAATTCCTTCGCATGAGGAGCAAAGCAAAAAAGCCAAGTCACACTTTTAGCCTTGATTGAGACAAAGCCCTCCCCCTTTTTTTTACAGCATCAACAGATGTGTCCTTTAGTGTTCCTGCATCATGTGGGCTAATTTTTCATGGCTTGATTAAAGACTTGAAAGGCTGGTGATACATTGGGGAATTTGTTCTGCAGCTGATTGTGAAGAGCATTTTTTTTTTAGCAGTCATAGAGAAATGGGGGTCCATTGCGGAATGTCCGGGCCAGCCATGCCATGCAATAAGAGAAAATAATCTTCTGCCTGCTGCACCATGAGGAAGGACAAATGAAGAGAGCACATAATTGGTCACCATGGTCTGCAGAGCAGGGCCTCCTTTAGATTCAATTGCATCAGCAGGTTTGTTTCATACAAAAGACGAACTGGATATTTTCTACTGCAGTATCTACCCTTTGGAACTGTCTCCTTGATGACAAAGACAACGATGATATTATGAATTTATTTTACAGTGGTACCTCGGGTTACAAACGCTTTGGGTTACAGACTCCGCTAACCCGGAAGTAGTACCTCGGGTTGAGAACTTTGCCCCAGGATGAGAACGGAAATCGCGCAGCCCCATTAGCAAAAGCGCATCTCAGGTTAAGAATGTTTTGGGGTTAAGAACGGACCTCTGGAATGAATTAGGTTCCTAACCCGAGGTACCACTGTATACTGCTTCGTGCTAAAGTATACTTCAAAGCGGTCTACAAATTATAAACAACCAGTTTTACAAATACAGACAGTATCTGCATTGTCTTTTCACCACCTATTCTCCTTCTAATATATAGTAGAGATTTTTGTCCCAGTCTTTTATCTGTATCGGCCTAGAAATCATATTCTCCAGAGCCGACTGCCTGGCTGTTGTCGGCTCCACCCCCTATTTATACTGGGGCTGGCGCGCCCGGCCCCCAGCAAGAAATTTGATTACTGAGGCTGGGCATGAACCTCCGAATAATAACACTGAGAAGAGAAGAAAGAAAGCCTCCTATTTCTAGTAAGTTCCCTGGGAACAGTAGCCCCGTGCACGATCCCGCAAAGGGAACCCACATATAAAGTGTGAGTGCTCATTAAATCAGGATATAGTAATGTTCCTTAGACTATCTTCCGCTAGCCTGGTACTTAGACTAGTACACATTGATTTACTTAACTATCATGTAGGTACTTGGGAAATGTGCTTGGAAAATCCTTCTGAAACAAAACAAATTCCAGTAGTTAGAAGTATAAAGAACCAGACGTGAAGGAGAGGGAGGCATGAAGTCCCCCTCCTCTTAATTATATGCTGACATTTCAGTCATTTCCTACAGTTCATAGGTTAACAGTTTTGAAAATGTAAAGTGGAGACCATGGAACATAACGGTTGGCCATTTATGTCCTGACACTTAGGGGAAATTGTTTTTTTAAAAAACTGATATTGTATTGTAATATGTTCACTCCTTCCAGAGAATGAAAAAGAACATTGCTAATTCAGTTTTATAGTACAGTGGTATCTCCGGTTATGAACGGGATCCGTTCCAGAGGCCCAGCCATATCCTGAAAATTTCGTAACGGGAGGACCACTTCTGTGCACGCAAAGGTAACGTAACCAGAGGGTCCACTGTACTCATTGACTAACTTTAAGCCCAATCCAGAAATGGACATGCCATAAATGGGCATATCAGATGGTAACCCTAATTTTGTGATGCCATCTATACTAAGGACTTGTGGATACAGTCACATTTTTATTCCCCACTCAAGCAGCAGCATATTTGTACCAGAAGGGTGAAGATAACTTAGTACATTAAAAGTTTCTGGGATGGATTTCCCCCCAACTAATGCTGGAGAAACTCCTTTGACATCAGTCTTTTACTTTCATGCACATTGGTCCAATACTATCAGAATCTAACCTGGCGACCCCAAGAACTCTCTACATGAAATTGCCTCAAGAGATTTGGCTATCTGAACTGCTAACCCCAAGATTGATTCCAATTAAACTCCCACTGTTTCCCCCTTTGTGACATCAAAAGCTTAGATCTTATGTGTTGATTCACATGAAAAGAAATGCCCTTTGTTCTTTATCTAAGGCACTCTTTTTACCTATTCACAATCTACTCTATGAAGAAAAAAATGCACTGTTTCCAGCATGGTGGGGAAAGAAATTCAGGTTTCTTTGCCCTGCTGAACAATGTTACAGAAAAGTCAGGAGAAAGTAGGGAAAGTAAAATAGGGAACTTCAGAAATGTAAGTCTGCCATATTGAATGTGCTCAGGTTTATCAAATCAATTTGGTTTTTTTAAAAGGGCATTGAAATATACTCGGAGTCGAGAGTGAATTTCATGCTCTTTATTCAGCTCGTAATCATCAAAGAGAAGAAGAATGCCCTTTTCCCAAAACCATCTGCTTATATACATTATTTACACAATGGGCTTTGCGTGATTGGCTACTTCAGGGCTACACCTGTGGGCCAATCAGTTTGTGGATTGACTTCTGCCAGCAGCCTGATTGGCTGTTCCTGCAGGCCAATCAGGTTGCGGATTCACTTCTGCCAGCCACCTGATTGGCTGCTCCTGCAGGCCAATCAGGTTGCGGATTCACTTCCACCTGGAGTTGGATTGGGTGGCTCCTGCGGACCAATCTGACTGCTGATTCTGGATCCTATTGTTCTATGATTCAGCTCAGTACATAACAGGCATGTTTTATATTTCCTGTTTAAATATTCTCTTACTGTACTCCAGATTTAATCATACTTTACCCCTGATGTATTCTTCTCCATATTAAAATTCAGAAACTCCCAAAGGTTATCTCAATTATTGTCTTTAAGATAATACCACCCTAAGATTGAAATGCACTGCATTTTAGATAAACATTGACATTATTGTTAGATTCTGATATTTGGATGATAATTATGGATGCAGTGTTTCCAACAGCCAAACCTAAACTATTGAGCTTTCAATGAGGAGTGTGTTTTTTTTAATGTAGAAGAGCATTCAGAAATATTCCTTTTGCATTTGGAACTGATTCGTTTGGAATTCCATTGCTCCAGACTTTCACCATATCTGTGTAATACGTAGGCTGAAACTAAGATCCAATTTTGCTAATCTAAAAACTATGCTACAACATCTACTGCCTAGATTTCCCATGACGTCATTGCTTTCCAGCTCCCAATACCCATTCGCCTTAAGCAGTCTTGTGTAAAACAATCAACGATCCAAATTTGACTCCTAAGTTGCTTGTGCCATATTGCACCTGATTTCATCATTAGCCCAAACAGCTCTGATGCTCTTAAACTTTTCCAGTATAAGAGTTTGGAGACTTGGTTTATAAAAATATACATTTGATCCTAACAGAGTCCTTGATTAAAACAGGGGTGGCTAACTCGTGACCCAAAGGACATATAGGGTCCCAGAGTCCCCAGATTTTTTATTTTATTTTTAAGTGGGGTGGGAATTCAGCATTGTGCTGTGACAGACATTCTGCCTGTACAAATATTTCAACTTGCCAAATGGAGCAATCTCTGCTGTCCTCCGTCACACTCTTCTGGGCGTTTTCCTGACCCTCCGTGGTGAATTTTGGTGGTCTGTGGTACATAAATTGTGTAAGTGGAAGTCCTTACACAAAACTTCCACTGACAGGGCAGTTAAAAAAAAATCTTACCAATATTTACTATGTTATGGCTCTCCTCAGAGTCTCCCAAAAGTTTTTTTCTGCCCCACACCCATACTCTGTTAGCTTTTGAAAAGCCTTCCCCATCGCCCCACATAAAACTCTATTTTGAGACAATTCATAATTGCCTGCATCTACAGTGACAATGGAACATTGTTCTCACTTACCAAGCAGAAAGCATGGGCCTGAATTCAAGTTTGCAATAATCAATTATGCTCCAAATGCAGAGACCTTAGCAATGTACTTTTTAGTATTTTCTAATAGTCAAAAACACCACTGCACTTAGTTGACCTCAGTTCAGTTTCCGAGCCATTCATTAACTCAGAGGTTAGCAGCAGGCAAGTTAGCTTTCTGTTCAATCTTTTTGTCAGAAAAACACTTACTCTTCCCCGTTCTTGGTTATATGAGGTCCTTCAATATAGCAGGCACTTCATCATTTGTAAAAGGCAGGTTGGAGTATGTGCGGAACAAACACAGCGAAGACCAAAGAGAAAGCTTTATATTTGCTCACAGTACTGTGACCTTGCCAAACTCAAAGAGGAGATATATCTTTCCTCTTCAATACATTTATGACACTTCACATTCTGCTAAGCAACTGAAAAATATATCGCTAATGCAGTGCCCAAACACCCATTTGCACTGCAAAAGGTTCGGCAGTGCTCTAATCTTGCTTCATAAAGAACGAAACCTCACTCTTTGTTCTCCAGGCAATGCTGGACGGCGTCAACCACCAGGGCCAGGAAGAGGAGGAGCCTCAAGAGAAAAGGGGCGTGGTTTTCTACTTCATTAATAGACCATCGCATTCTTTCTAGCTGTAGAGAGAGCAGTGAGCAGGGGTCAACTTCTCTTTTTTAGTAATTTTTAATAATTTTCTAATTTACATTTTCAAATATTCTTTTAAACAACCTTGAATCAATGAGTTCCGTTCTTCTCCTTCCATGGTTCAATTTGCATACCATACATTCCTGCATATTTTACATAATCTAAACCAGGCATCCCCAAACTTCGGCCCTCCAGATGTTTTGGACTACAATTCCCATCATCCCTGACCACTGGTCCTGTTAGCTAGGGATCGTGGGAGTTGTAGGCCAAAACATCTGGAGGGCCGCAGTTTGGGGATGCCTGATCTAAACCATTGAATATTCCATTATTACATCCATCAAAACTTATTTACATTATGAAATTTATCTTAATGCTACCAGCGTTTTTAAGTGTACACAATTTCCACCCACAAATTCAATAAACATTTTCTAATCTTCTTTAAATGTATGTTTTTCTTGTTCTCTTACTCTATATGTTAAATTCTTCTTTGGCTGGGACATCGTTCGTTTTTCATTTTTGTGCTAACAAAACACAGGCCGCGGTAGCGGCATACATAAATGCCACTTTTTTAACATCTGGGAATTTCCATCTGAATTATCCCCAACAAAAAGGACTCTCTCTTTTTTAAAGTACTTTTTAAACATTTTTTTTTCAATTCATTATAAATTATTTTTCAGTACTCTTTTACCCTTTTACAAGTCTACCACATATGATAAAACATACCCTCAACCTCATTGCATCTCCAGCACTTATCTGATTCGGACTTACACATTTTAGCAAGTCTACTTGCTACTTGAAGTTATATACCTTCTATAAATCATTTACAGGTAGTTCTCCCAGGGGTCAGCTTCTTTTGGCAACTCACTTGTCTGTTGCTGCTACTACTACTATTGTTTGGTCGTTTAGTCGTGTCTGACTCTTCGTGACCCCATGTACCAGAGCATGCCAGGCACTCCTGTCTTTTTGGTCAGACTCATGTTGGTAGCTTCGAGAACACTGTCCAACCATTTTGTCCTCTGTCGTCTGAGGTCTTCTAGTGCAGCTTATTTTATCAATCATGTCAAGAGTTTTCAAACAAAAAAAGGAGATACCCCAATCATAGGATTAGGATAAGGGATAAATTGTGTCCACTTTTCCATGTAATTCTAAAAGCCTATTCTCTTCCCATTTTATCACATCCTTTATAAAATATTGAAACATCCATATCTGAGCAGTACTTTTATTAAGCCAAGCAAAATCTCACAAAATAATGCACACACTTTCAAACACTCCAGTATTCTTCGTCAGGCTAGATGTCAGGGGCTGGGCAGAGGAGAAGGAATGGTGGAGATCACCTCTCCATCCTGACCCTCTTCCAAGGAGGGTCAAGAAAGAGTTGCAAGAAAGAGTTGCTGCTTTTTCAGCATGGGAGGGGAAGAGGATCTGCCCCTCTGCACCCCCCCCCAAGAGGAAAGAAGAGGCCTTCCAAGAAGAGGAGGAGGAGGAGGAGGAGGAGGAGGAGGGGGAAGACAGTATAGATTAACAACAGGGGTTTTAGGGAGGTCACAGCTCAGACGCAGATGAAGGGAAAAGCTGGGAAACAATAGGAGAGGAGGAGCAGGCAGAGCCGGGGCGGCATTTGGCTGACATGTTGTCACTAGAAAACATTCCAGACCCACCATCTCCCAGAACCCAGTGGGCCTTAAAAGTAGGAGAGCAAAGAGCTCAAAGACAGATGGCACTTAGATGTGAGTGACCCAGATGGCGCTGTGGGTTAAACCACAGAGTCTAGGGCTTGCTGATCAGAAGGTTGGCGGTTCGAATCCCTGTGACGGGGTGAGCTCCCGTTGCTTGGTTCCAGCTCCTGCCAACCTAGCAGTTCGAAAGCACATCAAAATGCAAGTAGATAAATAGGAACCGCTATAGCAGGAAGGTAAATGGCATTTCCATGTGCTGCTCTGGTTTGCCAGAAGCGGCTTTGTCATGCTGGCCACTTGACCTGGAAGCTATATGCCTGCTTCCTCGGCCAATAATGTGAGATGAGTGCACAACCCCAGAGTCGGTCACAACTGGACCTAATGGTCAGGGGTCCCTTTACCTTTACTTAGTGGTACCCATAGAGGAGATTATTATTATGACAAATGAGGAAGTGGGAGAGAAAGGTGGGGTGGAGATTCACTTGGGACAATGCCATTATCCAAGAAGCTAGGTTCTATAGCTTCTCTCTGTAAATACCAAAATAAAAAAGGACGGTAAGAATCTTTCCCTCGTCTTTATACTTTCCTGGACAACCAGCTGGGAGCCGCTGACAGCACCCTGACACTAGATGGCAAACAAACCAAGGATCTGGGGGGGTGGCATTCGACTTCCTCCTCCATTCCATATTTATCAGGGATAGACAAATCTGTTCAGTTTTGTTTCTCTGAACTTCTCGCTTGACAGTAAGCTCTCCACATTTATTTTCATCAGTTCGCAACTTTTCAGAAAGGGTGTGCCTTTCTCCTAATATGCAGATTATTTTTGCAAGCATTTTCTTCGCATATAAATAGGTTTTGTATTTGATTTCCACTAATATATGCATTATTATGGACTACACCCACAAATATATGCATTGTTGTGCATGTTACTTGGTTGGGGGACTACATCATAAAACTTGGAGAAGTGCAGATTTCAGGAATGGCCAACCTTTCCAGGTGCAGTGATCCAGGGGTAGTGAAAAGACACAGATTCCAAAAGTCCCTAATCTAATTTTTAGGCATAGGACCCTAGCATTGAAATGAGAGCCATGTTTGACATAAACATACATTACCTTCCATAGGAGCTGACTCTGAGGGGCCATGGGATCTTCGCCCCCCCCCCCAATAAAATATTTTATTGAAGTTCACACCCTGTTACCATCTTATTATTATTATTTTGGGTTGGAATTTTACATTCATATTTCTGTCGTCTCAATAGAATAGAATAGAATAGAATAGAATAGAATAGAATCATAGAGTTGGAAGAGACCATAAGGGCCATCCAGTCCGACCCCCTGCCAAGCAGGAAACTCCATCAAAGCTTTCCTGACATATGGCTGTCAAGCCTCCACTTAAAGACCTCCAAAGAAGGAGACTCCACCACACTCCTTAGCAACAAATCCCACTGCTGAACAGCTCTTACTGTCAGGAAGTTCTTTCTAATGTTTAGGTGGAATCTTCTTTCTTGTAGCTTGAATCCATTGCGCTGTGTCCGCTTCTCTGGAGCAGCAGAAAACAACCTTTCTCCCTCCTCTATATGACATCCTTTTTGCAAGCATTTCCTTCTTCTACTCTGCGTAGAGTTGAGTCTTGCAACAAACTTTTAAAACAAACTCCATATTACATTCTAGAGGAGAAAAAATGTACAGTCATACCTCGGGTTAAGTACACTTCGGTTTGAGTACTTTCAGTTTAAGTACTCCGCGGACCCGTCTAGAATGGATTAATCCACTTTCCATTACTTTCAATAGGAAAGTTTGCTTCAGGTTAAGTACGCTTCAGGTTAAGTACAGACTCCTGGAACCAATTGTGTACTTAAACCGAGGTACCACTTTATAAATAGATGTATAGATGTATAAATGATAAGGTGTGAAAGTGCTTTGTAAGAATTCCAGCTATACATCTGACCATCAAGCTGTAACTGTGCACAACATGCCAAAATTATTTAATGTACATTTATAGCTACCAAGGTGTGGGAAAAACACCATGATGGAGTAAACGGAGCATTTGGCTAAAAAAGAAATACAATTCAGTGCAAAATTCTTGAAACAACTGCATAATCAAACACATCATTTATGTTATCTCCACTATTTCTCCAAGCAATAAAAAGGTCATTTCTTGCTTACTTTGCTTTGTACATATTCGAGAAATATATAGTGTCTTCTCATTCTTATTACATCCGTTTTATCATCAGGCTTTCCCCTCACCCCCTGTTATTTTTCCACTTAATTTAAATTCAGAAAAAGGAGTTGAGTAATTCTTTAAAAATCAATAACCATTTCTTGATGGTCCCCCGCCACCCAGGATTGTTATCTCACAACTGTGAAATTTGCCATAGCCCTTTAAATATCCTGCTAAACTGGGAGGCAAGAATTCAATGGCTCTTCCTACTTATTTCTTATTCTTATTTCTTATTTCTTCCACACTCCTATCCTCTCCCATGCCTTCTTTGCGGAATACTTGGACTCCTATTTGCTATAGCAGGTAAGGGAGCACAGCAGATAGGCAGGAGAATCCACAGTTACCCCATAAGAAGCTGTCTTATACCGAGGCAGATCATTAGCCAAGCTAGTCTAGAAATGTCAAAAATAACTTGCAGTGGTTCTCCGGGTTATCAGGTAGGGGATGGTCCCAGCCCTACCCGGAGATTCCAGGGATTGAACCAAAGATCTTCTGAGTGCAAAACAGATGCTCTAACCACTGAGCTGTGGCCTCCATCTTCCAGTACAGTGGTACCTTGGTTCTCAAACAACTTGGAACCCAAACACTGCAAACCCGGAAGTGTGTGTTCCAGTTTTTGAACTTTTTTTGGAAGCCGAACGTGCTCCGCTTTTAGCGTTACGCTTCCGATTTGAGTGCCAAGCTTCCATTTTGAGTGTTACGCTGAGGCCTGTCTGTTTATGCTATTTATTTCACGTTTTTCTGGCTCTTTTTTCGTTTTGATTTTGTGACTGTGTGGAACCCAGTTCAGCTACTGATGGATGGATTGTGTGACCGCACTACATTGTTTATTGCTTTCATTTTATGGATCCACGGTCTCGTTTGATAGTAAAATTCATGTTATATTGCTGCTTTAGGGTTTTTTTTTCAGTCTGGAATGGATTGATCCATTTTGCATTACAGTGGTACCTCGGGTTACAAACACTTTGGGTTACAGACTCTGCTAACCCAGAAATAGTACCTCGGGTTAAGAACTTTGCTTCAGGATGAGAACAGAAATCGGGCGGCAGCAGCGGGAGGCCCCATTAGCTGAAGTGGTACTCAGGTTAAGAACAGTTTCAGGTTAAGAAGGGACCTCCAGAATGAATTAAGTTCTTAACCCGAGGTACCACTGTACTTTCTATGGGAAAGCATGGCTTGTTTTTGGAACACTTTGGTTTTGGAACGGACTCCCAGAACAAATTAAGTTTGAGAACCAAGGTACCACTGTATAGGTGAAGAGCAAGCCTTCCTGCCTCCTGACGCTGAGGCCGCAGAGCTGAACTATGAGAATACCAGCCGCTGTGCAGCAAACCATAACCACATTCACAGCAACAGGTTTCAGAAGAAAGCTGCATGATGATTGACCACTTATGTACATAGCATAGGTAACGGGGGGTGTTGGCAAACAACTTCCCACAATAGGTTTTGCGGTGCTACTTCCTTCTCTTGAAAGTTGGCATGGTTGCCAGATCCTGGGTTTTTTTTAAAATGTTTTGTTGATTTCTTCCCAAGTTGATAACATCCAAGTAAAATTTACAGCAAAGCAAAACAAGCAGTTAATAAAGTTTGAAAGCTGAAATTATTCATTATTTTAAAAATGATCAAAAATAGACTTTAAACAAGGCATACAGTTATCATATTATTTCACTCATTCTGTCAACTTTCATTTTTATATATAATTTTGACTAATTTTTCTCTTTTACAATTTAGAATATACATTTAGACAACCTTGAAATATCAATGACTTCCCTTCTTCTCTTTCCATGGTTCATTTTGCATAGCACAAATCCCTGCATATTTTATATAAACGAAACCATTCGGTATTCCATTATTACTTCCATCAAAACTTATTTACACTGTGGAATTTATCTTAATGCTGCCAGCATTGTCAAGTGTACACAATTTTCCCCCATATAGTCAATAAACGTTTTCCAATCTTCTTTAAACGAATGTTCTTCTTGTTCTCTTATTCTATAAGTTAGATCTGCAATCTGTGCATATTCAATCAGTTTAAGTTGCTATTCTTCTTTTGTTGGGACCTTGCTCGCTTTCCATTTTTGGATTAACAAAACATGGGCCGCCGTAGTGGCATACATAAATAATTTTTGAAAGCTGGGAATTTCCGTCTGAATTACGGTATCCCCAACAAAAAGGACTCTGTTTTTGTTTTTGTCAACTTTCTAACATATCACCATCAAGTAAAATAAAATAAGTAGATACAACGAGAGGGAGGGAGAGAAACAGAGAGATTGTGGGAGGTGATAATTCTATTGACAAGTTGTATAAACGGAAACCAATTTTGTACAGTGGGACCATGTTATCAAGTCATGGTGGGCCTGAGGTTTATGCAAATCCCATCAATTTTATTCTAGAACTTGTGCTAAGGCATTGGTATTGGGCATTTGTCAGACTGCTCAGTGACTAGATCCTGCTTAATGCCACACTACACCTGCTGAACTGTAACTAATGAAAGTTTTGTTCAGTTGTAACCCAACTTTAGCCAACGTGTAGTGATGTATGGAAGTGAGAGCTGGACCATAAAGAAGGCTGATCGCCGAAGAATTGATGCTTTTGAATTATGGTGCTGGAGGAGACTCTTGAGAGTCCCATGGACTGCAAGAAGATCAAACCTATTCATTCTGAAGGAAATCAGCCCCGAGTGCTCACTGGAAGGACAGATTGTGAAGCTGAGGCTCCAAGACTTTGGCCACCTCATGAGAAGAGAAGACTCCCTGGAAAAGACCCTGATGTTGGGAAAGATGGAGGGCACAAGGAGAAGGGAACACAGAGGATGAGATGGTTTGACAGTGTTCTCGAAGCTACGAACATGAGTTTGACCAAACTGCGGGAGGCAGTGGAAGACAGGAGTGCCTGGCGTGCTCTGGTCCATGGGGTGACGAAGAGTTGGACACGACTAAACGACTAAACAACAACAATTATTTGCTACTGAACCCTGTACCCTCCTTGCCACACTGAGGGCACAATTACACCTCAAACTTAAATGCCATGCAAAAGTCAGCCTTCCTGCTATCAGTAAATTTAACACCAGCTCTTGCAGTATTCTATGCAGATTAGACACTTCTGCATAGTTCAAAAGGTCTATCACTGGGAACTGAATAACTAATAATTCATATCCTCTCAACCAGTTTCTGCCCAAAATCATTAGCTCTTAAGCATGGCCACCACATCTGATACTTGCACATGAAAAAGGATGAACGAATCTTCCATTTGTACTTCAGATTATTTTTTTAAAAGAAGGGGTTAAGGTTATGTGAATGTCACCACTTTATTAAGTACTACACTCTAGGTTTATTACAGATTCCCCTCTGCATCAAATTAAAAGCATGCATATGGTTATAGCACTGATTTCTTAATTTCATTAAAATTACCCTACCAACAGCTGGTCTCTTGAACAAATGAATATGTCAGTAGCTGATTACAGATTAATGATATTGCTGCGTCTTCAAAGGTGCAGCAGTTTTTAGTTAAATTTAGGTCCATAAAAATGTGGTGTCCCCCCCCCACCCTTATTCAATTTTTAAAGAAATGTAGTAATTCTTTCAAATGGTTTTTTTCTCCTTCAGATACTTGGCTACTATCTAGTAAACATCTCCTAAAGTCAGAAAAGCGCCATAGAAAAGGGAATCTGTATTCTATCTTACAGTTCAATGGCTTTCTGTGTGCTCACCGTGAAATATGCTGTGTCTCTAGACACCAGACACCGAAGTCTAAAAATTAGGTTTATCAGGGTTGCCCTCTGCTTCTTGCCCCCCCTTTAAACTCAAGTATGATTTCACCTAAGCTGAAAGGAAGGAATGTGTGCAATTTAAACTTTCTGTTTGGAAGCACAAGAACCTTCACTGAATCATATACACAAAGCCAGGGGTCCCCAAACTAAGGCCCGGGGGTCGGATGCGGCCCAATCACCTTCTAAATCCGGCCCGCGGACGGTCCAGGAATCAGCATGTTTTTACATGAGTAGAATGTGTTCTTTTATTTAAAATGCATCTCTGGGTTGTTTGTGGGGCATATGAATTCATTCATATATATTTTTCCAAAATATTCCGGCCCCCCACAAGGTCTGAGGGACAGTGGACCGGCCCCCTGCTGAAAAAGTTTGCTGACCCCTGCACAAAGCCAATGCTCACCACTAGTATTTGTTGTCCTGCCTCAGACAGTACAAATATATCGGGGCAGCCCCAGACTCTGACTCTGACTGGCGGGCTCTTCCCCGGACTCAACTCTTTTATTTTACAAACAATATCAATAGTATTCTCTGGTCAGTGGTGACGACAGAGGATGAGATGGGACGACAGAGGATGAGATGGTTGGACAGTGTTCTCGAAGCTACGAACATGAGTTTGACCAAACTGCGGGAGGCAGTGCAAGACAGGAGTGCCTGGCGTGCTATGGTCCATGGGGTCACGAAGAGTCGGACACGACTAAATGACTAAACGACGACGACGATATCAGTGAAACACTTCTCATATGTCCCTATGTAGCATTTCAAC
Organism: Zootoca vivipara; assembly: GCF_965207765.1. Taxonomy (NCBI): domain Eukaryota; kingdom Metazoa; phylum Chordata; class Lepidosauria; order Squamata; family Lacertidae; genus Zootoca; species Zootoca vivipara. Next base: position 11,431,349 of record NC_142590.1, on the reverse strand, counting down.
CCCCCTTTTTTACTGCATTCAAACTCTGACACCCCCCTCCAATGGTATTCAAGGGGTGATGTTCAGTATTTCCTCCCATCTTCTTCTTCTTCTTCCATCCTAGCAGAGCAACTAGCAGCAGGGAAAGAAGCAGCCTTTTGGGAAATGGTGCGACTGGATATTACTTACATTTGACGGGGAGGAAACCAAGGAATGCCCTGTGATGTTCTGGAATGACATACCTAATATCGCTCTAATAGGGAGAAATAATGTTAAACAGGTCAGTGTAGATCCAGCCCTTGTGACAGGAAACGATTGTACAGGAGAGGAAGAGCGGGAGATACATGGTCCATTGCGTAGATTTTTGAGGTCTAGAACATTGTCCATGATAGGAGAAGTATGCTGGTTGTACTTTCTAAATTCATGGCAGCAAAGGGGAGGTGGCGAGGAAGGCAAGAAGCAGGGGATGGTGTGTGGGAGGAGGGGTTGAAGCTTAATTTAAGCTACCGATCTTGACTGGCCAACCAGTTCTTTGGCAAAAGTCTTCAAGCATTTCTTTCGCAGGCCTTTCTTATTCATCCGTCACCATTCACTTTAAGCAGAGCACATAATTGGCACATTTATCCTGGCAGGCAATCTCAGTCGGACACCGGACCAGACCCACTCATCTCAGCAAGGGCTTGTCTAATCTATAATAAACACTTGCCTTCTTCCGGACTTTTTATAAGACACGAGCTCGAAAAAAGGAAAGAAACAAAAATAGCCGAAAGATTTTGAAATTCATCCATGCATGCAGCGATAACACCTCCCTATTGAAAGACTCTGACATTGTGCTAATATCTAAAGATCTGAGGGATAAGTGTGCTGCATATTCTGCACTGAGAGATGCTGTGAAGATATTCAGAATTTATAGGTTCTAATCTGAATACGGTACTACAAAATCCTTTTTTGTGAAAAAGTGTCTCTGGCAAAGGAAATCAAGAGGCCACCAAGTAGTGCTGAAACTTGCCCCAAGGCTGGCTCCTACAAATATTGACCTCATCATAACAGACCCAGGTAAGGTAACATAGGATCCAAACAGCACCAGGAAATATTGATCTAGGTAGAGATTGATCTAGGTAGAACTTCAGCAGCTCCACCTTCACTGTGGGTGTTGTGTTGGTGAGCCCTGTGTTAAAATGTCTTTATTCAGTGTCCTTCTTTTAAGCATGACATGTCTCTTATTAACATGCCATAATTCCTTCTGAGACACATCTGCTCCTTAGGATTTCATGCGAAAGGCTGGACTGGATGAATCCCAAGCCAGAATTAAGATTGCTGGAAGAAACATCAACAACCTCAGATATGCTAATGACACAACCTTGATGGCAGAAAGTGAGGAGGAATTAATGAACCTTTTAATGAGGGTGAAAAAGGAGAGCGCAAAATATGGTCTGAAGCTCAACATCAAAAAAACCAAGATCATGGCCACTGGTCCCATCACCTCCTGGCAAATAGAAGGGGAAGAAATGGAGGCAGTGAGAGATTTTACTTTCTTGGGTTCCATGATCACTGCAGATGGTGACAGCAGTCACGAAATTTAAAAAAAAAACCTGCTTCTTGGGAGAAAAGCAATGACAAACCTAGACAGCATCTTAAAAAGCAGAGACATCACCTTGCTGACAAAGGTCCGTATAGTTAAAGCTATGGTTTTCCCAGTAGTGATGTATGGAAGTGAGAGCTGGACCATAAAGAAGGCTGATTGCCGAAAAATTGATGCTTTTGAATTATGGTGCTGGAGGAGACTCTTGAGAGTCCCATGGACTGCGAGAAGATCAAACCTATCCATTCTGAAGGAAATCAGCCCTGAGTGCTCACAGGAAGGACAGATCGTGAAGCTGAGGCTCCAATACTTTGGCCACCTCATGAGAAGAGAAGACTCCCTGGAAAAGACCCTGATGTTGGGAAAGATTGAGGGCACAAGGAGAAGGGGACGGCAGAGGACGAGATGGTTGGACAGTGTTCTCGAAGCTACAGACATGAGTTTGACCAAACTGCGGGAGGCAGTGCAAGACAGGAGTGCCTGGCATGCTATGGTCCATGGGCTCATGAAGAGTCAGACACGACTAAACAACAGCAACAACAACAACAACATCTTTTTTGTGAGCTGCTGAATTTTCTTTTTCCTCTTCCTGAGCTACTTTCACAGTGCTACTTTTCAGCTTTGCTTGACTTTTTCTTCTCTGTGTACATAGCAGTGCTGCTACTGTGTGTGGCAGCTGCGATATCTTTTGACTTTCTGCTTCTACTGCCTCCCCCAATGTTGATTTAGAATGGATGATTTTGAGTCACTCTGCAATTATTTACAACTCCCAAAGTCCCGGAATTTTTATTTTTATTATTAAAAAAATGTTTCTTTTGCAGAGTAGCTCAACAGCTTTGGTTGATTCACTGTGGAGAAAGGAAGGCACTCTAAGTAATTGCAATTGTACAAGCCCAATTTAGCGCACAGGTGGTGTGCATTTATTAAATATTTCCCACTTGGTCCGGGGGGGGGGGGAGAGCCACGGTCAATTCTATATAAATACACAGCTGCATTTAAAGATTTGGCATTACATTTGTTTACCCCATTGTAGCTCGGGAAATGCAGAAATCCAGTTATGAAAATATGTTCATTAGAATGTGCCAATACCTATATTTCTATTATTAGCAGGTGTAATATTAGTATTATTTCACCCTTCATAAAAAAAGAACCCAACAGCAACCTGTTAGCTGCCTATGGCTTAACCATAACAGTAGTTAATACAGCTACCGTGTTTCCCCTTTTTTAAGACACCGTCTTATAACTTTTTTCCCTCCAAAAAACACAAGGTGTCTTATTTTCAGGGGGTGTCTTAATTTTTTATTAGGTTTTTATTATGGACCCACCCTGGGGAGCAACTTCTTTTAAAAAGAGACAAGGAAAAAGTGCAAAAGCAGCGGCGAGGGAGGCACTTTCTGCGTGCTCAGATACCACCCCCATCCCGAGCTATAAACCCACCCCGGCTTTCCAAGACACCTTTTCCCCGGCACTGGACTAGCGGGGGTGTGGGTGGGAAGGGGGTGTCTCTCTGTGCATGCTCAGAGACAGCTTCATCCCGGGCGCCGCTATGGGAGGGGAGGGCACTCACACAACCATGACCCAGATCCCGGCCATGACGAGGCGCCGTGCGCCGGCAGCGGATAGAGCCGGAGCCCCTGGCGCAAGCCGGCGCAGGCCAGCATTGAGCCCACTACTGGCCCCGCCGAGCGCAGCCATGGGCCCATCGCCCAGCCCGCCTGCCTGCTTCCCGCTTCCCTGCCCACAAAATTCCGGCGGCGGGCCATGCAGCCCATGACGCTCCGGCAGCGTGGAAGGGGCCAGCAGGGCTCCCGCTGTTGCCCATCACCCTGGCAGGGCCAGCGGGGCTCCCGCCGCTGCTCTGCCTCGGGCCATGCGGCCCACAACGTTCCGGCAGCCGCCGCCAGTTCTGAGCTGCGGGGAGAGCAGGCAGGGCTTGCGCGCGCAACCTGCAGGAATCAATGCACTCCTATCTGTGGCGCGTGCAAATGGCCCGGGAGGGCCGCCTCCGCCGCCAGGTCAGGTCCCCCCGTAGCTGCAGGCTTCCCGCGGGGGCCGCCTGTGAAGCGCCGCACCGAGGCTCCCTGGGAGAAGACGCACGGGGGCTGAAACCAGAGGCAGCGGTGAGCGGATTCTGGCCTCGGTGATGTCAGGCACGCGGCAGTCCCCTGAGCCACAGCACAGCTCGGGGGACTGGCGGCAGCGGCGGGGCTTCCTCAGGAAAGGCAGGCAGGCGACAACAGCCCTGGAGCCGAAGCTCAGCGGGCACTGCTTGCCGCCTGGCAGCCTGCCTTCCCCGCCAGTCCCCCGAGCCGAAGCGGAGCTCGGGGACTGGCGGTGGCAGCGGGGCTTCCTCGGATCGTCAGCAGGTGGCGGCGGGGAGGGCCCGATGCGGCCCTCTGGCCGGGCCGGCAGGTTGGGAGGCGGGGGGGTGCGGATCTCGCTCGGCTTCGTCGCTCTTCCGGACAGCAGCAGCAGCGGGAGGAGTGCGCACTCGGCCCTGGCGTCATGGCACAGCTCCTGCAAAAGTGCCGGGTGGAGTGGCAAGCCCTGGAGGAGAAATTCCAGAAGCTCCAGGAAACTCACGTTTCTGGGCTGTGGGGTGGCAGGCCTCCTCAGCAGGGTTGGCAGGCATGTCTTATTTTCGGGGTATGTCTTATCTTTCGCAAATGCTTAAAATTGCTGCCCTGGCTTACTTTTTGACTACGAATTAAAAAAGGGGAAACACGGTATATCTACATGTCCCTATTTTCATCGGAGAAATGTTGGAGAGGATGGAATAGGACAGGGGTCCCCAGACTTACCGGCGTTTGGGCCGGTTCCCACCGCGCCGATCGCGTGGCGGGCCGGAGGACGGGGGAGCGTGCGCCTGTGCAGGCCGGCGGGCGGGGAAGTGCGCACCCGTGCGCATGCGCACGGGCGCTTACTGGCACGGCGGCGCGCTTCCAGGGTAGAAAATCCATTGTGCGCATGCGTATGGGCCTCCCCCGACCTGGAAGTGCACCAGAAATGACCTCTTCCGGGTCGGGAGAGGCCCATACGCATGCACACAAAGGATTTTCGGCGCTTTTTTTCCCGACCCGGAAGAGCGCTGCCGCACTGCGCGCCGTCATCGCGGGCTGGATTGGCAGGCCAATTGGGCCACATCCGGCCCCCGGGCTGTAGTCTGGGGACCCCTGGAATAGGACGTCCCTATTTTCATCGGAGAAATGTTGGAGAGTATTTGTGTGGCAATGTCTCTCCTCCCCCCATGAGAATAAAGACACACGACACATCAGAAGAAGAAAAACTGGCAAAAGAATTAATATATATAAAGACTAAAGTAATCTCTAAAACGTACAAACGCCTACTTGAATGGGAGGTTAAAGATGAGGAGGTCAAAGAATTAATGACTAAATGGGGAATTGATGGGGGGGGATATACCAATATTAGCATGGGAAAGACTGTGGAACACAGATGGGAAATTCACAGCCTGCTATACACTAAGGGAAAATCATATGAAAATGTTCTACAGATGGTATATACGTAACTCCCAGCAGATTGGCAAGGATGTACAGAGCAAGCTCAAATACATGCTGGAGGTGTAAACAGGCTGAAGGGACAATGGTTCATATGTGGTGGCGCTGCAATAATAATAATAATAATAATAATAATAATAATAATATAGGATATGATATACAAGGATATAAAAATAAATCAAACAAACTTTCACAAAGGAACCAGAAGCCTTCCTCTTTGGAATATTGGGATCAGAGATAACTAAGGGAAATAGAAGAATATTCTTATACGCTGCAAGAGCAGCGAGAATTCTGGCCGCCAAAACATGGAATGGTGAAATGATAGCATCAAAAGAGGAATGGCAGGAGAAATTGTTTGAAAATTTCAAATTAGCAAAATTGACAGAGACAATTCGGAGACAGCCAACTCAAAGGTATAAAAAAGAATGGGGAATTTATAAAGAATATTTAATCAAACTTTGTCACACAAGTGAAAACCTGGGCATGCTTTGACTAAACTCCACAATTTGTAAGTAAGATGAAGAATGCATGAGATAGAATGAAGAAAGAAGTGGTGATAAGGAATATGGAAGCAGTGATAACAAAAAGGAAGAAGGATGAACCCTCAGTGAGGAGGTTGGAAGTCATAAGGTGAAATTAAGTAATTGTGAATTAAGAAAAATATTTAAATAATGCACTGACTTTGCCTCCTTCCAAACAGGAAGCACACTCAGAACTAAGACTCATGCAGGATAGGGGCAGGTAATATTACCACACACAGGATATGTATCTTTTATAACAGGCACGTCCAGCAGGTAGATCGTGATCTACCAGTAGATCGCTGGACATCTGTGGTAGATCACTGGTAGATCAGTGGCTCCCCCCAAAGAAGCTGAACAACTTTGGCTCCCCTAAAAAAAGCTCAACATTTTGGCCCTTCACCCCCTAAAAACGGGCCTTCCCTCCTCCCTAAAAGAAGCTCAAAAACTTTGACCTGAACACCCAAGAAATGGGCTTCCCTCTTCCCTAAAAAAAGTTCAACAACTTTGATCTGAACCCCCCCCCCAAAAGGGGGTAGATCACTGCTAGTCTATAACTCTGTGAGTAGACTGAAGTCTCTTGGGAGTTGGCCACCCCTGTTTTATAAGAACCAGTGCTGCTCCAATGTTTGGCTGAAAATGAGGACCAAGCCCTCAGTTTCTCTTGGTTCCCCTGGAGGCGATACTTGCCTATCTGTTACTAAGGTCCAAGAAGAAGCGAGATGACATCCTTTGAGGAAGTGGTGCAGGTGCTTCTAGAGCAAGGATGGGTAACCTGTGGAAATCCAGATGTAGCTGGCCTACAGCTCCCATCAACCCTGGCCACTGACACGCTGACTGGGGATGATGAGAGTTTTGGGCAATAGATATTGGTCATAATATAGATATGGAAGCATGGGAGCGATTGTGGACTATGAATATAAAATTTACAGCATGTTATGGTCTAAGACAGGGGTCCCCAAACTTTTTCAGCCGGGGGCCGGTCCACCGCCCCTCAGACCCTGTGCTGGGCCGGACTATTTTTTATTTTTTGGGGTGGCACAAGGACGCCTGCCGTGCCCCACCCCACCCCATGTTTCTCTCTGGGTGCGCAGCAGAGATAGAGAGTCCGGAGGGACAGAGACTCCATTTTCCATTTTCCAGAGTTGTTGAGAGGCGGCTCAGCCCCCCACGGGTGCACCTCTCCCTCGGGTGTGGGGTCATGGAGGGAAGACTGAGGGTGTTGGTTCAAGGAGGGAGATGCTGCCTTCATGGAGGGAAGACTGGGGGTGTGGGTTCAAGGAGGGAGATGCTGCCTTCAAGGAGGGAAGACTGGGGGTGTGGGTTCAAGGAGGGAGATGCTGCCTTCAAGGAGGGAAGACTGGGGGTGTGGGTTCAAGGAGGGAGATGCTGCCTTCAAGGAGGGAAGACTGGGGGTGTGGGTTCAAGGAGGGAGATGCTGCCTTCAAGGAGGGAAGACTGGGGGTGTGGGTTCAAGGAGGGAGATGCTGCCTTCAAGGAGGGAAGACTGGGGGTGTGGGTTCAAGGAGGGAGATGCTGCCTTCAAGGAGGGAAGACTGGGGGTGTGGGTTCAAGGAGGGAGATGCTGCCTTCAAGGAGGGAAGACTGGGGGTGTGGGTTCAAGGAGGGAGATGCTGCCTTCATGGAGGGAAGACTGGGGGTGTGGGTTCAAGGAGGGAGATGCTGCCTTCAAGGAGGGAAGACTGGGGGTGTGGGTTCAAGGAGGGAGATGCTGCCTTCAAGGAGGGAAGACTGGGGGTGTGGGTTCAAGGAGGGAGATGCTGCCTTCAAGGTGGGAAGACTGGGGGTGTGGGTTCAAGGAGGGAGATGCTGCCTTCACGGAGGGAAGACTGGGGGTGTGGGTTCAAGGAGGGAGATGCTGCCTTCAAGGTGGGAAGACTGGGGGTGTGGGTTCAAGGAGGGAGATGCTGCCTTCAAGGAGGGAAGACTGGGGGTGTGGGTTCAAGGAGGGAGATGCTGCCTTCAAGGAGGGAAGACTGGGGGTGTGGGTTCAAGGAGGGAAGACTGGGGGTGTGGGTTCAAGGAGGGAGATGCTGCCTTCACGGAGGAAAGACTGGGGGTGTGGGTTCAAGGAGGGAGATGCTGCCACATTCATTCAAGGCAGTCCAAAGTGACACCATTAATTCTTTATAATACAGTATTGCTCTAAAAACAGATGGCAAAAAACTATAACTGTACAGTACTGGTCTTTGGCGTCTGGAGAGGGGAAGGGGGAACTTTGTATCTGAAAGTTTAAAACTGAATTTGATCATCATAAAAAACATTGGAAGAGACAAATGGCTTTAGCCATGTTTCATGGGGAGCCCTACCTGATTCCCGTTGAACTTACTGCAAAGTAAGTGAGCTCTTAGCCTGGCACTGAGAGAGTGGGGGAGACCCAGCTGCCTTAAGAGATGAATGAGGTAAACACCAGGATGAACACACACGCACACACACACACACACACACACACACAGCGGGAGATTGATATTTTGGGGTCCTAGGGCAGATTAGGCAGGTCTCCTTTGTTGCTGCCCAGGGCTGTGGAGCCAGGAGGAGAAAAGTCAGCGGAGCTGCCTTTTGGACTGGGCTCTGGGCTCTGGGGCTGAGGAGCCGAGGCAGCTGAAGCAGCCCAGCGGAAGAAGCTGAGTGGAGGCAGGCGGGGCGAGCCAGGAGCTCCGTTCAGAGTCCCTTAAAGGCGCAGCGCCGCTTTTTCCCACCGCCTTCCTGGGCACTCCCTGGGCTCCTCTGCCTGCTCTTGAAAGCCCGAAAAGGCTCCTGTCCCGCTGCTGGCTCTCACAAGTGCAGGCACAGGAGCCGCAGTTGGGGGAGGCAGCAAAGGGGCGGGGAGGAACGAGCAGCCCGGCTCCTGCCCAGCTTCGCTGCTTTAAAGCGAGCTGTGGAGGAGGGAAGGTTTCTCCTCCGGGCTGAGAGGCTGCGCTGCGTCTCTCTTCTTCTTCGAGGACTCAGCGCTGCGCCTCCTCCTTTCCCCAGCCCTGGGTTCCGCTCAGTCAAGCTTCGCCACCAGCGCACGCACCGCAGGACCAGCAAGAGCTGTGCATGCACTGGTGGGTGAAGCTCGACTGAGCGGAACCCAGCGCAGGGGAAAGGAGAAGGAGGTGCGGCGCTGAGTCCTCGGAGGAGGAGAGAGACGTGATGCCACTAGCCTAGATGGGCCTGCGTGGAGGAGCAGCGTGAGGAGGAGCGGCCACAGGCGGCGCCCAGGAGGAGCCTGTGCCATGCTTCCCTTCCGTGGCGCTGCTGCTGCGCTCAGGACAGGCGCAGGCTCCTGGCGGCGAGGAAGAGGTGACGCAGGGGGGTAAAATGGCTCTCACTGGGATTTTTTTTTTAAAAGTGCATAATGGCCATGCCGATCCCCAGACCTTTCGCGGGCCGGATTGGGAGGCCGATTGGGCCGCATCCGGCCCCCGGGCCGTAGTTTGGGGACCGCTGGTCTAAGACATGGGAAGGCAAACTAAGGCCCAGGGGCCGGATCTGGCCCAATTGCCTTCTAAATCCGGTACGTGGACCGTCCGGGAATCAGTGTGTTTTACATGAGTAGAATGTGTCCTTTTATTTAAAATGTATTTCAGAGTTATTTGTGGGGCATAGGAATTTGTTCACCCCCCCCCCAATATAGTCCGGCCCCCCACAAGGTCTGAGGGACAGTGGACCGGCCCCATGCTGAAAAAGTTTGTTGACCCCTGGTCTAAGAGAAAATTATACAAAAATGAAATATAGATATTACCTAACATCGAGTAAATTGGCCAAAATGTATAAATCTAAATCAAATAAGTGTTGAAAATGTAAAGAGAAAGAAGGTTCTTTTTATCATATGTGGTGGTCTTGTAGTAAGGTTAAATCTTACTGGGAAATGATATATAATTAAATGAAAAGGATGTTTAAAATAACCTTTGTAAAAAACAAACAAACCCAGAAGCTTTTCTTTTGGGAATTATAGGGACAGAACTACCTAAACTGTATAGAAGCTTATTTATATATGCTACTACTGAGGCAAGAATGTTACTTGTCCCAAAATGGGGGGGGGGGGGGGTAGAAGTCCCAACAACGGAAGAATGGATACAAAAACTTATGGAATATGCTGAAATGGTGAAACTTACCAGAAGAATAAGAAATCAAGATAACAAACTTTTTATAAAAGAATGGAAATGGTTTATTGAATATTTACAGATAAATTGTAAACAGATAAGAACATTGTCAGGATTAGTGTAATAACCTGTAGTTTCATAAGACTATATATTTAAAGAAGATGAATAAATGAGCAAATTAAATTAATTTAGATATGCAGAAGATATTAAAAATAAATTTACGGAAACGCAGAAAGAGGGGGAAGGAAGTCAAGTTCTGAAATGTCAAAATGATTGTCAAATCAGTGAAATATATAAACCTGAAAAGTATAAATATTTTTTTAAAGGGGGGGATGATGAGAGTTGGACGTCCAGCAACATTTTGTAGATCATAGGCTCCCCACAACTATTGTGGAAAAATGATCTCATCTACTGCAATCTCATATTGATCCATGTAATTCATACTGTCTTTTCATTGTAAAGGTGAACAGAAATGAAAAAAAATGAAGTGATACCCTGGTTTTAATATGGGGGAGGGTGGAGTGGGGAGATGTTTATTCTACTCTCAAAAGCTTGGGAAATTTTCCCCTAGAAGTTTGGAAAGAAACTCATCGATTTTCTTTATTCTGTTACAGGTGGTTCCGTCTACTCTGCCACTAGACAGCCACTCACACAAAATAAGTCAACGGTGGTGAAAAAAGAGAAGGAAAATAGTCTTGACAGAAATTACAACAACCTTCTGCAGGGAACTGGCATGTATGCTTGGCCATTATCCAGTAGTACAAAGGAACATATTGTAAAGACTCTCAGGAAGATGGCTTGGTCATTCTTCTCTGACAATGAGAGTTGTTAAAAATTTGACAAGGGCAAAGAAGAAGATAGATATGGGAAATTCAGGCTTCTATCTAGTCCTTTGTGTCAATTCTACTATGTTGCTGGAGGGGTTCTTCATGTTTCACACATATGATGAAAGAATCAAATGCAAGGACATATTATCTTAGACGTGATGCAGAGAGTTTGAAATGAACTTGTGAATGGCCTTGAGTGTTCACCATATTTGGATAATAATATGTTTGAATAATAAGATGTTTGAGTTCTGGCAAAACAGACTAACTGCAACTTCGAAGTACATTACTTTTCTGTGTATAAGGCAGTTTTTTTATTCTAAAATAGTCTTCAAAATCTGGCCTCGTTGAAACCCCAAAAACAAGCCTACAAGAAGCGTTGAAGACGATGGAAGAATATGGCCAATTGGCAGGTTTCAAACTTAATAAAACAAAAACGAAATTATTAGTCAAAAATATGACAAAGGAAGAGATTACGGAATTACAAAATGAAATCGGGATTATGGTAGCCAAGAAGGTCAAATATCTAGGAATCTGGCTGACAGAGAAAAATATAAATCTATATAAAGACAATTATGAAGCCATCTGGAAGGAAATCAAAAGGGATTTAGAAGACTGGAAAAGATTAAAATTATCCTTCATGGGCAGAATAGCCGCGATCAAAATGAACGTACTGCCTAGGCTGCTGTTCTTGTTCCAGAACATTCCTGTGGTTAAGGGAGTTGCTCAATTCAAAGAATGGCAGCGAGTCCTGTCACGATTCGTCTGGCTGGGCAAAAAACCCAGGATAAAAATGAAAATATTGGTGGATAAAAAGGAAAGGGGGGGCTTTGCTCTGCCAGAATTACAACTTTATTATGAGGCGACATGTTTATGTTGGCTGAAAGATTGGATTTTGCTAAAAAATACGGATATTTTAGATCTAGAAGGTTACCAAAACCGGTTCGGATGGCATTCATATTTGTGGCAGGACAAAGTCAAAGCCCACAGGGGTTTTCTAAACCATATATTCAAAAGTTCAATTTATGAGGTTTGGGACAGAACTAAAAGAATATTGGAAAAGAAAACCCCACGGTGGATTTCCCCAACAAACTTATTGTCAGTTAAAAAAGTAAATATGGAGGAGAAAGTGACCACATATGAGGATTTGGTTATCGAAACGGATTCGGGATTCAAATTAAAACCATATGATGAGGTTAGAAATCGTTTTTCTGTATGGCTAGAGTACCACCAGGTTAATGATTTATTTTTGGCAGATAAGAAAAAGTTAGGATTTGAAAAGAAAAGATCGAAATTCCAAATTGAGCTGTTGGAGAGTGATGTTAAATTGTTATCAAAAATGTATGATCTGTTACTTAACTGGTATACAATGGATGAGACAACGAAAGATTGCATGATAAAATGGGCTATTGATCTGGGCTATAACATAGAATTTGACAAATGGACAAAACTGTGGAAGGAAAACCTTAAATTTACAGCATGCATAGCACTAAAAGAAAATGTACTAAAGATGGTCTATCGTTGGTACATGACGCCAACCAAGTTGGCAAAGATGTATAGAAAAAAAGACAAAGCATGCTGGAAATGTAAGGTAGCTGAAGGCCATTTCTACCACATGTGGTGGACGTGTGACAAAGTTAAAAGCTTTTGGGAACAAGTCTACAATGAGCTTAAAAAATTATTTAAATACACGTTCCCAAAAAGACCGGAGGCCTTTTTGCTAGGGCTGATGGGAAACGAAATTTGGAAAATAGATCAAAGACTGTTCATGTACGCCACAGCGGCAGCGAGAATCCTTCTAGCCCAGAGATGGAAAACGACTGAAATGCCCACAATCGAGGACTGGCGAGTGAAAATGCTGGAATACTTAGAATTGGCGAACCTGACATGCAGAATTCGGGACCAGGAGGACACGAAATTCAGTGAAGAATGGAACAAATTTCGGGAGTATGTCAAGGAGAACTATAAAAGTTTAAAGACTCTGGCGGGTATATGTTAGAACCTACAACGTTGATGTTTTTAAGTTATTATTTTTGGTTAACCATATAAGATGTTAAAGTGGGGTTATGTTTTTCTAAAATGCGCAAACTAAACAGAACCATACCTACTACCAAAGGGAGGAGGGAAGTCTGAACTTGTAAGAATCTGATTAAGATACAATGTTGGAGATATTAAGTTGTTGTAAAGAATTTAATGGAAAAATCAATAAAAATTTATTGGAAAAAAAAAATCTGGCCTCGTCTTATACACGGATAGTATCTCCCCTCATTTTCTTAAATCAGAGTCCCCCAAAATAGGGTCTTATACATGGGGGCATCTTATACACAGAAAAATATGGTATACTGAAATGGATAACTGGGGCATGGATTCACCTGCCACATATGGAAGAGGCCAGGTTGCTCACCGGAGCAAGACGGTTTGAGCATATTACACCGATCCTGGTCCAAATGGCTAACAATTAGTTTCCGGGCCCAATTCCAAGTGCTGGTCATGTTGTGCGGATGCCTGATGATCGTCTTCCAAAGCAACTACTCTATTCTGAACTTAAAAATGGAAAGCGTAATGCTGGTGGTCAAAAAAGAGGTTTAAAGACTGTCTCAAGGCAAATCTTTAAAAATGTAGTCTAGACACCAACAATTGGGAAACACTTGCCTACGAGTGCTCCAGTTGAAGAACAGCTTTTACCAAAGGTGTCATGGGCTTTGAAGACACTCAACCTCAGGACACAAGAAACGTGCTAAGAGGAAGGCAAATCCACACCGTGATCAACTTCTGCCCAGAAACCAATGTCCCCACTGTGGAAGGACGTGTGGATCCAGAACTGGCCTCCACAGTCACTTACGGACTCATTGTTAAAACCTTGTTGATGGAAGGCAATCTTACTCGACTACGAGTGATCGCCAAAGAAGAAGAAGAGGGTGGGTGCAAGGAGTGGTGTCCACTCTGAGATTTCTACAATCCCAACAATGAAATCAATGGAGGGGTAACCTCTCCTTCTCGTTAAATAGCTGCATTTTCTAACATAAGGCCTATGCAGCCATATGCCGGCGTATGAAAAGGAGTTGCAGCATTCAAAGGATAGGTATAATTGACTGTGAGCTGTAAACTGTATCATCTCTTGACTTCCGAATTGTTGACCCTGGCACTTACACAGAGGCAGCGAGAAGAGAAGAGGCAGGACATTGTATTGTCAAAGAGATGAATGTCAGCGGAAAGTCTTCCAGTCAGAGAAGCTGCAGGGTTGCTTCCCCCCCCCTCCCAGTAATAATGCAGACTATGTCTGTAGTCAGAGCACAGAAGTATAAAAAAGCATCTTTCAAAAGACAAGCCCTGGAAGGTGCTTAGAGCATAGATAAAATAAATTATAAATATCAGTCCTCTGCAGATGTTGCTGTCTCCTGAAGACAGGGAAAGCACTAATTTTTCACACTTTGACAAATCACCTGTATGGCAAAAATAATTTATTGTTACAAATCTAAAGAGTGTGCATTTTCGTGTTCCGCAAGTAGGCAAGATATTAAAAGGAATAAGGCTCTCGTAAGCTATATTTTCCTGTTCCCTGCACCTCGCCCATTTCTTCCCAACCTTGCACCATCTTGTTGAGCCCCTGTTGTGCAGTGGTTAGAGCAGGGGCTGCCAATGTGCCTTCCACATATTGCGGACTACAACTCCATCATCCCTGACCATTGGCTAAGCTGGCTGGGGCTGATTTGGGGGGGGGCGCGCTGCATTTATTATTACTGGTTCAGAGTGTCGTTTTAGCACCAGGCAGACCAAACTTCCAGGGTCTATCCAGTCATGAAGCTCACTCAGTGGCCTTCAGCCAGTCACTATGTGGAGATAAAGGTAAAGGTAAAGGGATCCCTGACCATCAGGTCCAGTCATGACCGACTCTGGGGTTGTGGCACTCTCATCTCGCATTATTGGCCGAGGGAGCCGGCGTACAGCTTCCAGGACATGTGGCCAGCATGACAAAGCCGCTACTGGCGAACCAGAGCAGCACATGGAAACACCGTTTACCTTCCCACTGTAGCGGTACCTATTTATCTACTTGCACTTTGACGTGCTTTCGAACTGCTAGGTTGGCAGTAGCTGGGACCAAGCAATGGGAGCTCACCCCGTTGCGGGGATTCGATCCGCCGACCTTCTGATCAGCAAGCCCTAGGCTCTGTGGTTTAACCCACAGCGCCACCTGCGTCCCTATGTGGAGGTAAACCTACCTCTAATGTTACTTGGGAGGATACAATGGGGATGGGGAGACAATGTATGCAGTCCTGAGCAACTTGAATGAGCAGTGAGATAACAATAAAGGTAATGAACAATACTGTGATCCGGGGCTTTTTTCAGCTGGAACTCACTCACTGACTCAGTTCCGTCTCCTCTCAGGTGGGCACCATTCCCATTACAGTGGTACCTCGGGTTACAAACACCTCGGGTTACAAACACTTTGGGTTGCAGACTCCGCTAACCCAGAAGTAGTACCTCGGGTTAAGAACTTTGCTTCAGGATGAGAACAGAAATGGCGTGGTGGCGATGCGGTGGCAGCAGGAGGCCCCATTAGCTAAAGTGGTGCTTCAGGTTAAGAACGGTTTCAGGTTAAGAACGGACCTCCGGAACGAATTAAGTTCGTAACCAGAGGTACCACTGAATAAGAGAAGAAGGGAGGCATTTGTGGTGAGTTTGGGCAGCTATTTTTCTAGGAAAATAGCACAGCTGTGATCCCTCCTCGCGTGTTTTCACAATTACTGCATTTCTCCCATGTTAAGGGAAAGAGGAGAAGGGGTTCCAATCTGGAAACCCTGCATAGGTGAGAGGTGATTGAGTGATTTTGAGCAGAAAAATGGGAGGAAGATAAAAATGTCAAGCAATCCCCTCCTTGTCCCTCTTTCACTCTTGACTGCAATACCTGAGGCATCCTCACATGTCTCCTGTCCAACAGAAGCATCTTTTCAACTACTCCCAAGTGGCAGTGGCATAGTTCAGAGGGGGCACAATCACACTAACTTCACACCCTGTTGTCACCATTCTCAATTCATTGCCCTTGAATTCGTGGAAAGTGGAACCCTGAAGTGGTGAGCCTGGCTCTGTTAGCATAAATCCTATACATGGCACAGATGCGGCATGTGGCTGAATTGTTTACTTTATATGATTGCTGTAACTTTCCCACACACAAGAGACTGTGTAACTTGATCTCCTGTCATGTGATGTTCTTTGTTCTCTTTCTACTTTCACTTTCTTCTGAACTGGAGAGTGATGGCTGAACACACACTCTCTGAATAAACGTAGATTAGCACCTACGATTGTTTGCTGTCTTCTTTACCGAAGCCAGTGGCAGTAGTAAGAATATTGGTGATTTACACCCCAATATTCCAACAGCTCAACTTCCCTGAGTCAAAAGCAGGCATCCCCAAACTTCGGCCCTCCAGATGTTTTGGACTACAATTCCCATCATCCCTGACCACTGGTCCTCTTAGCTAGGGATCATGGGAGTT
Organism: Zootoca vivipara; assembly: GCF_965207765.1. Classification (NCBI taxonomy): domain Eukaryota; kingdom Metazoa; phylum Chordata; class Lepidosauria; order Squamata; family Lacertidae; genus Zootoca; species Zootoca vivipara. The sequence goes on along the minus strand of NC_142590.1, from coordinate 11,415,330 downwards.
GTAGGCCAAAACATCTGGAGGGCTGCAGTTTGGGGATGCCTAGTCAAAAGGCAACAGAAATGGTGGTGGAAAGGGAGCTGACTTCATGTGGTCACCCCCACTGTCACATCAAATGTTTACTGCTGCCATTTCTTCTTCTTTGGCGATCACTCATGGCCGAGTAAGACTGTCTTCCATAAACATGGTTTTAACAGTGGGTCCGTAAGGGATTGTGGAGGCCAATTCTGGATCCACATGTCCTTCCACAGTGGGGACATAGCTTTCCAGGCGAGGGTTTGCCAAGTGTACCTTCCTCTTAGCAGGTTTCTCCCTTTCGTCTTGAGTTTGAGCGTCTTCAAAGCCCATGACACCATGACACAGGGAACTTGAATTGCCCTGTGAGATTTTGCAAGAGAATTTCAGGGCAAAAATAAACCAGGAACACAGACCTCTGGGTGCGTGCCTGGAACCCCATGAGCTCTTGTTACCACTTGGCAGAGAGAGGAGGAGGCCCCCAACTTTTCTAACAGTATTAAACAGGTAGAGCTTTGAACTGATCCCTGTAACAAAACAGCCTGGTCGTTTTTGTCGAATGGAGTGGATTCATTCATCACTACTGAAAGCCTACCACAGGCAAACAATTAAGGAAACTCTTGTCACTAAGAATCTGAAAATAAATGTATCATATCTGGAGCTCGCCGTTTGGTTGGATCCCTGTATAAAAGTGTGTAATTAACATAATGACCCTGTTAGTTATTATTATTTGCTTGAAGTTCAATAACGCTACCCTGATTTTTGTTGAAATTTCCATCTGTATTCAGTGTTTGCCTACCAGAATAGAATTCAATTTCAAACACACGGAGACAGAGACAGACACACTCTGCTTATTGCTTAAAGGGCATACCAGCAAAATATTATGCAAAAGCTATGATAACTGAATGCAATATGTGCTTGTAGGAAGTAAAACCCAGTAGCCTCCAGTGCCTTTCCCAATTGTATTACATTAATTATAAAAAATGTCTCACATTTTAAAATATGAAGGGGGTCGTTATGAAAGCTGGAAATTACTTTTTTCCCTTCGGTAGATAAAACTTAGTAAAAAACTATTCCATTTGAAGGTGTCAGATTTCAGGATTTCCACAGTGAGTTTGGGGCTCATTTTCTGTCTCCTTCCCTCCAGAAGAATCTATCTGAATGTCAAACTAAACACATGGCATCCTACCTTGAGGAACGGGGGTAAACAAGCTAGTATCAAACTGCGGTTTCAGGTCCTGGTTTATTTTTGCCCTGAAATTCTCTTGTGAAATCTCACAGGGCAATTCATGTTTCCCCCCAAACAAAGCAGATCGCGTAAAAGCTCTTTTTGCACCGGGTCCACTTAGGTTAATGTAAAAAGAGGTTTAAAGACTCTCTCAAGGCAGATCTAAAAAATGTAGTATAATTTTTTGTGTGGAGAATTGGCCTCCACAGTCACTTACAGACTCACTGTTAAAACCGTGTTTATGGAAGACAATCTTACTCGGCTATGAGTGATCGCCAAAGCAGAAGAAGGTTCCAAGGGTTTGAGTACAGTGGAACCTCGGTTTACGGATGCAATCTGTTCCACAGAGGTGTTCGTAAATGGAGGCATTCGTAAATGGAGGCATTCGCTCCCCGAAGGCACGCTTCTGCGCATAGCACCGATAGAGCGCTTCTGCACACGCACACACTGTGCAGATCGCTTCTGCGCATGCGCGAGCTGTGCAGAAGCGATCTGCACACCCGACGCTGCGGAACCCGGATGTAAACACCTCCGGGTCCGCTGCGTTCGTAAACGGAGGTGTTAATAAGAAGAGGTAGGTGTAAACCGAGGTTCCACTGTATACACAATTTTCATGTACAGTGGTACCTCGAGTTACAAATGCGTCAGGTTACAAACGCTTCAGGTTACAAACTCCGCTAACCTGGAAGGGTTACCTCGAGTTGAGAACTTTGCCCCAGGATGAGAACGGAAATTGTATGCCGGCGGCACAGTGGCAGCAAGAGGTCCCATTAGCAAAAGCGCACCTCTAGTTAAGAACAGTTTCAGGTTAAGAACGGACCTCCCGAACAAATTAAGTTCGTAACTAGAGGTAACCCTTGAAACTGAACCCCTATGTAAGAAGTGATCGTACTATATGCCCATTTAAAGATCCAGTGCTATATTAAAGTAGCAACACTATGCACACTATGTAATCTGAATGAATGAATGAATCTTTATTTGCATCAGCCATTGGTCATAGCAATAAAACAACAATACGATATACAAAGAATAGAAATAAAAAGTCAATTACATAAAAAACTATGTAACCTTGTAACAAATAAACATTAACATCTTTTAAAAATATGGTAGCTGTATTTGACTGCCTTGTACCATGTCTATATCCCAGCTACTAACCAGGGTTAAATTAAGGATGCAAAGATTATAAGTGGGAATAGTGTTGGTTTGGGAAAACCATTGCCGTTGAAGTTGGGTTTTGTTAGTAAAATGAGGAAATACTTCCCTCCCTGCCATAGGAAATCAAATAAGTTCAATAAGAAATGAGATTTCTCGCATCCCTAGATAAAGTCTTACTGATAGGTGAGTTCAGAATCCAACCACCCATGAGAGCATTGGGGACTATCTAAAAAGCACTCACATGGTCACCACTGACCAGAGAATAGAGGAGTCCTAAGAATACAGAAGTGACACCCTTGATACATAATAACATAATAATATTTTTTTATTTATACCCCGCCCATCTGGCTGGGTTTCCTCAGCCACTCTGGGTGGCTCCCAACAGAATAATAATAATAATAAGCAATAAAACATCAAACATTAAAAACTTCCCTAAACAGGATTGCCTTCAGAGGTCTTCTAAAAGTCAGATAGTTGTTTATTTCCCTGACATCTGATGGGAGGGTGTTCCACAGGGTGGGTGCTACCACCGAGAAGGCCCTCTGCCTGGTTCCCTGTACTGAGGGAACCACCAGAAGGCACTCAGATTATTAAAATGGATAAAGATTATTAAAATGGCCAGACCCCTCCCATCTTCCACTGCATAATATAAAATGAAAGCGTCCAGTTTCATGTAACCCCATTATTTAGAGATAAGTGAACATATCTGTAATAATCATTTAAACAACAAAAACAAAGACATTTGTAATCTGTATTAAATTTTAAATCAATCAATTACCTACGGCGTTAGCACACAGACAAATGATGTAGTCAGGGCATCAGTTTAACATACATTCTCTGTGTTTGTTTCTTGTCATCATAAATAACTCCCAACATCTGTTGTCTTATAATTTTGGTCTAGTGGTGTACAAGCTACTGAACCTCAGGCGCCAAGCCACTTATCAAGCTGGTAATTACTTCTCCCGCACTCTTACTACTTTCAAGCCTGTGTCTTCAATATTCCAGCAGTTGTCCTATCAATTAAAGGTACCTGCAGCTTAATCTCTACATTCAGATGTGGATAAGAAAGATATCCATAAAAGGAAACATTCCAAATGAGCATTACTCAGTAGAAAGTTAGAGAGTAATTATGAATTTGCTCAAGTAGTTAGGGGGGAATCAGGTCTATAAATCATGTTTTAGGTACATTGATTTCTATATACGTAAGAACTTCTGTTCATTTTCATCAAGCAGGTATTATAACTCCAGCTGTGATGTGATAGTCCCATTGTTGGCACATAGTAATGGCCTCTTTTCATGTGGAGCTTTGGTCTGATGTTGAGGAAACTGATATTTCGTTTTCATGTTAATGAACAGGAAGTTTCGAAATGAATGGCTTGTGGGCTGGTTGTGACTTAGGTCTTCCTAATGACGCCCGTTCACATCACTTCCTGCTTGACTGGCATATCTTCCAACATTCCTCAGGTGAAAATAGGGACATTTCTCACTCCCCCGTCCGACCCTCCTTAACCCCCTCCCTGGAGCATGTTTTAGCAGAAGAAGGGTGAGTGCCTTTGCCTTGCCACCAATGGAACAGCACACTATCCTGAGAAAACCCCTTAATCCTGATTTTATTTTATTCTTTGGTAGATTAAAAAGAAAAAGAAAAGAAACACACGAACCAATAAATACTGTATTCTTCAGTGTATAAGACAATGCTTTTTGCTAAAAAGAAAATAGGCAAAAATTGGGTGTCGTCTTATACACAGATAGTGAATGCAGGGGGTGGGGCGTGCGATTAATGTCAGCATCAAGCAGGAGATTGGCAGTGGAGATTGGGCAGGTGATTGGTGGCTGCGGCAAAGCCAGCTGGCGATTGGCTGTGGCAGCTGGGCAGGCGATTGGTGGCTGTGGCGAGGCGGACAGGCGACTGGCGGCTACAGCAAGTGGGCGGGTGGGCTGTTGGTGCCGGTGTGTGGGTAGACAATTGGTAGCTGTGGCGAGGTGTGCAATCGGCAGTGGCTGTGGCAAGCGATCAGCAGTGGCGGGCAGGCAGGTGAGCAACTGGCAGAAGTGACCTCCCCCCCCCAAAAGCTAAACAGCTTAATTTCTTAATTTTGGGTTAACAAAAGTAGGGGTCGTCTTGTATATGGGGGCATCTTATATACGAAAAAATATGGTAAATTTTAGAAAGGGGGCAAGATTAAATGAAGATGCACAAAGCATAAAAAACCCAGAAAGGCATTCATATACGACGTTGAAGTAAAATATGATAATATATTAATTACAATAAAAATATTCAGAGAATATTTCACAAATATGTGAATATCTCACAAGTATTTGGTATTGAAACAATCCAGTAGATAATTTTTGTGAGCAAACTTTTTTCAAAACAAAAAACCTCTAATAAACTAAGCAACCCTTTGAAAACCCAGTAAATTTCTTAGAAGACAAATTCTTTCATATCAAGGTGAAGCTTTCTCTTTGACACGTTCAAACGAAAAAGTGGGTTTTAATGGTGCGATTTCTTTTTCCTGCCTTTAAAATAATTCTCTTCCAATGTAATGCTTCACCATTAAAACAAAAACCATATGTTAGATTGCCATGAGATTAAAGAAAGTGACAGTACCAGGCAATTAGTCTGTTTAAAAGTTGTTGCCATGAGGAGATCATAACCATTTTGTTGTGATTCTATCCTACCCATCCAACCCAATGAATTCTCGTTTCCTAATGATCTTTCTCTGTTTTTGATTGGAGCCTAGAACTATTTATTAGGCCCAGTGGCACATTCCCATTTTGATTCTGCTTCTCTTCATTGTATTACTGCGGGAATCCATTAATGTATTCAACCCAGGAGCATCTGCACATAGATTTTTACTATTCCATTAGTTTGCCCCAATGTGAATTTCATTCTGAGTTGTTGTTCAAGGGATTCTTTTTAATGAGAATGCAAAAAGGGAGAGCCTGGTGGAGAAACAGAAAGGGGAAGGAAGCATGTTGGGTTTCTAGTAGATGACTGTTCTGGGAGAGGAGAAATAAAATGGCAGATGGCCCGAGCTGAGCTAATGGAATCAGCCTTGCTATTCCATCTCTCTATACTGCGGCATGTGTAGATCCAACCTAAGAACAAGTTCCAAATGCAGTCAAATGTTTCCAAGACATCCACATTTAAAAAATAAAATAAAATTAAGCAATGCTCTCTTTTAATTCCAGCTTCAACATCTCCACCATCCAAGTTTCTTTGCTTTCTGGGAAGCAATGCATTTTCCAAATTTGTTGCACTCACACACTCTTTAAGAGCATAGAGTTTAGACATGGGCAGATCTATACTCATAGTTTGTAACGTTAACAAAGGGTTAAGGAATGATTTTCATAACCGGATGGACACATGACATTCTGCTTTTAACTTTCATAATGTGTTAATAAAAAGGGTGCTGCAGAGCAACTAGCGACCAGCTAGATAAACAGAGGTAGTAAACAGTTTATTTTACTGTTTTAGAAGTTTTAGAACAATATATATCTAATATTTTTCTAATAACGTTAAACTTGTTAGTGCAGATCCAGCTCTGGTCTTTGCCCTACAACTGAACAGGCTAATTCTGGCAGAGCACAACAGCTTCTAAATTTGCACTCCCCATTTCCCATTAAGGTCGGTAATGCAGTAACCGTATTAAACAGACTTTTTATATAAGATAATATTTTCTGACTGCTGAGCTTTTTGGAATGTTTATTACTGGTAATGGTGGTTTTATCTGTACTGCTAAGCCTTGGAGTCGTGTTGGAATCATTATCCTTTATGATGCTTTTTCAGAGTCTCACCACACACACACACACACACACAAAATAGTTGGTGGTTTTGGTTATAGATTTTTAATTGTATTTTATGTACTTATTGACGGTTTATTGCCCTGAGGAACTTACTTGGTCCGGAATGTGTGGCTTATAAATATCCAAAGTATTACTATTAGACTATTATTAAGGGAGGGACGGGGATGAGTATCTCAAGTTTCTGAGTAAAATAAAAAAATTCCTTCAGTAGCACCTTAAAGACCAACTAAGTTTTTATTTTGGTATGAGCTTTCGTGTGCATGCACACTTCTTCAGATACGCTGCAAGTTTCTGAATAATTAAAAATGAGCAGGGGAGAGATATTATTATTTGCATTTTTTGTGTGCAAAAATATCAAGGCTGGCACAGGAAAAAGTAAGCATGTCAGGTGGCTTTCCTCAGCTTGGTGCCCTCTAGGTATTTTGAACTACAACTTCTATTATTCCTGACTGAATGGGGCTGATGCTAAACAGCCCCATTTAATTTAGCTGGTGCTAAACAGCAGGTTGGCACAAAGTTGAGTAAGACTGTAATAGGGTGTAGAGTTACAAGCATATACAGGGAGTAACATGTATGCAGCCCCGCACAATGTTACGCGATATCCTGATGTCACAAGGAGCCTGGGGCGGAGCCAAACAGCACCTGAACATTTAGGGGGCCTGCCCCTTCAATACAAACAAACAAATATTGTCAGGGGGCAAAGTCTCTCAGCCTCTAGGAGCTGGCGCCTATGTTCCTCACTGCTTCTGAAGTGGAACCCTCACACTGATTGTGGTGCAGTAGTTAGAGCACGATGGGACGCAGGTGGTGCTGTGGTCTAAACCACTGAGCCTCTTGGGCTTGCCAATCAGAAGGTCGGCAGTTCCAATCCCCGCGACGGGATGAGCTCTGTCCCAGCTCCTGCCAACCTAGCAGTTCGAAAGCACACCAGTGCAAGTAGATAAATAGGTACTGCTGTGGCAGGAAGGTAAACAGTGTTTCCGTGCGCTCTGGTTTCCGTCACCAGAAGCGGCTTAGTCCTGCTGGCCACATTACCTGGAAAGCTGTCTGTGGACAAACACCAGCTTCCTCATCTTGAAAGTCACCTTTGACTGGATTTAACCGTCCAGGGGTCCTTTAACTTACCCTTTACCTAGTTAGAGCACAGGTAGCCATACATGCCCACAGAGGCTTTCTCTAGTTCATCCCCTCAAATTCTTCCCCTGCTGATATTTGGAGCACTTGAAACTGCTGTGTGAACTGAACCACCAGCATCTGATGTGCAGAAGTGACAAATTGGTCGGTGTCACGGTCCGGGCTGTTTACGAGCGAAGTCCCAGCAAGGAGCGTCGGGACCGGGGGCAAGATGGTAGGCATGAACGTCCGAAGAGCAGAGGTCCAGGGGTCAAGAAGCACAAGGGAAGCACAGTCCAAAGGTTTAAGCACAAAGTCACCATCCGAGGGTCTAAGCACAAAGTCACTGACCGGGGGTCAGAGCACGAAGTCACAGTCCGAGGGTCTAAGCACAAAGTCACCGTCCGGGGGGTCAGAGCACAAAGTCACAGTCCGAGGGTCTAAGCACAAAGTCACCATCCGGGGGTCAGAGCATGAAGTCACAGTCCAAGGGTCAAGGCACGAACTCACAGTCAAAAGGTAAGGAGGCACACAGCGAGGCAGAGAGTGCGTTGTTGTGGCAAAGAGCTGAGGGGAAATGCTGGCCTTATATCCCCTGCCGACTCTTGCCACCAGGTGCAGTGAATACCAAGTGGCCTCACCTGTGCGGCCGCGCCCTGCCTCTCCAGAACAAGCCAAAGAGGATCCCAGTCCTGCAAAGCCCTGCTGGTCCCAGGGCCCGGCTCTTGCACAAACTCCTGACAGCCGGTCAGGCCATGACTCCCCAGTAGAGCAGCCTATCTCTGTGTGCTGACTGCCTCCCATCTCCTGGTAAGTGTTGCCATTTTATAATCAACAGGTTAGGTTGCAGTGTGGTGTAATACCCATGTCAGTTTCTCCCGTTTGCATGTGTTCATAGGCACACAAAAATTGGCAACTCCTGCATTAAGAGTGTTGGACTAGTTCCTATCTCCACTCAGCCACGAAGCTTACTGTGAATACCTTGGGTACTCTCATTGCTTCATAACTTTCATTTTTGAAGGGCTGGAGATGACTTTTATTATTATTATTTTTTTTTAAAGGAAACTCAGAGTCCAGTCCTCCATGCTGAGATGGGTGGAATCACTCCAATTGCACAATTATAATCTGGCCTTGAGAATTATCTTTGGTAAAATGTGAATCGTTTGGTGGTGGTATCGGGTGACTCTTTCAATAGCAATAGTTCCAATAGCAAAGAGTCAACAGTGGGTGGAAAAAAACTCATTCCTTTTGCAATGTTGAAAGAGTTATTTATTGCTCTTGATATTTCCTTAGTGACAGAAGTTATTCTGCCAAAATTAACAAATCGTCCTTGACATTTCTCCCATTGTAAAATGTCAGAGCACCATGCAGAGCAGCAGAGCATACATTTAAAGTCATCTCGAAAGTCTGAGTAAATCACCCTTATTAGCTGGAAGTGCTTGCACTTTGATCCTCATTTAACATTAATGAACAACGGCATGTTGATTCTTCACTGGATGGTTTAACTGACAGGAGTATTTATATACAATGGACCCATTAAGCCAGGCAGTTGTTATCCTGGGGTATTAACTCAAGAAACAGTACTTCATATGGTGACTAAACTTAACCTCATGATAATAACTACTGAGCTATAGCAAGAGGGGGGAAAGCAAGCTAACATTTCAGCACTTTCAGAGTGAGAGTGAATATGATGCTTTAAGACTTAATAACTCTTTCCACACAAAAAAAAATTCCTGGAATGTCCATGTAACTTTTTTAAATATTGGAGTACAAATGGATAAAATTTGCAGGCCAAGTCAACTTTGTGAGGGCATGAATCCCATCAAATTTCAGAAGGATAGCTGTGGTGGTATTCCAGCAAGAGCAGAGGATAAAATTTTAGAGTGTGTGAAAAATTAAATAAAAAGGAGTTTCCTATAGTGTTTTGTGGGTAATTGGTTAAAAAAGACATAAGATAGGTAAGAAGTTGGCAAGTAGGTTCAGGAGTATTTGTGTTGGGCACCTTTAAAATTGTATATTTTGGAGGGAAGAACTAAAAGGGATCAGCTTTCCAGGTGTGATTATTGCCCCTGATTGCACCCTTGACATGTCAGTCACAATAGATCTTTCCCTCCATCCTTTCCCACTCTGGTGCTTGATCTTCCTTCTCCCATCACCCTGTTAGCATGGTGTCATGGCAAGCTTAGTGACATTACTCCTTAGCATTTTCCTTTTGAAGTCAGAATTGTCTAGGTGCTACCTCAGAGATCCTACTTTGCCAAAATCCCTTGGACACCTGCTTTGCCTGGGGATGAATAAGTCATTCAAGCTTGATGCATACCTTTGTGGACAAACCTTAATGGTACAGAGGGGAAGAATTTGAAGCTTTGAGATGCTTATAGGAAGTGATTCATAAATGAAAATGATGGTGGTGGGGGTGAGCGCCTAGCACACATACAAAACAACAACCATACTGGATCTATTGGTGTATAATTTGGCAGACTTTGCCCGTACTGGAGGGGCTAGTTTGTCTGCAAATTTCATCCACTTCTGTCAAAAGGATATATGTGACCAGTGCTTTATTTCGGAATAAAACTTCAAACATTAAAAACTTCCCTAAACAGGGCTGCCTTCAGATGTCTTCTAAAAGTAGATAGTTGTTTATTTCCTTGACATCTGATGAGCGGGTGTTCCACTGGGTGGGTGCCACTACTGAGAAGGCCCTCTGTTCCCTGTAACCTCACTATTTGCAGTGAGGGAACCGCCAGAAGGCCCTTGGCACTGGACCTCAGTGTCTGGGCAAAATGATGGGGGTGGAGACGCTCCTTCAAGGATACTGGGCTGAGGCCATTTAGGGCTTTTAAGGTCAGCACCAACACTTTGAATTATGCTCAGAAATGTACTGGGAGCCAATGTAGGTCTTTCAGGACAGGTGTTATATGCCAATCCCAGTCACCAGTCTAGCTGCCGCATTCTGGATTAGTTTCAGTTTCCTGGTCACCTTCAAAGGTAGCCCCATGTAGAACGTGTTGCAGTAGTAGATAAACAAGAAGAGTTCTTACCAAGTTTTTTATTCAATATTCACAGAGAGAGGTTTTGAAAAGTGCCTCTCTTGAAGTAATGGTGTTGCTCTGAGTAAAGCCCCCCCCATCTTTCCTATTCATACAGCCTATGTTGGGTGATCTATGCTTTTTGCCTCTGATCTTTCTGTTCTCCTGCTTTCCATGCCTGCTGGGTTCTGGGAGAAAGTGGGGTGTGTGTCCTGGAATGCTTTCTAAAGACACTGAGTCTGTCAACTGTCTCTCCCCTGGTGCTTCTTCTTCTTCCTGCTCCCCTCTCCATATTTCCCAGCTTCTGCCCTTTGCAGCCTCTGAACTATGACCTTCTGCAAACCACTGTTGTAAATCTATACTGTCTCCCTCTTCTCTCCGAAGTGCAGGTCCTCCTTAGACCAGTCCCTGACATCTATATCCTTGGATATTTTAAACAAGTAATCGTAATTTATTCTCTTATACCAGGGGTCAGCAAACTTTTTCAGCAGGGGTCCGGTCCACTGTCCCTCAGACCTTGGGGAGGGGGGCTGGACTATATTTTGAGGGGGGGGGATGAATGAATTCCTATGCCCCACAAATAACCCAGAGATGCATTTTCAATAAGAGGACACATTCTACTCATGAAAAAACACGCTGATTCCCGGACTGTCCCTGGGCCGGATTGAGAAGCTGTTTGGGTCTGATCTGGCCCCCAGGCCTTAGTTTGCCTACTCATGTCTTATACTGTTCCTTTTGCAACTTAATTGTGGTAATATATATATGAGAAGAGAGAGAAGAAGAAGAGTTTGGATTTGATATCCCACTTTACCACTACCCTAAGGAGTCTCAAAGTGGCTAACAATCTCCTTTCCCTTCCTCCCCCACAACAAACACTCTGTGAGGTGAGTGGGGCTGAGAGACTTCAGAGAAGTGTGACTAGCCCAAGGTCACCCAGCAGTTGCATGTGGAGGAGCGGAGACGAGAACCCAGTTCCCCAGATTACAAGTCTACTGCTCTTAACCACTACACCACACTGGCTCTTAAAACTGGGTCTTGAGACCCTTTGGGATTTCTACATGTGCATGCATGCACACACAAACAACTGAAATGAATCACCTAAGCTCAGCCTAGCAGATCAACCTACCTACCATTTCAAAATTGACTCCCTTGACATATAGCTGTTATGCATCCATGTGCAGCTATAGCTCTTCTTCTTTGGGGGAATCTCTGGGAATACGCCTAAAAAAGTAACCGTGGATGTTCGCTTTGTTGAGAAAATACTTTCCACGAGGGCAAAGTTAAATTAGAATGAGCCTTGGGGTTTATTGCAGCCCCAAAGGCAGTGGAAGCTTCAGTCAGATGAGGCGAATTACAATGACACCTCGGATATGATAAATTACCTTTCAATGTGGCGAAATGAATTCCCCGACTGTACTACACAGTCAAAGTTATCAATCATTGTGTGTGCAAGGCTATTTATGAAGTAAAAATTAAAAAAGAAAGAAAGAAAAACAGGGTCGAAAGGATATCAGTCCAAAAAGTAGTACAAAACTACAAGGAGGATGATGCCAGCAACCTTAATAATTAATTTAAGATCGAAGCCGTCTGATCCTTTCTTAATTGGAGTTAAACTTCTCCCTTGCAGCTAACAGCATGAGGGCTGGTATTTGCACAGTAAAGTTCTTTATTGAAAAAGTCTGGGGAAAGAGAAAAGGGGGTACAGAACCCTCTATTAAGCAGGTACTCATAAAATTAAGTATTTTTCTTATGCTCATATTCTCATTCTCATTCTCTTCAGGTTCATGTTGAGCTGTGAGTTCTTGAAATGACTTTACATATATGTTTTCTTGCGCATAACCTTCCAAATGTGTCTTGAATTTCACTTGGGGTGAATTTTACTGAAAAGTGCCTTGAATTTTACAGTATCTTGCAAGGATACTGGTGGTATCGGTGGTTTTTTTAAAATACTTATATACCACTGTATCATATCACAGTGGTTTACAACAATGTAAAAATCATAAAACCTGACAATGAAACCATACTTCTTCTTTTTAATAAAAAAGAGAGTTAAAGGCAGAAGAATTAAAAACAAACACCAATAGACTATTGTGTGTGTGGGAGGGGGTGTATTCTTAATTGCCTGCATAGGAAGACAACGCTGTAAGTGAGTCAGAAAATAGATTGTTTTTACCAAAAGGAAAAAATTCCAACGAGAAAGCCTCTTTTAAACAATTCTCACTCTCTAGAATCATCTGGTGCTGCATGTTTAAAACACATTCCAATCGCGTTATTGTGACAAATGTAGCTGAGTCCACAGTCAGTTTAAGGAAGACCCTCCCATTCTGATTCCAGGGAACTTCTCCTAACAAGTCAGAGCTATGAAGTGAATCGGAGGGGCTGACTTGTGCCCAAGATTGAGGGCGCCAAGGTGTGTATGAGGTCATGCATGTGTGACATCATGTGCCCGGTGCATTTGTGTGTTTGACATCATGCCCGTGATCCGTGTTGCGGTTTCTCCTCTCACGTTCAGGTGGAGCAAGCCATTGAAGCCATGTTGTGCTCAGCTCCACACGGCCTCCTCCACTGCTTCAACATTGAGGGGGCCCAGCCCCCTCCCAACAGATATTGGAGGGGGGCAAAGACACCTCAGCCCCATAAAGCTGGGGCTGTGGTTAGTTTTATGCTGAAATCAGCCCTTCAATCCTAAAAGTTTCCTCCCCTACAAAGGAAACTTCATTTTCTTTCTGCCTCAACTCCAGCGAGTGTTGAGTTCTGAGCTGCATCTTTTTCTTTCCAGTAAATATATTTCCAACACACTTCAGTCTCCTCAGCTGTCTATGCTTCTTCTGGATATGAGAAAGCCCCGTGGGAGGAAAGTTATGCCATGATGTCTTCTCCTGGGCTTTGAATCAGAGAAACCATTGCATTTTAAAAATATAAATCGGCTATAGAAACACTGCGATTAAATAACTATTAAATGGGCTGTTGATTAACACATTATTTAGTTTGATTAACAAGGTCATTTGCTCTAATGCCATGTAGTGATTCATTATTCTCACCATTGGCTGGTTCCCCTCCCCACAAAAACAACAGCCACAGTTTATCTTATTGTGCTTTAATTCCACAAACCATCTGGCACCAAGTTTTCCAAGGCATTGCTGCCATGGGCTTGGTAATATACATTACTCAAAGTTTGCAGAGGCATAATAGCTTCTTATTTATGCCAGTTGTTCTGGGAAGAAGTCCACTGACAGTTCGGTTGCCTCCTCCAGGTGAAGCCCTAAGATCATAAAGCATATCCTTATGTGCTCGCAGTTAACTCTGCTTGATAACAGAAGCTAATTTAGGGAGGAATCCTAACTCCCAGGAACAGAGTTGCAAATCTGCTTTTGGGAGCTGCCCAGAGTGGCTGGGTAAACCCAGCCAGATGGGTGGGATAACAACAACAACAACAACAACAACCATTGCATCTGAAGTCCTGCCACCCTGGCTAATTATCCAAAAACCAGGTTTTGCTTGAAAGAAGAAGCCATGATTTTTTAAAAATATATATCTATAATTTTTATTAAATTTTCTGTTTGACAAATTGGGTCTTCCCTGCAAAGGGACGTGTTGCGGTGGGTCCCAGCAGACCGGGTCTAGGTGTTGGGGCGGGACAATTGGAGCAGCCACAACACCCTATTGGTGGTCCATCTGACGGGGTGCAAGTGGGCTGAGGGCTTGCCAATCAAAGAGTCAGATGGACCAGTATGTAAACACTGCACTCACCGTATAGATCCTCCTTCTCCAGTTGAGCTGCATCGGAACACCCGCCCACCGCTCCCTAATTTTAGGGCTTTCACTTGACCTTGCTATGCCGTCGTGTGTCGTCTGCCGTTGCTGCAGGGGCACGGCAGGAATTTTCCCCACTTGGCTGATTGGCTGTTGCCATTTGGGTTCGCCTGCCATGTAGCAAATCGTCACAACTTGTAAGGTTGGTGGATAGGCTCTGGTTCATGCTGATAGGGGGTATGATCCCTTACCACCCTATATTTATATATTTGTGTATTCCTCTTAAGGCAGGGTTCCCCAAACTACGGCCCCTGGGCCGGATGCAGCCCAATTGGCCTCCCAATCCGGCCCGCGACGACCCCCGCTGCCCGCTCTTACGGCGCGCGGTGCGTCGGCAATCTTCAAAATCGGCAAAAAAACGCCGAAAATCCTTTGTGCGCATGCGTATGGGCCTCTCCCGACCCAGAAGAGGTCATTTCCGATGCACTTCCGGGTCGGGGGAGGCCCATACGCATGCGCACAAGCAATTTTCGGCGATTTTTTCCCGACCGTGTGCGTGTGCGCATGTGCACGGGCGCGCACTCCCCTGCCCTCCGGCCCGAAGCCCGGTAAGTCTGGGGACCCCTGTCTTAAGGGAATCCATGGACCGATGGTTGGTATTCCCCCAAGCGGGGTTGTCCCTATTCCAGTGTTCTGGGCACATGTGTGGGAATCAGGGCCCAGCTGGCACACGCCAGTCGGGTAACCCCGTCCCAGGTGTGTACCTGGCTGCTGGCTCAAGGTGTGCCCTAAGTCAGTGCTACCCTAGGTAGCTAGTCGAACCAGAGCCTATGCAACCACCTATTTGATTTGTAATCAATAAAGTTGTGGCCTGAATTCTGCCAAAAACCAAACCAAAAATATGAGTCATGTCTGAATTTATTTCTAGGCCTGGGATAGAGGGTCTACACACACAATTTAAAGTACTCATTTTTACATCCTTAAGATGTCCATGACTTCCCTTCTTCACTTTCCATGGTTCATTTTGCATATCATAAATCACTGCATACTTTACAAAAAACTATACCATCCAGTATTCCATTATTACATCTACCAAAACTTATTTACACTGTTGGAAAAGTGGGATCACATCAGAAATTAGGACGGCTTCTGTAAATCCGGGACTGTCCCTGGAAAATAGGGACACTTGGAGGGTCTGTAAATGTTTGGTTGACACATAAATTATATACCACTTGGTAAAACATCAAATCAGTTTTCAATTAAACATGCATGTTTTTTGTTTACCAACATGGCCTGCATGTGTATATGGGCCCTTCACAGGTCATACACTCCAGAGTTTTCTGATCATCTCACTGTCCCCGAAATGCAGTGCTCTTCAGTCACATCTGCTCACACATACAGCTACCAGTCATGCAAGCCCAGGGCACGTATTTGCCAATCCCTGTGCAGTCACCTGACAGCAGGCATTTGGCCTCATAGAGATGGCCTGGAGGCAGAAGTTGAATGAAAAGAGCTGGTGCTTCTCGAAGCCAGACATATGGGACTGGGCATTTTCAGAAGCACGACTGCTTACAAAAGTCAAAAGTTGGTGTATCTGAAGAAGTGTGCATGCACACAAAAGCTTATACCAGAACAAACTTAGTTGGTCTATAAGGTGCTACTGGACAATTTTTTGTTTTATTTTTATTTTTGCTTACAAAAGTGTAATCACAATTCTGCAAATGGCAGGGAACTTCCTCTAGGTGGTTTCCCCCAGTAGAGGCACTGGGCCATATACATGATTTCAGATCATTTTCAACAGGCCACAAGCCCAACAGGAATCCTGTGAACTTCATTGGCTGATTACATGGGATCTACCAAATTCATGGACCAGGCTCCAGTCCGCAGTAATCCATAATAGAAAAATAAAATGGAGGACCTGCATATTTGAACAAGACTTCTTTGTAAACTAGTGGTAGGCATTTCAGTTACAGTGCCTGTACTTTGGGGGGGACGGGGACAGATCCGTAATTCTGAATAATCCTTCTGAGATTATCTGGAGGATATTCCCCAACCCCCCACAAAGGAGAACACCTGCTAGTCTCAAGTGTGGTCTCCCCAGCAAAATACAAAGTAAAGTTGTTCACTGTCCTTGACATGTTCGTTTCCCTCAGTCCACATTTGTTATCAGTCTCTTGGTGATAACCCTTTCTTCATGTTAGAGAATCAGGGATTCATAGTTTACAGGAAAACACAATTTCCATTCTCACTTCGCGGCAGTTTAAGAGTTGTAAAGGAAAGGGATGGGGGGGGGGAGAGATTGGTATATTGTGAAAGCATTATGATTATGTGACAAAACTCTGACCCTCGACAATAGCAAAGTGCTTTTTATACCTCCTCCTAAAATAGACAAGGTGCTACTTACAGAAGCTGTATAGATTTCCCAAGAGGCATTGGGAAAGCACTGGCAATATCATCAGAGAAGCACTGAAAGGCTTTGATCCCCATTGGCACACAGTACAAACAACATACTGAGAGTGCCTGTTGCAAAAGGCAATGCTTATCTCAGCTTATACGTTTACCACCAGGGAACACTAAGACATATGGAGATGCAGGACTTGCTATTATATGGCAGTTCCTGCCACTCGTTGTCTATTTATGAGCACTAGAAATGTTTCCTTTGGTCATTTTGCAGAACATAGAATGAATAAATATCACCCAGGAATCATCATACTGAAAGTGATGTGTTAGAAGCATTCGTACATAATATAATTCATCTCATTATTGTGTCATAATCTTATATATACATATATATATATAGGTAGACAAACACATATATGTGGGGTGTGTGGGTTTGTATAACCAACATTTCAGGAACGGAAACCATTAAGAAGAAAAATATCACACAGTTAGAGATCTCCCCTTTGGGGCTATAGAAAAACACACACACACCTAGGTGGATTCCAAGAATAAAAAAGATTTTCTTCTGTAGGTCATAGTGAGAAATAGAACCCTAGGGAACCTCATCTTGAAGGCTCCATGGGACTGAAGAGTACTAGCCAAGAACCATTCTCTGGAAATGACCATCCAGGTAGGACTGGAAACACCCAAACCTGGACAGCCGCTCCAGAAGGATATCAGAGTTGATGGTACAGTGGAACCTCGGCTTTCGCCAAAATATCTACTGTTGTTATTCTGCGACTTCCCTTCTTCTTTTTCTGTTTCTTACTGTCGTCATTTCCTTTGGCATTGTCTCTTTCAGTATTCGAATTTACGTTGTACTTTTTACTCATATTCCACAAATATATTTAACTTATCTATGTACAATTTATTGTTACCTGAATTTGACATAATAATGTCTTTACAATACTCATTATTGTTATGGTTATATATCATTTCTTATTCCATATTGACCTTTAACAGTTCGTGGTGCGGTGATTGTCTATTTTACTTCTAAATAGTTTAGTCACACAATTTATCAATATATTTCATAAATTTATTCTATTCTTTCAAATAGGCTTCATTGCCCTGGCATCTGATCCTTGCCGTTAGTTTAGCTATTTCTAGATATTCAATCATTTTGTGTTGCCATTCCTCAACTAAGGGAAGTTGTTTTTGTTTGCCATAAGGATCCTAGCCCCAGTTGTTGCATAAAGAAAGAATTTATAATCATTTTTGTCTATGTCAGCTCCAACCATCCCCAAAAGAAAGGCCTCAGGTGTTTTTTTAAAGGTATATCGTAGTACTCTTTTTAACTCATTAACTCGGCTTTCGAACGTATTCCGTTCCGGAAGACCGTTCGACTTCCGAAACGTTTGAAAACCGAAGCATGCCTTTCCGGAAGCATTTATGTCTGGAAAACTCAATATGGAAGTCACGTGGCACGTTTGGCTTCTGAAAAGTGTTCGAAAACTGAAGCAGTTACTTCCGGGTTTTTGGCATTCGAAAGCTGAAATGTTCCACTTTGTAGATGCTCAGAAACTGAGGTACCACTGTATTGAAAGCTGCTCTGAGGTCCAGATCGAGGAAAATTAACCAGGACACATTTCTCCTGTCTCTGAATCATACAGGGCAAACAAAGGAAGGAACAGGGCAAGGCACAGTGACTAACTGCTTCTGCCATTTCCAGCCTGCCCCCCATACCCTCCTTTGCCCAGAATCACTATAGTTGGGGTTGCCCCTGCTCTCTCCCTGGTCTTGCCAGGCCCATCTTACATCTCTTAACGTAAAAGAACAACGAAAAACCCCAAATTCTAAACAAAACAAAACAAAAACATTTTAAACAATTAGGGCAATAATAACAGCAACAGAACCCCTCAACAGAACCACCTAAACAATACCCACAACCCAAGAGTCTGCTCAGCAGCCTCAAATTTTGTCAGTCACGGCCCTGCCCTCCCAAGCCAGGTGGAAAAGGCAGTCCGGGCAGGGAGCAGGCTTCCAGCAATCACAGGCAAGATGGCTTCTCCCAAGGTGCAATTTCAAGATTGCTTCTCCCAAGGTGCAATTTCAAGGACACATTCTACTAATGTAAAAACATGCTGATTCCCAGACCATCCGCGGGCCGGATTTAGACGATGATTGGGCCGCATCCGGCTCCCGGGCCTTAGTTTGGCAACTCCTGCTCTAACCGCCACCGCCTCAGAGTCACTGCCGCTGTCTTGGGCAGTCGGTTGGGGTGGGGGAGGCGTGGGTGGGTGGAGAGAGGGAAAGAGAGAGTGACCTGCCCAGCTCTCCCTCTCTTGCACACCCGACACCTGACTCTTCTGATGGAGCAAAGAGCTGGGCGCGCGAGGCAGAGGGAGCGAGCAGAGCTGTGCAGATGTTTGCGGCACCGTCAGCAAACTGCCCGTACGGATGGCGGTGGCTGAAGCCGCGAGCAGGTGAACCCGCCACTGTACAGACGGCGCACTAATGCGCCATACGGTCAGTTTGCCCCGCCCCTGCCCCAGGCTCCGTTCATGCTTCGTTCGCCCCTGGCCTGAATAATACTCACATCTTCAAAATATATCCCTACTGTGAGTTTAGGGCTTCGAGAGAAGAGAGTTAGTGGGGCTGGACTGCTTAAAGTTACTTCATCGCTAGAGGACAAGACCACTAGGCACATTTTTGTTAGGGAAACCGCAGAGAAATTTATACATTTACTTTATTTGGGATATTATCCCTCTTCATGCAAACCTTGCAAAGCAGTTTGCATATACTCTATATTGTAGAGATATTAAAACAATAAGTATCAATTAAAACTTATATAATAAAACAGTTGAGAGAAATGACTGTTATAATATTTACAAAATTACTCTGTATTGCAGCTTCCAGGGAACAATAAACCCCATTTGCAGAAGTTCTGCTGGTTAAGTTACTTTGGATTATTCCCATCAGATAGTGTTTCTTTGGAGGGAAGACATAGGGTTGTTTTCAACTGCTAGCCATGAGAAATTCCTGCTCCTGCCAACCTAGCAGTTTGAAAGCACGTCAAAGTACAAGTAGATAAATAGGGGCCGCTACAGCGGGAAGGTAAACGGTGTTTCCGTGTGCTGCTCTGGTTCGCCAAAAGCGGCTTTGTCATGCTGGCCACATGACCCGGAAGCTGTATGCCGGCTCCCTCGGCCAATAATGCGAGATGAGCGCCACAACCCCAGAGTTGGTCATGACTGGACCTAATGATCAGGGCTCCCTTTACCTTCTAAGGTGCTTTTGATTAAACAATGAAATGAGATATAATGTGGAGATCTCACCAAGGGAACCGATTTCACTATCTGGAAGCTTCTTTTTATTGTGGGATATTTTCTCTTTTCTTCATTGTACTTCGAATTTGTACTTTCTTTTCTTTCTTTTTTCTTCTCTCCTTTTTTTTTCTTTTTGTATTTTGTATGTTTTGTGCTTTTGATTTGCTTGTTATCATTTTACCTTCCTGCTTTTTGATTTTGACCATTATATGTAAGTTACAGGTAGGTAGCCGTGTTGGTCTGAGTCGAAGCAAAATAAAAAAATTCCTTCAGTAGCACCTTAAAGACCAACTAAGTTTATATTTTGGTATGAGCTTTCGTGTGTATGCAGACTTCTTCAGATGCCATATATGTAAATTACTGTTATCTTACGCGTTATCATTTGTATGACTTTTTAAAAGAAGAAATAAAGATTATTTTTAAATAAAAAATGTGGAGATCTCACCAACAGTTCTACAACACATTCTTTTTAGATTCAGTTTCACAAGATATTTTTTTATATTCAGTCCATTTAGTAGTTTTTTTGGCTATAAAATGAGCCGATTTTGCATGCCCTTTTATATACCGTTTAATCACAACTCTACTTCTGTCCCTTAGTGCTGCTGCTCTCCACTTGCCCACCAAAACTCAAGTGAGCAGTGATTCGAAGGAACATCTCCCTCCATAGCAAAGTGGGGCTTTTTACCTACTGCCCACCCTGATGGATATTGCAACGGGAGGAAGAAGCTGCTATTGATTCTCTAGCTCCCACCCCCTTGCATGACAGGACCACTAAGAGATGCCCCCTTGTGTAATTGACACACAGGGGCTGATGTCACCACCCACATTTAGATTCTTTAGTCTAGTTAAACCTGCGGTATTTCCAAGGGGCGGGGGGTAATACAGACATGAGCCAGCTCCCCTTCTAATAATTCTGCAGCATTTGGCATAGCCTGGGCAAGACTGCCCAAGTCAAGGCTTGTTACTCAACCCTAGTTTCTAATCCATTTATTAAAGATTCAAGAGGAAAGTGGCTGAGAGAAATCGAACGTACATTAAATGAAAATGAATGATGTTTTCTACCTGACCCTTACATCTGATATAAATCCTGGAATTAATTCCAATAACTCACATATAAAACACCCTTTAGGATGCCAAAGGCATTGTGTTCTGTTCTGGCAGAGAACAGGCAGAGAACAGGCAGAGTCCCACCCCCACCCCCCACCCCATCCAGAGACGAAAGCAGATTGAAAAACAAACAAACCCAGCCATTCCATGTTTGGATGATAAGCAAACAATAAGACAAAACCACCGCAACAACTCCCTAAAACAAGATGTAGTGTGAAGGTAACTTAAAACTGATGACTATTCAAAAATATGTATCAGTTTCCCAAACCTAAGTAATAAAAAGAACTTAAACTTTTTCTAAGCAACCTATAAATCAAATCACCTGACGAGATGCCGGCTATATACTCTCATTTCACTGGAAATCATCTTCCTCAGAAGGAAAAAAGTTTTATAGTTAGGTTTTTTTATCTTAATGTTTAAACTAACTCAGACTAGAGTACTGAACTCTACAAAACTTTACATAAGGTTAAATAAACAGAGCAGTCAGGGAAATTTCCCCAAAGAAAATTGAAACTCTTTTAACTTAAGGTTGGATAACCTCCAAAGAATATTAATCAACAAAAAGCATTTCCTTGCAAGTTTAAACTAATGGCTGTGCAAGTTTACTAAAGCTAAGGTGTTCGAGTGGACATATCTCAAAGTTTAAACCACAAGCTGCATCAGCCTTCTAACATAAAGGTGTTCAAACAAACAGAATTCTGACTGCTGCCGGGTGTTGCTAATTCAGGGCTTTTATACTAAGAGAGGCTTCACTCCTTAAAGAGACAGTAACACCACACAGACCTGGGCGTGTCTCAGACAACTCAATATATAACAAACCTATATGAAACTTATCTCAAAACGTTTATGAGATGTGAAACTGAGAAATTAATAAGAAATCATACCGGTGAAAGGAATTTTAAGCTGAAAAAAACCATAGTCTTACTTTGGGACGCAGAAAAAATTCCAAATACTTTAAAGGGTGAGATAAATTCAAACACGCTTCTACCAAACACTAATGTATGTGGTCTTCTACATAATTACTAATACTAAGAAATTTTATAATTTACCCCAAAAAAGGACTAAAATCCATGTTAATATTGAGGCCTGTAGGTGCCAGGGATGCAAATCTATGCATCCAATAGGTTTCCTTCTGCCTTTGCACATCAACTTTGATAGAACAAGCACCTGAGACAGGAGTGGAAATAGTGTTTGTGAGAGTTGCAGGCAGCCCTGGATTTCTCTTTCCCCAAGGCAGCTGCTAAATAGTGCCTATCGGAGTGGGCCAGTCCTATCATATTTGACTTTCATCCCCCTCACCCTTTGAACCAGCATAGAATACATTGTAAGACAGTAAGATTTTAAGGCTGAGAATAAAACTGATGCATCTGGCGAAAGGGATTTTTAAAAAGTCAGTTAGTACTTCAAGCTTAATTTATTGTTACAGCCACCAGATGAAATTCAGGTGTTTTATTATTATATTATCATGGTCTGGAGAAGGATAAGACTTTCTGAAAAGCAGCCTCTAATAAATCTTAATGTTATAGTGAGGAATGAATATGGCAATAACTCAGAGTTGTCATAAAAGGTCACAATTCCCATGATTTGGCGCTGCGTTGAATGAAGTCCCACTTTTTAAAAAAAGATAATAAAAAAGCAAGCGTTAACCTGTAACGCCAAACACAAACTGACACTGAATCGGAAGGCAGCTGGGGAACAGACACAAAATGTCAAAGACAATGACTGTACTCCAGCTGGAATAAATTTGCCCTCGTAAATTCCCCACAAAATTCTCCAGACTTTGCTGTTTGAATGTCTGTTGAATATTCAGTTGCCCCACTGCGTCAGTTTCGTAAGAGGGGGGGGGGGTCATGCACAGAGATCAGTTGCTCCAGATGGGTGCAAAATAAATAAATACAGGAAGTTCTATAACCTAGCGACAGAGTACATAGTCTGAATGTCTACTGACTCAGGTTTAAACCACTAGATCAGGCATCCCCAAACTCCGGCCCTCCAGATGTTTTGGGACTACAATTCCCATCTTCCCTGACCACAGGTCCTGTTAGCTAGGGATCATGGGAGTTGTAGGCCAAAACATCTGGAGGGCCGCAGTTTGGGGATGCCTGCACTAGATCCTCCACTTGAAGCATCTCAGGGAGGAGAAAGAGGAAATTGTGTCCTCCTCCCAGAGAGCACACATCGTGGTGAGATCATCAGGACTGACCTCACTGCTGTTGTGGGTGGGAGTGATTGGATAGCCACCACAACCCGATTGGTGGTCCCTCAGTTGCTTGGGGTAAATCTGGCCAATGGGATCATTTCATGCATTTAACCGCAGGACCCATATATACCCCTGCATGTTGTGTTGAGCTTCCTCTTTTTCGCCTCGTGCACCGGATCACCCACCCACCCTCCCTATATTTAGGGTTCATTATGACCTTGCTATGCCATCATGGGTCTTCTGTTCTTGGGACAGGAGCCCGCTAGGAATTTCCCCATTTGGCTGATTGGCTGGTGCCACTTGGGTTTCACCTGCCACATAGCAAATCGTCACAACTTTGTAAGGTTTGGTGGTTAGGCATTGGTTCAATGGTGGTGGAGGGGATGTGGATAGGCTGTGCCTGCCCCTCCAATGCTAGGGTATTCTGTTAAAGGAATCCAGTGGCTCGCCTTGCTTTTGTCCGATCCCCTTCCAGGGGTTAGGGCCACACCAGAGCCCCTGGGAACATTTGGGGTGAGCTTGAGTCTGAACCTGGTCCAATGCTCCCCCAGGATGTTTTCCCTTACTGACCTCTGCAAGAGTCCAGGCGTCAGTGCTGCCCTGCTGAGGTCAGCTGCAGCTGGTCGGCAACCAATGCCTAAGCAAACCACTCATGATCTGTAATCAATAAAGTTGTGGCCAAAATTATGCCAATAACCTTAAACTAAATTCCGTGTCAATTGTGTCTTTGTTTATTGGGGGAGGTCTTGGGATCTTAACATGCAAATATTTGATCAAAGACAATGGGGAGCTTTCGCCAATCAAAGCAGTCCAGGGGTATCTAACACAAAAGCCTCCAGGTGCTTTAGACTGCAGCTTCCATCAGGACCAGCCAGAATGGTCAATGGTCAGGGATGATGGGAGTTGTAGGTCACAACGTTTGAAGAGTATCATGTTGGCTGGAGACAGGCAATCGCTCTCCCATCATCATTTGAATTGGACTCAGCAAACCAAGCTATTTCCCATTAAGCAATTTTTTAAACAAACAAACAATAAAATACAAGTAGCCTTAGAACATGTAGTTTCCAGGTTGCCAGGGATCCATACTAATAACTTGGTGATTGGGGAATTGGGGAATGTTATAATTCCCATGGTGTCTTCTTCTACATGAAATTGACAACTTCTTCATGGGGGCATAGTAAAGTATTTACCCACACAGTAAGCTTTTTATTTGCCTTAACTGACTGGCATATGATAACTCCAAGCACATGCATGAGGGTAGCTTTTTTGCAGCTTTTTTGTATATAATGCCTAGTTTTCTGTAATATGAATATTGTGGGTGCATAGCAGACCAGACTCTTGAGAGTCCCATGGACTGCAAGAAGATCAAACCTTTCCATTCTGAAGGAAATCAGCCCTGAGTGCTCACTGCAAGGACAGATCCTGAAGCTGAGGCTCCAATACTTTGGCCACCTCATGAGAAGAAAAGACTCCCTGGAAAAGACCCTGATGTTGGGAAAGATTGAGGGCACTAGGCGAAGGGGACGACATGAGATGGTTGGACAGTGTTCTCAAAGCTACGAACATGAGTCTGACCAAACTGCGGGAGGCAGTGGAAGACAGGAGTGCCTGGCGTGCTATGGTCCATGGGGTCACGAAGAGTCGGACACGACTAAACGACTAAACAACAACAACAGCAGACCAGAAGAGGAATTATCGTACATGTCTACTGCTTGACTTATGGTGAACCTGTTTATAGTGATGGCATTTTGTAAGCATATATTTTTTTGTACATTACTTTGGAATACTAGCTGAATAATGTTAATGCCATGTGGCAACATGCTCCCATTTTTTTTGGGGGGGGGGGAGAGAATAAGTGCAGAAAAGTGCTTGCATTCATATTCAACTGGACACTGGCAGCCAGCAATGCTCTTTTAGTACTGGCAAAATATTCTCCCAGTGAACAGTTCTAGTTAAAAGTATTACAGCCTCATTTTGTATTAGCAGCGGCTTCTGAACTGTCTTCATGGGCAACCTGAGATACAACAGGAAAACACAGAACACATTGACTACTTATATGGCACAAAAATAAAAGCAGGTGCCTTAACTTACAATAGATGCCTTTTGGAGCAGGAATGCATATGTTTTGTTCATTTGTTTGCTATCCTAAGAACTGGATATTTGATGTCATTTGATGTCAGTATATAAAAATTCTATAGATAATACACAGATCACTCTACCTGCATTTATATCGCCCATTTTATTCTCTCACTGTTTCCTAACTGATTTCAGTGTTAGCAATTGGTACTCTATATTTGATGTTAACAAATCAATCTGGGTTTCCTTTGCGTTAGCTGGAGGAAGCTTGATTTGGTCAGCACTTAAATGAATTCTTTACTGACAGAGACATGTTTTCCTTTGTCTTAACTGGACAATGAACCCAAATGATCCTTCCTGATAATCGGCAGCGGAGTTTGCAAAGGAAATGAGCCTGATCAGAAAAAAGAGAGATGAATAAATGGGAAAATGTGCCGTTTCTCTGGATTCTGGTAGCTTCACAATGGCATTGCTTTTTATTTTTATTTAACACATTATAGTGGGGAATCTAAGTTTGCCATCAAAACTATACTAAAACAGGAAGCTACAGCTAATCCTGGCTTCTGGGTGAATACATGGTGCCTATGCTTGCAAACATAAGCTTGTCAAATCTACTTATTGTGCATTGTCAAAACTACAGTTGAAACTGATTAGGTGCACACCATAATGTAATGTGCACCAGTATATCCTCCCCACAAATTATATTTCCCCACTCTTAGGAGCTTACAATAGAAATATTGAAAGACGAAGAGACAAAGGCAAAAGGAGAAATGAGAGGGAAAGAGAGACAATGGTAACTCCCGATGAATATGAACAGATGCAATTTCACATGCTTATACTTTTTTCTGTTTCAATAATCAAGTTTCAGTCAGTTTTCAGAAAGAAGCAGATAATTAATTAACTGACAGTTCTGAAATCTGTTGACAACCCACCCTGATAGTCTAGAAACATTCTATGTTATTTCCAAATTGGCCATTGATGTGGATGGAACGAAAGCTGCACAAAGCAATCTGAAGAGTGTTTGTTCCATGCTAAGAAGTTTCACCAGCGCCCCACAAAGCGCTGAGTGTGAAGCAATCAGAAAGCCATGATTGGAGGACTCCAGGTACAAAGATCACCCTCTGACACATCCTATAACTATAAGAGTTGCTTTTTCTTTCTAAAGCAGCATGCTAAATGCCCTATAGCAGCCAGCTCTGTACCAAGAACATTATTTTATCAGCTTCAGTATGTTATTGAAATTCTATGGCCTTTGGAATAATTCTTCCAGAGTGCAGTTTGTCAAACTGGAACAAAGTACTGTACATAGTGATTCAGAACAGCCTAGCAAGGTCAAGGGAGCTAGGTAGACAAAGGGTCCAAACTGTCTGGAACTCTTTCAACGTAATTCAAGCACTTTGGAAGACACTGCAATCTATATCCATTTTATGTGTTTTGTTTTTGATTGAGTGAAGTGTTGGCCAGGCAGGGTCCTGCAACCCACGGTCTTGAACAGAGAGTTGGGCTTGCTGTGTTCCACACTGAGAAGAGAAAGGCTAGCACATCATCATTAGGTGAGAGGATTGTCCAGCATCTCCAGGTTTCATGCCAGGAGTACAATGAACAAAAAATAATAATGATGCTAACACAAGCCAGCCATTCCCCCTTGGCCAGAGATCCAGCCACACCCAGGTGCTCACTCAGGTCTCTTGTATCTGTTGGATAACCAAGCCAAAAATCAATTACCTGAAACAACTCCATAATCTGTCTCTGCTTCCCCTTCCTCTTTTGTTGGTATAAGCTTCTTGGGGCAGGTGCCCTGTCCATTTGAGATGTGTGAAGCCTCCCCAGGAAATTTCACCAGCGCTGTCCCTCTGTACCATTGTACAGTGTTATTTCATTGTATCAAATAATTCCAATCCGAAGATCTATGCTCATCTAAATGTTCAAACCCGTACTCACGGGACACCCCATTCATTTAAATGGAGAGACCCCTTATTAAAATGAGAAGTTTGTGGAATTGCCATGAATATCATGGATATTACCGAAAAAAACTTCTCGTTTCCCTTGAAATTCCTATAGTCTTCTGGTGGGCAGAGGAAGTTGCTAGATAGCGGGGAGGTTCTCCTACTATAAAAACTACAAGGGAAGAGAGGTTTGTGCATATTTTTGTTGACTCTGAAAGACACCCTTTCCATTTTGGTGAATGGAATCATTTATCTACTCAGGGAAACTCGCTCTGAATGTTCTTTGTTTGCCATCACCCTCATGATTGACTTGGATCACCCACATGAACGGGCTAGGAAGCATTGCCCTCCCTCCATGGCTTTATTGGCTTGGAGATGATGTGTAGCGCCCATTCACTACATGATCCCTTATTGACTGGGATCAAAGAGCCCTAACGAAGAAAGAACTGGAGACGAAGCAAACAGAAGGGACAAAAGTTACGGTCACTGAGACATGTGCTTGGGGTGATGGTGCAATTTGCTCTGAGAAATAACCGTTCAGCATTCTCTTGACATTGCAGAAGTTAGAACTGCTCAGAGAATTCTGAGTTCTCAGTAGACTTCTAGACTTCTGCACACCCATCACTAACTCTGGTCACAACAACTCCTTCCCGTATTCCTTCTCATAAATTGTCAGGATTGAGCGAGCTCCAAGTGAAGGTTTGTAGCCGATGGCAGAAAGCAGCCAGGAACAGAGAGGTTTGGATGTTAGTCAGGAGAGAGCTGGCAGCTGCAGATTTCAGCTCTTCCTGACCTTGACGGGCAGGATGATAAGGCAGTAGCTGAGAGCAGGCTAGAACACAGCCAAAGCTTGTCGGAAGCACAAGTAGACACATATAGACTCAGAGACAGCCTCTTAGAACAGGAAGAGGTTGGAGCTGACCCACTAAGTCTGAAGAGTCAGCGAATGGGAGGGCTGCAAAAAAAGAGTCAGCGAATGGGAGGGAAGCAAAACAAGAGACGTAAGGGTCATAAGTTCAATATCTTTTGCGGGTCAAGGCCCCAAGCCACACACACCCTGGGATAATAAGGACACAATGACACATAATTTAGTTTAAATGTTAATGAGCAAATTTAGGCCACAACTTTATTGATTACAGCAATGTGAGTGGTATTGGCTTAGGCATTGGTATCAACAGACTATATCTGTTCGGCAGAGCAAAGCAAGCAAATAAGGCAAATAAGCAAATAAGCAAATGGAGGGCTGCTGAAATAAGCCCTCCATGATCACGCCACCATTCCCTAATTGGTCCAAAGGTCCTGGAATGGCCGTGGGGCCATCGATGCGGAGCAGGGTTCAGCCCCACCCCCTTGCCGGGTGGCAGTGTCCCGCAGGCCGCGTGCAATGCGAACCCTTGGTTAGGAGGATCCAATCTGTTGACACCGGAAAAGGTCTTCAGAAGGGTCATCTTGAGTAATTATGCCAGAGGCCTTGTCAGAGCCGTCTTCTGGAGCTATCTGTTTGTTTTTGCAAGAAATCCTCCTTTTTAATTACCTACGCTTACTGTGTTATCAAGCTGGGAACCTGGACTCCTGACATAAGTCCCCTTTTATTTGTACTTATGCTAGTCCCTTGCTAAATGCATACCTTCCCTTAAAAAAAAACAGTATTAAACATTCTTTCATACAGGTACAGTTAAGGTGTGTTTTTTTTTTTTTAAGCAGAACCCCACATCATTACAAATGCTTGTGCTCCAGTAAATTAAGAGCATTAATACTTATGCCATCCACTTCTTTCTGTGGCTTCTCTCATCTGAAATGATTCCCCCCGCCACCCCAAGAGGTCCCTTGATTCCCAAATACATACAAAAAAATCAAAAGGGCAATATTACGAAATGCTGTCTAATGAAAGTGGATAGATTGTAGTTTCTATTTTAATAATAATAACACTAGGGAAAATGCTTAAAGAATGCAGGTAACAGAAATCTGTTTTCCAGTGCAAAACCCAGATGAATCTTTAGAAATTGTTGTCCAGGGCAGTCTTGAGCAGGTCGCGCGCCCTGGCGCTGAGGGGCGGAGATCGCTCTGGCGCCCCCGCCCTCGCAGGGCGCAGCATGGCTTCCGTGCGGCTTCGCCACGCAGCGCCCTGCCTACCGGCTCCGCGCCCTGGCGCCCCGCGCCACCGGGACTCTACCTAGAGCCGGCCCTGTTGCTGTCTGTATAGTAAATTGGGATGACATATATTAATTATTTATATGTCAACTCTTACTTTTCTAAATTCCAAGGCAGTTAGTTGACCATGACATAAAAATACAGCAAAGCAATATAAAACAACAGAATAAAGACAGAATATCCTGGCATTCTGGTTTGCAGGAGATTAGTTAAGTAACTGTTCTTCAGTGTGGACACTGCAGCAAACTCTGGCTTGACAAAGCAGAAGATATTCTGTTAATCTTAGTGTATGAAGGAAGGAGGAAGAGGAAGTTCTTATGTATGTGCACACGACTTTTTCTTGATCCTCCAAAACATACCTTGGAATGGATGACTGAATAATGCTTTGATATAAATCCACTCGGGTTACCCGGTACAAAAAGAGCTTTTAACCTCTCTACCTTGCTTGCATTTAACTTTCAGAATTTCAACCAGCCAGCCTCTGGCTGTGAATCATTGAAATTGTGCAAGTTAAATGTGCATAAGAGGAGATTGCACTGTATATACAAGAGTGCATCTTTAAGTGAAAATGCAGCCCATTAGAGAAAATTATAGTAAAATGTATGCATTGGAGATTTTAAAAAAATGTACAGAAATGCATAGTTGGGAGGAAAATGTAAGAAGATGTGTGCATTTCTCCCCCCCCTTTTAATAAACAAGAAAATGTTATACAAATAAGTATACCAAGTTTTCTCATGTCATTTGTATATCACAAAACTAGAATAATAAATGCGGAAAAATATCTACAACATATGTTTCATTCTTAGTGGTCAATGTAAATCCAACTCTTCTGGACATCAATCATACAAGGAATATGCAAAATAACTAAGCAAGTAGTAGACATCACTGCAGAACTAGCTCTACTAAACATCTTCCAAGATAATAATGCCCACTCACATCACAAAGAGCTCATAACCCACTATAGCCAGAAGCATCATAGCCAGACACTGGCGATACCTGTCAGGGGCATTTCTTTTTTAAAAAAATCACAGATGCAGGAATGGAGTAAACTGATGTTAAGGTTGGAAAAAGAGGAAGTCAAAGAAATGGAAAATGACAGATGCCTCCGTCCCAACGTGGCAACTCAGAATGCAAGGGAGTGAGATCAGAAGCCAGGTTTTCTTCTACAGAGGAAAAAAATGTTTCATCAGGACCAGATATTCTACATGGATGGTAACAGACAACAATATCTCACCAGTTGCTGACAGATTTATAAAGGGAAAGTTAACACAATACCTGTCAGGGGGTTGTTGCGGCTACTCTCGAGTAAGGACGCTCCAGTCCACTCTGTCTTTAAGAGCTTTATTGTGCATATTACTTACAGTGCAGAGATATCAGAAAAAAATGACTGCCTAGTCCGATTCAGAACCCGGCAATGGCTTACGTCGCGTCTTGGACCAGTATAAAAGCCTGAGCACTCCAAAGCGCCTCCCCCTAGCCCTGCGTGTGGGCGTGCGCCTCAATTCGGGCACTGGAAGGGGCTGCGTTCCTTCTCCCGTCCTTTGGCTGGAGTGTTGCAGAGGCTCCGGCACCTCGCTATGCTGTCCTTCCTCCTTTGACCTGCTGGGTCGGTGCCTTGGCTCTGACACGTCTTGGAGCCCCCTCTCTACTCCGCTCCATTCCTCATTCCCTCCTCCTGACCCGCTGCTAGTGCTGTCACTGGCCGAAGTGCTGGTCAGGATGACTGGGGGAGGGTCCCTATACGGAGTCCCCCTGACAATACCCAATTGGAGTAGTACGGGACCACCATTCCTGAAGTATGTATTTTGTTCTCTAAAATACCTAGGGCCGAAACATGGCAGCACATCACTCTCAATGCAATAAACTAAGCAGTTCCAAAGCCAAACCATTTCCCCGCCAGTTCATCTTCAAATGAAATCTCTTGAAAAGCCTGGATTTTGAATGCGCTGATTGTCTTACTGGGGAAAGGGAAGGGCTTTGAAGGGGGAAACTGGGCTATTAACTGTCAAAAGCACAGAAGCCTCCAATTACTCAAATGGGCCATCCCGGCTGATTGCTTTGCTTCTGAAGGGCGATGGCTTCCTCTAGTTTTTCCAAATATACATTCCTAGGCACACCACTGCGCAAATGTCCATCCCCATGCCAACCATGGGATATGACGAGACAATGCAAGCAGAGATTGGCCCATGATCCTAATTCTGGCTTGATAATAACCTTACATTCCTAAATCCCTAATCTGCTTTAACCAGAGTTAGTCATTATCTCTGCTCATATAAAATAATCACAATCGCTGCTGGTAATTGTCATGTATTAATTTTGTTCCCTTCCATCTGGGTTGGATTCACTCCAGTCTGGGGGATCCACGAGGACTGTCATAAACAAAAAATAATGAATGTTTTTAAGGACTCAACCACAGGTGCAGCATGTGAGTTAACAGGAGCTTTGGGAGAAATTTCTAAAACCATTAATCTTTTCAGGAATATTTTGCAACCAGCTTCCTTCCCTGCTTCTCATTGTAAGCAGAGGCAATGGGGATGAGTTTGGCCAAATGATCAGAAACCTAGTTATGAAGGGCAGGGGCAGTTATGAAGGGCAGCCCGTACGTTCGCTGAGCATGTGCACTCTGTATGGGATGCCACACAAGCGCAGTCCGTACAGGATGGGGCACATGCACAGCGAACGTACGGGCTGCCCCGCCCTAGGTGCCGGAGAGAGTTCCTTTGCCACTGATGAAGCAATACAGTGTCCCACAATGGGGCCAGAATGACAGGTGCCCAAGGGACAAGGGACAGACATTTTTTTCTGTCATCTGGCTTATAACCCAAGATCAGCCAGGAAAGTTCAAGAGCCATCAAATGGAAACACTTGCATGCATAGGAGTCAACTCCTGGGGGCTGAGGTCCCTTCGCCACCCCAAAAAAATATTTGAGGGGGGCAGCCCCCCAATTGATGGGCATTGCCATTGAAATGGTGTGTGTGTGTGCTACATCTTGTGATTGATTATACAGGGCAGGGCATACCTGCCCCCCATTATTCAATTTGGCACCTCTGCTCTCATCCTAGTGGATATTGGTTTAGATCGCACTTCAAGTTGGTACTGAATTTCACCAAGAGCTAAATGCAAGGATTCTGTTGCTCAAATGAAAAACCGTCTTGCAATAAATTAGTCTTTGAGATGCCACAGAACTGCCTTTTTCTGCTGTTGATTTTATTTTCCATTAGCATGCTCAAGGCAAAATCAGCATGAGCTCCAGTAGCTGCAGTATATGAACACAAAATGCGAAGAAGAAGAAGAAGAAGAAGAAGAAGAAGAAGAAGAAGAAGAAGAAGAAGATAATCTTTTGATGACTATCAATCAATAGAAAAGTTGGATGTGGGCTCTTTATTGCTTGCAACTGATGATGTCAAGGACAAAGGAAGGCTTGCCTTGTTATCTGTTAGTAACAGGAATAACAAATTGAGAGCTAATATGGAATTATTATTATTTTTTATCACCATCTGATAATTAATTGAATCTGCTTCCTATTGTTGAATGTTAAATCATGAACGGCTAGAGAATATTTTTTCTTTTTGATAGAATCTTCACAAAGCATTAAGATTCATCTGTCTGCTTCTTTTACTATGGAAATCATTTCATGAGATAAATGACCGATCTGAAGTCCCACCAAAATTTTAAAGCTAGACATTGTAGCATCTTACATTGACTACACTGGATTGCATCTTCCAAGCAACTCTCTGACATGCATATTGATTATTTATGTCCTCCTCAACTTCATTTCCTTTCTATTCCTTTATTAAGTATGGGCTTATTCAATCAATGGCAGGCCAGAGTGATAGCATTAGGTCAGTGAGCCTTCTCACCTTTGGTGTTCTCTTTAAATATCATCTTAAATGTATCCGGGCAAAGAAAATTGACTTGTTCTCCCCTTTATACCCTTTCACCGTGGCTTACCAGTCCCATTTTTCATCCGCGCAAAGCAGTCTCTCGCCAAGCGAGATTCACTTGGCGATGAAAACTAGAAAGAAACAGCATATTTTCCCAACAGGCTAGAATGCGGGCAGGCAGGAGGGGGAAAAAGTGATTTTGTGGAGAGACTAAAATACTGATTCATCAGAATTTCTTTGTTTGAAGTTTGTTCCAAAGGGGGACTAAATTGAGTTTGGAAATTATTCCAAATGGGTTAGGAGTGCTGCTGGAGCCTGATTTCTAAAAGCAGCTTAGACAATCAGAAGCTCCATTTCAAAGCTCACTCTACTAAAGCAAACTTTGCTAAAAGCCAGGTAAAACGTTAAGGTGTGTTAGTCAGCTCACCTACCTGGGGTGAGGTAAGGGCTTCTTGGACTTTAAGATGGGGTGGCCTGGTGAACTGTTGTCTCACAGAGTGCAGTTCCCATCTGGCACATATCTCCAGGCACCCTGGACCAGCACCTATAAGGTGCTTTCCTTATCATAGGCAGCATTGAGAAGGCAGCATTATGAATCCAAACAAATGCCAGTCACACATTTCCTTATTTGTTTTAAAAATATGTGTTTATCTTTAAAGGGAGCTTTGAAAAGCAGCAACTCCGAGCAACAGCAAAATCACTAATAAGAAAAAGTTGTTTTGCAGAAATATAATAAACAGTGATGTTCTTTGGTTTGTTACCTCCCATGGGAAACCTGGAAATGCGGCATAGGATAATAGAGGGTTGCAATAACCGGCAAGCATTCAAAACTAATTCTACAGCACTGCATTAAAATAAAAATGCCCTCCTAGATATATATTCATGATTATACTTGGATTAAATAATGTCATCCTCATTTTGCTTCAGTGATGTGATAAATAGCTGGACTTCTCGTATTCGGCTGGATGATTACTATAATTTTAAAAGGTGGCTACTTTCCCTGACAACAGACTGGGGAGATAAGGGTTGGGGCATATATTTAGGGCAATATATTTGGGGCAATATATTTAGGCTCCATGACAAGGGTAGCTAATGTGGTGCGCGCCAAATGTTGAAGTACAACACCCATCAACCTTAACTCTGAGCTGCTGGCAGGGGCTGATGGGAGCTAAAATGGAGGGTCACTGGTTCCCTAATGTGGCCCTGTAGCTAGCAAATAAATCAGGATCAAATTAAAGTCAAGTGGACAGCAATGACCGCTTCCCCAACATAAAGGGGAGGCGCATTTTGCGCAGCTGCGTGCAGCCCCCCCCCCCGGGATCCCTGAGGCAGTCCTGGAAGTTTGGAGGCTGGCACTGCCTACCTGAGGCTGGAGGCTGGAGTCACCGCCCACTCAGGCAGCCGACCAATCCGGCCGAAGGGAGGCGTGCCAGGGGGATCGGCCAGGTAGGATCAGGTAGGCTTACCTGCACACAAAGAAGAGGAGCCATTCTTGGGAAGCAGCCGACGGATTCAGAGCTTTCCCACCCTCCACTCCCTAACTTTATGCTTGCTTTACAGGTTATTTACTTCCACAGGCTTCTTGCTTTTCAGGTTTTTCTCCCACAGGCGTACACGCATGCAGGCGCTGCTACGACTGGTCGCTGTTAAAGGGCTGGAAAGGATTTTCCCTGCATTGGCAGGTTTCGCCTTTCCCGTAGCAATTCGTCACAACTTTGGCGGATGCAGGCCTTGGGCGGAATCCTTTAGTCATTTACATAAAGGGGAGGGGTGGTGACCCCCCCGCCCCATTGCGGCGGCGATAACAGGGTTCCCGTAAACGGACCTCAAGGGGGGCATTTGGCGATGCCACTTGGCTGATTATTGCCCTCCCCTTCCAGCGGCGGCGATGGGGGGGGGCTATCTGCTTGAACATATGTTCTCCAGAGTTAGCCCAACCCCCACTCATGCTGGACAACCCTGAAGATAACCCCACCCCCGGCTGGGGGCCGGGAGGGATATACGCCTAATGCCTGTGCCAAGGTCTTCCTACATCTGAATTTCAATGAAGTTGTGGCCAATTTTAATCCCATAAATACGTGGTCCTGTGTCATTATTCCACTCAGGGCTGCCCCGGGGACTGGGGGGGGGCGACTCCATCTGGCTGCGCAAAACAATCCTGCAAAGCAAAACCTTAAAAGAAGTTCACTTCCTTCCTCAGGTCAGGAACAAAAGTGATGTAATTGCATGCATGTTTACAAGGCGGTACGTCCCACTGAATTTTGTGAAAATTACAGTGCAATCGTACACATTTATATGGAGGAGTATTCCCAATTGTCTTCAGTGGGGTTCACGCCCAGGTGATTAATACAGGTCTGCAGCCTTACTCCCAATTACTGTAAGTGTTCAAAGGATTTGCAGACTCAAGCTGCATTCCCATATTTGCCATCTTCTAGGCACCCCTTTTAGGATAATAATGTGATGTAAAGGGACTCCTGTGATAGACAGAAAGTGTCATGAAACAGCTGGCCCATGTGCTCATTGAGTATTTGTTTCTGCTTGGCTTGGGGGGCAGATTGCTCTATATCAACACAGAGGAAGCACACCCTGGCATGAAAACTTCCAGCTTCATTAATCATATGTTTGAGCAGATGTTGTTATTCTTTCGCTGTCATTGTTTAGGGATATTTTGTTGACAGATTATCACCTGGCAAATACTTCATGCATCTTCTTTCATGACAGTGTCCTGTCTGCTGGCTGGTAAGCCAATGCGGAGATAAGGACAGAAGTGGCGATGGCAATGGCCACTTCTTCTACTACTTCTGATAATATCACACTGGTTCATTGGCTACTATATTTGCAGGCTTTTCCCATTTTAAAATAGGGTTGTTGTTTTTTTAAAAAAAATTGAATTTCCAGAATGAAAGCTCAATGAAAGGATATAGCCCAAACACAGAAGGACACATTTTGTAAGAAAAGAATAATACAACTAAAACAAAAATGGGTATCACAAGGTTTGTCATATACACATAATGGGAGTGGGCAGAAGGAAGGGCGGAGGAGGTTGAACTTTCAAAGAGAAGGTGCTGCAGTGGGTTGAGTTCATAGATGGTATTTCTCCAGAAGTTAGTGCATGTAGATTGTGGCCTTGCTCCTTCCATTGAGGCAAATGTATTCAGCCTTAGCAGCAACTCTGTGGGTCAATTTCTCAGACAGGACTAGATACCAAATACATTTATATCACACTTCCATTGTAAAATGAGGAGATCTCTTCCAGCCTTCCACTACAGTAATTTGGGCAGCCGCCAACAAAAATATTAGAAGCTCTTTGTGGAGCAGATTAGGGGCAACAGAAAGGGAAAAAAGAACTAATTCAGGAAATTCAGGGACTGTTTGTTTGGTAATAAAGGACAGGTGACAGCTCCACCATGTGTGGGAATATGTACCCTGGTTCCCACATCCTCCCCAGCAGTTAGGAGACATGGAAAGGTTCACATAACTTGAGAGGCGTGAGGTACCCTAACTTAAGGGAAGCCTCTCTAAGTGCCGCTGAAATAGTTTTAAAAGGAGCATAAGATTGCATCATGACTCTTCAGAGATCAGAGTGCCAAAATCATTTCCCCAAGGTTCACAGAGACCCTGGGACCTCCCAAAGAGAGAGAATAAATCAGGATCCCATAGAGGGCTGGAATCCATTCTTGGAACTGGTCACAATATTCCAGCTGAAAAAACTCTGGGTGATCTGACAAGTGGCGGAAAGGACAGGGTGGAGGAGCCAGACATTTCTGCCATCTCCTCTACAACCTCCAAGTTTTGACTAGAAAAGGAGTCTTCAGACTTTTTCCATCTCACTCAACTTGTCTTTCTTAGCATTTCAGTGATGGAGTAGTAGGGGAGATTATCTGAGTGAGATTATTAGTGATAATAGAAGAGGTAAACCCAATGGTAGAAGTGGTACCTTCCTCTTTCAGAAGGTCTTTAAGACAGGCCCTCCATAGTTCTTCTTGACTGTTGGTCAGTTTGTGCGTTTCTGAACCACCAGAGCCTGCCAGACTGTTTTTTCCTTTTTTATGTAGAAAGTGTAGCTACTGGCTTTTAGAGCAATGAGATATCCAGCGAGATACCTGCATCTGCGATTAACCGTTTAGTTCAGCACCCCCAAACTTCAGCCCTCCAGATGTTTTGGACTACAATTCCCATAATCCCTGGCCACTGGTCCTCTTAGCTAGGGATCATGAGAGTTGTAGGCCAAAACATCTGGAGGGCCGAAGTTTAGGGGTGCCTGGTTTAGATATTACTTAAACCATGTAGCCAAAACTACATTTTATACAATCAGCAGAATCCCCTGCAAAATCTTTTCCAGGACTGTCCCAATTCAGACGGTAGGTTAGCCAGCATATAGCCCTGCAGATAATGTTAGAGTCCGGCCAGTGGCGGACTTTGGGGCCTCAAATTTCAGCACCACCCTGTGCAACACCAAAATTTGGAGCCCCCACCTCTCACCTTCCAATCTACCTAATAGTTGCACCCCCCCCCCATGGTGCCCCCAAGGCTCTACACCCAGTGCAACCAAACTGGTCACACTCTCCTAAATCCACCTCTGCTCTAGCTCATATCAACCCCGGCTAGGCTGGTCAATTGCCAGGGGAAATGGGAGCTATAATCCAACATTGACTAGAGGAAAACCTCATTGTAAGTGATGGTTTGTGCTCAGATGATAAAGGTAAAGGGACCCCTGACCATTAGGTCCAGTCGTGACCGACTCTGGGGTTGCGCGCTCACCTTGCATTATTGGCCGAGGGAGCCGACGTATAGCTTCCAGGTCATGTGGCCAACATGACAAAGCCACTTCTGGCGAACCAGAGCAGCACACGGAAACGCCGTTTACCTTCCCGCTGTAGCGGTTCCTATTTATCTACTTGCATTTGACATGCTTTCGAACTGCTAGGTTGGCAGGAGCTGGGACTGAGCAACGGGAGCTCACCCCGTCACAGGGATTCGAACCGCTGACCTTCTGATCAGCAAGCCCTAGGCTCTGTGGTTTAACCCACAGCGCCACTTGGGTCCCTCACTCAGATGATAGTGGGCACCATTTGGTGTGGGGGGTAACTACCTTCCTGAGCATGAAAAACCACCTGCTTTCTTGAGAAGAAAGCTAAGCTGAACTCTTTAGCTTTATATTTTCAGCAAGAAGTTATATATTCTGGGCACAGATTTAGCACGTACTTCTACTGATTATACAATCAACATATGTTTGGATGTAGGGAATGAGTGGGCATATATATATATATATATATATATATATATATATATATATATATGACTTTGGCTTTCAGCAACTAAGCGGAGGGGGAAAGTCTAAGGTCACTCATATTTGAAATTTGGAATGGAGAATCAAATTTGAATTCCCGAGGCTTACAGCTGCTAACCACAGCTGCATAACGAGCCATTGTTTGTTCCAAATAATATAGCAAACACACCAGAGTTTGCAATGTCAGACACAGACACACATGCATTTTGTTCCAAGTGATTTCTGAAATAAATTGCAAATGCCAATGTTTGCCAAGAATCTCAATGCTCAAAAAACCAAAACACTGAGGCAACAGGGTTCTATAGGGATTTTGATTGGCAAATATTAAGATGAATTTATTTACAGGAATTGAAGTTTTGAGAGTGAACGATTATGCAATAATGCCATCATTACTGTGTAATCTGTGTGGCTACACTTTATGGACTTCACAAGAGTCTGAAAGTATTTTACAAGGGGCCAAGGGGAAATTGCAGGGAGAGAACGCTGCTAGAATCATCTCTTCTGCCCTGCAGCATCACCATTGTAGATGGCTACAATGCAGTAGTACTCCATCTATTAGGCTCAATACTTGTCAGGTGACAGAAGTAACCAATAGAGTTCTCTCTGTACCTATAAAACTGCAGACTGGGCCTGCCTTCTCAGCTGGAGCAGCTATTTGCTTGTACACAGAAATAACTGCTATTGGATTGCCTGCTTGCCTCCAGACATGCCAGCCCGGGGGGGGGGGAGAGAATGTCCAAACTTCGCTCAACATCTGCATCTTCATGTGAATGCTGACAATCCCAGATGAAGTTTTGAATTCCCCCAGATTTATGGATTGTATCCAATAAAGTTGTCCAAGTCTTGCAGGGACTTTTGTTTGTGCAATGGTACTTTCCCTTATGGGGCGCGGGTGGCGCTGTGGGTTAAACCACAGAGCCTAGGGCTTGCCGATCAGAAGGTCGGCAGTTCGAATCCCCGTGACGGGGTGAGCTCCCGTTGCTCGGTCCCAGCTCCTACCAACCTAGCAGTTCAAAAGCACATCAAAGTGCAAGTAGATGAATAGGTACCGCTACAGTGGGAAGGTAAACGGTGTTTCCCTGTGCTGCTCTGGTTCGCCAGAAGCGGCTTTGTCATGCTGGCCACATGACCTGGAAGCTGTACGCCGGCTCCCTCGGCCAATAACGCGAGATGAGCGCCACAACCCCAGAGTCGGTCACGACTGGACCTAATGGTCAGGGGTCCCTTTACCTTTTTACTTTCCCTTCCTTTCCCCCCACTCGTTCCCATCCCTATCTGCTTTGAGGGGTTGGAGAAAATCCCATAAGAGATTTGGGTGGTGTTTCCCTGGTTTCTTCACCACTTTCCTTCCTAATCTGGTTTACCCACCATGATATTCCTCAAACACACTCAGTATTCTGTTTTGTTGAAGATGTCTTTGTGAACAAAAGTCCCGAAGTCAGTCTCTGGCATCACTAGATAAAGGATTGCTGGGTAATGAAACTGGGAAATAAAATCACCGGAGTCTTTGACTTTGCTATCAAAGTAGATAACAGAGCCAGTGTGGTGTAGTGGTTAAGAGCGTTGGACTCGTAATCCGGTGAACCGGATTCACTTCCCCGCTCCTCCACATGCAGCTGCTGGGTGACCTTGGGCTAGTCACACTTCTCTGAAGTCTCTCAGCCTCACTCACCTTACAGAGTGTTTGTGGTGGGGGAGGAAGGGAAAGGAGATTGTTAGCTGCTTTGAGACTCCTTAGGGTAGTGATAAAGCGGGATATCAAATCCAAACTCCTCCTCCTCCTCTTCTTTTTCTTGGCTGAATAATGGCTTTCATAAGTAAGTAAAGTCTTAGGTTCATATGATCTCAGTTTTGGTTTGGTGTCCAGGATTGCATTCAAAGAAAATTTTACCTACAGTTGGATATAAAAATACTGCGCTGCAATAGATCTGCTCATGTTAGCTGCAGGGAATTTTGTTGGGACCCAATGCCTAGAAAACAAATAATGATGCACATTAAGGAACTATCAGATAGTTAGGTCAAATAGGAGTCCAAATTTTGCCATGGCCATTTGCTATATGCTATTAGCATAATTATTAATCCAGTCTAGACACAATGAACTTCCAAGTCTTTCTCAATGGCTAAATATAGCTGCCATCATACTCAGCCTGAAGCAAAGGTTTCAAGTAGATTTGGAAGTTCCCGATTGTGTTAATAAATTTCTCAAAGGAGTTCCACACATTCTTATCTAGGACTCACAGAGAACATTCACACAGGTTGTTAACTGAATGCCTGCCTCTCATGCGTGCTGGACATCCTGTTGAAAGTCTAGAGCTTAATGGGGAGGGGACTTTCCCTGAAGTGGAGGAAGTTAGTAAAAACTTGGCCTAGAGTTGCCACACATTTAATCTGAAATAACTTTGGAATTGGTCAAAAAAAATTCCAGAGGAGCAAAACAGCTTTTGATAAGATGAGTGAAATTCTCCAGAGAGGTTTTGTGCATCCCAACTAAAATTCTTACCTCCTCTTGACTTGTGGACCACATGTCCTTTAAAAATATCACCTAAAACTATTGCTTACTAGTGGTATATTTTCAGCCTCAAAATTTACATGAGAGGTCATTTGCTGTGATCAGCTATTTCTAGCTCAATGTCAGTCCAGGTGATAGCTGAGACAGCACTGGGGCTGAGAGATTCTTCTTGACATCCTGGGGTATTTTAATTGGCCAAGGTCACAAACTAGTCAACCTCTGCTCTTCTTAGCCTCTGGAAATGTCTTTAGCAATCACGATGGATCTTATACCTGGTTCTTCCCATTCTTTAGTTTAACTATTCCACCACTCATATGGTGTGTGTGTGTGTGTGTGTGCGCGCACACACACACACACACACACACACACCACTGACAAGAGGAGGAAAGGACTTACATTGTGGTTTCATTGGAATATAAGTCGAAAGTTAGTTATAACTTACAGGTTAACAGAGCTCAACCCGATACAAATTTGTCTAACAATTGTCTAGCAATTATTGTAAGACTATTTCAACATGGCGAAAATGAATTCCTCATTCAGAGTCTGAATATAAGAAGAGTCCTGCTGGGTCAGGACAAAGATCCATCTCATCTGCTCTGGGATATGCTGTAGTTTTCCCGAATGATTCCTTGATTCCAGACTTTGACCCACAGATTTATTTATTTTTGGTGGGTTACTGTTTGCTCCCATGAACTGATGGGCATGAGAATATATGGATCACCTTGCTGAATCAGACCAAAAGTCCAGTATTTTGTTTCCAGTTGCAACCAACTAGATGTCTCTGGAAGTTCACAAGCAAAGCATAAACTTTATGGACGAATGGAAGGGTCCAGAGGTAGGCAAGGGAGCTGACTAAAGAAGAAGCCTAACAAAGGCACCACAAGGTAATTAGATGGTAGCAATGCAATTGTGCGTAAAACCGCCCTAAGGTGCACCAGCATTTTCAGTAAGAATTTGACATGTAGCTTGGCTTGCATGCACAGGTTATCTGACAGAAAATTCTAGGTAGTGCTCCTAGTTTGTTATGTCCTCATGAAAGCAAAACCCTCCTGGCATATCTTGTAATACATATCTCTGGTTAGCAAGAGCAAATTCTGTTCCTAGGAGAAAGTAGAAGCTTTCCCTTTTCCTGTTTTGCTTGAATTGATTGGTTTTCAAGGCTGACTTTACACCGTCAAAGGGCCCTCGAGAAAGACCTCATAACCATCTCATTCAAAAACACAGCTAAAATAAACTCAGAACACTGCTAAAATAATCAAACACGGGCAAGCAGCTAACAATAAAAGGTGCAGAGGAGTAGCAGCAAGGAGTACATTTTATCAAGCCAACAGACCCCCACAAACAAAGGCCCTGAAGAATAGGGATGTCTTAACCAATTTTTGTATGTCCAATAATGTGTTACACTGCTTGGGGGCTCTACTACCCTGCTGCC
The DNA here is from genome assembly GCF_965207765.1 of Zootoca vivipara. Lineage (NCBI taxonomy): Eukaryota > Metazoa > Chordata > Lepidosauria > Squamata > Lacertidae > Zootoca > Zootoca vivipara. The sequence goes on along the minus strand of NC_142590.1, from coordinate 11,372,932 downwards.
AAGGCCTTGTCTTTAAAGACGAAATGTCGGTCTTCTGCCTCACTTGCTCAGAGCTATTTTCTGCACAAACACAAGCTGTTTTGGGGTGATAGCTAGAGGAAACAATGGGTTCCCTGCAGAGAAGGAAATAGATGGAGGGAAGGAATATCAATCTACAAGTTTACATTACACAAGGCAAATGTGTGGCACAGACACCATACAATGCCACCTGTACGTTCCACAAATCTGCATTTGATCGGGGGGGCAAAGTGTTAAGTCAGCCCTTTATGTATAGATCCAGAAGGCTGTTATATAGAAACATGTTACATAGAAACATACCATCAAGGAATCTCTCTAATATTATTGAAACTCTTGCATTTCTAGGAATGTAGGTAGGATGTAGGCCACCATTCACACTATAGCCAAATCCATTCCATCAAAGGTAGCCTATCCCATTTCCCCCACTGCCACCACCCTGTCTCCAAAGCCTCACTTACTGGGGTCGCTCAGCAGCAGCTTCCAACAAGATCTAATTGGGATCTCCTGGAACTCTCATGAGATCTTGACAAGAGCTGCTGCCACATGACGCTGGGAGTGGCAGGGGTGAGCAAGACTCTTGAAGGGGCACTGCCCCTCTGGATTTTGCCGCCTGAGGCAGCTGCTTCAATTTGCCTCATGGGTAGGCCCGCCCTGCATTCCACATGCCTTCTTGCTCACGCCGACGTATGTCACAAACTCTCACTCCCATGAGATTTCCATCGTCTGTGGGAACAGTAAGTTGGTAACCCACGTCATAGATTGGGGCAGTTTTCAATAGGTCGCTTAGCTTCTGCTGGTGAAGGGATTCTTGCAAAGGTAAAACTTTGCCTCAGCTAGCAAGGATTTGTTTGCTTGTTTAACTTATTAAGCAAGAGTGCATACTTGGAAATCAGGTCCTCCTCACAGAGGGCACGTGTTGCGATGAGAATCAGGACTGACCTCACTGTTGTGGGTGGGAGCAATTGGACAGCCACAACAACCCGATTGGAGGTCCCTCGGTGGTTGGGCAGATCTGTCCAATCGGAATTTTGTGTATTAACCAAGGGATCTTTATATACCGTTGCACATAGTGTTGAGCTTCCTCTTTTTGCTTTGTGGCACCGAATCACTCACCCACCCTTCCCTATATTTAGGGTCTTGCTTTGACCTTGCTATGCCATTGTGGGCTGTCTGCTTTTGGGGCAGGGGCCTGGTAGGAATTTTCCCATTTGGCTGATTGGCTGGTGCCACCTGGGTTCTGCCTGCCACGTAGCAAATCGTCACAACTTTGTAAGGTTTGGCGGTTAGGCACTGGTTCAATGGTGGTGTGGAGGTGAGGTCAGAGAACCAGGCCCCTCCAATGGCAAAAGGTATTCCGTTAAAGGAATCCAGGGACTCACCATGCTTTTGTCAACCTCTTTCAGGGGTTAGGACCACGCAAGAGTCCCTGGGAGCATTTTGGGGTGAGGTTGAGTCACGTGCCCGTAGCAATTCTCCCCCATGGTGTTTACCTGCGCTGACGATATGGTGGGGCCCAGTCGTCAGTGCTGCGTCCTGCTGAGGTCAGGCGCAGCCCAGTCGAACCAATGCCTAAACAAACCACTCACTATCTGTAATCAATAAAGTTGTGGCCAAAATTATGCCAATAACCCAAAACTAAAATTCTGTGTCATGTGTGTGATTATTTATGGGGTAAGCTCCTCATACGCAACCACAAAATGGTTGTCTTAGATCAGGGGTCCCCAGACTTACCGGGCTTCGGGCCGGTGCCCGCTGCGCCGACCGCACGGCGGGCCGGAGAGCAGGGGCCATAGTCTGGGAACCCCTGTCTTAGATCTTCAGGAGACCTTAAGGATGTTCTCTTGCTTCGCAATTCTAAAACCACACTGAAGGACCACCATGGGATTCTAGGAAAGAAACTACACCACACAAAGACTGAAGTTGCAACATATCTGTCACTGGCTATCAAGTTCCTGACTATTCTAAGCGATGTTGTGGCAGATAGCAACCGTCTTGCACTCAGAGGATTGGCATTCTCCAAAGAGTCCTCAACACAAAGCTGTCTGACGACACCGTGCACTGTCAAAGACCACGCAGTGATCACAGGCTTTGATAAATAACATGTGAGGTAGCGCTCATCAGTTCCATCTGGCAAATCCAGCTATAACGGCAGGTATTTAATGCTCTGTTGGGAAACTGCATTCATCAGATTCAAAACACGAGTTAGACAAACAAATTGTTCTTAAAAATATTCATTTATGTTTCCTCTGAATACGAAACACACTGCCTTCCCTTTGAAAGCATCCTGCAAATGCAGGAAGAGAAACCCCAGGGATTTGGCTATCATGAGATAATCACTTTGGGAATTAAAAGGATTTGGCTATATCATATGCCTAGAAAGGCCCCTGGGGCTTGATTACATCTTGATAACTGCACCCCTGCAGTGTCTAATTGCTTTTCTTTTAATACAAGACATGATTAATTGAATTAGATAATGATCTATCTTCCATTGCCCTATATAAAAGTGTACTTTCTGTTTGCAGTTAGTTGATATAATCTTTGGGTAGCTTGAGTTTGCTAGAGACTCCACTAAAGAAGGCTTAAGCTGCTTTGCAAACAGTTTTCATTGCAGTTTTCCAGTTCATGGCTTCACAAGTAATAATGACCAACAATTAATTTTTTGGGGAGTCCCCCAATTTTGTTGCTTGGAGGAGGAGGAGGAGGAGCAGAGAACACACAGTGCATGCCACACATCTTTCAATGCCAGTCCCCGACTCCAGATTCTTTGGTACTGGCAAAGTCTCCCTTGCCATTGAAATGACCATGATCATTGAGAATTGGCAACACACATTATTATACATCATTATACATTATATATGTATCAGTATTAACTGGGATGTGTATACTTTAACACAGCTTTGCAAGTATGTTCAGAAACGTTCATCTGAGAATTCTGTTGTTTTATTCTGATTGTTATATACCATATTGGCCTGAATATAAGCCTCACTTTCCCCCAAAATTCCGACCATGAAAAGTTAAAGTGCGGCTTATATTCGTGACTTTACGGTATGCAGCCAGGAGCGCAGGGCGAACAGAGCCAGAAGCGCGACAAGGCAGCGCCCGCCCTGCATGTAGTCCTGTCTTCTCCCCCGAGGCCGGGAATGGAGAGAGCAAGGAAGGGGAAAGGTTGCTGGCAACACAGCGCGGCTCTCCCCCACCCACCCAGTGTGCAGCCAGGAGCAGTAAGGAATGGAGCGGCCTAATATTCGGGTACTTTTTTCTCCCCCCCTCCAGTTTTAAAGGTGTGGCTTATATTCGGGTGTGGCTTATATTCAGGCCAATACAGTGGTACCTCACAAGACGAATGCCCTGCAAGATGAATTTTCGCAAGACGAATGCGTCTTGTGATCTGATGGTGACTGGCAAGACGAATTTGTTTTGCGAAAAATTCGTCTTGCGAATCGCGGTTTCCCATAGGAATGCATTGAAATTAAATTAATGTGTTCCTATGGGCAAAAAAAGAAATTTCAATGCATTCCTATGGGAAACTGTGATTCGCAAGACGAATTTTTCGCAAAACAAATTGACTCACGGAATGAATTAAATTTGTATTGTGAGGCACCACAAGGTCCTGGTATTGAGGTCCTGAGCTGACAAAACCAGCACTTTGAATCAGGCCCAGAAACTGAGTGGCGGCCAGTGCAGTCGGGCCAGAATTGGCATTACAGTGGTACCTCTGGTTAAGAACTTAATTCGTTCTGGAGGTCCGTTCTTAACCTGAAACTGTTCTTAACCTGAGGTACCACTTTAGCTAATGGGGCCTCCTGTTGCCGCCACGCCGCCGGAGCATGATTTCTGTTCTCATCCTGAAGCAAAGTTCTTAACCCGAGGTACTATTTCTGGGTCTGTAACCTGAAGCATTTGTAACCTGAAGCGTTTGTAACCCGAGGTACCACTGTATATGCTCCAACAGTCTTGCCCCAGTAAGCAACCTGGCTGCCAAATTCTGCACCAGCTGAAGTTTCTGAGGCAGCCCTGCAGGTAGCACATTGCAGTAATCTAACCTAGTGGTTACCAGAGCACAGACAACAGAAGTTCGGTTATCCCTGTCCTGACAAGAGCACAGCTGGGTCATGATGCAAGGCACTCTGTTCCACCAAACCACCTGAGCAAAAACAAAGGATCCAGAAGTACCCTCAAGCTGCGTACCTGCTCCTACAGAGGGAATGTTGCGTGGAATTTGACTCAAATTTTAGTTTTGGTTTTGGCAGGATTTAGGCCACAACTTTATTGATTACAGAAAAGTGAGTGGTTGCATAGGCTCTGGTTTGACTAGCTCCCAACACCCTTGCAGGTAGCGCTGACCCAGAGCTCTATAATAGGTCAGCCCAGGGTGAACACCTGAGGCAGGTGAAAAGCCTGGGAACAGACTCTGTTCACTCCCCAGATGCTCCCCTGGACTCAGGCACAGGCACAGCCCCGCCCATCAACCAAGTTGAGTCCCTGGATTCCTTTAACGGAATACCCTTCACATAGGGATGGTGAGACCATTCTCCCATCCCTATCGCTGAACCAGTGCCTATCCGCAACCGTACAAGTTGTGATGATTTGCTACGCAGCAGGAGAAAACCCAAATGGTAACAGCCAATCAGCCAAGTGGGGAAAATTCCTGCTGGGCCCCTGTCACAAAAACAGACGACACACAATGGCATAGCAAGGTCAATTGCAAAATGCCCTAAAAATAGGGAGAGGTGGGTGGGTTTTCCGATGCACGAGCTGAAAGAGGAAGCTCTGGGTCATGTGCATGTGTTTATATAGGTCCCTTGATCCGTTTAGACTGCACCCCATTGGCCAGATTACACCCAGCAACGAGGGACCTACCAATCAGACGTTGTGGCTATCCAATAGACCCACCCACAACCAGGAGGTCAGTCCCCAGGTCTCACCGCAACACATGCCCTCTTTTAGGGAGGACATGATTAACCTCACAAAGAGCAGACAGCCTCCCATCCACCCAGTCTTGGGAACCAACCACTAACAGTGCCTCAGCCTTATCTAAATTAAGCCTCAGTTGGTTCTCATCCAGTCCATTACTGGGGCAACTGAGGTCCATTTCTGTCACACCTGCTGATGTAAAGGAGAAAAAGAGCTGTGTGACACCAACATACTGCTGACAATGTATTCCAAAATGCTGAACCTGAACGACCGCACTCAGCAGTTTCATATAGCTGTTAAAGCAGCACAAAGGATAACACCACACACTGAGGAACCTCACATTGAAGGCTCTGTGGAGCCAAAGAGCACACCCCAAGCACCACACTCTGGAAATGACTATCAAAGTTGGACACGAACCACCACAAAGTGGTGTTGTCCACTCCTAACTTGGACAGCTGCTCCAGAAGGATACCATGGTTGATAGTATTGAAAGCTTCTGAGAAGTTGAAGAGGATTAACAGGGACACATTTCCCCGGTCTCTCTCCCGACAGAGGTCATCATACAGGGAGACCCAAGCAGTTTCTGTGCTAAAACCGGGCCTAAACTGTGATTGAAATGGATCTTTTAAAAAGATCCTCAAGGATCTTTAAAAAGTTTCCTCAAGGAGCACCTGGGCCTAGGTCATGACCACCTGCTCAAGAATGTTGCCTGAGAAGGGGAGGTTGGCAACTTGATTGCAGTTACTTATATTTTACAAATCCAGGGAGTGTTTCTTGAGTAGTTTTACCACTGCCTCCTTCAAGCAGTCAGAGACCACTCCCTCTCACAAAGAGGCAGTAATCACTTCCTTGGTCCAGCCAGCTGTCCCCTCCCTGCTAGTTTTTTATCAGCCAAGAAGGGCAATGGTTCAGGAAAGATATGTGTTAAATATATATGCCATGTTGAAATTAAATAAAGTATACCCAAAAAATGAAATGTTATCTTAGAAATCGGCTACTGAATATGAATTTCTGCAATATAATTCAGCTGAACCCGAATGTTGCAGTTTCAATATGGTATGCAAATGTGAAAAAATAATTTAAATGTTTTGTAAACCTACCATAAATTATTTGTCTTTAAATAATAATCAAGGCTCAGCACTTCATAAGCAAGGATTTTGCAGGTCCTTTTCATCAGCTGGAAAGAAGGTAGGAAGCATAATATTTGCAGTGAATAAATGTAGATAATATTGCAAATAAATTTCTGGAAAGATGGAGGGGAATGTGTAAGTCATGGAGCCACAGCGACCCATTAAGTTGGCAGCTGGATTGATTTTTACAACAGTGGAGTGGGACAAAATGGAATTATTTAAATTTTCCAATACCATTGGGATTGTGTGCAATGGTAAACTACTATGTAGTTAAACTAATGTTAAACCACCCAATCTGTTGAGATAACACTGAAGGCAGGTAGGTTTTTCTTTGGCATGATAAAAGACTGATGCGCCTAATGTTGGCAGGTATACCACACGGAATGCAAAAGGGAGAGAAATCACACTGTGTTTGTGCAGTAATGTTATTTTGTGCCAATAGCCAGCCAATCATGTGTCACTGCGGTGGTCTTGGGGGTGTATAAACAAATTAGTTATAACTACCCAAATTACAACATTTCCCATTCTTCTTTCATACCCATAACCTAACCCCCTAAAGAATGTGTGCCGTATGTTAATAGAGCGGCTTACCCAGATGGAGCGTCTCATTATCAGCATATCACACACCCTTGGACATATGTCCAAACATCTGTTTTCTGAGAAGTTAATGAACTCCCCATAAATTTGTTTTCTCGTACATTTCCCACACTTTCCACATAAACTTCTTTGAGCTGTTACTCGCGTTTAATCTCTTCTTCTTCTTCTTCTTCTTCTTCTTCTTCTTCTTCTTCTTCTTCTTCTTCTTCTTCTTCTTCTTCTTCTCTCACTTATGGCATTTCCTTAATTTCATGTAACTATTCTTTGAAGAAAGTGTCAATAAACATATCCCGAGGCTGTTGCATCACGGTTCAGATCACTGGTCCATCTAGTCCACTTATGTTTACATCAGTTTGGGGTAGATCACTGCTAGTCTTTAACTCTGTGAGTAGACTGCAGTATCTTGGGAGTTGGCCACCCCTGGTCTATAGTATTCAGCAGGGCTGGTGCTAAGGCTTTTTGCGCCCTAGGCAAAATCACCTCCTGCCGCCCCTGCGTCCCCTCCATAGGCGGGAGGAGCGCAAGCCAAAAGGAAGGCTTCAGCTACAGGCGCTGCCGCCGCCGCCGCCACTGCTCACTCGTTGCAGCCGCTGAGAAGCTCACAGTGTCCCCTCCATAGGCGGGAGGGCGCTGAGCTCCCCTTTTGGCTCGCGCTCCTCCCGCCTATGGAGGGCATGCTGTGAGCTCCTCAGTGGTGGCTGCTGCGAGTGAGCGGCGGCAGCGGCCATAGCTGAAGCCTTCAGCTATGGGCGCCGCCGGCGCTCGCTCGTTGTAGCCACTGAGTGTTGTAGCCACAGTGTCCCCTCCATAGGCGGGAGGGCGCTGAGCTCTCCTTTTGGCTCACGCTCCATAGGACCTCCATAGGCGGGAGGAGCGCGAGCGCGTGCCGTGGGAGGGCGGCGGTGGTGCGGGTTTTTTGTGCCCCCTCCATTTACGCGCTCTAGGCAACTGCCTAGTTCGCCTAAATGGACCCACCGGCCCTAGTATTCAGTATTATCTACACCGACTGGGAGTGGGTCTCTAAAGCGTTCAACAGGAGTCTCTCCCAGGCCATACTTAAATAAAAGTCTAAGCAGAAATTAAACATGCACAGTCAATGGAAATAGAGAGTGGATGGGAAAGTATTACAGATTAAGAAAAAGTATTTTTTTTTTATCTCTCCATATTGTCCATAGTATTTGTTACATTACGAGTGTTGTTGAAATCCTGCTAATGTTTTCATCTGCTTCCAGTGGTCTCCTAAATAAATTATAAAATTTCCCCATTCCTTATTGAAGTTTTTGTCCTCTTGGTTCCTGAGCTTTCTGGTCAGTTTTGCCATTTCAGTGTATTCTAACAGCTTGATTTGCCATTCCTCTCTGGTAGGGACTTTGTCTTCTTTCCATCTTTGAGCTAGTAGCATCCGTGTGGCTGTTGTAGCAGACATAAAAAGTATTTCCTGCTCCTTTGGAGTATCAGCACCTACAATTCCTTGTAAGAAAGCTTCTGGCTTTTTTTACAAAGGTTATTTTAAACTTTTCCCCTGAATTCATTATATATCACTTTTCAGAATGCTTTTATTACCTTGCACAACCACAAAATATGATAAAAGGTACCTTATTTCTCTTTACATTGCCAGCTGGTATTTGTACTTGTCTTGTATGTTTTTGCTAACTTACTGGGAGTCAAATACCACCAGTACATCATTTTCATGGGGACCCAGGTGGCGTTGTGGGTTAAACCACAGAGTCTAGGGCTTGCTGATCAAAAGGTCGGCGGTTCGAATCCCTGCAACGGGGTGATCTCCCGTTGCTCGGTCCCAGATCCTGCCCACCTAGCAGTTCAAAAGCACGTCAAAGTGCAAGTAGATAAATAGGGACCGCTCCGGCGGGAAGGTAAACGGCGTTTCCTTGCACTGCTCTGGTTCGCCAGAAGCAGCTTTGTCATGCTGGCCACATGACCCGGAAGCTGTCTGCGGACAAACGCCGGCTCCCTCGGCCTATAGAGCGAGCTGAGCGCCGCAACCCCAGAGTCGGACACGACTGGACCTGATGGTCAGGGGCACCTTTACCTTTACATCATTTTCATATAATTTTCTTTCAGTGTACAACAAGCCAAGAATTTTAAGTCAGTTTTCCATAACCTTTTCCAATCTGAATGTTGAAAATTATGCCCTGCACCTGCAGTCTTGTGTTCACCTTCTGCCCTTGTATGTTTAGGCTTGTAGCAGGATGTTGGCAACTGCAGTTCCATTTTCTTAAGGGAATGTGCAGCTCTGGCAGTGGAAACGTCCAGGATAGAAGGCACTTGTTTTTTCGAGAAGTTTGGCATTCTTCCTGCTTTGTGCTAAAGGCCTTCAAAGGCAGGATGCTGCCATGCTACTTTGAAAAGTGACAACTTTGAAATGTGAGAAACTTAAGATGCCATTAGTGTGAATGTGTCATGCTGAATAAACGTGTGTTTAGGGGTGGGTGGGTATTACAGCCTTTAACAAGCGCTGTTTTTGTGCTCTAACCAGTCTGTCAGTCAAGACAGAAAAAAAACAAGACTTAATAATAATAAAAAAGATGGGTTTTACTGATGTATTAACCTCAATTAACATTTCATTTCTGGCTGAAGTTACTGCTCAAGCTGACATGGTTTTGATCTACGGGCAAATGCAGTGGTGCTAATAATTGCTGCAGGAAACAAAATAAGATGTGCAAGTGAGCTTACATAATGAGCACATTTCTTATGAGTTTTGTAGTGTTTAAAAACATAATGGAGAATGGATATGGGCAAGCTGTTCCTGTTGGCTTGCCTTAGGAAAGTTCCAGATCACCGCTAGATGACAAGAAATAAGGGTACCAGACTTCCAGAACACTTTGAGGCCCATGAATTTCCACAGGACTGGGAAAGGGAGGGAAATACCAGTTTTTGCTTTGTTCCTATTGTGGATAAAGGATGGGAGTTTCTTTCCAGGGAAGCTTGTGGGTACGGCCGTCCTAGGATGTTTTGTTGCTTGTAGCAAAATGCTCCACTGTCACCCCCAACACCCTATCCACCCGTGCCATGCTGTTGTCTCTGAAAACTTTTACACATCACTTGCGAAGACAGATGAACATTGGGCTGCCCTTGATGACAACAAAGAACTTGCAGCTAGTGCAGAATGTGGTGGTGATGTTTATTATTTGGACCCACATAACAACACTCCTAAAGAATATGCCTTGTCTGCATAGGAGCCAACTCCTAGGGGCCATAGGGGCTTCGGCCCCCACAAGAAAATATTTAAGGGGGCCGGGCCCCCACACTGTTGATGGGCATTTCCATTCAAATGGTGTGTGTGCACTGTGTCATGTGATCGATTATGTGGGGCAGGGTTTAGCTGGGCCCCCACAGTATTTTTTTCACGTTGGCACCCCTGCTTGCCTGCCAATATGTTCCTGGTTTAATTTTCAGGTGTTGGTGATGACTTTTAGAGTGCTGAACGGCTTAAGATTGCAATAACATTAGGGAGTACCTCTACCCACATATTCTGACCCCAAATTAAAATCTGATAGGGAAGCTCTCCTCCACATTCCAGATGGCCATCCAACCTCTGCTTAAAAACTTACAAGGAAGTCCACAACCTCTCGAGGGACACCATTCCACTGTTAAACAGCTCTTACTGTCAGGAAAGTTCTTTCTGATGCTTAGTCAGAATATGCTTTCCTGTATCTTGAAGCCACTGGTTCAAGTCCTACCCTCCAGAGCAGGAGGTGTGTATGCAGCAATTGGTGCACATATATAATTGAAATAAATAGATAATAAGCAGATGAGAGAGAGCATTTTTCCACCACTGTCTCCCAGTTATGGAATGCCCTCCCCTCAGAAATCTGGCTGGGCCTGAGGGCCACATTTTAACACCAAGTTAAAACCTTGCTTTTTACTCAGAAATTTTCCACAGTAAGGATAGTTTAATATTTGGCTTACTTGTGCTGCTGGTTAAGTGTTTTATATTGTATGCTATGACTATTGTGAATTATTATGTTTTATGGATGTAAGAGTTCAAACACTGTTTTGTTTTATTTCTGTTTTCTTGTATCCTGGTCTGAGATCAACCAGTTTAGGAAGAATTTAAAATATTTTAATTAATAAACAAACAAACCCACATTAATGTTTTATGTTGGTATTGAGTAGAGATGCTGGGAGCCCCACTGAGAAATGCTTATCTAACTGAACTTTTTTTTCCCCTTCAAGTTCTTCAAATGTTTGCCTCAGCAGGAACCTCCATATTACCCTCATAATATTGCTTCAGGTGAAATTCAGTGGCAACTCTACTCATAACAACTCCAGCTCTGAATGATATAATGCCTAAGAGATTTGATTGTTATAGTGAAATTCATTGTGAACACCACAACTGGGAATATAGCTTTTGATTTTCTTTTCCGCTGGGACATGATACTTAATCAAACATTCTCCTGATCTAGAACAAACCCTTTAAAAATGAGTTCCAGGAAATCCCAGGGCTCGCCAGAAGCTTATTGAGTGTTATTGAATGAGAATATAATGAATGATAACATTCTTTGGATGACGGCTTGCATTCACCACAATCGATCTTCCTTTGCAGTGTGCAGCTGCAAAAGAGTTTTGGGAGTGGTCCATGGCCAAATCCACACCACACAGTTAAAGCACTACAATACCACTTTAATAGCCATGGCTTTCCCCCAAAGAATTCTGGGAACTGTAGTTTGTTGAGGGTGCTGACTTCACAGAGATAGAGTTTCAAACCACAGTACAGCATAAAGGTAAAGGTAAAGGACCCCTGACAGTTAAGTCCAGTCGTGAATGACTCTGGTGTTGGGCGCTCATCTCGCTTTACTGGCTGAGGGAGCCGATGTTTGTCCGCAGACAGTTTTTCTAGGTCATGTGGCCAGCATGACTAAGCCGGTTCTGGCGAAACCAGAGCAGCACACGGAAACGCTGTTTACCTTCCCAGGGGTGTAGCAAGGGGGGGGCGATAGGGGCGGCCCGCCCCAGGTTCCACTCGGGGGGGGTGACAGTCGGCGCCCCACCCAGCGACTCCCAAGGCGAGCCCCTCCAGCCTCCCGGTAAAAAGCCCGCTCGGCACGACATGGCGCGCTGCGCCGAGCGAGCTTTTTACCTGGAGGCTGGAGGCTCGGGAGTCACCCCCACCCAGCTCCAGGGTGGCACCCGCCCGCCATGCCGAGCGAGGCTTTCTAGGCTGGAGGCTCCGTTTAAGCTCCATTTTGAAGTCGCGGGGGCACGATCCCACTCTACGTTGTACGCATGCATCATTATGTAGCGACGTCGCCCCACCCCACCGGGTGCATGGAAATTTGCAGCCCCGGGTGTCGCGGTGGCTCGCTACGCCCCTGTACCTTCCTGTCAGAGCTGCACCTATTTATCTACTTGCACTTTGACGTGCTTTCGAACTGCTAGGTTGGCAGGAGCTGGGACCGAACAATGGGAGCTCACCCCATCGCAGGGATTTGAACCGCCAAACTTCAGCGCCACCCGTGTCCCTTCAGTACAGCATAGCACTATTGAAAACATTAGAAGAACACAGCTGGATCTGACCAATGGCCCGTCAAGCCCAGTTTCCAGTTTCCTCAATGGCCAATCAGGTGTTAATGCCAGTGTCCTTCCAACTCAAAAAAAAAAAAGAGTCTTGCTTCTAATGAGCTTTGTGGTTTTGTGTGGATTCGAACCCAGTTGCTCCCAGTCAAAATCCCAAACTCTGGGTACAAGGATACTACATTGGTATCATTTTGACAGGGAGACAGTGGCGTAGCTTTCAGTCCTGCTGCTTAAAGTCCTCTTCAGAGCTCATTCACACTATAAAGTGTCGCCCCAAAAAAGTTGCCGAGAATCAGACACAAACAGCACAGGAGAGAGATAAAGAGCTATTTTCTGTAGTAGCGATTGTCTATATAAGTGCTAGGCGCTAAAAGGATCCCCTGCAGAGCTATAAGCCCAAGTCTTTATATTCTTTTCTCCAGCTTGGATTCATGTGCACAGCCAGACATGGATATTATACTTTCTGAAATGTCAGAACTTGAGAAGATTTAGCTCACCCTGACAAGGCTAGCAGACAAACAGAGTTCAGATATCTCTTAACAAAAATGCTTGGTAATTGTACATCTCGGTTTTTAAAGATGGGTGGGAAAGTGCCTTGTTTGGGTTGGCAAATGCTTAGAGATTGGCACCTTTTAAAAAAGCCAGTATGTATTTTTTTTTTTTACTCTTGAGATAGTTTTTGGAGATAGCATGCAGTAAATAAAGATGTGCGCAGCTCACCTCAGAAATTTGCTAATCTCAATATCTCAAAGATATTTGTCTTATATATTTGTTTGAGGACAGATAATGTTTGCCACCATATGGGAATAAGGGCATAAAGATGTGTGCAATCTAAAGCATGGGTTGTTGTTTAGTCATGTCCGACTCTTGGTGACCCCATGGACCAGAGCACGCCAGGCACTCCTGTCTTCCACTGCCTCCCGCAGTTTGGTCAAACTCATTTTAGTAGCTTCGAGAACCCTGTCCAACCATCTCGTCCTCTGTTGTCCCCTTCTCCTTGTGCCCCCAAACTTTCCCAACATCAGGGTCTTTTCCAGGGAGTCTTCTCTCTAGGAGCAACAGAGTGGCAAGAAACTGTTCAGAACTTCCAGTATATTTCTGTATCATTGGCAGAATAATATCAGAGTGTAAATCTCTACAAAATGAGCACATGTTCTACTGCAGGCTTCCTCAACCTCGGCCCTCCAGATGTTTTTGGCCTACAACTCCCATGATCCCTAGCTATCTGAGAATTGTAGTCTCAAAACATCTGGAGGGCCAAGGTTGAAGAAGCCTGTTCTACTATTTCAATTTGGCCACAGTCACAGGGACAGCATCTCTCCAAATATGAGATTTCCCTGTAGCATCCTTCAAGAAAAGCAGAGGGGAGATGTCAAGCTTCAGGGAATCTGATCCCACCCCCAGTGGGCAGCCAAGAAGCAGATAACAGGAAGCATTCTTACCAAGTCCTTTATTCAATATTCACAAAGAGAGGCTTTGAAAAGTGCATCTCCATTCCAGTAATGGCATTGCTCCGTGCAAAGTGTCACCCCCTCCATCTCTCCTATTGTACATTGTCCCTGCGCTGGCTGATCTGTACTTTCTGCCTCTGAGCTTTCTGTTTTACTACTCTCAATGCACGCCAGGTCCTAGGAGAAGGGGGGGCAGGAATGATTTCTAATGATAATGTGTCAGTCAGCTGCTCTGCCTCTGATGCTCCCATCTCCTCTTCCATTATCTCCAAGCTTTTCCCCTCTTCTGTCTCAGAGTCATGACCTTCTGCAAGCCTCTGTTGTAAATCTATACTACCCTCCTCTTCTTGGGAAGGTTCAGGAGAAGGGGGGGGCTGTCTCTACTATTCCTCCTCCGATGTCCAATCCCCGACAGGAGAACATGACATCAAGCCAAAGACCCTAAAATGTTGAGGCAGTTCCAGATTGCTTAGATATGCCACAGGAATTGAAAGATGCTTGCTGTAGTTACTGTTGATATTTTTTTATAATTATATTGCTTTGAGATGTTTCATAGGTAGCATACAGCCCTACTGTATATTAGGGATGGGAAGCTTGTGGCCCTTCATGTGTTGTTGCCTACAACTTCCACGTCTCTGACCGTTGACCATGCTAGCCAGGGTGTTGGAAAATGCGTCCTCCAGTATGGGCAGCTCTGGAGAAGGCATTCTCCCCTCTTCTCCAGTGCACTCAGAGACATATACCAGCTGGTATATGCACACTAATCTTCTGCCAAAACACAGCAAGAAGAGTGAGACATCGTAGAGCTAATCTACTATTTATTTACACACTATGTACAGACAAAAGCATAATGGCGTATGTTCTCTCCAGCTCCGAGAGAACAAACAGACACAAGTAGAAGTGAAGGTACATTAAAGAGGAAGAAATAAGACTGTCTTCCCTTTCCCACACTTGTACCAGACAGGCATGTGATTTACAACAATCTCATCTGCAGCATGGGAGGCATGAAATACTAACACAGGGCAGATGGGAGTTGGAGTCTAGCATCAGGTTCTAGTACGCCTGTACTAGATGCATCATGAACTTTCTTTCCAACTATGCCATTATGCTTTAGAACTCAGGGTTAAAGTATTTCCCTTTTTTTTACCCTATCAGGAAAAGACTGTAATTAACTGAGACACAAAATGGTCAAGTGGCCTAAACACAGAATATTGAAAAGGTCATTGTGGTACAGGGATTGGGGTATTTATAGATCTCTCTGATTTCATATATATATATATTTCTGTGCACTTTTCAATATCTCAAAAAGCAACAGAGAAAACTGACAGCAAATTAATTCCAGCTCCCGATAAGATATGCTAATGAGATTGGGAAAATAGCATCCAATTATACCACTCACTACTTGTTTAAGAGGACACTGCCAAGTTATTTTTTTAACGCACCATCCCCTCAAATTTGTCTTGGGAAACTCGTTCCTGGGGTCTGCTTCCTTGACATAAACTTTTCTTTTCATTAGCTACTAGAATAAATTTCAACCCAGGATAAAGTAGGACAACTCCTCCCCCCTCCCCCCCAAAAAATCTCTTGCTTTTTGCCAGAATGGTCAGTCCAGTTCTCCACTACAGACTTTTGAGGTTTTATGGACACAACAATGAATTGCTTGACAGCCTGTAATAATCCTTAAGGCTGAGACAAAATTATTTTCTATGTGCTTTTCTGAACATATTTGGCAGCATTGAAAAGTGAGCCCCTTGGAAATTACTTGGGCTATTGTTCACATATTCTGCCTTCATTCTGAACTGACTTCACATGCACTGCCTGCCTTCTGAATTGACTTAGTTTTGCCCTTGCTGGTATCAGCACAATGTGGGTTCACCATCATGGTGAGCTCGATTTGCGGAGGGGGCTTAACAAACCACTCCTGAGTTGCAAAGGTGGGGGCATGAGTGGTCACCGTCTGATAGGTCCCTGGCTGTTGTTGGGCAAATTTATATGTTGCAAGTTGATGGGTCAGCCCCCTTGGTATTTAAGCCAAAGAGAGAGGTTTCTCTTTCTCTTTGGCTGCGTTTTCGGATCCCCACCCTCCCTCCGCTGTTTTTAGGCCTCTGTGTTGACATTGCTGTGCCTCTCATGGGGTCGCCTGTATTCAGAGGCCTGGTAGGAATTTTTCCATTTGGCTGGTGCCATCTGGTTTTTGCCTACTGCATAGCAAATAGTCACAACTTGTAAGGTTGGCGGTTAGGCATTGGTTATTGGTTGTATATGGGGTCTTGTTGACTGTGTTGACCCCTTGAGTTAATGCCTGAGTGTTGGGGAAATTCCGGTCAGGAATACAGGGGCTCTATGCAGTGTCCATAACCCCGGTCGGGGGCCAGCAACACGCATGAGCCCCTAGGAGCCTGAGGGGAGAGGGGAGAGCCTATTGCACCTGACTCCCTGTCTCTCCCTGTAGGGTTTCCCCTTGTTGACAAGGAGAGTTTATTTCTGTCCTTAGGTGACAGTTGTAGAACCAATGCCTACGCAACCACTCACTTATTTTATATTTGTATTTCAATAAAAGTTGTGGCCAAATTCATGCCAAAAACCATTAAACAAAAATTCTGTCTATGGTGTAAGTCATTGGAGGGGTGATTTTGGGGACCTCCACACGCAAAGCCAAAATTGCCTGATTTCATGCAGCAGTGATTAGGTGTTGACCCCAATTGGTTTGAATTACCCAGTGACATTAAGCAGTGTTTAAAAAAAAAGAGGAGGAAGAGGAAGCTTATGGGGGGGCTCACGGTGGCTTACGTTTTGCCAGATGAGCTGGCCTAAGGAGCTTATCTAGGTGTAGCTCAGGATCAGCAGGGAAAACCCAAGATATGTCAAATCCAAATTCCCCCATTCCAGCAGATCTCGGCTTTGATTCTCAGATTCCGGTTTCTGGGCCTTTCAATAAATTTCTATTTATCAGTAGTCTGTTTCCTAGGTTTAAAGTTTTCCCTGTATACCAAGTAGCTTCTTCTTCATATCGATTTCATCCGTAAAGATTTTGTCTTCCAGTGTGTAATATATACAAACTGGCTTGCTCTGTTAATTTGGGTCTTCACAATCCAGGATTAAAAGAACAACAAATAAACCCTGCTGTCTGTGCAGGATGAAAACTCTGGTAAATGTTCTAAAGTTTTGAACTTTAATGGCTTCATAGAAGGCTTAATATTTCAGGGGGACTTTGCACTGAAATTTCTATTGAGCCAAGCAAAACTGCAGCTTCCCGTGATTTGTGTGGGGGAATGCCTTTGGGATAACAGCTATTTCCAGAGGTTTTTTTTCTTCCTTGACAGCAGCAAAGTGTTTTCATGTTTATTAATGCTGAAATAAATTCATTACATGAGGTGTGATGTAAGCTGTTTACTAATGTTGAGCATCTTTGGAAGACCACGGTTGCTAAGGAGGAAGTGCTACAGAAAGCAATCAACTTTTCTCTCTCTCTTTTTGGTACTGAAAGCATTCTTCCTTTGTGTCCTAGTGTTTACAGAGGATTTGTAGCAATCTGAGGTTTGGGGAAATGAAGTCTCTGAACTAATAAAATGCAATTGCCGTGTGCGATTTTTCAAAGAATCACGCTCCATGGGGTGAGCTGCATTTGTTGGGGACGACACTGAAATTTGGCTTGCTCATTCAACTGCACACAATCCTTGAGCAGTGAATGTTGCCATCCCACATGACCTAGCAGAAGCCCCAATGCTAAAAGTAATGAACCTTGTTGTGAAAACAAGCAGTTACATAGCTAATTCTTCCCTCCTGCTTTTCTGACGCCAGCTACAACTTACCCTGATATCACAATGCTCTGTTTCCTCACAGTCCTGATGGGGACCACTGGGGCTGGCCGATATACTGATATAGGCCTACCACCCACATCCAGTTTGGAGTCCATATCATGATATCTGTTTCATAATTTTTGACCTGGCAATATAGTGTGAATCATGATGTGTGTATGTATGTGTGCTATGCAGCAGCAGCAGCAGCAACAACAACAACATTATTTATACCCCGCCCATCTGGCTGAGTTTCCCCAGCCACTCTGGGCAGCTCCAACAGAATACTAAAAACACGATAAAACATCAAACATTAAAAACTTCCCTAAACAGAGTTGCCTCCAGATGTCTTCTGAAAGTCAGATAGTTGTTTATTTCCTTGACATCTGATGGGAGGGTTTTCCACAGGGTGGGCACCACCGCCGAGAAGGCCCTCTGCCTGGTTCCCTGTAACCTCACTTCTCACAGTGACGAAACCACCAGAAGGCCCTCGGAGCTGGACCTCAGTGTCTGGGCTGAACAATGGGGGTGGAGACGCTCCTTCAGGTATTCTGGACCGAGGCCGTTTAGGGCTTTAAAGGTCAGCACCAACACTTTGAATTGTGCTCAGAAATGTACTGGAAGCCAATGTAGGTCTTTCAGGACTGGTGTTATATAGTCTCCGCAGCCACTCCCAGTCACCAGTTTCGCAGTGTGGGAAAAACGGGTGAAGCCAGCCAATGCTTCTCTCGATTCCTGCAGACCCTGTTAGCTCTGCTAGCTCAGCTCACACAAGAGCAGGTGCTGACAAAAATCACAATGCAAGAATCACAAAGCCAAGGCCTCTACATAGCTCTACCCTTATTTCGGACATCATGATATATTGGTATATTCAATGTTTAGCTGGTGATCTATCACAATGTTGAAAACCAGATATCATCCAGTCCTCATGACCAGTCTTTCTCTAGTCTATCCAAAGCAGCATACATGATTGCTTCCTACATTTGTATGTTGATTTCTTTTTGTTGAAATCTGTAAACTGCTTTGATCTTCTGTTGAATCTGTTCCGTTGACTCTGTTAAATCAATGTTAAAAAAATAGCAGCAGTATAAGAATCAGAGCAATAAAATGTGAATTAGATGAAGCCTGAAACATAAAGCATACCCTCCAGCATTTCTCTGAAGAAAATAGAGATGGCATATATCTGACTAAAGTGCCCCAGCTTCTCTGGGCGGCTTCTAACATATATAAAAACACAATAAAACATTAAATATTATAAAATGTCACTATACAGGGCTGCCTTCAGATGTCTTCTAAAGGTTGTATAGTTACTTATCTCCTTGGCCTGGGCATCACCTAACACAATACCCATCAAAATTTCTCTGATGAAAATAGGGATGTCCTAAGGAAAAGCAGGACATTCTGGGATCAAATCAGAAATCAGGATGGCTTCTGTTAATCCAGGATTGTCCCTGGAAAATACGGACACTTGGAGGGCCCGATGAAGGTTTTCAAATTATCTATGGCTAATTTCCAATTGAGCTGAGCTATTGCTTGTCGAGGTCACCAGATCCCCCCCCCCATAAATTCACACACACACATGAATTAAGTTTAAGGTTTTTGGCATTATTTTGGCCACAACTTTATTAAAATACAATCAAATGTGAGTGGTTGCTTAGGCATTGGTTAACCCATCTGTCCCCCGCCCTGGGACAGATTCTGCACTGACTTCCTCTAAGCATTTGTGGAAGTCAGTAGTTAAACATTCTCAGAGTGTTCCCCGAGGCTCAATTTGCTCTGTGTTAGGCCCAATTCCCCTAACGGGGTACTGACGAGAGCCGTTCGAGCCCCAGGATTCCTTTAACGGAATACCTCTATAAGCGGCGGCAATTTAGCGTAACTTTCCAGCCTTCCCATACTCCTCTTTCCATACTCCTCTTTCCTGCCAATTTCTTACCAGCCAATTTTAACCATTACCTAACCGCCAACCTTACAAGTTGTGACGATTTGCTGTGCAGTAGGCAAAAACCAAATGGCAACAGCCAATCAGCCAGATGGCAGAATTCCTACTGGGCCCCTGCCCCAAAGCAGGCGACCCCATGACAGGCACAGCAATACAATACGCAAAGCATCCTGGAAAAAAGGAGGTGGGCGGGCGGGAAATCCGAAGCGCTTGACAAAAGTGAAACCAATATAGTCACGCAGAGGGTTTTTATAGGCTGGGGGGGGACCCTTATTCCAAACTGCAACAAGCTTTTCTACCCAGCAACAGCACCAAAATGCCCAGTCATGCCAGTGGCCATTTTACCTAATCTGCCTAGCAACAGCAGGGTCATCCTGATTCCCCTCTCCATAATTGGAGAACCCGTTTTCTTGTAGCCAATTTATTTATTTCTAGGGGCTGTACTTTGCTGCTATAAAAGCTTTCAAAAGGGCTTACATGATAACAACACAACACAATATTCTTTTCATTACAAAGGTGTATAACATAAACATGAATAAAATATGCAAGTTTTAAAAATGAAGAGCAGAAATCAGAAGCAACAACACAACAAATTATGCTAACTGATTATGAGAAGAAGCTTTTGTAAAGCTTAATAAAGAAGAAGGGAGGAGGAAGCGTAGTTATTTCTTTATAGATACTGAACTGCCTGACAGAAAGTTATTTACATATTTTATAACCCTCTTCTGTCTTTTCTATTCTTCAGCACAACCAAAAGTATATCCATTTCCTGCCCCTCGTTTAAAGCTTCCCAGAAGCTCCTTATCTCACATCGCATTTAAAGGTTTCTCATAAATTCACTCCACTTCACTTTGCAGCCTCCCACTGCAAATGTATGATTGTCACTTTTCTACATTTAAAAATCACACTTTTACTGCCAAACATTTCCCACTCCACAGCTTTGAACTGGCAAATTCAGCAGTCATGATTCAAAGATCCTTACTTTGGGTAATTTGTTATAGCGGCCTGAAACAGAGTTTATCCTTGGCACAGCTGGAAGTAAAGACCGCTCAACACATCAAATGGGGGGCAACCTTTGCGTGGTCATGTGCAGCCCCCTGATCCCATAGGGTGACTCCCTGATAGTTCGGGGCTGGTACCGCCTTCCCGGGTAGGATGCCAGGGGTCTCTGCCTACCCCAGCCTAGTGTCCAATCCTGCATGGGGAGTTGTTGCCAGGGGATGGCCAGGTAAGGGGAGGGACTTTCCAGCTCACACAACAGAATTTGAATCTTACCCCCAAGCACCAGTTGGCTCCAGTGCTTCTCCCACCCTCCACACCCTCATTCAAGTTTTTTCCCCCAGGTTAACCTTTTTTCCACAGGTACACAGGCGCTGCTACGTCAAGGTCACTGCTGAAGGGCTGCAAAGGAATTTTCATGCATTGGCAGGTTTTGCCTTTCCCGTAGCAATATGTCACAACTTTGGCGGTTTCAGGCATTGGGCGGAATTCATTGGCGATTTTCCTAGAGGGAGGGGCATGAGGTGGAAACCTCACCCCCTTGCGGCGACAAGATCGGGGTATTGGGGGAAGCGTTGACCATACCAATAGGTGTCATCGCTTCCCCCTTCCAGTGGCGGCAAACAGGGGGCGGGCTCTCTCTGCTTGAACATATGTTCTCTAGAGCCAGCCCCAACCCCCATACATTTGGATAACCCCGAAGCCTCCCAGAACCCCAGCTGGGGACTGGGAAGGATAAACTCCCAATGCCTGAGCCAAGGTCTCCCTACATCTGAATCTTAATAAAGTTGTGGCCTATTTGAATCCCATAGCACGTTGTCTTGCGTCATTATTCCGCTCAGAGGGTCGCCTGGGGTTTGGGGGACTCCGCCTGTCCACGCAAAGAAGTGAGCAAGGGGTTGCAGACAGAAGAAATCAAAACAATCTCCAACACGGTAAACTTTCTCATAACTAAATCAACCAGCAAGAACCATAGCCCTGTACAACAAGACAGAGAAGAGAGGCTAGCAAACCAACTAACTTAGTCCTCCATCGAGATTTACCTCTGGTGTACTTCAGTACTGCCACTAAATGGATGTGTTATTTCCCATTCTTCTTTCATTTGACTTAAGATTGTTGGACTTCTGATTATAACAAAAAAATAAAATAAAAATGTGCTGTGTGTCAAAGCACAACACTGCTAAACAACCTTTTAATCTCCTGTTCTCAACTATTTCCACATGATAAATGATAAAGTCTTTATCCTCTGTGACCTCAATAATGATCCAGCCAACTGACTGGATAGTGTGGCAAGTAGGGATCAAGGAGAAATTCCATTCCATTCACATTTTAATGTGAACTTACCTAATGTCCTGGCCTCTTGCTGGGTGAAGAACTGAAGCTCAGATTTTGGTTTCTGGCAAAATCTTTGATGCTCAAATGAGTATAGTACGTAGCCAAGACTGTGGGGAAATAAAATATGAATCCCTGTGGAGTCATGGGGGGGGCAATAAAAGAAAATGGCTGGATGCCAAAACATGGGGCAGGGCCGTCTCAAGCAGGTCGGGTGCTCTGGCACTGTGGCACAGAGATTGCTCCGGCGCCCCCGCCCTGATGGGTGGGTGCAGCGCGCAGTGCCCCCCTGTCAGCCCCGCGCCCTGGCGCCCCGCGCCACCACGACTACCCCTAGAGCTGGGCCTGACATGGGGCTTCGCACACCCTCTTGCAGGGAGGGAGCCCCAATAGAAGAGATTAAGCTCACAAAAAATTAAAGTGCAGTATACCTAAATAGCATTAGAGATATAGGTTGTTAAAGCTTTTTATCTTGTTCAGCTGTACACAGCAGCTGACCTGTGCCAGGTATGCTTAAGACGGCCCTGAGACTCAATCTGGTGAACCGGATTCGCATCTCCACTCCTCCACATGCAGCTGCTGGGTGACCTTGGGCTAGTCACACTTCTTTGAAGTCTCTCAGCCTCACACACCTCACAGAGTGTTTGTTGTGGGGGAGGAAGGGAAAGGAGAATGTTAGCCGCGTTGAGACTCCTTCAGGTAGTGATAAAGTGGGGTATCAAATGCAAACTACTCTCCCCCCCCCTCCTCTTCTTCTCTTGAGGCTAGTAAGTGCTGGTTCCAAGCTCCAAGTGAACAACAAGTCATTATGGGTTGGTAAGTGCAGTGCCACAATTTAATGAAACAACACACTGCTGCTTCTTCTTCTTTTAATAATCTTGCCCAGCATGTCACGGTTATGTTGATTATGAGGAAGATTCTTTTATTAGCAAACACACTGGGAAGTCAGAATTAATTGCCATTGCCTGATTATAGTAATAATAAGGAATTATCTGCTCACTCATTTAAATCATGCAAGGCAACCCAATTCAGCTTACTACACTGTAGGATTCCTTATAGCTCCTTCTCATATGTTGGTCTGATATTAGGTGCATGAACAAATAGGGAGGACTAGTAATGTGTCTCTTTCCCACATGACTGTTGGCAGTTTTCCTGGTCAGGTGATGGGAATTTTGAAATAGAGTATTTAAAGGGCCGCAACCTTCCCAGAGAGCTCTGTGATCTGCCTGATAGTGATGAATTAATCGTGTGCAACAAAGGTGAGAGGCCTCCTCATATGTGAGATAGCAATTTGATCTAATGTTCTTCGAAGCATTATTACCATCTGAGGCTGGGCATAATATCCCTTTCTGCAATACAGCAATAATTCTAGTCACAGTCATTATATCTATCTTCCATAAATACTCTTCTGCTGAAAGTTCACCAGCCTAAAAAATAATACCCCCCCACTCCATGAAACATTTGCAGTCTCCACAGCTGCCCTCACCTCCCAATTAATAAACAAAACAAAACAAAACGATGGGAGGAACGTTTCTTGGGTTTAACTGAAGTGCAGGACACTAACAAGATTGGCTACTGAGCACCTGAGATCAGCATGCTTGCTAATTGTGGTTTTTAAGGAAATCCTTCATTTTAACTTTCTCTCTCTCTTTTTCTTTTTAAAAAGTTCTACTGATTTCTTTAAAAGTAAACCAATTCACTTAAAAACAATAATAACAAACAGCTATCAAGCACATATTATGTAGCCTCCTCCTCCTCCTTGCACTTGTTGTTGTTTAGTCATTTAGTCATGTCTGACTCTTTGTTGCCCCCCAGAGCATGCCAGGCACTCCTGTCTTCCACTGCCTCCCTCAGTTTGGTCAGACTCATGTTAGTAGCTGCGAGAACAGTGTCCAACCATCTCGTCCTCTGTTGTCCCCTTCTCTTTGTGCCCTTAATCTTTCCCAACATCAGGGTCTTTTCCAAGGAGTCTTCTCTTCTCATGAGGTGGCCAAAGTATTGGAGCCTCAGCTTCAGGATCTGTCCTTCCAGTGAGCACTCAGGACTGATTTCCTTCAGAATGATAGGTTTGATCTTCTTGCAGTCCATGGGACTCTCAAGAGTCTCCTCCAGCACCATAATTCAAAAGCATCAATTATTCGGCAATCAGCCTTCTTTATGGTCCAGCTCTCACTTCCATACATCACTACTGGGGAAACCATAGCTTGAACTATACGGACCTTTGTCGGCAAGGTGATATCTCTGCTTTTTAAGATGCTGTCTAGGTTTGTCATCACTTTTCTCCCAAGAAGCAGGCGTCTTTTAATTCCGTGACTGCATTTCATGATAACTTCACCAAAACATCCCCTCCCTCTTATAATATTGAGTGCAGTGTCTTTTTCTCATCAATTGACATAAAGAACGGTTGAAAATATAGAGAAGATTTATTTAAAAAATATATATACAGGGCTACTTTACATTATTTAGACGAATGCAGTAACACTTTAGCATTCTTCATCCCATGGTACTTTATAGGTCTGTGTTGGCATATATTGATGACATTCATCACTTCTGTGCAGGTTCTCCTATTCGGAAGGCAAGTCTTCAGTTTTATGGTGAACAGGAACTGGATAAATTCAGTACAAGTACAGAGTCTCTCACCTATGAAGGATGAGGGTAACATTTCTCTCATGTGAGAGAGAAAGACCCATAACTCATGAGTCCAGGTTCTCTGTGGGAATGATAAAGCACCAGGAAAAAGTATTCCACTTTAAGTAGGTGAACTATTTTATTCATTCTCTCAGTGTTCATTGAGGTTGATTTTACTGTAAACTATTGGAGTATAAATGAGTGGACCATCACTTTCAAGCAGGATAAAGCAAAATAGACCAAAACCCCAAAACCTGAAGCATATTTCACACAAGTTATAAGGGTTTGCCTTTCATTTCACTTATAACCCACCTCCACAGACCGAGAAACCAAAGCACTATCTAAAATGTCTTGGTTGATGTAACCAATTGTTCGAAATAACAAAATAATTTGAATGTGAAACAGTCCTCCAAATTGTTTCCATAATGGCCCAGGTCAAATTATGCTCCCCTGCCCCCCACATATGAAGGAAAGCAGAAACACACCTTTTTGATCTTTTAAACACTGGACAGAAACCCAACAGTGTAATGCTTCAATAGGATGTAGATACAGAAGTTGTGTCCCATATCATTTTGACATGTGTTTACAGTGGAACCTCAGTTTATGAACACCTCGGTTTATGAATTTTTGGTTTACGAATGCCGCGGACCCATCTGGAATGGATTAATTCACTTTCCATTACTTTCAGTGGGAAAGTTCGCTTCAGCTTATGAACACTTCGGTTTATGAACAGACTTCCGGAACCAACTACACCCATGCTTCGGGTTAAGTACGCTTCAGGTTAAGTACTCCGCTGACCCGTCTGGAACAGATTAATCCACTTTCCATTACTTTCAATGGGAAAGTTTGCTTCAGTTTATGAACGCTTCAGTTTATGAACAGACTTCCGGAACCAATTGTGTTCATAAACTGAGGTACCACTGTATTCATGTCCCCTTTCCACATTAACCTATGTTTTTTAATATATATGCAATTTGTAGTGTGTGTGTATACTGTATATACAACAATGTATAAATTTTAAAGCATATTTGCATCACTAAGATACACATTTTGTATTCATCCAGCATGTTATTTTATGTTTAGTCAAGAACTTTGTTGCAAAAATTGGAGAAATAATTATCCTCAGAATTTTGCACATCTGTGTTCTGATCCATTTATGAATCTGGGAAGTGTTAATTAGTTCATGCTGGCTGGGCCTAATAGAAGTCCTAGTCCAATATGTCTGGAGTGTACAAGGTTAGCAAAGGCTGATCTAGTGTCTTAAACAAAATGGAAAAGGCAACAAAAATCCATCACTCCATTCATTAATACTGATTCCACAAAAAACACCACCAAACTATTCCCATACCGCCATGGTGCAGGAATGTTTACTGCTGGAGAGAAATGATATTCAAAACTTATTAAACATTTCTTCCATTTAGCAACCCCAAGGCAACTTATATATTGAATTTTTTCCTCAGCAACCCATTTGTAATTAATTGAAAATGTATTATGTTATGTGCATTGGTTCATTACCTGACATGTACAGTGTCCCATCTCAAAATATAGAAGCAGAAATAAACAAAAGTTCTGCCCAAATTTCTTCATCTCGATTTCCACACATGTATGCAACAGTGCTTTGTTTTTTTCCAGAGTTATGGCATATAGAATAAATGTGTAGGAGGGGACAGAAGCGCACCTGATATTATTTGAGGGTGAAGGCTACAACTTCATTGAAACCAAGGATCTGCAAGGGAAAGTAGTTTGGGTCAGCTACATTGGTGAATGGGTAAATAGAGCTTCCAGTCCTTCTGCCTGATCACTATCAACTGTTCAGCACCCCTCATAGCCAGTTGATTTAAACTGCATATAGCAGAGGCATGGCAAAGAAATGTCCCCCACCCACTGTTCAATGTTCAGAGGGGTGGGCCCACCAGCACCCAATATATGCTCACTTTGACTTCCTCCATCAGGCTGGTCAGCAATAATGGTGGCTTTTGTGAAAAAGGATGTGGGTGGCTCTGTGGTCTAAACCACTGAGCCTCTTGTGCTTGCCAGTCAGAAGGTTGGTGGTTCGAATCCCCGCAGAGGTGTGAGCTCTCATCACTCTGTCCCAGCTCCTGCCAACCTAGCAGTTCGAAAGCATGCCAGTGCAAGTAGATAAATAGGTACTGCTGTGGCGGGAAAGTAAACGGCATTTCTGTGCGCTCTGGTTTCCATCACGGTGTTCTGTTGTGCCAGAAGTGGTTTAGTCCTGCTGGCCACATGACCCGGAAAGCTGTCTATGGACAAACACCAGCTCCCTCATCCTGAAAGCGAGATGAGCACCGCAACCCCATAGTTGCCTTTGACAGGACTTAACTGTCCAAGGGTCCTTTACCTTTACCTTTTGTGAACAACTTTTACTTAGTTGGTACCCCTGAATGCCTTCCATGTGCACAATTTGTCGTCTTAAATTCATGATGGTACAGTAATCAAAAATTACTGAGAATAGCAATAACCAGATCAATGGTAGCAACTTGGTTTCTAACTAACTGAGAGTCAGTTGCCTTTCCATTCTCTCTGAAGAATAGCTCAGTGAATCCCATCATTCCCTAGACACTGGCCATGGTGGCAGGGCCTGATTGGAGTCGATCACCATTTGGAGGGGCACATGTTCCCCATCCCTGATGAATAAGGTACCAGTTCAGCCATGTATCTCTTGAACATGCTTGACTTCTGGAGCAGATTCTAATGACCTCCCCATTCTGCTTGCCAAACACACAGTTGGGCAGGAGTGCCATCTGAAGGGTGCCCGCTGGAAGCAGTCAGTGGGGGGGCATTGTGGAAATGGATCTGACATAGCATGGGATACAGTGATCATCTCTAGATCAGACCCAATCGCCTTGCCCCACACACCTTCTGCCACGGCCATGAGCGACAGGGCTGTATACGCGCCAGTTGCACTGGTCTCCACAAAGCCCCACCGGTGGGAAGGAAGGAGAGTTTGAATGGTGCCCAAAGTGCCTTTTCTTTTTAAGAAAGCTGCTAGTTATCTATCCCTTCGGTATCATCAGAAACGAAGGAATATTGAGAGTCTGGTTAATATGCACGTTATAAACTTCATCCTATACCCACTTACCTGTGAATGCTATTGAACTCAACGTGGGTTACTTCTGAGTAGATGTGTATAGAATGGCACTGCAGTGCAATCAATAAAAGAATTAACTCATAAGTAAGATGAGTGCCAATGAAAAATCTTTACTTGCTGTAGAGTCCAGTATATTACATACCGTGAACTAGGTCTCTGGGAGTATAGATTAATTGACGGCGGTGTTCAGGTTGGTGAATCACAGCCTGTACAGGCTGACATAATACATCCTTAAGGCCTCAGAATCCTCAATTTATTTCTTTTTCAAATTCTGTCCCCTCAGTGTAACACAATTCTTAATTTAGACTACCATTTGCAAAGCGGTTTGCCGGTTCCTTAAGGTGCCATAGCTTAGCTTAAATGCAGAATTCTGCGCTAAAAACCTTATTACTAACAAGAAATCCTGCCAGTAAAGTGCCTGCTACAAACATTGAGCCCTTGATAAATAAAGAAGTAAAAACAGATTCAGGTGGAATCTACACACATATTAAAAAGGTGCGAAAATGTTTTTGTTTTTTTAAAATGTTTTGAAAAATATATTGAATTGGCCATAGTTCACCATCAGCATCTAGTGTAACATTTGTATGATTCACTTTACAACACACTTAAAACATTTTATTTGCAGTTGTATCGCTGAGCTTAAACGCAGAATTCTGAGCTAAAAAACTTATCCATTCTTAAGGAAATCAGCCCTGAGTGCTCACTGGAAGGACAGATCGTGAAGCTGAGGCTCCAATACTTTGGCCACCTCATGAGAAGAGAAAAATCCTTGGGAAAGATTGAGGGCACTAGGAGAAGGGGACGACAGAGGACGAGATGGTTGGACAGTGTTCTCGAAGCTACCAACATGAGTTTGACCAAACTGCGGGAGGCAGTGCAAGACAGGAGTGCCTGGTGTGCTATGGTCCATGGGGTCACGAAGAGTCGGACACGACTAAACGACTAAACAACAACAGCTGAGCCCACTGTAGCAGTACAGCTGAAGTCAAAAACTGAATTATGCACCGAAACCTGTAAATTTCCCATCAAACACAACAAAAACGGCACTAGTCATCTTTCTGTCCACTGTGGTAGAATTTTGCCTGTTAGGATCAATGCAAATGACATTCCTGGAATGGTGTGGTTGGTTCCTATTCCATCATGGAGGGCAGGCAGATAAGGCAATTGGTGAAGAAAGAGTTGGGCAACTGGTGGTCATATAAGTACAACCCAAGCCCTGATCCTCTGTTCTCTATAAACCATAAATCTTAACAAACTAGCCAATCAAATTTGATGGGAGGGAGGAGGGATGGCAAGGAACTGGGTGGCGCTGTTGTTGTTGTTGTTTAGTCGTGTCCGACTCTTTGTGACCCCATGGACCAGAGCACGCCAGGCACTCCTGTCTTGCACTGCCTAACGCAGTTTGGTCAAACTCATGTTCGTAGCTTCGAGAACACTGTGCAACCATCTCGTCCTCTGTCGTCCCCTTCTCCTAGTGCCCTCAATCTTTCCCAACATCAGAGTCTTTTCCAAGGATTCTTCTCTTCTCATGAGGTGGCCAAAGTATTGGAGCCTCAGCTTCACGATCTGTCCTTCCAGTGAGCACTCAGGGCTGATTTCCTTAAGAATGGATAGGTTTGATCTTCTTGCAGTCCATGGGACTCTCAAGAGTCTCCTCCAGCACCAAAATTCAAAAGCATCAATTCTTCGGCGATCAGCCTTCTTTTATGGTCCAGCTCTCACTTCCATACATCACTACTGGGAAAAGCATAGCTTTAACTATACGGACCTTTGTCGGCAAGGTGATGTCTCTGCTTTTTAAGATGCTGTCTAGGTAGGGTGGGGCTGTTAGTGTAATTTAAATATGCGTGTTAACTGCAGCTAGAGGGCACCTGTCTCAGGTATCTGCCAGTGCTTTATGCCTAGAGAGACTTATGGGGTGTCCTTGAGGCCTGGCATGTACATGGTAGGTGATTGCTCAACAGCAGTGCCTGGGTACATGTATTGGGTTGTCACCAAAGGTTCTGCTGGCCAGGAAAGGGTTGATAGCTCCTCGCCCTTTGTTGGGGAGCCCCAGTCTGAGGCTAGAACACATGCCAAGCTAAACCCTCACCTGCTTGTCCTCCTTGAATTTGGTTAATTGGCTTCAAGTTGGCTTGCAGCCATATTTTTAAAATCATTATAACCTTAACAACTAGTACTTTCTCTGAGTCTTCATTCCAGGTGTGGAGGCAATGTGGGTTTGCCCTTAATCCAGCCTGAATCTAATTTTTCACTCACCCCTAGTTCTTGTAAATAAACCCCACAAGTCCTTAGACCTTCACCCGCAACTCATTTATTTCTCTTAGACTTCAAGCTGAGGCCTTCTGCTTCTGCTTCTGCTTCTACAAACCATGCGTCAAACTCAGAAGCACCTCTAACTCCATCAAATCCATTTTTTTCCCAACCTTACACAGAAGGGCAATTTAATTTCAATAGTCTGAAACAATTTGATAGCTTTTTATTCCTTAAATGATTCCCGGGGGCTATGACTGCAGAACCTATTAGCATTTTTGTGTGCCTGTATGGGAAGTTGTCTCTTGGGACACAAACTGATTATTAATAAAGGAGCTTGGAAAAATTGAACATGACGTTCAGCCACTCCGGTAAAACAGAATTTTGTTAAGTGACAAGTGACATTAAAAGCCCTTGAGAGGCAGGTCTCATGTCAGGCTCAAGGGAGATTGTTTGGTACTGGAAGAAGAAAGTTTTACCTGTACGTGTAATTTTTAATTTTCATTCTCCGGTGGAAAACAAGTGCACGGGGGTTAGGAAAGGAGGGCAGTCTGTTCCACAAACTGGTTATGTCAGTCTATGTAAATCTAGGCCAATTTACTCTTAATGGTCTCAATGAGAATAAATTGGCTGAAATTGAAGTTTGCAACTATAAACTTTGTTAGATACTTCTTCTTCTTCTTCTTCTTCTTCTTCTTCTTCTTCTTCTTCTTCTTCTTCTTCTTCTTCTTCTTCTTCTTCTTCTTCTTCTTCTTATCTGTTCTGCTTCCTTCCCATGCTCAAGTAGTGCTATCTGAAATGCAGAGCTAGCCACTATCTAGGTCAGGTGTGGGGAACCTGCTGACCTTCAGATGATGCTGAGATTCAGCTCCCATCAGCCTCAGCAAGCATGGCCAAAGGCCAGGAGTGATGAACATTGTTGTTCAGCAACATCGGGAGGGCCAAAGAAGATCCCCCAAATCTGAGCACCATCACCTGCAATTGGGGTTACCACTTAGTTCACTGGTGAACTAGTGATCCCATACCCTTAACACCAGCCTGGCACTGAGAAGTTTACTTGGTGAATCCTATCTTATCACTTTATCTCATGCCCAAGAAAGCATTGCAGTAGGGAGGTTTCAACTAGCTAGATGGCTGGTTCCCCCCCCCAGCCAGCTCATAGCCAGCTTTTTACTGATCTGATGAGGAAATCTGTCCTCCAGGTGGAAGGCATGAGCCCTGGATGCAAGACAATATCATGGTTTCAGTATCAAATCTCCCCCAACCAATTAGAACATGTCCAGATGGGGTAGTGAGGACTCTGGAGACCAGTTTCTCTGAAGAAAGGTGGAAGGAGCTGGGAATTTTTTATCCTGTAGAAAGCAAATATGGGATGGGGTGCCCAGAAGTGACAGGGCCCATTTGTTTTCTCTTGTCCAGAAGGTAGGACCCAATCCAATGGGTTCAAATTACAAGAATGTGCTAAACTTCCTGGTTCTATGAGCTGTTTGACACTGAGCCAAAAGGCCTTGGAAGGTGGTAGACTCCCTACTGTTGAAAATTTAGATCTCTCCATGGTAGTTTTTTGTTATGTGAATGGTGTCACAGACCCCCTTGAGTAGGTTATGCAGACCCCTTGGGCTCCACAGACCACCAATTATAGGACCCAACTCCTAGGGGCTGTGGGGGCTTCAGCCCCCACAATAAAATATTTGAGGGGGCTGCGCCTCCACAAAGTTGATGGGCATTCCCATTCAAAAGGTGTATGTGCACTGTGTCATGTGATTGATTATGTGGGGTGGGACTTACCTGAGCCCCCACAATATTTTCAAGATTTTTTTTTATTGCCTCGGGTCACAAGACAACTGTTTATGCTATATACATACAGTTAGGAGATGCTGGTTTTTACACTATAAACTAACCAAACAAATAAAAACTAGACCGGACTTCTGTCTGTAGCAAATGGAGTCTGCAATCAATCGGAAGACTGTAGTTAAACTGGAAGCTGGACTCAATTTGTAGGTATAAAGGTTGCTGTGTGCAGCAGGCTATAAATCAGCCAGCACACTCACTCACACAGAATTCTCCCCTCTGGTGAGAAAAGTGGGGGAAACCATGATGCGATGAGTCATGTCAATAGCTTGTGGTCTTCAGCTGTTTTCAGGAAGTCCACCATAGCTGGTGTTCTGACCCTCAATTCAAATCAGGCGAGGGGGAAGGGACCCAAGCACAATTATTGCAATTGACACCAATATTTAAATCACACTAACAGCCCCACCCATAGCAGTTGCCTTTCCATCCCTCCTCCCTCCCATCAAATTTGATTGGCTAGTTTGTATATATTTATGGTTCATTGAGGACAGAGGATCAGGGAAGTATAACTTGGATTACGTTTATGACCACCGGTAAAGGGGGCTGGGATCACAGTGCTTCTAAAACTCAAAGTTCAGAATAAAAAAGAGAGAGAATAGAAAGACAGGTAGGTTTAAGTGGGTTTCAGAAATTAACAACATATTAAAACATCACATAGTTAAAGTCCATCTCCTCTCGTAAAGGGATGGTTTCAGGGTCTCGGCACAGAGACAGAATAGAGAATACACTTTAGAGCGAAATATATGTCAGACATAAAGCTCATCCCTTTTCTATTGGCTGCAACTTTCTAGTGGTGTGTTCACATGGGCCCTGGGCTTAACCTCTCCTGCAGAACGATTCTCTTGGAGAAATGAGGAACACCTTGTAAGTCAATGTAATAACTGTCCTCCTTTCTTCAGGAAAAGTAGCTAAGTCTGAACACACTTCTGACACCAAGATTCTTTCAATGCCCTTTTCAGGTTCACCAAGTTATGGGGTATGAATGTGGTTCTTTGAGGGTGCAATCCTGTTCACACTTACACACAGGGGTGTGTTGCAAAGCATGTAACAACTTCAGCACAGCTAGCAGACATAGTGGAAAGTTCCTAAATTCACCAGGGCATACTTCTTTTTTAAAAATCCAGTATTATCAGATTCTTATTTATAATGCCAGTCTAAAACCAGGTATTATATAGGTTGAAGCTATAATAGAATGAACCCATCATACAAGCAAACAGAGATGTATGTGAGGATGTCAAAGCTCAGCAATCCCCATGAAACCAGGGCCATTCCACTTTTAGTCGGTGTAGCCCAACAGGATCCCAGGAGTAGGGCAGCCAGATTTTTAAGACCTTTTGTTTATTTATGTTGTTGCTGCTGCCCAAAATCAACGTAATTTTAAAGCATTTGTTGTGCTTACTTTATTTACACCTCATAAAACAAGAGATAAATGTGCTCCACAGGAATAATCACACATAGGGATATATCCTATGTTAGATTGGACCTATTTAAATGAATGAACATTATGAACTTCGCTGCATTAAACTTCAGTCGGATTGATATGAATAGCACTTACTTAGCCACAATCCCACAGTCATACCTGTGAGAGACAGAGAGAATGCTCCAAATGGCCTTATTGCAATCACTTTTGGAAATCCTTGGAAGAAATCCAGCGTATTTGTGCATTTGGTACACACACTTTCCTGAATTGTGGTGTGACTTAGGACTTGTTCACACTTACCATCAGCAGAGTGGGAGCCACATCCCAGACTCCATTCTCCACTGCTGTAGGTGACATTTGGATCGGGGAGCCAAATGAAGAAAGCCAATTGGGTCGGTTAATCATTAGCTAGCCCCACCTAATCACCCTTCTCATATGTTTTGCTCTACCCACGTGATTTCCAAATTAAAATGCAGCTGTCAGCACTGTGGGAAGAGACTATGGGGAAGCAGCTCTCACAACACATGACTGGAGGGACTGCTCTTCCTCTAGAGTAGGGATAGCCAACATGGTGCCTCCCTCCATTTGTTGTTTGATTGCAACTTCCTTCATCCTTGATCGTTGGTTTTGCTGCCTGGGGCTTATGAGAGTTGTAGCATAGGCCACAGGATATTGGACAAGACGGGTCTTGACCTGATTCAGCAAGCATTTCTTACGTTCTTTAAAGAACACCTATTGGGCATCTATTGACTATATTGGCTCTAGAGCAGTTGATGGGTGGAATTTGAAAGCAGGATAATCCATCACAAATACTTGCTGGAAATGTAAAGAAAAAAGAGATACCTTTTATCATATGTGGTGGGTGTGTAAAGTAATGACCGTTCCCAACATAAAGGGGGGGCACATTTTGCGAAGTCACGCGCAGCCCCCCAGGATCCCTGAGGTGCCCTGGAAGTTTGGAAGCCGGCACTGCCTCCCTGGGGCTGGATACTGGTGCTCTCCGCCCACTCAGTTCGCCATCCAATCCAGCTCAGGGAGGCGTGCCGGGGGATTGGCCAGGTAGGAACAGGTAGCCTTACCTTGCACACGCTGGAAGCAGAGCCATTCTTGGGAAGCAGCCGACGGATTCAGAGCTTTCCCACCCTCCACTCCCTAAATTAATGCTTGCATTACAGGTTATTTCCTTCCACAGGCGTACACGCACGCAGGCGCTGCTACGACAAGGCTGCTGTTGAAGGGCCGGAAAAGAATTTCCCTGCATTGGCAGGTTTCGCCTTTCCCGTAGCAATTCGTCACAACTTGGTGGATGCAGGCTTTGGGCGGAATCCTTTAGTCATTTACATAAATGGGCGGGATGTGGGGGTGGTGCCCCCCATTGCGGCGGCGATAACAGGGTTCCTGTAAATGGGGCAAAAGGGGGGGCATTGATCATACGCATAGGCCGTCATTGCCCTCCCCCTTCCAGTGGCTGCGATCGAGGGGGGTGGGCTATCTGCTTGAACATATGTTCTCCAGAGTTAGCCCAACCCCCACACATGCTGGACAATCCTGAAAATTACCCCACCCCCGGCTGGGGGCTGGGAGGGATATACGCCCAATGCCTGAGCCAAGGTCTCCCTACATCTGAACTCTTAATAAAGTTGTGGCCAATTTTAATCCCATCGAACGTGGTCTTGTGTCATTATTCCACTCGGGGGCTGCCCGGGTTTTTTGAGGGACTCCGCCTGACTGCGCAATGAAAAATTTCTGCGAAATAGTATATAGTGAAATGAAAAAAAATGTTTAAAATAACTTTTGTCAAAAATAAAATAAAATCAGGAGCTTTCTTATTAGGAATTATAGGTACAGAGATTCAAAAGGATCGGAAAACACTGTTTATGTATGCGCTAACAGCCACACAGATACTCCTAGCCCAAAAATGGAAGGAATGGACAATCCTGATCAGAGAAGAATGGCAAACCAAGTTGATGGACTATGCTGAAATGGCAAAACTAACTGGAAAGCTCAGAAATCAAGAAGACAAGAATGGGAAAAGTTTATAATTTACATACAGGATCATTGCAAGCAGGTTAAAACATTGGCAGGTTTTTAACCACACTTTTAATGTAACGGAATGTATGGATAATTTAGAAAGACAAAAAAAATTGAGAAGTATTGATATGCAGTTGAAAATATTATCAACAGGAGCCATGGAAGGGATGGGGAAAGTCAGGAGATTTAGGGTAATATTGATATTTGGATTTTGAATTGGTCTTTGTTGTACAGTGGAACCTCGGTTTACGAACACCTCGGTTTACGAATTTTCGGTTTATGAATGCCGCGACCCATCTGGAACGGATTAATCCACTTTCCATTACTTTCAATGGGAAAGTTCGCTTCAGTTTATGAACGCTTCAGTTTATGAACAGACTTCCGGAACCAATTACACCCATGCTTCGGGTTAAGTACGCTTCAGGTTGAGTACTCCGTGGACCTGTCTGGAACGGATTAATCCACTTTCCATTACTTTCAATGAGAAAGTTCGCTTCAGGTTATGAAGGCTTCAGTTTAAGTACTCCGCGGACCGTCTCGAACAGATTAATCCACTTTCCATTACTTTCAATGGGAAAGTTCGCTTCAGTTTATGAACAGACTTCCGGAACCAATTGTGTTCATAAACCGAGGTACCACTGTATGTTTATATTTTTGAAAATCAAATAAAAATTTATTTAATAAAAGGCTTTAGGCTAGAAAGGATTAAAAATAGTATAAAATGATCAAATGAACTGAAAGATGTAAAGCTCAAGATGACGCTTCCTCCCTCGGCACCATGTTGCTCTATGAATAATAATAATAATAATAATAATAATAATAATAATAATAATAATTTAGTTCTCCACAGAAATAAAAAATAAAGAGTAGAGTTGTTTATGGATGAAAACTGAAATCAGGCTAATCCACTTGCACTTCCTATGCTTGAGATGGCTTAATAATCGTAACTTTAAAAACACAGATACTGTGTATCATTTTTTAAAAAAATAAAATAAAAAAATTAAAACACTGCTTTGCAAATCTGAGTGTGCCCATAGTGCCACTTTTGACAAGTTCTCTGCTGGCAAGAAGCAGAAAGCTTTTGGCCATCTGCAGAGACAGAAAAGTAAGCAGGCTTGGAATTTCACACAGACGCTCACATGCACAGCCTTGTCTCTCTAGCCACATGAATGCCATGCATCACTGCAGCTGGGGAGGGTGTGTGATACTTGTCCCATGCTAAACCGATATTTTCATTTGGCTCACTTTGAATAATGATGCGTATTCCCAGAAGAAGTGCCTGTAATTGCTTTTCAAGCAGGTTCTCCCTTAAGGAAAAGTTGAATTTGTAGGCAGGAAAAGCCCTTAATAATTCTTTCAAGTTTGATACCGAATCTCCCCACTGGTGGAAGGCTCCTTTTGTTTTGAATTAATCGTTGAAAGCAAAATGTATTTCCCTTTCACACCCCTCCAGAGTCTACAGATATGAAATCAATTTCCCAGGATAGAATCTCTCTTGTTGGTAAACTTTCCCTTCTGCATCTCATCTTTCTTAGATGGGGTTTTCTAATACTTCTTATAATTCTATTCCTTTTTTCTTTTCTTTTCTCTCCGCCCCCCCCCCCGGTTATTTATTTATTTTGTTTATCTCCTACATAAATCCCTTTCTGAAAACCTGCTTCTGTGGGATTTTAAAATAAATGAGTAGCTTTATTTGTTGTGTTGCCAACAGAAGTCAGCTTTGTTTCCCAAACAGACTGGCGGAGGAATAAAGTCACAAGTCTGAACATCTGAAGAGCTGCAATGAATATTTAGTATCTTCCCATTACTGCAGGGAAAGTACATTTCGGGATTAATGGGAAACATAATTCTTCATCTCCTTGAAAGTGCCTCTTTGATTAAGTGTTCACTTTTCTCACTGCTGTCCAATCTGGAATATAAGCAAGGGGGTTCTCCCCGCACCTCCGTTTTTTGTGTGTGTGCTTTGCACCAATACACAACTAAATAATGTGCTAACAAAATTCCATTTCCCTGAATGCCACTACTAGCTAGCAGTGTTACAAACCTGCTCTCGAATTCCTGCCAGCTGCCTGTTTCTCCCAATTGCCTTTATTGCCCCCCCGCTCTCTCAGAGAGGACCACATTGTTTGGAAGGTCAAGAAAACTGAGGTGGCAGAAATTGCTCCTTCCTATGGAGTGTCACGGGCATTCACAGGTCAAGAGGAGACGCAAGGCTAACATGAAGTTAGTTTCTTTATTAAGGAAAAGAAAAAAAAATACAAGGAGTCTCCTAAAGTCAACACATACACCCAGTGCCGGATATATGTATAAGCTAAACAAGCTATAGCTTAAGGCCCCACTCCATTGGACCCCCCCAAAAAAATTCAAATAAAAAAAATGGATGTAGATTTTCCAATATCAGTGGCGGAGCTTCATGCTCCAGCACCGGGGGCGGGGCTGGCGCCCGTTCTGGGGGTGGGG
Organism: Zootoca vivipara; assembly: GCF_965207765.1. Lineage (NCBI taxonomy): Eukaryota > Metazoa > Chordata > Lepidosauria > Squamata > Lacertidae > Zootoca > Zootoca vivipara. Next base: position 11,335,462 of record NC_142590.1, on the reverse strand, counting down.
CGCGCCTCCCGGAGGGGCGTGACACACATTCCAGGGCCGTACCCTGCTCACTGTGGCTGCAGTTCTCACTCAGGTCCACAATGGGTGTTATGTATTAAGTTAACCACCGTGGCTGCAGTTCTTACCCTGCCCACTGTGGCTGCAGTTCTCACTCAGGTCCACAACATGCAAATGAAGGATTGAGAGTGCTGTTCACGGATTGGGTAGCTAGGGGAAGTTTGTTACTGTTGCAAGTTACTGAGTACTGTATAAGCCAGTTGGCTAAGCTACTGTTCAGTCTGGACTCAGAACACCTCCAGATGTTTTGGACTACAATTCCCATCATCCCTAGCTTTCAGGACCAGTGGTCAGGGATGATGGGCATTGTAGTCCAAAATATCTGGAGGGCCAAAGTTTGCCTATGCCTGTTCTAGTCCCTCCCGGCTTGTCCTATGCAATGTGGCTGGTATCCCACCAACAGGGGTCAGCAATTTTTTTCAGCAGGGGGCCGGTCCATTGTCCCTCAGACCTTGGGGGGGGCCGGACTATATTTTGGGGAAAAAATATGAACGAATTCCTATGCCCCACAAATAACCCAGAGATGCATTTTAAATAAAAAGACACATTCTACTCATGTAAAAACACCAGGCATGTCCCACAAATAACCCAGAGATGCATTTTAAATAAAAGTACACACTCTACTCATGTAAAAACATTCTGATTCCTGGACTGTCCACGGGCCGGATTTAGAAGGCGATTGGGCCGCATCCGGCCCCCGTGCCTTAGTTTGGGGACCCTGATCTATGCCATCGTCTTCTGTGCCTTCCCCAGGGGGCTCTATGGTGAGACTGATCAACAGGGGCCTTTTTTTCCTGTCACCGAATTCCGATGATGTGAAGAACCAGTGTTTTGTTGTTGTTTTTCTGGGGGGAAACAGGGGTTACGCATACCCCTAAACATTTTGTGAATCAAAGTTTGGCCTCATTGAGAGGCAGTATTTCAATATGAGTAGGAAAATGAGAGTATCCCCTAAACATTTTTAAGGGCGGGGGGAAGCACTGTGAAGAACTGTACTTGTTAATTTCCGCTCCTGCCCAGCTGCCACAAAGGAGGCTCTATTGGGAACAAACTAGCAAACCTTATTTAAAATTATTGTGGAATTGGTGTGTGGGTGGGTGTGTCATATGGATTCCTGCCACTTTCCCCCCATACTGTACTGCACTTTCCCCTTAAATTCCTTGCATAATTGTTACAATCAGCCAATGAGACCCTTTTGGTTGTGCCACAGCCTTTGGAAGCTCAGGTTGCTGAGGACCAAAGGGATGGCCTTTCCCACGGTGGTACCCTTATTGTGGAGCTCTCTCTCCTCTGGGCTTAGGCAGGCACCCACATTAAGGATGTCCTGGAACCTATTGATGTTTTGAGGCTTTGCTGGTGCCTAATTCTAGTAGATCAGTGGTTCTCAAAGGGTGTGGTGCAGTACACTGGAGTGGCAGGAGAGAATGGCAAGTTTGGCAGGAGGAACCAAGGAGAATCAAAGAAACATTGAAACATTTCGTTGTATTATAGCAGGGGTCGGCAAGGTTTACCTCGCCTGGGCTGCTTCACTCCAGCAGAGATCCCTCCGTGGGCTGGATCACGCACGCATGCATGAGCCCGCCCGCCCGCCATTTCCAGCATCGGCGTCTGAGCATTTGCAGATGCAATTTCTGGTGCCACGGAAGTGAGTCCCCATGCCGCACTGCGTCAGTTTACCGGTAACTCAGTGCGCAGGGACTCGCCAAGCGGGCAGCTCGGTTCGGGGGTGGCTCGTGGGCCGTTTAAACGGCCCCCATGGGTCGCTTGGGGCCCACGGGCCTTAGGTTGCCAACCCCTGTGTTATAGTATCAAATTATTTGTATTTTTATTTGCTACTGAGGACAATCCTAGTTTTCTGTTGTGTTTCTTATGAATAAAAAATTTGGTGTGGTTGGGAGCAAATATTTATTCTGAAAATGTGGCCTAGGGGGAAAAAAGGGTTTGGGAAGCATTGCAATAGATTGCGCTACTTCATCTGATTTGGTTGTTTATTTTATTTTATTTTATTTTATTTTAATTTCATTCACTGATCTTTCACTGCCATATGCTGCCTCAGTGGCTGAGATTGCAGGAAGCAGACAAATATTTTAATAAAATAAAGTAGCTCTTCCTTGATCTGGTCTTCCTGCTTGTAGCATGATGTTCTGTTTGAAAGCTTAACCCAGAAGAGTGCAGTTGAATCACTGGCTGCACTGAGCAAATCTAAACTGTTTATGAACCAGCTAAAATTATTCTCCTGAGTAATGCATGCTGATGTTCTTCAAATGTATCTAACTGCTCATATGAGGGAAATAGGGTATTTGTGTAAGCAGCTTCAATCAAAATGAATAGACATGCTTTCACTGTGGACTTCAGTAAATGAGTTTCATTTTTATCAAACAAAATGACAATTCTGCAACTTGGTGTGCCAGTTGTTTGCAGTGTACTGCTTGTATATTGAAAAATCAAGATGCAAATTAACCCAGTTTTATTTTCTTTCCTTGTTCATTGTGCAGTCAGCTAAAATTCATAGAGAATCTCATTATCATATAACCAGAAAGTACAGATCCCCTTTTCTCCCATATAAACCTTCACTTACGCCTGCAAATCCGCTCAAATAAAATCTTATTTTAAAATTGCTCAGAAAATAAAAGCATCTCAGTAAAGGAAATATTTGCATAAATTGGGGGGGGTGCTTTCACATATGCCTGGTGTTTTGTTTTGTTTTGTTTTGGTCATATAGTGTCTCTAATATAATGATCTCCTGCTGTGTGTTTGCTGAAATGAGAGGTAACAAATAATGAGATGGAACATTGTTTATAATTTTTAATGTGCCTTTTTAATATGAGAAATACAAAATCACAGTTAAAAAAAATGGAGGGGGGGGAATAGATGGGCAATTGGCTCTATCTTTCAAATAGAACCTGTGAGTTGTTTGGATGGTTATCAACAATTCCTCAGTGAGAAAATCAGTTGTGGGAACTTTCCTTAAAGGCTGCTTTCCGACCACCAACTGGAGCTAGTGGGAAATCCAGCAACTGTCCTGTTACAACAAGCATCCCCAAACTGCGGCCCTCCAGATGCTTTGGCCTACAACTCCCATGATCCTTAGCTAACAGGTTCAGTGGTCAGGGAAGGTGGGAATTGTAGTCCAAAACATCTGGAGGGCCGAAGTTTGGGGATGCCTGTGTTACAAGGAACAACATATTGGTAAGTAGCTCTGCTGCAACGATTGCCTTCCAGGCAGGTTTAGAATTGCTCTGCCCATCATAAACCCCTCAGTATTCCCTACTGGGTAATTCATTATAGTTTGGCCTCTGTTGTCCATTTGGAAAATCAGTACAGTCATACTGTACCTCGTGTTGCGTTAGGCTCACGTTGCTTCTTTTTGGCTTGCGAATGTGGCAAACCCGGAAGTGTATACCAAACCCGGAAGTGTATACTTCCAGGTTTTGCCGCATGCATTTGCGCAGAAGTGTTCTGTGCACTTTGCACATGCACAGAAGTGCTCTATCGCACCGTGCACGTGTGCAGAAGCAGCGCTCTAGTTACGGACATTTCAAGGTGTGAATGGCCCGGAATGGATCGAGTCCGTAACCAGAGGTACCACTGTATGTTGATGACGTACCTCATCAGTGATTTTGTGAAGGCAAAACAGAAACCAGAAAGTCCCATGAACACTAAGCGTGCAATGGAACGCTAAGCGTGCTAACCCATTAGTGACCTATTTGAATTCCATTTTGTACTGCCTAGTTGATTGCATGCTGCATAAAAGGAACCTTTACTAGTATAACGGCCTCGGCCCAGTATACCTGAAGGAGTGCCTCCAACCCCATCGTTCTGCCCGGACACTGAAGTCCAGTACTGAGGGCCTTCTGGTGGTTCCCTCGCCGTGAGAAGCCAAGTTACAGGGAAAAAACAACTGCCAGGCTTTTAGAAGACATCTGAAGGCAGCCCTGTTTAGGGAAGCTTTTAATGTTTGACGGACTATTCTATTTTAATATTTTGTTGAAAGCCGCCCAGAGTGTCTGGGGCGGGGTATTATTATTATTATTATTATTATTATTATTATTATTATTATTATTATTATTACAACAATGTAACTTGTCTGGTAGTACTAAATGCATGAATTCCATCAACGTTTGCATTTTGCTGCCTCGATAGCCTTATGTTTAACAAGCTGCAGAATTTGTAGGATACCATTTTGTGGGTGATTTGAAGGCGTAGGAGGTGATGTATCTATGCGCAGAACAGTAGCTCTCTGCTCCAAAACGTGTTTACCTGGAACAGCCTTGCCTTGACAGGTTACAGCAGCAAGCTCCAAAGGATAAATAGAATAGGACTATGGTGGGAATGCTGTTTTCCGCTGCGGAGATGGAGGTCTGCATTCAAGTATTGATTTATACGCCTACAGGTTCCTCCAGGGTCGTGCAGAACATGAAACAAAGTGTCGGGAGTGAAGTTCAACTCTTGTACAGCTGCTCCCTTGGTGGTTACAATGAGGTGATGAGGGTCTCCTGAAGAGTAACTAGTATTGCCTTTTTGGGCAGCTAGCGGCATTTCGCCCACTTCTTTTCCTTCATCTTGAGGAGCCAACAGGAATGTCAATTAAGGGGGAAACTCAACAGAGTATGAAACATTTAGCTTTCTATCTCTCTCTCTCATACACACAAACACAACCTTACTTTACAGAAGTCCAACCTCCTCACCTTTCCAATATTCACGGCTACTGTCACCTGCATTCAGCCCAGGGCTTTTCTTCAGCTGGAACAACAACAACAACAACAACAACAACAACAACAACAACAACAACAACAACACTATTTTATTTATACCCTGCCCATCTACTCTGGGCAGCTCCAACTGAATATTAAAAACACAATAAAACATCAAACATTAAAAACTTCCCTAAACAGGGCTGCCTTCAGGTGTCTTCTAAAAGCCAGATAGTTGTTTATTTCCTTGACATCGGATGGGAGGGCGTTCCACAGGGCAGGTGCCACTACCAAAAAGACCCTCTGCCTCTTTCCCTGTAATCTCACTTCTCGCAGTGAGGGAACTGCCAGAAGGCCCTCGGAGCTGGACCTCAGTGTCTGGGCAGAACGATGGGGACGGAGAAGCTCCTTCAGGTATACAGGGCCGAGGAGCTCATTGGAATTCAGTTCTGGTACCTCTCAGGTGGGCGCCATTGCGATTATAAGACAACAGGGGAGGCATTTATGGCGAGTTCCGGCACCTCTTCTTCTAGAAAAATAGCACTGATTCAGCCCATAGAATTTGTGTATCAGGGGCAGATCTCCCACTAGGCAGAGTGAAGCAGCTGCTTACCCTGGCTGTTCCCCCTGATTCCACCAGACCTTTCCCTTTCTTGCCACAGACTCTGCTCTTTTCCCCCACCGACCCAATCTGCGGCCTCAAATATGGTGGAAGATGCTATCTAGTTGTCGGTTCTGAAACAAGATTCAACAACCACTCCGATGAGATTCAACTGCCAATCCTGTAGCTGGAATTGGGATAAGGAATCCAGCTTATCATTCGCCTCGGGGCAGCAACATATATTGGGCAGGTTCTGTGGTATAAGTGAGGCAAAACCTTAGAAGGCATGTATGGTAACCACGCAGTAGAGACCATGTGAAACCCAAATGCACAGCTTTCCACAAATACTCTGCAGAGTATCCCCAAAACCTTGCTTTTAGGAGCACTGGATATACATACAATGAGAACATTCAGCAAGATGTCTCTCCCCAATTCTGCTGTCCAGAAATGGCGCAGAGAATTGGGGGAGGCTATTTTCATAGAATCATTGAATTGTACAGTCTGAAGGGACCAGGAGTGCCATCTATTTCAACCCCCTGTAATGCAGGAATCTTTTGCCCCATGTGGGGCTTGAACCCACAACCCTGAGATTAAGAGTTTCATGGCCTACCACAATAAATAGATGGTGGGTGGCATTTGGCTTTCTGGATCCCAAGTAGTGCACAGCTGAGATAAGAGCAAGAGGCTGTGAGGAGCCAGTAGTATGTCTCTTTCCTCTTTCTATTTTTTTTAAATAATAATTGTATTAGTTTTCAATTACAATCCAATATTAGTCTCATTATAATAATACCAATTTATAATACAATTATTAATACCAATCATTCAAATACTGAATTCTTTAATTCAGTGCTCCCCCCGCATGCTAGATTAGATGATTTGAATATTTTCTTTATTTCTGCATTCCAAAATCTTATTAATTTCCATTACATTCTAGTCATAATAATAATAATCCCTTATACAACTGCAATATAAATAACTTCTATTTGTATTGGCACATTAGATGATTTATATAACTACAAGTGAGGCACTCAAACTATATCCTTGTTCTGTGTGTGACAATTATTTTGTCCGTGGTGTTTCTTCCTGTCCTTGTAAGATGTTACGTCTTACTTTCCCCCGGTTCTTGCTCTTTCCTCTTTCTCACAGCTCTGATTAATTTAAACAGTCAAAGCAACTGGAGGATCCACTCCAACATGTGACAATCTACCCCTCATTTCAGACTTGCTTCGAGGTACCCTCTGCCATCCGACTTAAAGGACCTCACCATTTTGTAACTTGAATATGCCAACATATGGTTTGGGAATGGGGCAGAGAAATTGCCAGATTTAGGAAAAACATTGAAGTCGACAATGAAGAGGGACACTATGAAAACATTCTTGACATGAGTCAACAGTGTGATGCAGCAGCTAAAAAAGCCAATGCAATTCTGGGCTGCATCAATAGGAGTATAGCATCTAGATCAAGGGAAGTAATAGTACCACTGTATTCTGCTCTGGTCAGACATCACCTGGAGTACTGTGTCCAGTTCTGGGCACCACAGTTCAAGAAGGATACTGACAAGCTGGAACGTGTCCAGAAGAGGGCAACCAAAATGGTCAAAGGCCTGGAAACGATGCCTTATGAGGAATGGCTTAGAGAGCTGGGTATGTTTAGCCTGGAGAAGAGAAGGTTAAAGGGTGAGATGATAGCCATGTTCAAATATATAAAAGGATGTCATATAGAGGAGGGAGAAAGGTTGTTTTCTGCTGCTCCAGAGAAGCGGACACGGAGCAATGGATTCAAACTACAAGAAAGAAGATTCCACCTAAACATAAGGAAGAACTTCCTGACAGTAAGAGCTGTTCGGCAGTGGAATTTGCTACCAAGGAGTGTGGCGGAGTCTCCTTCTTTGGAGGTATTTAAGCAGAGGCTTGACAGGCATATGTCAAAAATGCTTTGATGGTGTTTCCTGCTCAGCAGGGGGTTAGACTGGATGGCCCTTGTGGTCTCTTCCAACCCTATAATTCTATGATTCATTCTGTTATATATATGAACAGAAACCATGCAGTAACGCTGATCACGAGGGATTGCACAAGGGAAAAAGTCCTGAAGAAGTTTAATTCTGACCCAACGTTTTATGCCTCACTTGCAGGGTGACAGTGGTCAGGGCTAAAGTACATCTTCATGTGATAATTTGAAAAATCACAGGATAGCTGACAGCTCTCCCACATGTGTTATAATGGAGAGAAAACCCTTATCATGTGAATGTAGCATCCATCAATGGAAGACAAGCTGAAGCATGTGCTTCTCTCTTGATAAGAACAATATGGAACGGTTGTGTGGATCAGCCTTGAGAGGGACTCTAAAGATATACTGTTGCTAAAAAACATCTTTCATTACATCCTTGCAGACTCCCATTGAAGGTGAGATAAAATAATGCAGCATCTTCTGAGATCAAGGGGGAAATCTCCTATTGATGGGAGACGCTGCTGTTTCTCTATTCAAGTCTTTACTTGACCGTCTTCCACACCTTCCTGCCACTGTCTTGGTAAGCAGTCTGTCTACCTGACCGTAGACATAAAGAGATAAGAGATATTAAAAATCTAAACTGATTATTTTATTGCGGTAGCAGCCAGGTGTCTCTTCTTTGATAGTAAAGAGAACTTTCTCAGTCAGGCCCCCAAACTATTTTCACAGACTCAGAAAATAGTACAGGAAAACCGTTCTGCAGTTGGTTTCTGAACCCCATTCCAAGCCAAGATTTGGAACCTAAGGATGGCAGTGGAAGCACAAAAGTGGCTGATCTCTACACAATCGTCCTCACCTATCACATTTTTTTCCCTGATATGATTCAGCATCCTGTTCTCAGAGTAGACAACTGGATGCCTATGGGAAGCCCACGAACAGAACTCGAGAGTACCAGCGCTTTCCCCACTTGTTGTGATTCCCAGAGATTGGTATTATGAGGTAAAAAGGTGGAAGGTAAAGGACCCCTAGACGGTTAAGTCCAGTCAAAGGTGACTATGGGGTTGTGGCACTCATCTCGCTTTTGGGCCAAGGGAGCTGGCGTTTGTCCACAGACAGCTTTCCAGGTCATGTGGCCAGCAGGACTAAACCACTTCTGGAGGAACGGGACACCGTGATGGAAACCAGAGCACACGGAAACACTGTTTACCTTCCCGCCACTGCGGTACCTATTTATCTACTTGCACTGGTGTGCTTTCGAACTGCTAGGTTGGCAGGAGCTGGGACAGAGCAATGGGAGCTCACCCCGTTGTGGACATTTGAACCGTCAACCTTCTGATTGGCAAGCTCAAGAGGCTCAGTGGTTCAGACCATAGCGCCACCCGAGTCCCGTCTGTCTCTGGCAGTTAAAGTAGAACATACCCACCACTGTTGTTAGCTACATCATACTCTAAAAGGAATGGAGGCTCTACAGAAAATAGAAGCATATATCAGCTATTGCTACCCCAATATTGTCCCCACTGAATATAACCCTGCACCTCCATTCTGAAAGCAATAGGAAATTTGGTGCCCCATGGAATACTAGACTCCTTACTTAACTAATGAAGTACAGTTCATCTTGCATTTGTGTGAGAGGTCTAAGTAGTTTGGAAGTCACCCGCTCCCTCGTTGTGCTATTTATTTAATCAGAATGTTTAAAAGAATAAACATTTCCATAAAGTGTGAGAAGGATCATTAAGCATTGTGGAGTGTACACAATTGCTGTGCAAATAATTAAGGCAAATTCTTGAATGTTTTCGCCATTAGGAATGACAATAATTGCATTTGTTTCACAGTAAGCCATTGAAGAAAAAACAATCATATATTTGATGGCACATTGAACAACAATGATCTTTTAAATGAAATTTTAAGATATTTATAATGATCTTTTAAGATTAAAAATCACATATTTATTACTAAAGGGCTTCCTCCACCCACTGAAATCTATTACAATAATGGAAATAGCATCTGTCTACTGTTGAAGCATCCTTCTTAATGGTTTTATAAAGAGTTCTCAAAGTTTTCTAAAAACAGAATTAAAGTTGGTCTTTACTAAAAAAAACAATATAGCAAAAAATAATCTAAGTAGGTAACTTTCAGGTTGAATTTAAGGGCAAGATAACATGTGAGTTGCAAACTGTGGCAAGGACAATCATTTTTCTATCTTGCCTTGTTAACGGTCTACAAGGGCCCACTATTTTTACTGCGCCATGTAGAATAATTCTGGAGAATCTAGGAGGAATTATCCACCCTGCTAATGATTTATCTCCATCAAACCTGATAACAGCCTTTTCTGCTCCATCCTAGATAACTGCTGCTACAGGCACATGATGTCCGCAGCTGTGTAGGAAGGACTGGAAAAATGGACACAGAAGAATGGTATTGGGTTTAATTAGGCCACAACTTTATTGATTACAGGAAAGGGTAGCTTTGGCTAAGGCATTCGGCATGTATCCAGGATCAGGCATCCTGCTTGCTAACTAATAGGAACCTAGTGTGTTGGACCCTGTGCTGGGCAGTTGCCCCCCAACATGGATTGGGTGCCACAATCCCACACAGGCTACCATTGGGAGAGGTTATAGGCCCCTCGATCCCCCTGGGGACTCCTGGACAGAGTCACTTCTCCTGGACCCTTCTAACGGGGTACCCTGTGACCATGGACAGTGGCGTACCAAGCCCAGGCGGTACCCAGTGCGGCGTTTGTGTGGCACCCTGTACGGACTGCGCATGTGCGGCATCATGCGCATGTGCACTCCGTACGGGGTGCCGCAGATGTGCAGTCCATACAAGCTGCCGCTGGCGTGCGGCAGCCTTACGGGGTGCTGTTGGTACACGACGGCCGTATAGGCTGCATCACAAGTGGCATCCCGTAGCCTGATGGGCTGCCGCTCTTGTGTGGCAACCTATACGGCCACTGTGCACCAGCGGCAGCCCGTACGGACTGTGCACGTCTGGGATGCCGCACATGTGCAGTCTGTATGGGGTGCTGCTGGTACACGGCAGCCTTATGGGCTGCTGCTCGCGCATGGCGGCATCCCGAGTGTCACCCCCCTCCAGGGTGGCACCCAGGGTGGCCCACTACCATCGCACCCCCTTGCTACGCCCCTGACCATGGATCCAGTCCAATGCCTTATCCACCAAAGTGGTGACAGAGGTAGGCAAAAAACCTAAAAGCCGGGCAATTTGCTTGCAGGAGAAAATTCCTCCCTGACCCCACATATGTTAACTGAATACACCATAGCAAGGTCCATACACAACATGCCCACTCTCCCATTGGGCAGGCCCCTAACAAACTGGGTGAGTAGAAAATCCTGCGACAGTCAGTGAAGATGGGGGCCTGTACCTAGTTGCCCCCTTAAACAGACTAGGGACAGCCTGGCCACAGCCCCCATACCCCCTGCCCTGATAGGCCTGGTGGGAAACACCCACCCCACACCTAGAAGGTCCGGCGTGGCCAGAGGTGAGCAGTACCAGGTTGCCATCCCCTCCCTCAGCCACACCAGAAGAGGGTGGCCTTGTGCCATTTATCTGCCATGCAGCACATGGCGCCCCCTCCCCGAGTCTCAAGTGAGCAGATATTGTCAATGCCCATCTCCAAAATTCCTCACGTGTAAATAGAGAAACAAATGTGTGGAAAAGGGAGATTTGCTCAGTCCTAAAACATATAGGTTGTTAAGGCCTGGACAAGGCCCCAAGTACACATACATGAACCAGATCAAGTGAAGAATATAGTTTTCCCACTAAACTGGAACATGCTGGAATTATTTCATCTCCTAGGCAGAACTCTCATGACATCTGGAGAACTGTGTGTGTAAAAACAGAATCACTTCAGGAGTGAGTATTGATCAGTCAAATAGTGTGCTCACATGTAGGAACAACTTCTTCTTCTTCTTCTTCTTCTTCTTCTTCTTCTTCTTCTTCTTCTTCTTCTTCTTCTTCTTCTTCTTCTTCTTTATTTATACCCCACCCATCTGCTGAGTGAGTGGCTCCCAACAGAATACGATCAAACATCAAACATTAAAAACTTCCCTAAACAGGGCTGCCTTCAGGTGTTTTCTAAAAGTCAGGTAGTTATTTATTTCCTTGACATCTGATGGGAGGGCATTCCACAGGGCTGGCGCCACAACCAAGAAGGCCCTCTGTTTGGTTCCCTGCAACTTGGCTTCTCACAGTGAGGGAACCGCCAGAAGTTCCAAGAAGTACAGAAGTGGTATAAAGAACTGGTGTAAGGGGTCCATTGTCATAAGGTGCTCCACAGTGCACATGCCACAATTTCTTCTTGTCCACAACTGTTAAAGGTTCAAGTTCCCTCTCTTGTTAAGGCACAGGAAGCTTTCTTGCATTCACCCATCAAGTCTACACTGACTGGCAGCAGCTCATCAGAGTTTCCCAGTGGGATCTTTACTGGGCCCTACCTGGAGATGCTGAGGACTGCACCTGGGACCTTTTTGCCTGCAAAGCCGATGCAGTGAAAACAGGCTGAGAAAACAGCTGCAAGGATGCTGTGCTTGCCCAGAGCTGGAAAGATGATAAGATAAAGTAGATACCCACGATGGCGGACTAGCAGGTAAAATTATTGGACTATGCAGAGACAGCAAGATTGACCAGGAAAATCAGAAATCAGGAGGATCAAAACTTCAACAGAGAATGGGACAAATATAGATTGTATTTGAAAGACCACTATAAACACTTGAAATCTTTGGTAGGCTTTAACTAACTCTCAATGATACATAAACTTTGGATATAATGGAGGACTGTACAACTAGATGGACTTATAATATGCAGTCGGAAAAGTTACTTAAAGAACCCACAGAGGGGAGGAGGGAAGTCCTAGGATTGGGAGGAATCTTGTGTAAAATTCTGATATTTGCAGGGACATTATTAGTGTGCATGATTTTGTAAAATCAAATAAAAATTTAAAAAAGAAAGAAAATAGGCTGAGAAAATGCTAGAAGTGTTTGGAAGAAATCTCTGGAGGATGTTTCCCTTCTGTTGCACTGCCCCTGAAAAACTGAGTCACAGTAGGGACTCTTGCTACCTTTAAATACTGCTAAAAACAATACGGCAAAACGTATTGTCTTTCCAACCCTGCTACAGCATGTTTCCTTCTGCAAAAGCCAAGTATAGCAGTTTAAGAAGCCATTGCAACCACCCAGTTCCATGTCAAGCAACTGTATCTCTTTTTGCTCTATTACTCCCTGCGCCACTGAAAGGAGCCGACCCATGCTTTTAAACACCTTCGAATAGGTACGGCTGTGAAAGCGATTCACTTAGCAGCAGGGCAGCAATCTGAAGTGAGCAAAGTGCTCTGCAGCAGAGCAGCCATCAATTCGCACTCGGGAGCTACTGAGAATAGGATTACAGCCAACACTATATGTGTTCAATAGGATTAGGTTCCCCAGTTATCTACTCCAGAGCCATGTCCTCACACTGAAATAAACATTTAGGAATCATCACTCTATGCAGAGTGGTGGGGGATGGTGAAAGGGCACGAACCAAAGCTGAATTGAGTGCTGTATTTTTCACTCACTAACAAGACGTCTAACACATGCCACATCTATAGTTAGATTTCTTCCTGTAATGTTCAATTCGGCTAGAAGGTTTAGGCTATTGTAGCTAAATGCTGATTGTTCAAATTTATCAAGGGTTTTGCTTACTTTTTTATTGTTTAGGCTTCTCTTGTTAAAGCATAAGTTTCAATGCATAAGTCACAGCTTAATTTTAAAACCCAATAAACCCACACAATATACATAGAAGCCCCCATGATATTGCTGAAACCGGTGCTTGGTAAACAAAATACCCAATGTAACATAGTCAAACTAGAACCAGAACAGTCCACCCATTAGCCATTGAAAGCTGAAGAAGAGGAAGAAGAGGAAGAAGAGGAAGAGGAGGAGGTGGAGGAGGAGGAGGAGGAGGAGGAGGAGGAGGAGGAGGAAGAAGAAGAAGAAGAAGAAGAAGAAGAAGAAGAAGAAGAAGAAGAAGAAGAAGAAGAAGAAGAAGAAGAAGAAGAAAGTTAGGTTTTTATATTCACTTTGGAAAGATCCTTCCTGACTTCATATGGGATCTCATTCAACAGCTATGGGGCCACTGCTGTGAAGGACCTGCTACATCTTTATCATATTTACATACCATGCTTTCTCCAATAAGCTCAGTACTGTGTCTATTTTGCCCTATATCAGAACAGCCATGTGAGGTAGGCTGACTTGTATTGTCCAAGGGTGAGCAAACCGGGCAACTACCAGGGCCCCACAAATATTGTACAAAAGCCTGTCTGCCTCCTTTATAGTCAGCCAGTCTCAGTCTGCCTTGTAGTTAACTCAGTAGCATTACCAGTGCTATTTTTCTATAAAAAGAGGTGCCAGAACTCACCATGAACACCTCCCTTGTTCTCTTAGAATGGCAATGGTGCCCACCTGAGAGGTGACAGAACTGAGCTCCGGTGAGTTCTGGCAGAAAAAACCCTTAGCATTACAGGCTTGCAAGTCCTTGAGCTTAAGCCAAGCCTAGCCCAGGGGCGTAGCTAGCTGCTCCGGCACCCGGAGTGGCGGGGGCAGGGGGGGCCACTGACGGGGGTGTCGCATGGGGGACGCCGTGGCGATCCGCGCATGGGGACACCGTGGCGATCTGCCCAGGAGGGAAGCGCGGTGATCTGCCCACTGAGTCCGCCCGGCAGGCGCAAGGCCCACGCTGCTATTTCGGGCAACATGGGGCCCCGACCCACTGCGTGACTCCCAGGCGAGACGCGTGGCTTAGGAGCGCTGCAGGCCAGGCCTAGGGGGGAGTGCCGACCCCCACGATCAACCTCCAGAAAAATGTACCATTTTGGTAGCCCTGCAATTAATTCATAAGTGTAATATTTAATACATTAACCTCAATTTATGTGTAGTATATCACATTATTTTCCGTGTACCTAAACAGTTCTCCTGGCCCTTCCACCCCTGTTCTCAGGTTTCACTATTGGCCTTGCTTTGGACTTCATTCGGACGCCTGTTTTGAAATAGGGGCCAGCTAGGATTTTTTCCATTTGGCAGATTGGCAACGGCCACTTGTTTTTTGCCTACCTCTCAGCAATCATCACAACTTTGTAAGGTTAGGCAGTTAGGCATTGGAATAGTGGTGTGGGGGGGAGGTACGGCCATCACCTGCCCCTCCATGCTCTAGGGTATTCCTTTAAAGGAATCTGGGGGTCTGGATCTTGTCCGAAGCCCGGGGAGGGGCTAGGGCCATGCCACTACCCCTTCAGAAGCCCAGGGGATGATCGATTTGGTTCACGTTGGCAAGGCTCCCCCTTTGGGGTTTACCCTTACCAGACTTCCTGCAAAGCGGGCCGGAAGTCAGATATAGTCTTGTTTGCCAACGGCCTAGGCCAATACCGCTCACATTCTGTAAAATTGTGGCCTAAATTACACCGCTAACATTAATTACTATGTCATCTTGTCTTTATTCTGGGGAGTGGGTTTGGGGGGGCCTTGAGGCGCAAGATAATGGAATGACTGTTCCTTCCCTGAAGAACAAAGAAAAGATGCTGGAATAGGGTAGTCTGCTGGAAAGCAAAACAGATCTTCCCACCCTTCCCCACTTGCCACCATATTCAATTATGTGTGCAAGAGGTTGGGGGATTGATTTTCCCTGAGAGCAGCAGAATAGCTCAACCATGACAGCTCCCCTGATCTTCTGACTTATCTGCTGTGAAGCAGAATCAGAGCTTTAGTTGCTTATAACAGGTGAGAATAGGAGGATAGGAGAATGGACAGTCGAAGCACCAGAATGGGAGTCTCAGTTCTGATTAATGACTTGCTGCCCTAGAGTTTTTTAAACCGTGGGTAGTGTCTTTGGGTCAGGAGCTTTTGAAACCACGGGTAATGCCCCTGGGCCAGGAGTTTCCTATTCTAACAATGCAAGGTACGTACTAAAATTGACATAGGGCAGAATTTGAGGCTATTTTAAGCAAGTTATTCTTGTCTAATACCAAAGGAATTCATTCTGATCATACATAGGGATACTATGAGCAATCTGATGTTGTGAATTGCTGCACAAATGTACCAAATCTGCACCTCATAGACTGGAATCCAGTTATCTAGATTCTGGAATCCAGTTATCTCGCAGTTTTCACATTTCAGAAATGTTCCGACACTTTTCTCACCTCAAAAAAAGTTATTAGCATACATAGAAAAATGTGTACTTTCAGAGAAAGCATAAAAAATACAAATTTAAATACATACACTTGCAGATTGATGCATAAATTGGATAAAATTGATTTATGAGTGAAGCCATGTAAGTGACCTGGAAAGAATATTGATTAATTCATGCATCCATAACCTTACCTGATATCCACATTAATCAGTCAGGTAATTGACTAACACGTTTTAGTGAGTGGTTACCTTTTTTAACTGATTAACACTTCGGTCCTAAATGTGTTTACTTAGAAGTAAGCTCCATTTTGTTCAATGTTGATTTAATTAAATTAAATGTAAATATAAAGTCTCAGCGTACATTTCTTTTTGAAATACTGATGGAAGTGTATGATAACGATTTATCAAAACAAAAACTTTTGTTATAAGAAGGAAATAGTATATTTAATATTTTACTTTTGATTCCCCCATAACACACCATGGCATAATTCAAAATGGGTTGGTTTCTGTCTATTCCAGGCTAGCACAAAATAATTTGATCTTAGACATAATGGGACTTCAATAAGTGAGGCAGCAGACTAGCTCATTATAAGGGTCTTGGAAGCAGCAACATGGCACATTATATAAGATTAGGACTTGGTTCGTAATCTGGTGAACCGGGTTCGATTCCCTGCTCCTCCACCTGCAGCTGCTGGGTGACCTTGGGCTAGTCACACTTCTCTGAAGTCTATCGGCCTCACACACCTCACAGAGTGTTTGTTGTGGGGGAGGAAGGGAAAGGAGATTGTTAGCCGCTTTGAGACTCCTTAGGGTAGTGCTACTGTGCCTTAACAATAACAAACATGCCAAAGCAAGACCATAAACAGAGGCCTCCTGCTTCACAGCCCAATCTCTCTCTCTCTCTCCTCTCTCTCTCTCTCTCTCTCTCTCTCTCTCTCTCTCTCTCTCTCTCTCTCTCTCATTTTATATATCATAAATCCCTGCATATTTTACAAAAACTATACCATTCAGTATTCCATTATTACATCCATTAAAACTTGTTGAATTTATCTTAATGCTGCCAGTGTTTTCAGCTGTACACCATTATTTCCCATATATTCAATAAACATTTCCCAATCTTCTCTAAACATATGTTCTTCTTGCTGCCTTATTCTATATGTTAATTCTGCAAACTGCACATATTCTGGCAATTTAAGTTGCCATTCTTCTTCGGTTGGGACCTCGCTCGTTTTACATTCGGGGGCTAAGACAGCCCAATCTCTTAAATCACTCCACTATGTTATCTTCTGTGAATGGGCAGGGTATAAATAAGTTGTTGTTGTTGTTGTTGTTGTTGTTGTTGTTGTTGTTGTTGTTGTTGTTGTTGCCAGTTCATCTGAATTTTTTAGGTGGCACCTTCCCCTGCATACACACAAGTGGGAAGATGGGAAGCATCTTCAAAAGAACTGAGGTTTATAGAGGGAGTCTAGATTCTAGACAACCTTTTGTTCAGCTGTATAGCCAGCCCTGGCCTTCTGGCAGCTCCTGCCAGCAATGGTGATCTTGCAGAGTACCAGTGTGACTCAAAGAACCCTTCATGGTTGTTGGAAACTGCCAAAGCATTCAGCTTCTAACAATATCTACATCCAGCATTTTTATTCCAGGGAAATGGTTCTATGATACATAAAAGTTCAGTTGGCATATCTGCAAGTCCAGATCTTTTTTTAGCAGGTGAACAGATTTCTGTCTTGTGATACTTTGCAAGGATTGACTGATAGCTGAAGCCACTTGTCCAGCTCGGACAGGGAGTGTGTTGTTGTGGCTTGCACTGAATTATTACACTCGATGACATTGTCAGGGCCATCATTAGGCCAGTAGCACAGAATATGGAGCAATTATAAGAAAAATGATCCTTTCCAGGTTCTCCCCTCACCTTGTAGTGTCACTGTACAAGAATTAATGGCAAGATAGGTAACTGAGACTGTCACTTTTCTCAGTTATCTGGTGAAACATTAACTATCCAGGGAAATGGTTTCTCTCTCTTTCTCTCTTCTCTTGCTTATGGCTCATTGTGCTGTAGACCAGAGCAGTGAAATATTATTAAGTGACTTTCTCATGGTGTGTGTGTATTGGGGGTGTTCCTAGGGAGATCCTAGGAAGAGGACTCCATAATGGCCTGTATTTCGCAATGATACTTGGAACTCACTGATACTGAAGACTTCCCCCTTCAGGTGTTCTCCTTTGTGTGATTTTAATCCCTATTAGATACACCGTCATTATGTGAGGCTCAAGAACTGGGGTACGTTGGTTGGCATCACTTCTTCCAGGGCATCCTTGTCACATGGCTCTGCCACCTTCCAGACATTTTCCAATGGAGGTCTGAAGCAGGGACACTGTTCACATGTAGGCACCGTCATCAATTGCTAGGACCTTCATTGTGCAGGCCTCTATAGTCTCTGGAAAGCTTCCATGCATTGGGAAGGATCCCAATTCCACCTCTATCTTCTCAACCTGTGGAAGGTGACAGGGCTGGGTGACAGGGATGTGATAGGGGGGGGGGGGTCTCTCACACAATTCTACCATGCGAGGGATGGAATGACTGAGTAGGACTATGGAATTGAATGTCATGTCAACAGCAAACTGATGGCCCCTGTATTCTGAATCTGCATTTGACCTTCTCCATGAGGTGAGGTCACCAAGCCCAGCTGTGTCTGAAGGAGAAAAGAAAAGGGATGTGTGCATCTATTTGCCTTTAATGATAACACGGGACGAGTCCATTCCATTCTGTATTTGTCATATGCAGCACTCTTTCCGTTGCACTGAAGTTCACCTTCTGCCCCCCAACAACATTTTGCTCTCCACTGTGGTGCAATTACACGACATACGTAATTTACATAATTACTTACAAAATACGTTACATTGCCATTACGTTATGCCACCCCGTTCATTTCATTGTAAAGGGAACACAATGCAAATGGTGGGAGACATAACCTATTGTTCTCAGACAGAAAGCAACAACAACAGGGAATACCAATTGCATTTAATGGACTGTTTTGCATTTTGGGCATGGGTTAAATAAAGAAACATTCTGATCCCATTTCTGTGTTCATCAGAATACTCTAACATTCTGATAGTTGATAACAGGAGAGACTGTTCTTAAGAGACCATAGAGAAAAAATGTAGAACCTGTGATGTGTAGCTTTTCAGGAAGTCCAAATATGAAGACAGGGGAGATTTAATATGATATGTAGGCAGAATCAAGAATGTCCAATTTCTGCTTACAGTTTAACTACTAAGTCTTTGATCATCTTATTGACGTGGTCTTGGCAAGAGGCATCCATTAAGAGGTCTTTGAAAGTAATCCATAGCAAAAGGAATACAATATATTTACCATTTGGAATTATACTTTAAAGAGCAGGAAACACTGAATTGCAGGGACTGCACATCAATCCATTTGTAAAATATAAATTAGCTACTACAACTGAAGCAAGAGGAAATGTTTCTTTAATTATCTTAAGCCCAGGGAAAGGCTGCAGATAAATAATCTACTGAACAAAATATGTGTCAAATTCAAAGTACAAGTTTCTTGTGTTGCTAAATTAAAAAATACATTTCAATGTGAGCTTTCTTTTTAATTTAAAAGTTATGAAAAAGAAACAATACAAAACAAGAGAGTAACATTATCACAGATTCAGATGAAAAGGGAAATCTGATCTATGTATACAACATGTTACTGAATTGTCTTTCTTTAATAAAGTGTAACTGTTCTGTTGAAATTAAATATAGGATTATAGCTTGAATTGGAGGGAAAGAAGTTATAAAGTCATGAATCTCACATTAAAAATTAACTCAACAGTCCTAGATCATAAACCACGTCAGAATGAAGTTTTCTCATTCAGCCTCGTTTTCAGATCTGTTAGGGAACACATACAAATTTCAGTTTCAAGATTTTTATTACACCACAGAAGCTGGAAATTTAGGGAGCAATCATGTATGCAAGAAGCTGATTGGTAAAGCAAACTGTTGTAAGTTAAGGCACTGTAAAGTCACACCAGATCCAAACCCTTTTCATCAGTGAAGCTGCTATTGCTGCTGCTCTAAGCAATAGGGAAAGCAAGTCTTTAAAACAAGTGTTCTGTGCCAGATCACCAGGTTACAAGATCAAGCTAAACAGACTTAGAATCCAGGCTAAGTCCAGCGTCTCTGGTCCTGGCCCTGCCAGACCCCTCAGCTCAGCTGGGATGATCAAGTTATGCAAACATACATTTGGCTGAGCTGGGGGTGGGCGCCACTGCCATTATAAGAGAAGAAGGGAAGCCTTCATGGTGGGATTGCCCCTTAGAGAGAGGTAAGCCAAAATAGTGTATAGTCAACAGGCCCGTCCTAGCCATAGAGGCTAGTGGCGCAGAGAACCACGGCGCCGGGCACTGGAGGGTGCTGGAGGGTGCTGGAAGGGCGCCAAGTGAGCGCAGGGTTCCGGTGATCTGGCCAGGACTGTACTCCTTCTCCGAGGACTCCACGCTGTGCCTCCTTCTCGTTTCCCCAGCGCTGGGGCAGCTCTTGCTGGTCCCACGGTGTGCGCGCTGGTGGCGAAGCTTGACTGAGCGGAACCCAGCGCTGGGGAAACGAGAAGGAGGCGCAGCATGGAGTCCTTGGAGGTGGCCTCCCACTGCTGCCATGGTCCGCTTGGCACTCCCGGGCCCTTGGAGAGGCTCTGGAGGGGGGCATTGGAGGGACCTAGCGCCAGGGCGCTGGATGGGCTTAAGACAGCCCTGATAGTCAAACGGAATCCATTTCGGAAGTCAGTTCAACCAAGGCGCAGCTTCTGATTGGCTGCAGGAGCTTCCTGCACTCAGATCGGAAGCCGTGTTGGACGTTCGGATTCCAAAGAAAGTTCACAAACTGGAACACTCACTTCCGGGTTTGTGGCGACCGGAAGCCAAAACGTTTGACTCGCAAGGCGTTTGGGATCCAAAGTACGACTATACTTGAAAACACTGCAAGCTTTAGATCTTTAGATTGCATCTTTTAAATGGATCCTTCCCATAATAAGCCTAATAAATAATTTTCAGTAAATCAATGCTAAATTGAAAAAAATTGGAGGGAAGCAAGTCTTATAATTATTTGTCCTGCTTTTTCAGTTCTTATTCTTTATATATTAAGGGAGAAAACACATGAAAAAATTTTTTTTTTTGTTTCAAAAAAAAAAAAAGCTATTCAGCTCCTGCTGATTAATTCCCATCCAAACTCATAATGCTCTTTTAGTGACATCATAATTACCTCCAAAGTAACCATTTGTGATGGCTCAAACAGGAGGATTAGGATCTAAAAGGCAGGATTAAGCAGCAGGTATCAAACTCCTAAGAAGCAAAGACCCTGTTTTCATGCAAATGTGCCAAATATAAAATAGAGGGGGAGCGGGGAGGGAGTATAAAGAAGTTCTAAATAGTAAAATGTGTTATAATAAACAACAGGACCCAATGTGGTTTCAGGAGGGCTATAGCTTTGCCCAAGCGGGAGGAGAAAAAAAACTTTAGCAGACTTTGATCATACTGTTGTACTGCACTGGTATAATGCATCTTGCTTTTTCTACCAAGGAAGGGATGATTTGAGACCATTTATTTTCTCAGGTTTGAAAGCTGGTGCAGCATATTGGTCAAGGTGGGGTGGGTTCAACGAGAGGCAGGAAGTCTCTGGTTCAGATTTCACTTCGGCCATGAACTTAATAGTTAGTGCCTTACAGTAGGACTGCTGCAATGATCTCAGTCTCCAACCTCCACCAGCAATATGGGGATATTAATTGGTGACCCACTTTACATGTAGAGTTGTAAGGATTATTCAAGCTTTTGTCGTATTAATGCTCTTGGGCAAGCACCAGGCAAATCTGCTCTTCAGCCTTCACTCAAACAGTGCACCCTTTTGTTCTGACACAGGTGTCTAAAGCAGGGACCGGATGCGGTCCCTGAAGACCGTTTTATCGGCCCACGAGCCACCCCCGAACTGAGCCGCCCACTCAGTGTGCTAAACTGGCACAATGTGGTGCGGGGACTCGCCAAGCGGCGCCAGAAATCGCGTCTGCACACATGCAGATACCGGAAATCGCATCTGAGCATGTCCAGATGCCAAAAATCGCCTCTGTGCAGAAGCAATTTCCGGCGCAGTGGACATGCACAGATGCAATTTCCGGCGTTGCTCTGTGCCAGTCCGGCCCAATGATGGTCTCCGTGGCAGTGATCCGGCCCATGGCTGGTAAACCTTGCCGAACCCTGGTCTTGAGGCTTCTATACGACCAATTGCCCAGGGTTCCAGCCTGGGTGATACCTTTTGCATAGCCATATGTGCAAACGCTCTATGTTTATACATGTTTATGCTGTTTGTGTGAAGGCTGGGAGTGGCACTAACTTGACACGTCCCCACTTTACGTTGAGTAACGCGGGAGCGTTAACCCCTGAAGAGAGCATTATCATTTCAGTTGGGCTGTGGCTTTAGGTAGCTTTCTCAAGAGCTTCCTCGTTTTGAGGAACAACATCATACCCTCCAACACATTGAGCCAAAAAACTGCAACGCTGTCTTCTAAGGATGAGCTCCTGCACTTTTTCTGCACATGAGATCACAGCCCAGGAAAAGAAGCTGTTTCAGGATGAGATCATGGCACGAGATCACAGCAGCCAAAATGGCTATGAAAAAAATGGAATGCCATGCTTTTACCGGGACAGTTGAGGCCTATGCAATACCTAAAGAGAGGATTCACTTTCTTGCAACGAAGCAGAGCACCTTTCTACTTATTCCAACAAATCGCAGGCACACCCAGCGGGACTAAACCACACCAGGCAACTCAGAGGGCAATTCGGATTGTTTCATTTCAGGCCTCTTAAGAAGCATACAGTGTTTCACTTATGGACATACAGAAAGTGATATATGAGATATCCTTCAAAGATTCTAAAGTGTGATTGGTCAAGGAATTGTATCCATTGCACAGTCCAAATGCTATCATCTTTCCCTTTGGGTCTTCTGCTAGACTGCATTTCTTCACTGCAGAATGTCTTCATCTTCATCATGATCTTGGGTAGGCAAACTAAGGCCCGGGGGCCAGATCCGGCCCAATCGCCTTCTAAATCCGGCCGGCGGACCGTCCGGGAATCAACGAGTTTTTACTTGAGTAGAATGTGTGCTTTTATTTAAAATGCATCTCTGGGTTATTTGCGGGGCATAGGAATTCATTCATTATTATTTTCCCCCAAAATATAGTCCAGCCCCCCACAAGGTCTGAGGGACAGTAGACTGGCCCCCCTGCTGAAAAAGTTTGCTGACCCCTGGGTCATGATCATTCTACATATTATAGTCATTCCATTCTTCCTCCTCCAGTGAGCTAAGGTTCCTGATCACCACCACTTTGTATTGTATCATCACAATGAGAGATATGAGCACCATATGCACTATATATTTAAAGCAATATTAAACTGCTTCAAACCGTCATGTCTTCCCCCAAAGAATCCTGGGAACTGTAGTTTGTGAAAGTTGCTGAGAGTTGTTAATGGACTCCCTACTCCCCTCACAGAGCTACAATTTCCGGAGGGAGTGGTCTGTCACTCAAGCCACCGCACTACACTACCTGAATATAAACTTTTAGCTTCATTATACCTAGACCTAGGTACAGAGAAAGAGAATATTATAATTCTGACTAGTTTTCAAAAAGTTTTTTCCCCCATTTCCTCTGCTCCCCTATTTAAAATCAAATCCTTCACCCTTTGCTCTGTCTACAAGTGGAATGTTCACCAAGATTAATGTACGCTCGCTTTGTCCTTTCTGTTCAGGCCCTTTCCTTTGTGACCACTGGGATTCGTATGTCAGAACCTGGACTCTTGCTTTTATATTATCTGATCTATTTTAAGGTTTATTCCGCTTGCTAAGCCTGCTGGGGCTTCCGTGTGCCAGAACTCCAGCCTGTATTAACAGTGTAAATGAGTGATCTGCTGAAGCAAGATTATAGTGTTTCCCTTCTGTGACATGCACAGTTGATCCTGAAGAACATGCTTTCAGTCATCAAACATTTCCGCCACAATCGCAGCTTCCCGCTTTCTCTACAAATACTTCCTGAAGAGAAGCAATGGGGTTTTCCTTCCTCAGTGTAAAGTTTCCATGGTTAATTACATACCCTCCAACATTTCTTTGATGAAAACAGGGGCACCTTATTCCATAATAAGATTAATATTTTTATTATTTATACCCCATCCAACATATATAAAAACATAATAAAGCATTTTAAAAAGAACACTTTCCTTTAAAAAGATGTTAAAATATACATTTCCCAAAAAACCAGAAAGCTTCCTATTAGGATTAATGGGTAAAGGTAAAGGGAAAGGGACCGCTGACCATTAGGTCCAGTCGTGACCGACTCTGGGGTTGCGCACTCATTTCGCATTATTGGCCGAGGGAGCCGGCGTACAGCTTCCAGGTCATGTGGCCAGCATGACAAAGCCACTTCTGGAGAACCAGAGCAGCACATGGAAACACCGTTCACCTTCCCGCTACTTGCACTTTGACGTGCTTTCGAACTGCTAGGTTGGCAGGAGCTGGGACCGAGCAACGGGAGCTCACCCATCGCAGGGATTCGAACCGCCAACCTTCTGATCAGTAAGCCCTAGGCTCTGTGGTTTCACCCACAGCACCACCAAGCTTCCTATTAGGATTAATGGGAAATAAAATTTAAAAAGATCATAGACTATTCATGTACGCCACCACAGCAGCCAGAATGGTGTTGGCTCAAAGATGGAAATAAACAGAAATTCCAACAATTGAGGACTTTAGGGTTAAAATTATGGAGTATTCAGTTAGCTAGAATGACAGGAAGGATAAGGGAACAGAAGGACCAGAAGTTCCAAAAAGATTGGAGTAAGTTTGTGGAATATCTAAAGGAGTACTGTAAGACTATAAAGACACTAACAGGATTGACATAAAACCTACAACAGAAACAATATAGATATATTCAAATATGGTAATGTAATTAAGAAGATGACAGAGATATGATAAAGAGCAATATATATGATGATGACTTAGAAAACCGAGGAGGTAAAAGGAGGAAGTTGTGTTCGACAGAACAATGGAATGTATATACCGTGTTTCTCCAAAAACAAGACACCGTCTTATATTTATTTTTCCTCAAAAAAAAAACACGGTGGCTTATTTTCAGGGGATGTCTTTTTTAAAAAAATTAAGGTTAAACTGCCTATCACTATGGTTTATTTTCAGGGTATGGCTTATTTTCGGAGAAACACGGTAGGAACCAATAATAGAAATGTAAAAGATGAATTGCTTTATTGATGACGATTTTTCTTTTCTGTATATTAGCAACTTTATGTTTGAGAAAACAATAAAAAATTATTTTAAAAAAAGAAGAAGAAAAAGAACACTTATTTATACAGGACTGCCTTCAGGTGTCTTCAGTTGTATCCTTCAGTTGTATCCTTCAGTTGTATACTTACTTATCTCCTTGGCTCAGGGGTCACATAATTTCATACCCTCCAATATTTCTGCAATGGAAATAGGGGTGTCCTACTGTACCCTCTGGCATTTCTCCAATGAAAATAGTGATGCCCTAAAGAAACATTCCGGGATCAAATCAGGAACCAGGATGGCTTCTGTAAATCCAAGACTGTCCCTGGAAAATAGGGACACTTGGAGGGTCAATAATTACCAGCTCCACCCTACCCCCGCAATAAAAAACAACATTTGGATCGTCTAATGTTCGCAATGTTAAATGTGCATGATTTGCTTGTCGGCCAAAACAAATTTCAAATGGCCTCCCCAAAGTTTCTGTAAAAGGGCTGGTGTTCGATTCATCAGTTAAAATCACCCCATTACCAGTATTGGAAGCATTTCATTCACTTTAAATAGTCATGACTAACTTAAGTGAGTCCTCTGATTAGGACTTTGTTGGATAGCTTTGAATGTACACAACTGATCCATAAGTTAATAATCTTCATGTACAGTAGTACTTTCACCCATGGATTGTTTGCTAATGCAAAGTTAAGTAAATCATTAGGTCTTTTTAGATGCCAGGCAGCCAAGAGAAGCTTTTACAAGAAGATGTTTATTATGATAACGTAACTTTCAACATGGCAGCTACAGTGCAGAACTTGAGGAACCTAATGAAAATTAAAGTGAATAAAATTCTTAAATGAGCAAAAAAAAATCCCACACTTCAAACAATCAAATTGGATTAGATGATCCATTAAATGATTTTGTCTGCTATACAAATACATGAGCCATTGGTTTTGTGGTTTTCTGGCATACTTTACTGGGGAAACTAATGAACATGCTCTAAAAAGTTAATCAAATCTGAGTTATGGATGCTGTGCATAGCTGTGATTTTCCCAATCCAAAAACTAAATCTGCACAGTTTCTTTGCCAGGTAAGTATCCCAAACAAGCAACGGAATTGCTATGACTAGCTTCTCAACAAAAACAAAAGGAGCCTGTTTAATTGGGTAAACTGTTATATAAATTAGCCAACGGCAATTATCATTCAGGTCTACATGTAGTATGGAATGGGGAATATGATGTTCAGTGGAACTAATTGTTATGCAATGAGTAACGACAATTACTTTGCTCAGAATGATTACTTTGTCCCTCATGTTCCACATCCCAAAACACAACCACAGGCAATGGCAGGCATGCACTGTGCAACAATGGTTCAAACCTACGTGGCTAAAACTGCTTTGCAAAAAAAAAAGGGGGGGGCTGTACAACAAACACAGAATGCCTCTGTATGGAAAGAGGGAAAGATCTGGAAAATAATGGGACATTTTACATACCGGTATATCATCAATTTCAGAGGTTCTTTTGATTTCTCTGTGGGGGTTTTTTTCCCTATGCCATAATTTTTTAGGTGTCTGTATTTTAATAGTTTATATCTGCAAAACAAACTATTAAAAGACACACATCTAAAAAAATGGAATGTGGGTGGCGCTGTGGTCTAAACCACAGAGCCTAGGGCTTGCCAATCAGAAGGTCGGTGGTTCGAATCCCTGTGACGGGGTGAGCTCCCGTTGTTCGGTCCCTGCTCCTGCCAACCTAGAAGTTCAAAAGCATTTGTTGTTGTTGTTTAGTAGTGTCCGACTCTTCGTGACCCCATGGACCAACGATCTCGTCCTCTGTCTGTGGCCATGTGAACTACAGTGTGGTGACAGCCTTAGGAAAATATATGCTAGGAGAAGATATACAACTATTCTGCCGAAATATAGTACAGCATGGGGCTTGATTCTTTTATTTGTATTGTACACATAACAAATTTCTAATATGATTTTGCATATAAGTAGTTGTGTTATGTTTTTAACCAACATTGTACAACATAAGTGGGTGCTTGACACGAGAGACAGTTTGATGAGAGCAAAGCTCAATCAGGTCGGAAATGTGAAATTTCATGTATAAATCTGTATAAAACAGATTCTTCTTCCGGAAACAAACCTGACAGATGGAGCATTCAAAAGGGGACTCAAGATAGGGGCAGATGGGCACTTAGACTAGTTTTTCTTTTATCACGGAGAGACACATGTCAGCATGAGAAAGCGGGAGAAGAGTAAATTGCAAATTTGTGCCGAGACATGCACAACATTGGCCTTTTGCAGCAGAGTGACTCTATTTAAACAGGGCAGGTTGCAGATTGTGTATGTATGTGATGGGGGGGGGGTTACATTCAGAAAATAGCAAAGGTAATAATAGGAAGAGGGAGGGTTATTAACTACCACCCCCACACTGTAATCTTGATGTGAATTGGGGTTAGCAGCTGCTTTTTGCATTAATGTGAAGAGCTGGCGATCCCAATTTCCTGATTTCATTTAGTTTATTTCCCTGAGCTGACTTCTCAAACTTCTAGATGTTTTCCCTACCCATGCTGTGATTGCTGCCCATGGGAAAGAGGTCAGTCTGCGAGTGTGGGTGACAAGGGGAGAAGCAGTTGGATGGAGGGAGAGAGAAAAAGGCAGAGAAGAGAGGAATCATGGTTTGTTAGTTT
Organism: Zootoca vivipara; assembly: GCF_965207765.1. NCBI lineage: Eukaryota > Metazoa > Chordata > Lepidosauria > Squamata > Lacertidae > Zootoca > Zootoca vivipara. Next base: position 11,308,001 of record NC_142590.1, on the reverse strand, counting down.
CAGCCACCTGCTGAAAGTTACTAGTGCTTCCACCTCTCAACTCTGCCATCAAAATCTTCAGCTGCCAGCAGGGAGGGTTGCAATGTGTTATTTGCACTTTATGAACCAAGCCAAAACACAGCAATACTTTGACATTATGTAGGCATCCACATGGCTGAGAATTCTACTCTAAGCAAACACAGATGCTGAAATTACTTCAGTTCATGTGTATGTTAGTGGCCAGGAACAGAAATCAGTCAACCAAATACGATCAGTATTCACTATTGATTTTCCCAATCCAGTTCATAAACGATTATGTATAGCTTAGTCCGTAGAGCATGAAACTCTTAATCTCAGGGTTGTGTGTCTGAGCCCCACATTGGGCAAAACATTCCTGCATTGCAGGAATGCTGCAAGTGTGCAGTACAGTGGTACCTCGGTTTAAGTACACAATTGATTTCGGAAGTCTGTACTTAACCTGAAGCGTACTTAACCTGAAGCGAACTTTCCCATTGAAAGTAATGGAAAGTGGATTAATCTGTTCCAGGCGGTCCGCAGAGTACTTAAAATGAAGCGTACTTAACCTGAAGCGAACTTTCCCATTGAAAGTAATGGAAAGTGGATTAATCCGTTCCAGACGGGTCCACGGAGTACTCAACCTGAAGCGTACTTAACCCAAAGTATGAGTGTATTTGGTTCTGGAAGTCCGTACTTAACCTGAAGCGTAATTAACCTGAAGCAAACATTCCCATTGAAAGTAATGGAAAGTGGATTAATCCATTCCAGATGGGTCCGCGGAGTACTTAAACCGAAAATACTCAAACTGAGGCGTACTTAAACCGAGGTATGACTGTATTCCATACAGACTTTAAAAATTTGCGAACTGATTTTGAAATGGGACAAATGGAACTTTGTTTTCTCTGTTTCCCATTTTTCAAAACCAAACAAAATTCAGCTACCCCAGTTGCCATGCACTATTTGCACACAATTCATTTCTAATTCATAACAACCAGGATTTAGCATCAATGTAGTTGAAAAATATACAACAGGTTTTTGGGAGAACACGAAGAGAACGATCCCTGCAATTTCCTCTAATTGTGGGGGAAATGGGAGGAAAAATGGCCCAGGATATATGTTTTGGGTGTGGAAAAAGCAGCCACAGACAGAGCACATCTTTGTTTGGCCAAACAGCAGAACAAATAAAAGCTGCTCTGTCTTAGTCGTTTCTATCAGATCTGTCAGAAATTTGGACAGCTTACAGTATATATACACTAGCAAACTAAATTTCAGACTGTTTTGGGAGGGGCAATCCCTTTATGAAAATATTAGAACATTCAGGGTCTATAATGGTGAAATGCAGTCCATGGTAACGAGACAAACATCTCCACATTTGTACAAGCGAGTGAAATCACACTGTGACAAGCTGTTTGCAAGATTTTAGGGGGCGGGTGGAGTGAGCAAGATGCTATGAGAGGGAATCAGGCTTATTTCTCACAAAAATGATAACTTACTATCTTATAGCTCAGGTTCTACAAATGCAGGGAACTTACTCTTTAAAAAAAGAAAGAAAGCTGGAAATTGATATCCTCCCTCCCACAACTGCTATGAACACAACACCACAATTACAAGTGAAGGGACAGGGGGAAAGAATGAAGAAGGCACGAAGATGTCCAGAAGTTTAACTGTCAAGAAAAGACATTTTAAAAGAATATAAGTTTTACGATCACCACCTCCTCACTTTTCTTCCCGAACCTTTTAGGTAAAGGTAAAGGCCCCCTGGATGGTTAAGTCCAGTCAAAGGCCACTATGGGGTTGTGGTGCTCATCTCATCTCATCATGATTTTAGGATGCATTTTAAATTGATGATCTGATTTTATGTTAATGTGTTATACATTTGATGTTAGCTGCTCTGAGCCCAGTTTTCGCTGGGGAGGGTGGGGTAAAAATGAAAATGAAAATAATAATAATAATTATAATTATAATTATTATTATATCATCATCATCATCATCTTGCTTTCAGGCTGAGGGAGCCGGCATTTGTCCACAGACAGCTTTCTAGGTCATGTGGCCAGCAGGACTAAACTGCTTCTGGTGCAACAGAACACTGTGATGGAAATGAGAGCACATGGAAACACCGTTTACCTTCCCGCCACAGTGATACATATTTATCTACTTGCACTGGGATTCTTTCAAACTGCTAGGTTGGCAGGAGCTGGGACAGAGCAACAGGAGCTCACCCCGTTGTGGGGATTCGAACTGTTGACCTTCCAATCGGCAAGCCCAAGAGGCTCAGTGGTTTAGACCACAGTGCCACCCGTGTCCACTAACGTTTCACAACAAATGTAATTGATCTGTAAAAAAATACAATCTGAATAAGAGGCAATGCACATACTTTTGTAAACCAAGAAAATCTTCAATTAAAATTATTTTTTTAAAAAAAAATGAAATGTGCAAAAAGCAAAAAAGGAAAGGAAAGAGCCCCCCCCCCCTTTTTGGAAATGTTTAGGGAACATCTAAACTTTCAGTCTTCACCGGCATGGTGAAAAGGTGCAATAGCAATAAAGTTGTACCGTTGCTAATTCGGAAAGTGTAGGTCAGCCCTCATATCAGAAGGTCTTCCCATGAAAGAGGCAAGCTTTAATCAGTTTAATCAGCAGAGTAATTGGTGGTACTAATTTTAATCAGTGGTGCCAAATTTTAATTGGCAAGTCAACGTTAAGGGTGCACTTGTTTATTTTTTTGAGACTATTTTGGTTCTGGTATGTTAGTGTAAAAAAGAACGAAAAAAGAAAATATCAAAATTGCCCTTTCAAATGGAATGGTTTAAGTGATGGGCATGCTTGCAATTTGCTTGTTGAAGGTTGCTCAATGGCTGAAGAGAAGAGATTAAGTCTTATCTGTCCCCCAGTCACTGTCCATAGAAATTCACTCCACGTCAGCAAGAACCCCAGCAACAGGAATATCATGTTTGTGTGAGCATTTTAACAAAAAAAAGTTAATATTTGCAGAAACAGCTCAGAGCCTCTTAGAGACATAATGGGATATAAACTGTACAAATAAATGCAATGTTGGTCAACTTGTTTTTCCTTTAGTGACAGAATGTCTATATGAAGATTTGGTTTCATGGGTGATAGCCAATGTAAGTCATTCTCAGAGCAGACCACTCTTAACTACATTGGGCAGAATTCAAGGTCTGTGGGGCTTTACATAACTGATATTTGCTGCTTTTAGAAGAATGATGGAATACAGATTTTAATTCTATCTATGCCTGCATCTATTAAAAGTCCAGTCCTAAACTATTTTTCTCAAATGTAAGTCCCCCTTAGTTCTATAAGTAGAAGTAGAACTCTAGCCCAAGTGTGTGTGCTCATTCTAACAATACATTGTTGCTAGCTTTGTAAATATCACATCTAATTCTACCCATTCTTTAGTTGTCTCAAAGAGGTTTACAGGGAAAAAGAGGCAGTGTATAATTGCAAAAAAATTACAACAGAGCTATCAGGAGGTACAAATGGGAAGACAGGCACACCTTATGGAAGAACAACCACTGTGATCAGAGAGGCCGTCTGAGACAAATGTGACATGCCGTTATTTTAAAATGATATTTAAAGCATACCTGAGACTCAGCCTTGTACAGAATAAAAGGTTAGCACTTGTACTAAGCCATGTATTTTCTTTCACTTTTGGAATACAATTCCTCGAAATGTCAGTTACATCATTAGCATTTAAAACAGATGTCAGCTCTTTCCCTGTTGGCATCCGAAGTTCTAAATGCTCCCTGGCACTTTTACATGGGGAAAAAAACATTTTAAAAAACCCTCTTTGCTTAAAACACACACAGAGAGAGAAGGACTTTTATGACACCACAAAAAATCCATACTTTATTCCTGTTTCGACAGATAAATTTACAATGGGGTCAAGAAAAACAGACCCTGTGCATATTGGGATCAGTTTGCGTGACCAGGCGGCAACAGCTCCAGCCCCCAGGGATCATAAGGAAGGAATGAAGACTCTGACAATGTGTTATGTAATTAAAATTAGGACACAACTTTATTAAATTCCGAATGTAGGAAGACCTTGGCTTAGGCCTTGGGTGTGTATCCCTCTCAGCCCCACATCTGGGGGGAACTGGGGCTCATCAGTGTAAATGAGATATGGGGATGCTCTGCAAGACGTAAGTGTGGCAGGCAGCCAAGCCCATATCCATGCAGGGTAGGTCACTGATAACCTTTCAGTGCTTACCTTCCAAGTCCCGGACTGCAGAATCCGGGACCGGCAGCTGTGTGACACTGGAAGTTGTGTCAACGTAACTTCCGGTGTCGCTTTGCCCTTCTATAGGCACCAAAAATGGCCGCTGGCCAGCTTCAAAAGTAGCTTCTACACATGACCGGAAGTGCGCCGACGCAACTTCCGGTGTCGCCCCGCCCATCTATGGGCACAAAAATGGCCGCCGCCGACACCGGAAGTCGCGTCTATGCACTTCCGGTCATGCGTAGATGTGACTTTTGAAGCCGGCGGCGGCCATTTTTGTGCCCATAGAAGGGCAAAACAGAAAGAAAAAAATGGCCGCCGGCAGGAGAAAATAACGGAGAAAAACGGGAGACGCAGTGATACGGGGGACCACCGGGAAAAGGTAAGTAAAAACGGGGGTTTCCCGCGGAAAATGGGGTACTTGGCAGCTATGTTTCAGTGTATGGCCAGTGACACCCAAAATATAACCCCTTTGAGAGGGGGACCCTGGAATTGCCACCGCAGGGGGGTGAGTCACCACTTCATGTCCCCCCCCCCAATATAGGGAAGAAAAGACTAAAGGATTCCACCCAAGGCCATAACCGCCAAAGTTGTGACGAACTGCTACGGGAAAGACAAAACCTGCCAATGCAGGAAAATTTCTTCCCGGTCCTTCGACAGCAACCAGTCAAAGACTGTAGCAGCACCCAGGGGCGTAGGAAGAGGGGGGTAATGGAAGCATGCCGCCCTGGGCAGCACAATCCCGGTAGGGTGCTATTGCGGCTGACCCCGCCCCCAGAACGCACACTATGCCCCCAGAACGCGTGCCAGCCCTGCCCCCGCTTGCTCTTTGCCCCCGGTGCCGGAGCATGAAGCTCTGCCACTGGCAGCACCCGCTAAACAGGAAGAAAAAGTTAACCTGCAAACAAGAAACATTAAACAAAGGGACAGGGCCATCTCGAGCAGGTCGGGCGCCCTGGCGCTGAGGCGCGGAGATCGCTCCGGCGCCCCCGCCCCCGCAGCGCTTCCGCCCATGCAGCCCCCACCCATGCAGCACCCCCCTGCCACCGGGCCTGCACCTAGAGCCGGGCCTGCAAAGGGAGGGAAAGAGGGTGGAACTCCAGAGCTGACTGCCTGGCTATTGTCGGCTCCACCCCCTATTATAAATGGGGCTGGCCCCACCTCCCACCAAGAAACTTGGTGAGGCTGGACGTGAACCTCCAAAAATTAAACCCTGAGAGGCAAGCCAGCCCCTGTTTGCCAGTAAGTTCCCTGGGAACTGTAGCACCACGTGCAATCCTGCAAAGGGCACCCACAATGTAAAGAATTCCACCACGTGCAATACCCCTGTGCTTCTCTACAAACAAGAGAAAAACCTCCAGTGTCCAAATTGGACTTGTCTCCAGAGTACCTCAGGCTCTGCGTTCGAAACCTATTGCCACCAGTGGGGTCTCCCTCCCTGGGATCCCTACTGCTACAATGTGCCTCTCCCTTAGGCAACTATGTGGCTCCTTCAGCTTCGCTAACCAGCCCTTTGTATGACAGGAGAAAAAAGCAAACAGTTTCCTCTTCCACAGGAAAGCTTTGTTCTCCCCTCTTTGTCACACCTCTGAAGGTACTGAGACACTGCCGAGTCAATGAACGTTTAAGCACTTATAAACATGAATTTCTCTGGTTTTTAAAAACACATAATTTCTTTTCATATAACACAGACTTGTTAATACAGCTCCTGCATCCCTCTCTGACACTCTACTCTCCACTGCCAACTGCCAACTGCCATTTGGAATGCCCTCTAGCTCCGCCTCCCAGGGAACACCTGCCTATAATGGGAGTGATCGATTAACTCATGATGAACTGGAATCATCATCAGGCACTATTCCGCCACAGCCCCACCTCCCACCAAGAAACTTGGTGAGGCTGGACGTGAACCTCCAAAAAGTAACCCTGAGAGGCAAGCCAGCCCCTGTTTGCCAGTAAGTTCCCTGGGAACTGTAGCACCACGTGCAATCCTGCAAAGGGCACCCACAATGTAAAGTGTTAGTGCTCACTGCGCACCCTGAAGGAAATGATCCGTAAGGCATTCTACCACAGCAACTTGCAGAATCAAGATACCTCATGCTCCCAAGACTTCATTCATATGCACAACCAGGTTCAGACCTTCCTTTACCATCACTCTTGGGACCACCAGTTTGTTTGTGTGATGTTGTTGTTTAGTCATTTAGTCATGTCCGATTCTTCATGACCCCATGGACCAGAGCACGCCAGGCACTCCTGTCTTCCACTGCCTCCCGCAGTTTGGTCAAACTCATGTTCGTAGCTTAGAGAACACTGTCCAACCATCTTGTCCTCTGTCGTCCCCTTCTCCTAGTGCCCTCCATCTTTCCCAACATCAGGGTCTTTTCCAAGGATTCTTCTCTTCTCACGAGGTGGCCAAAGTATTGGAGCCTCAGCTTCACGATCTGTCCTTCCAGTGAGCACTCAGGGCTGATTTCCTTCAGAATGGATAGGTTTGATCTTCTTGCAGTCCATGGGACTCTCAGGAGTCTCCTCCAGCACCATAATTCAAAAGCATCAATTCTTCAGCGATCAGCCTTCTTTATGGTCCAGCTCTCACTTCCATACATCACTACTTGGAAAACCATAGCTTTAACTATACGGACCTTTGTCGGCAAGGTGATGTCTCTGCTTTTTAAGATGCTGTCTAGGTTTGTCATTGCATCAGTTGGGGGATAATCACCACTGCGTATTTTCCTCAGGCATCTTCTGAAGAGTCTTTGATTGCAGCCTAGCGCGAGGGCCATCCAAATCTGCCATCATGCCAGCATCTGTAAAATAAAATAGGAAGAGAACAGCACATCCTTCCTAGGTTTTGAAGCATCCACTTAATAAAAATGCTGAACAGCCATTGATTCCTTCTTTCTCTTCCCTCTGCCACACTAATGCCTAGTTGAAAGCAAAGCAGAAAACCAATGCTATGTTAAATTTTGAGTTACTGAAATAAAAAATAAAATAAAACAGTAACCTGCCAGAGAGAAACAGAGCGAAGCCCATCAGTGTGATGATCCACGGAAGGCTGGCTGAGGATAACAAACAATAAACTAAACAGTCCAATAAATCTTTCCAATCTTTTCAGTGAGTTTATATTGTAAATTTGTCACCAAAGTTAATCAGATAACAAGCATGGCCATGAGATCTCTCATGCTTTACACTCTTTGAACGTGCTTCAATAATGATTTTCCCTGCCCTTTGTACCTGCTAAATGAATGATGAACAGATATTAAAGTGTGCCTTGGTGCCATTATTTATGTAGCCTGTTTCACATAATGCATGCTTAATTAAAAATCAGCAATGCAATTATGAAGCCAATGAAGGAAACAACAAAAGCCATTCAATGAGTAGCATTAAACAGTTAATTGGATTTTCTTCCCTTTCAGAAATAAAATAAAAGACCTTTATATCCATATTTAATGGTCCTTTTAGAAATTATAATGGCAGCATCTAACCACAGAAATTCATCAAGACCATCAGTTGTTGATATTATCTGGAAAAAACTGTTTGATGCTTCTTTTTTCGGATATAACACTTTTCAGAATTAAGCTACAGTTAACAGACTTGGTTTCCTGCTGCTTGAACACTTTCCTGTCATTAGCAAGAAGATAGTAGATTATAGTATGCTGTCATTGTGACAATGTGTGTTGTTGTCTAACTAGACTTATTGCTAATCGAGGTTAGCAAATCACGCGTGCAGGTTATTTTGAGGCCCACAAATGGGTATCAGCATGGGGCAACTGAAACTGAATAATCTGGGTAAATTTGAGACACCAACCCAATCAAAAACAAGCTTCAATTCATAATGTACAGGTAAATTTGCTTTCATTTAAGTATATTTCATATTCATTAATAGATGCTGGACCCCTCTAGAAATCAATATTGATTGCTAAATGAAGAGGAAGGGATACAGAACTCCCCAGTCTTATTTAACAGAAACTTTTATTGCTAAGGAAGACTAGCAGGGGAAACTTCAGTTAGAGACTGTTGATTATTCTATAGGTTAAGAGGTTGGAATCTCAGAGACTGGAAGATCTGGAAGCAAGAAAATGGAGTTCAAAGAAAACTCGTGGTCTAACAATTTAACAGAAGTAAAGAAATATACTATTATTATTGCAGTGCAACAGGGACAAAGGACTCTTGGATGAGTTACGTATTTTTGTTTAAGACCAAGTACATCATAAGATACATTTCCCAGTGTATATTAGAATATTAAACCAGTCTTCAAAACCTAGACAGCTACTTGAAACTAGGCATGGAGAATATATTGCATGTATAATGGAACGGCTTTCCAATTAAAGTGCCAGGTGTTACTTATAGACTCCTCAATGGTGCATATTGTTGCTTTGAAAATCTGACCAGAGAGCTATTTCAATTGCATAAGGAATCTCTGGATCTAAGGAGCAGAAATTGTGGGACACCAGTACTTGGAGGCAAATACCACAGGGAATTAAAGGAGGCACAAGGGGTTCACAATCCACAATGAGCCAAGGTAGAGACAAGCCTTTGTTCTCCAGCTGCCTTACTTTCAGGTTCTCTCTCTCACACAACTAATTGCCTACTTGGCACATTTATTTCAGCCACCTTGCCTTTGGGCTCTGTGTTGCCCAAATTCTCTGTGCGCTGGTCAGGCTTCTTTCAAATCCTAAGGCCATCCCCTTCAATTCCAGCCAATCTTTCCATGTACTCGCAGCAGTCCAACTGTAAACTGATCTTTCCTCTGTTGGAACTTTCTGTGTCACCACATTAGCTCAGCCAATAAGTATCAGGGACTTCCCCCATCACAAGCACAACACAACACAACAGGGTCATTTCTTCTAAGAAGAGTGAGTAATCTTGGTTCAGTAAATGGTATATTATCTTCCATCATCTTCAGTGTCTCAGAAAGGTAACTCTATTGAGGATTTATAGTATTAAGATGTATTTAAATTTAGTTGATCAAATGGCAAATGGGTCATCAATCACAAACTTCTGTGAGCTCTATCCAGGTTGTAGGATCCTTCCCCCCTCCTTGTGATCTTCACTGAGGCATCCCAAATTCCCTTTGTACGTAGTTCACCTCATTTGTTTGCTTGTTACTTTCTTCCATCACTTTACTCCCACACCACCTCCTCCTCCTCTGTGCCTGGAGCCCATGAGACAGTGCTCAGACCAGGGGCACTGACTTGACCCCCACATTGAGGGGGTGAAGCCATGGGGTGCATCATGGGGTGATGCCTGGAGGGAGCTGGGTAGGATACACATAGGGTGATCTCCGCACTTGCTCATCCTAGCCACAGCTGCATGGTGGCAGCTGGGGCTGGGGCACACAAAGGGCATCCAGAGGCAGGGGGTGGCCCCCTCAATATTGGGTGGGTGCTGCCCCTATACCTGGCGCTGCTGGCTCAGACACTGGCCTCTTATATCCTGAAGGACAAGCTCAGCATCATCCTTATCTACTTCAGAGTCCCACTCCTCAGCTGTTAGCATCTACTGGAATCCCGTACCGCTCCCTTGAGTTAAGAGTTCTATTCTCTTAACCTGAACATTTTGATATGAGCTGGCCCGGCCACACATTGCTGTGGCTCAGTCTGTTAAATGGACCCTCAGAGTCCCCCTTCAGACTCCCCTCACCTTCAGAATCCCCCTTCATTTTGTTGAAATGCTTTACACGTGTTCTGTTTACACAGGGTCATCCCTGTGACTCCCCCCCACCCTGTCCCGACCCATGAGCTGTCCCATCCCCTCCCCCCCAGCTCATCTCTGTGGTTGTCCCCACCCTTTCCCGACCCATGAGGTATGCCGCTGCCTCCCCCCCCCACTCCTTGGCTTATCACTGTGGCTGGGCATACCCTGTCCCGATCCATGACCTATCTCACCCCCTCCTCCCTCCATTCCCCACCCAGGTGAGCCCCCACCTCCCCTCGGCCCAGTCTGGAAAGCTGAGCCGAGATGCTGTGGAGCGGGAAGCTTTTCTAGTTGCAGTACCAGTGTAGCCGTCACTAGAGGGCGCTGTTTTGCAACCTCTCCTGTGCTCCCAGCATGCACTTTCGTCTGATTTGTGAGTTCCAGAACACGTGGTTTTGGGGTTTTTATGTGGCCCAGGTGTGACATCTGTCTACGCAAACAGCCTGGGGTCACTCTCATATTTGCTTGGGATGTTGTGTCAAAATTTGAACGCAAGCGGTCAAGCGGTTTCGGAGAAAAGTGGAGACACACCCACATGCCCAGTTTATATAAATAGATGATAGATAGATAGATAGATAGATGATAGATAGATAGATAGATAGATAGATAGATATGCTGCCACATATACAGACTACTAAAACTTAGTAGTCTGTTCTCCATCTGTGTCCTGCCCATGGCAATGGATACATACAAACTTCATGCCATCAAAGCTTTGCACATAAGCAAGTGTATATGGCAGAGAAATTCTCTGTGCAATGTCACAGATATGGTGGGGATGAAGGGCAAGTGTCAACCTAATGATGGCTGTCATATTCTATGGCTGCCATAGTCTACTCCCTGTATCAAGTCATTTCCACTTCGCTGGAGTTCTTCACTTGGTTATTCAGTTATTTTCACATGAAAATGACACCTTTACCTATACATAAATCCCAATTTTTAATTATTAAGCCGAACATTGACTTATGGTGACAGTAGCTCTTCAAGTGTTTATTTGAAAGCTGATTAGCTGTATAATTTTTTTTGAAGAACCATTTTCTGCATCAGTTGACTTACTATGAACTGTCAGACTAACAATGAGATGCCTTTTTGTAACACACCCTAATTGCTAGGGTAACAAAGACCTGTTTTTTAATAGATAATAATGCCAGGGAGAAAAAGGGACGGTAACTTCCTGTTTTCTCCTAAGAAGACTAATTATGTATATTAACATTGTTATTGTTTGGCAAATAGTAAAACTTTTAAAGTTTCTTTATTAGCTGTCATATATGGACAAATTCAAACAGGGTACTCTTTTGATTTCCAGTGGTAAAGGGGAAGATCCACTGGTGGCCAGGAAACAGCAAGGTGCAAATGATAATCTGACTCATCTTGCAGAAATGGACAAGTGATAAGTGTATACGGTTTTTAGCAAAAGAAATGTATGGGTCCTTAATTTTAGGAATGGGTGGGTCAGTCTATTTATGTTACATGTTAGTTCCACAAGTGTTCAATCATAAATCCATTCTGTCCTGCTTACTGCAGGGTTGTTGTTTTTTTTCACAAAAAAATTAAACTTAAGTTGCATGTATTTTCTCTAAAATGTGTGCTTTTGTATGCACTTTCCCTGAACATACATGTTTAAGCATTTCCTGCCTAAAACTGTTATGAGTTTGTGTGTGCCAGACCTCTATACTACCTGGGTCCAGTAAGTGTTAAAATATAAGCAAGGCTAGCTTCTGTAGGAAGGGACGCGGCTGGCGCTGTGGTCTAAATCACTGAGCCTCTTGGGCTTGCCGAACAGAAGGTCGGCGGTTCAAATCCCCATGATGGGGTGAGCTCCCGTTGCTCGGTTCCAGCTCCTGCCAACCTAGCAGTTCGAAAGCACACCAAAAAAGTTCAGGTAGATAAATAGGTACCGCTCCAGCGAAAAGGTAAATGGTGTTTCCGTGTGCTGCTCTGGTTTTGGTGTTCTGTTGTGCCAGAAGTGGCTTAGTCATGGTGGCCACATGACCCGGGAAAACTGTCTGCGGACAAACGCCGACTCCCTCGGCCTGTAAAGCGAGATGAGCGCCCCAACCCCAGAGTTGTCTGTGACTGGACATAACTGTCAGGGGTCCTTCTGTAGGAAGTAATTGCCTGGGTGATGGACTATTAAGGAAAAAAAACAAAAGGAAGAGGTTCTGTGTGAGATGGCAAAATGTTGGGGCCACCCTTCCAGCTTGTAGATAGCCAGAAGAACAAAAGCCAGAGTTCAGAGTTGAGTTTGGCTGTGATGTGACCTAGGCATAAAGCTGGAAAGCTGGAGAAGCAGAGTACAATGTTTGATTTCTGTTTGAATCCAAGACTGCAGCTATGAGGGAAGCAAGACCCTTTCGGGGTGTTAATGCTGTTAATCCCTCCATCACAGGCTCAGGTTGTATATACATGTAAATAAGCCACATACCATAAAGACACCACAGTCTCCGCTGTGCCTCATTTCCAAAAGGAAACATGAAACTGAGTAAGCATCTGGAATGCCAGGAATCTCACAGTGCTCAGAGATATGGCTGGCATGCAACATTGCAACAATATCCTTTTGTGTACATTTTCCAGGTAAAACACACATTTTCGAATAGATGTTTGAACTGAAATTATATCACAAAATTCATGAAATGGTGCAGTCCAAATGATAACTGCATTCTGGGGACTGCCGACTGGGTCCCTTTTCTTAAAAGATATGAACCAAACAATACTGCCCCCTAGACTATAATGATTTTTACATTTTTCCTGATGGCTTGGAAATCTCAGCCCCCTGCCTTTGGAATGCAATGCAATGCAGAACTAAGTTGGGAGGCTGACAATCCATACATGCCTGTGCCACTTTAGATTTTATGGAATATCTGAATCCAGTGAAGTAACTTCTGGCTAAATATGCACAGGATTTGCCAATGCACGTTTATATCTTCAAGCCTATATTTCTTTTGGGTTCTCTTCAAAGCAAAGCACACAACATTGCCAAGTCCGTTGCACCCTGATTTATCCCTTAAGTTGATGGTGTAAATGACCCCTAACAAACAGGTGAGTTGAAGATCACAAAAAACCCATAAATGCCCCCTTGAGTGGAGCTGTGTTTGCAATGATCATAAACGATTATTTCAGCTTATGTCAATCTACGCGCGTTAATGTTTGATGGAGACATAAAAACACACATGCAAAGTTCAAAAAGTGCACCTTTGACAGCCAAATGTTTTATCAGCTGTATTAATTAATAGTTAACAACACCTCTGGGAAGGACAGTCTTGGATTTAGTACTTTGTTTTTGTTTATTTATGGGCATTTCCAGCTGGAGCTTCTAAAGTGCTTTTAATCAGAGTGAAATTTTGCAGCATAACAACATGCAGCAGCCATGGAACCATAAATAAAGGGGGGAATATGAGACTCGATGAATAACAAGCAGTTCTGGCAGCACAATGCAGTCAGGACAGTGATTGGAGCCTTCTGCAGATATTCAAGCCATGTAAAGATAGTTGAATGAGAGGAGTGTGTCTACTGAACCCATCCCTAGGACACACAGTATTTTTTATCTACACTCATAAATTGCAACAGACATGGCCTCTGTATATGCAATATTAGCTTTGTGGTTGAATTCATGGGCACCCAACCCCTGTCCCCCTCCCCCCAAAAACCTAGCAATGCCAGCAGAGGTAGTCTAAATATCTAGGGGGTGGTCTGTTCTCCAGCACACTACTTTTGAAGCAAAAATCAAACCTTGAGAACATTTGCACAGCACTTTCCTGAGGTTTATACAGCGGTACCTCGAGTTACAAATGCCTCAGGTTACAAACGCTTCAGGTTACGAACTCCGCTAACCTGGAAGAGTTACCTTGAGTTGAGAACTTTGCACCCAGGATGAGAACGGAAATCGTGTGCGGCAGCCGGAGGCCCCATTAGTGAAAGCACGCTTCTAGCTAAGAACAGTTTCAGGTTAAGAACGGACCTCCGGAATGAATTAAGCTCATAACTAGAGGTACCACTGTATATTTTTCTAGTTATGCCTTCCTCTTCCTAAAACTCGGTGATCTTATTCTGTGATTATTGTTGGCATGGTTTAAAACATTGCATGGATTTTCATGGCCAGAATTAGCCCAAGGGATGTAGCTGCCACAGGGCAAAATAGAAAATAGACAAGCAGCTCCAAAATTGTGCACAATATACATTTGTTGCTACAGGCAATCACCTTAAATAGCTGCATGCAAAAGATGACTCCAATTATGACCTTTTAATAAACAATTGTTGGCTAGAGCCAGCAGAATACTACTGTACTGTATGCTCATTTAAGCAGAGCTGCCATTGTGACAGGGCTGATTCCCAAATGAAGGTGAAAAATCCTATGTGATCAGTGAGGGAAAATGGTTATTTTACCACCTGAAATGGAAAAGGCTTCTTGACCTTCTTCCAGGTAACTGTTCCAGAGCACTTAAGGAACAGTTCCACCACATTACCAAAGGACCAAGTGATGGTGGCACTCCTAGAAGCCATGCAATAAGACACCCAGTAGGAAAAGGCAGGTGGACACCAGGGACTCATATACACAGCTGCAAATAAAGCATATTAAATGTGTTGTAAAGTGCAATATACAAATGTGACACTAGATGGTAACTGTGAGCTATGCAAAATTCAATGTATTTTTCAAAACGTGTTTTTTTTAAAGGCATTTTCACATCGTTTTTCATATGTGTGTAGATTCCACCCTGGATAGCAGGAAGGAATACTGGAGGCCGGGAGTAGCAACAAGTAAGAAAGTGGAAGCAGCTGGCAGCCTGTCGGGATGCAGAGGCAGACTTTGGTCTTTCAAATTTCAGTGGCGCCCTGCGTGAGGCCAAAATTCAGGGCCTCAATGCCTCTAACCTTCTGTTCTGCTCAATTCACTATGTCATACTTGCAATGCCCTGTAGGTGCCTCCTAGGCTTGGTGCCCAGTGTGGCAGAACCAGTCACGCTGCCCCGTATCTGCTTCTGCAGGAGGGTCGAGGGATGATGGGTGGACAGGAAGTATGAATGAAAGATTCAGCAAGTTCTCCCAGTTTCTCATTTTTTCCAATCTTAAATCCAGTTATTCACATTTCTGTAGCAATCTGCGAGTTTCTTTTTAAACAAACAAAAAACTGGTGCAAATTCTTAAGCATTTTAGTGCAATTTTGTCTTAATAAACACATTTTTGTTGTTTTGACCAACGTACACATTTTCGCAAGCAATGGGATGCTCTTTTGTATGTTATTTTCACTTACATATTTGTTTTTAATGCACACCTTCCCCTGCATATATGCAATTCTGTAAATAATTCTTTGGTTGGAGAATTGCATGGCAAAATTCAAATATGTGGACCTTTCAAACAAATATGGCTCTCATATTGTTTTTGGAAAGTGCAAATTTGATAGATTCACCTTTAAATGCAAAATGACTTGACTTTCTCCCTCGTTCCTGGCTGGAGATCCCTGATCCACCTTTACTTGGCAGTTTTCCAATGTTGTGAAGGCTGAAATTTCAATTCAGTGGAGCGGGGTCAAGATATTAATGGATATGCATGAAATTTCAGATATAGCTATATAATCCCTAAAACCTTTGGAGCAAGCATTTTTTAAAAAAGTTTTGTTTTTTTTTAAAAAAAAAAATTAACCACCCTATTACATATGACATTGATATTGTTACCAAGTGGTAGCAAGATTCCTAGGGGTTTGAGGCACTCAATCAGAGTTGTTTTTCCATTGGAAAATAAAGGCACAGTACAGTGAAGTCTGCAGTGTTTTAGAAATCTGCTTTATCACATATTAACAGCTAAAGCCTTCAGTGATGGGGCCTCCTGGTCTCTCAGCACAGCCTCCTCCAGCCACCGCTGCATGGAGTCCTCCCCACTTCCTCCTGCTTGTTCCCAGAACACCTTGCCAAAAACCCTATGTGTCAAAGGGCAATTTCCCCCCTTTGTGACATCATGCTCATGTTGCCCTGGCAACCTCTCACTCAGTTACCAGCAGGGTCTATTGTCTTGTAGATGGTTTTTGTGATGGGCTAACAGGAAGCCGGTCATCTCCCTCTGCCCCTCTGTCTGGCAAAAAAATAAGCTAAGCTTGCCAGCTCTGATTATACCTCCAGCATCCAGGAATCTAGAGAAGTAAACCTGGCACCCAAGGATCTGGGGCAGCCCTGTTCCCCTACTAACCCATAACAATATACTGCTCTTTGGGCAGACCTTAGAAAGGGAGTTTTGTTATTTTTTTCAGATAAGCATAATAAGGATAAAATCGGTTAAAATTAACTGTCAAATCAGAAAAAAACTACTTAAAGTGCCTGCTGAAATAAAAAAGGTCTTCACTGAATGCAAGAAGTTCACCTGGCTTGAGAGCAGTACATGTGAAAAGGATCTAGGAGTCTTGGTAGACCACAAACTTGACATGAGTCAACAGTGTGATGCAGCAGCTGAAAAAGCCAATGCAATTCTGGGCTGCATCAATAGGAGCATAGCATCTAGATCTAGGGAAGTAATAGTACCACTGTATTCTGCTCTGGTCAGACCTCACCTGGAGTACTGTGTCCAGTTCTGGGCACCACAGTTCAAGAAGGATACTGACAAGCTGGAACGTGTCCAGAGGAGGGCAACCAAAATGGTCAAAGGCCTGGAAACGATGCCTTATGAGGAACGGCTTAGGGAGCTGGGTATGTTTAGCCTGGCGAAGAGAAGGTTAAGGGGTAATATGATAGCCATGTTCAAATATATGAAAGGATGTCATATAGAGGAGGGAGAAAGGTTGTTTTCTGCTGCTCCAGAGAAGCAGACACAGAGCAATGGATTCAAACTACAAGAAAGAAGATTCCACCTAAACATTAGGAAGAACTTCCTGACAGTAAGAGCTGTTTGGCAGTGGAATTTGCTGCCAAGGAGTGTGGTAGAGTCTCCTACTTAGGAGGTCTTTAAGCGGAGGCTTGACAGGCATATGTCAGGAATGTTTTGATGGTGTTTCCTGCTTGGCAGGGGGTTGGACTGGATGGCCCTTGTGGTCTCTTCCAACTCTATGATTCCATGATTCTAACTGATCCATATTAAAAATATAGTCATTTGCCTGTTCAAGTATCACCTGTCCTTGAGACAACGATGTGCAGAACCAAAAGTACATCTGTCTATCTGTTATCTATCTATCTATCTATCATCTGAAATAGATTTATGTGCATATTTTTAAGCCTTTTCATGGTCATCTTCAAAATTCTGCACAACACCCTGGCAGAGATTGGACAAATAAATAAATTAATCACTTTAAGGTGGTAATTGCCTTGAGGGTTTTCCTCATTTCTCTTCAGATCCTATATGTTGAAAAGCAGACAAAAGATCACAGCATAAAAGAATGAATCACCTCATTAAATGGAACTCCTTAGTCTGAGAGAGTAGTACTGAGGACAAAGTAATGAAGAACAATTTACTGGAGCTTGGGGACACCCCTTGTCTCATATTAATAGCATACACATTTGTTTTACTCCAACTGCTGGCTCTTTTCTCCTTTGCTCTTTCTTCTTATATTCTCTCTTGTACTTTTTCGCACCTCCCCAAGTTTTCCTCCCGAGTCATTTGACCAAAGAAGAACTGTCAGGATTCAAATGTCTAGGGGGCATATATGCATTGTGTGAGTCATAGGAAAAGGGAATTTAAATGTTCTTGACATGCTGGCCAGCCCCAATGGGTGCTTGTCAGGGGCACGCCCGCTAAATCCGCCAACTGCTATTTTGTTTAACACAAAGAAAGAAAAACAGAAAGGAAAGCGTTTAAAAATGCAGACGACAAAATATTAGCTGAAATGTAGTTTGCACTGCTTAAACTTCGCATAGGTTTAACCTAGGTGCAATTGTTCCTAGAGAAAACAGAAACTAAAACACAATTCACCCTACATACACATTTTCACAGAACTGTAAGGATGGAGAAAATATGAAGATAACTTAGGTTGCCTTGCTTTGATATATCTGGGAATGGGTCCCATTGAATTCAGTAGAGTTTAATTCTGTGTAGACACAGATAGGATTGTACAATCATTCTGCTGCATTAGGGCAGTACCTTCTATATCAATAATATTCTTTCCTTTTGGCAAAGTAAAAAATAACACACTGTTTTGCAATGGCCAATTTTCTCCCATGTTGTCATACAAATCTATATTTTCCATGCATGACAGCCTTTCATGTCAATTTATTTGAGAACTGGCATCTTCTACAGAACAGGCAACATGCCATCTCTTGGGTCAACAGAGCCACCAGCTTTCATCTCATTGGGTTGTGGCCAATGTTAGTCCTCCTCAGAATTGAAATTGATTGATCTAAGCTAGCCATGCCTATTAATTTCAGTGGGTCTGCCCTCAGTAGAGGGGACCCAGGTGGCGCTGTGGTTAAACCACTGAGCCTAGGGCTTGCTGATCAGAAGGTCGGCGGTTCGAATCCCTGTGACGGGGTGAGCTCCCGTTACTTGGTCCCAGCTCCTGCCAACCTAGCAGTTCGAAAGCACGTCAAAATGCAAGTAGATAAATAGGAACCGCTACAGCGGGAAGGTAAACGGCGTTTCCATGTGCTGCTCTGGTTTGCCAGAAGCGGCTTTGTCATGCTGGCCACATGACCTGGAAGCTATACGCCGGCTCCCTCGGCCAATAATGTGAGATGAGCGCGCAACCCCAGAGTCGGTCACGACTGGACCTAATGGTCAGGGGTCCCTTTACCTTTACCTTTTTACCCTCAGTAGAACTTACTATGGATATGACCCACACATGCTGCCATACTAGGCCAGGCCAATGGTCAACTCCTTTTTGCATCCCCTCCGTGAGTATTTAAATCATCAGGCAAACTATAAGTACCGGTAGCAGGTTATGGGAACCTAAATGAGAGATAGCTGAAGATATTGCTTTAAGTGGCCTTTGCAAGTGGAAATGAGTATGGCAATGCTGACCATACCAAGCAAGTTGTGGGTAGACTTGAAAAAGCCTTGAGCAGACATATTGTGTGGGGAGCACATTTTACTGTGCCATATATGTGTCAGATAGACATAAGTGCTGAACGGGTGTTGACCAGAGGAGGTCTGTGGAAGTGAGATGGCAATCAGGATCAACGCCAAGCAGTTTTCACTGAGGACAGAGTGCCAGGAAATCTAACGGAGGCAACTGCCAAAATCTGGAAGCACTGAACTATATTTTCCCCAATGTATTCTGTTTCTTCTAAAGCCAGAGCTTCTGCTTTTCTCATCCTATTTGGGACAGTTGTTGGGAAGAAATCTTTCTTTGTGAAACACTCTCCATTTCTCCACTTAGAGACAGTCCATAGCATTGGCAACCATTGTGGTGCCCTTCAGATTTTGTTGGTCCACAACTTTTATCTGACCCAACCAGCATAGCCAATGATCAATGATGGGAGTGCCTGGAGGCGGTTGGAGGATGGATGGCGGCTAACAGATTGAGGTTGAATCCTGACAAGACAGAAGTACTGTTTTGGGGGGACAGGGGGTGGGCGGGTATGGAGGACTCTCTGGTCCTGAATGGAGTAGCTGTGCCCCTGAAGGACCAGGTGCGCAGCCTGGGAGTCATTTTGGACTCACAGCTGCCCATGGAGGCGCAGGTTAATTCTGTTTCCAGGGAGGCTGTCTACCAGCTCAATCTGATACACAGGCTGAGACCCTATCTGCCCATAGACTGTCTTGCCAGAGTGGTGCATGCTCTAGTTATCTCCCGCTTGGACTACTGCAATGCGCTTTATGTGGGGCTACCTTTGAAGGTGACCCGGAAACTACAATTAATCCAGAATGCAGCAGCTAGAACCACAAAGGAGGATTAAAACATGTTAACCCTCTCATACTCGCATGTGTAGAGTGAAGTGTCCAGGAACAGATTTACCACAAGACCTACTGCTTGTAATGGTAACCTTGAGTGTGTCACGGTGCTTTTGAGGAACTAGTCTGAAGAGATTTTTTTAGATCACCTGAACAGCACAAGTTAATTTTATAACCTGTTTAACTATGCCATGTAAAAATCCTGTATATTAGTAATGCTCGTTATCTTGCTGAACAGGGAATTGAATTGACAGCATCATCTCAAGAGATGAGGATTTTACACAATCCATTATCCATTTTGATTTGCTTGCAAATAACAGCTGTGGAAATCCAATAAATCCCTCAGTTACTTTTTCCTCACTGTATAAGTCTTCCACTGTGCTCGCTGAAGTGATGAAATCCCTCTCTGTGTTCTGACAATAGTCGTATTGCTGTAATGATAAAGGTCTGCTTAAGTGTGTGTGCTGACCTCCATATAGCCACATGACCTCTTTGCTGTCAGTCACACAGAAAGGTCTAGTATGTAGAGATGATTGAATTGTGTGACTCGATGCAACTTATGCCCCAGATTACAAGCTCTGCCCCAGAAGTCAAGGATTTATCTATTCCCATTCCTATTGTAGCAATGGTTCTAGACCAGGCATCCCCAAACTCGGCCCTCCAGATGTTTTGGGACTACAGTTCCTATCACCCCTAATCACTGGTTCTGTTAGCTAGGGATGGTGGGAGTTGTAGTCCCAAAACTTCTGGAGGGCTGAGTTTGGGGATGCCTGTTCTAGACAGTGGTAGGAATCTTCTCTTGCCTCTGTCTCTCTTTCAGAATCCATAGGAACAGATTTTTCCCCCAAAATAATTTTTATTCATTTTCCAAATACAAAATCACATAAAACAAAACAAAAACTCAAAACAGGAAAAAACAAGAAAACAAAACAAAAATAAAACATCTCAAATCTTATATTATTTACTTAACATTGTTGACTTCCTCAATTCCCCCCTCACTGGCTCCATTTTAAAATTCCAATTAAGCAGTTTTCATCTTATGTCTTAAATTAATCTAACACATTTTATCATTAACACTTGAATATTCTATTCTAAAAATATCATCTATTTTCCACCATTAATTAATCAATTTATCCAAATCAAAAATTATTTCCCCTTCCTTCTATCTTCTATTTCTCCCCTTAGCCTCAAAATTTCTACAAAGAACTTTCCATAAATTTCAAGATATATATCAGGATATAGGGATGGCCCATATTTAGATATATTTACACCAAAAAGGGTGAATTTATGGTCACTGTTTTACTACCGTATTAATGTGAGCTAATGTTTTCTTGGATACCACATCTGAAGCATCAGGTTGTAAGCATGCAGCTATATGAAAGGTTCTCTGTTTGTTGTGCAGAAGATTCCTGCTGGGCTGGTGGTCTTATTCCAGAAGGTTAAGTCTTGTATTGGTGGGGGGAGAAAGACAGCTTTCACAAATCTGCCAGGAGTGTGGAGATATAATTATTGTTCCTCCTCCAAAGTCTGTCTTTACTCAGATAAATTTTCTGTGGCAAAGTCTAAGCTTATTGCTTCCGTTGGGCAAGTTTTGAGTGGTCCGGGACAGAGTACCTAGGGGACGTGAAGAAATTATAATTCTGGATTTACACTGCAGAAGAGGGTGTCTGTTGGAGGACAGTGGCCCAAAACAAGTTGTATGTTTCCTTTAATATTTTATTATCCAAGTCAAATTAATTTAGAAAGGGTTGTATGACTTGAGAAAGCTTTTTTTGCGGGGGAGGGGAGCAAAATATAAAAAAATCACTTCCAAATACCGCTTTTCATGACAGCTTGTTTACTGCTCGTGACACTTGAGACACTTCCTGTAGATTTGCATACTTGCAGGAGTCCAGAGAGTAAAAAGAAGGCGAAATGTGAAGTGTTCTTAGTTTTGTTTGATTAAATGTGACACATGAGGCTGAAAAGGATGACAGCAAAAGCTTTCAGAGTGGGAGAACAGTAGCACTGCTCTCATGTTGACACAAACCAGGAAAGAAGTAAAGAACTTTTTCAAACCATGAGATTCTCTGGAAATTTCTCAGGGGTTCAATCTGTGCTGCCCACTCACTGATATGCCAATCAGAGGAAGAGGGGGGACCCAAGACAAAGTTTATTTGTTTTTTATTAAATTTATATCCCACCCTCCCTCCAAAGAAACCCTTTTACCTGCTGCTCAGCCCCCCCCCCCACCTGTAGCCACTCTCAGCTGTTCCTCAGTCAGCTGAACAGCACAAAAGAGGTTGCAAGGAGACGCAAATTCCCTCCAACAATATTGATGGAAAACCCTGAAATTTTAAATAACCATCATGCAAATTGCAGGAGAGGGAAGATATTAACCAGCAGAGGAGATATACATGCGGCAAACAATATATAGCAAGTAAAGAATGAATGAGTGCTCTGATGTAGTAATTCTACATTGTTTGCCAGCGTCGCCCATTCAGCTACCACAGAAAGCAAATAAAAAGCAAAATGTTTCTTCAGCCTTCATGCCTAATATTATATCCATGAACTATAACCTATTAATAGGCTTGAGATTAGCAAGCACAGAGAATGGTCTCTTCCTCCCAAGATACAAATACCATTCCCTTCTTTGTAGTCTATTTAAGTCACGTCAGAGAGGCCAGAGGGGGTCAGAATACTATCTTCTGCCCATTCTCCTATCTTTGGTATTAAGCCAATTTGGATAATAACATATAAGTAACTGAGCTTTCATGTCTGTGAGCTGAAGTGACTTCTCCATTCGTCTGTCCCATTTTATTATTACAGTAGCCGTTGCATCATCCCTCGTGTGGAGAACCTGTAGATGTTTTCTCTTCAGTATATATAAAATACCCAACACACATATTAAAGGCTTACACAAAATATGTTATTCTTAATTTTTAATCTCCTCTTGTCAGAAAAGGAATTAGGTATTAAAAGAATGGCACACACCAGCAAATCACAGGGGAGATCATTTTCTGCTTGCTGTGGAGAAACTGGTTAGGGAGGTTTTCCCCCTCTTTCTCATAATATTATAATTTGAGTTCATTCAACAAAGCTGAATGTTGGAAGGTTTTATACAGGCAAAAAAACTACTTTGTCAGACAGTACAACTATGGAATTCGCTTCCACGGGACATAGTGATGCAAATACTAACATACTATGTTCTTTTTCTTCTCTTAAAATTCTTTTTTGTTCAATTTTACATAATACTTTTGATTTCAAACATTAATCATAACCATCAACATTTAGGATCCCCCAAATCCTTAGGCTTCCCTCCACTCCTTCATGGTTTCCATTATCAAACTTTTTCTACTGCATTATATATTTTCTCTATTTTCTTAAGAGAATCCATTTTTTCCCTAAGTTTTTAATACATTACAAGCGTTACTCAAATCCTGCCAAAGTTTTTAGTTGTTTACAGTGTTCTCTAATCCCCCCATTCCTTATTAAATCTTCCTGGTTTCTGATTTCCCCAGTCATTTTTGCCATTTTGACATAATCTATCATTTTAATCAACCATTCTTCTCTGGTCGTGACTTTATCGTCTTTTCATCTCTGGGCCAGTAGTAACCATGCTGCTGTTGTCACATACATAGTTGTTTCTGCTCCTTTGGTATCCCTGCATCTAAAATTCTTAGTACGGTAACAAAAGCTTCTGATTTTTTTCACAAATGTTATTTTAAACACTTTTTTTCAACTCATTATATATCATTTCCCAGAATGCTTTTTTATCTTGCACGTCCACCACTTGTGGAAGAATGTGCCTTCCTTCTGTAATGGCTCTGTTCCACCACAATTGTTGGAGGCAGCATGTCTGAAGATCACTGAAAAGAATGCTGTTGCGCTCTAGTCTTCCTTGTGGGCTTCCCATGGGCATCTTGTTGGCCACTGTGAGAACAGGATGTGGCCTTCTCTTGAACCTGCAGGGTTCCTCTTACGATGCATAATACCAAAGGAAACTCCACAATTTATTATCACTGAAGGTAACCAGTGCTTGTGGTGGAGAAAAGACAGGGTGTTTTGTGATGTAGTTTGGGCATGTATATATTTTTTAGGGCTGGAGCAATGGCACCCTCTGCTGGAGCAGTACAGTGCTGTAAACTTGGAGTGGAAGAGTGTTGAGGACACATGAAACATGCACACGAAAGCTCATACCAATGGCGAACTTAGTTGGTCTCTACGGTAAGGATTTTTAAAATTTAGTTTCGACTACGTCAGACCAACATGGCTACCTACCTGTAACTATCATTGTTGTTGTTATTTGTCAGGGTTGAGACAGATGAGGAGGAGGAGTGGTGGCTAGCCCCCCCCCTGACGAGCCCCCACAGAGGAATCTGAGGAATTCACACCTGGGGAAGACTGGTGGAGGCACTCCTCTGAAGAAGAGCAATCTGCCAGGGAGGAGGGAAGATCAGAACTGCAGCAACAAGTCGATCCAGAACCAGGCCCCAGTCAGGCAGGTTATCAGATGACCCCTTCCCCCCTCCCTTCTCTGCAAAGGAACGCAGAGCTGAAAAATGCCGGCTGCAATTGGAAACAGCTGCAGCTCATAAAAAGAGGGGGAGGGAACCTGCTACTTAAGAGAGAGGTCAGCTGGCCACTCCTCAGTGTCTGCAACGTCGTACTGAAGTGCCTAGTTGCCTAGCTCATCTTGTCTTTGGTTCCTGTGATCTTGATCTGGCTTCCCTGACCTCGGCTTTTGGACTTCTGGCTTCCCTGACCTCAGCTTTTGGACTTCTGGCTTGACTGACTTTGGCTACTCTTGACTCCAGGTAAGACTTCTGGCTTGAACTGACCTTCTCTACTCTTGACTCCTATGTAACTGCCTGACTTTAACTGACTCTGACCAGTCTATTGACCTTGGATTGTCCGACCCCGTCTGCTGCTCTTCAGTGTGCCTACTTGCTGGCACCTTAACATTATTATTATTATTATTTGTCTCCGCCTCCTTCTCTGTGTCTGTATTGAAGGCAGCTCTGCCTTGGGGTGGGGAAAGAAGCCTCATATGGGTAGAATGAATCTGAGGTGTGTCAGAACAATATCAATCAGTTTTGGTAAACAAAAAAAACACACAAAAAAACCCCACACCATTACACACTGAGAATTCATTTAGAAATTAGGCCAAATTCAATCATCCTTCATTTGACTCTTTCCTTCATCTCAGGGCCCAGTATGGCAAGAACTAAATATTTCACTTGTAAATCAAAAGTTGCACATTAAAACTTTCCAGAATTTCTTCTCTTGTGAGTCATGATAGGCCATTTCATCACTGAATGCTTTACTTAGCGATGGTTGCCAAGAAAATCTGCATCCTCATATGCAGTTCCAAGAAAAATGACAATCGTTTTCAGTAAATGACCAAGAACACGATACATATTTAAAACCCCTTTGCTTCTTATGTCCTTTTAGTTGACTACAATGTGACACGAAGAAGACATTAGGTTATTCTATTTTCTTCTCTTAAGTGCCAAGAGTTCATTAAAAAATAAAATAATGATTGACTCTAGAGGGGGAAAGAGCCAAACTTTTTTTTTTAAAGAATCAAGAAACGGTAGTGATTTATATATTTAAAGGTATACCAATTAGCAGTATAATACAGGGGTTATTGCAGTTCAGAATAAATACTGAAATATTAGCATGATAAAATATACCAAAAAAAATTGGCCTCTGTACAGAACTCATCACCAGCATCATAGAATTGTAAGTTAATTTCACCTTAAAGCATAAAAATTAGAGCCTTCCCCTTGAAGAAACATCTGAAGAACTTGAGAAAAGCAAGTAAACATTGTTTCCTAACTGATTCACAGCAAACATTAATGCATGTTGCTAATCAAGATGAGTTGTAGTGCCATCTTCTCCGTCCGTGTACACATTACTAGCGTAAAATGTATCGAGGTCTGGGGTTTTTCCTCAATTCAAATGGAAGGTGGTTTGGGGAGAAACCCATCAAAACACATGATTTCATAAGAAATGGCAGAATAGCTTGTGACTAGGTAAAGGACCCCTGAACGGTTAAGTCCAGTCAAAGGTGACGATGGGGTTGTGGCGCTCATCTTGCTTTCAGGCTTCTGCATTTGTTCCCAGCCCATTTCCCAGTCCAATTCAAATATGATCTTATTAATGTTTGGAATAGGTTCAGGTTACTTGAAAGAGGGTAGGGTCGTGGGTGGAACTGTCGTCCAAACCACTGAGCCACTTGGGCTTGCTGATCAGAAGGTCAGTGGTTCGAATCCCTGTGATAGGGTGAGCTCCCGTTGCTCTGTCCCAGCTCCTGCCAACCTAGCAGTTCAAAAGCATGCCAGTACAAGTAGATAAATAGGTATCACGGCGGTGGGAAGAAAAACAGTATTTCCGTGCACTCTTTGGTTTCTGTCATGGTGTCCTGTTGCACTAGGAGCACTTTAGTCATGCTGGCCACATGACCCAGAAAACTGTCTGTGGACAAATGCCGGCTCCCTTGGATGAGCACCATAACCTCATAGTCGCTTTTGACTGGTCTCAACCGTCCAAGGGTCCTTTACCTTTTTCCTTCTTTGAAAGATCATCTCCTTTCATATATACCTACCCAGACCATGAGAGCATCTTCAGAGGCGATCTTCAAAGTTTTCCTGTCAAATGAAATGGGTGATCTCTAGGGAGATGTTCTTCTCACTGGTGGTGCTTTACATGTCATCTCAGAGAGCCTTGCCTTGGGTTGTGTTTTCTTGGCACTAGGTTAAGACCCTTCCCCCGGCATTTAATTTGAATTTTAGAACTTTTTATGCTTTTGCACAATTGTTTTCTGTTGCTGTTTTTATTCTGATGCTGTTTTAACTTTTTAAGATTTTGCATCTATGTTTCTATTTCATGGGTTTAACATTTTTGTACTAACTGCCCAAATAACTATTGCTGGATGGGGTTTTTTTTTAAGTGGTTGGTCTAGAAATCTCAGTCAACTCTAGCCATATTATCCAGGACTTTGGAGTTGGCAGTTGGCAGATTTATTTATTTTTATCAGGTCCAGTGCAGTCGCAGATATTTATGGGATTAATCAAGGCTTGATTTCTACCTACCTTTTGGTTTGCTTAATACTGATCGTATCCATTGGGAATCTGGTGAAGAATTCATAGTTATACTAGTGAGCAAATTGCCCATTTTATGGATGCAAAACATATTTGTTAAGCCACTTCCCTGAAAACCGACTCATAGATTGTTCTTGGGACCTTTCATTAGGATCTTGATATTAGACATCAGACAATCTTCTAAATTATAGACACCTATCAAAGTAGCAACAAACTCTTCAGATCTGCACAGCATTACTGATCCATCGGGGAGGAGATAATTCACAGTAATGAAGAAAATTTCCGCAGCTTTTCTGCAGGCTATGCTTCAGGGAAAGATAATACCTCCTGAGTTTTCTTGGGCTATATGTTTCAAGAATAACAACTCATCTTGCACTTACAGTATCCATCCCCTTTGGGAACGGGAAAGCATTGCAAAAAAATCTCTTTTGCAAACAGCATAAATTAGTGATTGTTTTTTTTACCCTCTGTGCTTTCAAGCAGCAGAACACACGTCTTCAACGATCATCACAGTAACAAGGAAGTAAACAAGAGTATCATCATTCCTATTAGAAACATTGTAGGACATTCTAGCAAATAAAATGAAACAGAAGTTCAAGTGGCACTGGGTTCCTTTGTGAGATTCAGGTCCAATTCCTCTGTGCACTCTTGACAAAGCAGGTTCTCCTTCATGGAGAGCCTAAGTTGCGGTTGGGGCTAACAGGACACCCTCCCTTTCTGTTGGGTGGGGATTGACTAGATGACCAGGTCTGCAATTGGTGGATTCTTGTTGTGGCGTAGATTTGGATATTGCAATCTGGGGACAGCCCACTGGTTTTATATTCCTTGCTCGCAGCCTGGGCTTTCTCTTTCTCTTTGCTGCGAGCTTCGGATCACCTGCCCACCCTCCTCTTTATTTAGGCTGTTGCGTTTGACCTTGCTGTGCCTGTCATGGGGTCGTCTGCTGTTGGGGCAGGGGCCTGGTAGGAATTTTTCCATTTGGCTGATTGGCTGGTGCCACTTGGTTTTCGCCTACTGCATAGCAATTCGTCACAACTTGTAAGGTTGCGGTTAGGCATCCTATATAATAAAGTCCAAGTGTCTCTGCGTCCAGTCCCTGTGTCCGTGGGTTTGCGCTACTGTGCATGTGCCCCACGGGCAGCCGTTGGGACTTGGAGTGGGTCTCTCCAGTGTGGTTGCTGTTACTCCTAATGATGGATTTGTTTGAGTCATTCTATGTTTTGCTTTGTTATAGAGACGACTTTTTAAATGTGCTTACTTTATTTTTTATTATAAGCTATTATGTTTCCTTGATGCCTTGAAAGCCATTTGGTTTAATAAAATGTTGAAACAAACAATTGTGCTTTGTTAGGGTCAAGATTTTTGTGACTCTGTGACATTTTACGGTTCTTCTGGGCCCTGCCCACTCATTCCTTCTTTCCTCCTGGGTGAAGGAATTTCATCAAAACTGGAAGATCACAATTAAAAATCTTTTTTTGGCAAATGAAGAGTGTATCAGCATTTCTGGTTGCTGAGGGAGAATAAACTTTATTATCAGATGCAAACTCTTGCCTTTCCTCCTTTCTTTTCATAATACAGATAATTTTCAAAGTATATAAGTAAGTACCCTGCAGAAAAGTTAATTGGAATTCTATTATGCATTGCATATGACATTCACTGCAAAAAATAGAAGGGAAAAAGTAGTTAATGCTTAAGAAGCTATTGTGTGCACCACAAGGGAAATTAATCCTATTAAGTCTGAACAGGTAAAAAAAAAAATGTCCATCAGATGCCATTCTGGTTAAGTAGGTATATGGAGAAAAGGTTGTTTGGAATTATAAGCTTTGGGGCAGAAAGGAGATCAGTAGAAGTACTATCCGCTGAAGGAAATAAGCCAACACAGGTAAAGAAAAGAGAAATTGGGAGTAAAAAAATAAATAGTAGTGGGGAATTTCTAGGAGATAGTTTAGCTGGCATAGTAATGGGATTTTCTTGTACTTGCAGAGGAGATCAGATAATAAAAGACGGATGAAGGAAAACTACAGGACTCTTTAGTGTTGGGGAAGCAGCTGGTTTGTTTCATGCTTTCCCAGGAAGCATCAGCTGCAGCAATGGTCCACCGGGCATATGGGTTCTTGTCTGCCTGTTGGCCATATAGAGACTTTATGCAATGGCCTTAACCATGACTTCCAGAGCCATCCTAAGAGTGGTTTTTGTTGCCACAGGTGAATTAAATTGTCCCTTCTAATTTGTGACTGATCATATGCTGTGTAGCTGTCAGGCTTCGGGGAATTGGCTTCCTCCCCTATGGGCGTAGCTAAGCAGAACAAAGGAAAAGGAGTCTCCTTACCAGTTAGAAACTTTACTAATCACAGCGAGAGAACAAAGAACACATCTCCTAGTAATGGCAGTGCTCCCAATTAAAGAGCCCATCCCCTTCGGTCCCTATGAACCTATGTCACGTGTATGTCTCGTAATCTGAGCTTGTCCCCTCTGTGCTTTCTGTTCTACCACTTTCTGAGCCCTTCTTGACCTCGAAGGAATGCTGTCCAGAGACTGTGAATCTGTTAA
The DNA here is from genome assembly GCF_965207765.1 of Zootoca vivipara. Classification (NCBI taxonomy): domain Eukaryota; kingdom Metazoa; phylum Chordata; class Lepidosauria; order Squamata; family Lacertidae; genus Zootoca; species Zootoca vivipara. The sequence continues at coordinate 11,278,641 of NC_142590.1, read as the reverse complement.
CCCTCTCCCTTCCAGTGTTTCTTCTCCTGGCTGTTCACCATCCAGTATATCCCAGCTTCTGCCTTCTGAACTATGCCCCTCTGTAAACCACTGTTTCAAATCTATACTGTCCTCCTGCTCCTGGGAAGATTCAAGATCTGGAGCAGGAGATTGGGGAATGGGGAGGCTCCCACCATTCCTCCTCAGTGCAGCCCTCTGCAGCATGGTTCCTGACAGTATCAAGACAATATCATATTAAATTATTAAATAATCAAAAACTGACCGGGGCACTAATTCCAGTAGTTAGTTTTCAAACTGCCATGCCCCATATTAGTTCATCTTATCTACATTGTCCCACTAGAATCCTGGGCACCATCCCCATGAGACAGTCTGCCCACCACTATCCCCTATATCACCCATGAAAGGTATCAGTAAATATCCCCCCCATATCCACAACACATGTGCTCCTCTGCTCTGTTCAAAGGTGCAAAAAAAACTCCTCTCTGTGACTGAGTGCAGAGGCGGTTGTTGTAAGGGACCTGGGTGGCGATGTGGTCTAAACCACTGAGCCTCTTGGGCTTGCCAATCAGAAGGTCGGCGGTTCGAATCCCTGTGACGGGGTGAGCTCCCATTGCTCGGTCCCAGCTCCTGCCAACCTAGAAGTTTGACAGAATGCCAAAAAGTGCAAGTAGATAAATAGATACCGCGGCAGTGGGAAGGTCAACAGTGTTTCCTTGTGCTGCTCTGTTTTGGTGTTCTGTTGCACCAGAACCAGCTTAGTCGTGCTGGCCACATGACCTGGAAAAACTGTCTGTGGACAAAGACTGGCTCCCTCGGCCTGTAAAACGAGATGAGCATCGCAACCCCAGAGTCATCTGCAACTGGACTTAACTGTCAGGAGTCCTTTTAGGGTTGGTGTAGGAGCTCCTTTCCTCTTGGCAGTTGGGAAGGGGAATTATGCCTATACCAATTTTCACTCTTGTCCCTTTTTCTACTCTTTTAGACATGGCAACTATTTGGAACGATGTCATGCCCCCACTGTAGCTATTCTTTTATTAGTGCCCTTTCTCAGAATTCCAGATGTGTGTCCTTGCCTTGAAAGTGACCTCTGAATCGGACCATAGTAGTCCCTGAATTATGTACAACAAAACAAAACAAAACAACAACAACAACAACAACAACAACAACAACAACAACATCCCCTTATTTTGGGTGACTCATTTTGCCTTCAAACTAGTTGGCTGAGTTTGCTACTGGAGGAGATGATTGATAGGAGACTCATCATCTCAGTGAAAACTTTTTGCTTCCTGAGGATCTCTGGGGTGGCGCACCTTAACCTGTGGCCATGACCCTTGGACCATGACTTGATGAATTGAATATGGGAGCAAAAGAGATAGAAAAACACACACACAGAGAGAGAGATCAGATTTAAGCCTGAAGCTTTATTTGTGATGGCTGAGTGGTTACAATGAATACAGAGAGAGTATGAGGAGATGAGCACTTGGGTAAAGAGATGAAATGCTGCAGTTCGATGAGAATGCATACTCTCTGGGTACTGTGCCATTGTCAATGGAGTCCATGTTTCAGGGGTTCACTAAAGGACTCTCCAGATTCCTGGACTCCTTATTACGGACTGCTGCCACTAATGCATAAATATGTAATAATAAAAAATAACAGATCAGTGAATTTGGATGCCATCTGGGGAACATACACGATTCCTAATAATCTGAAAGTATTAACAACTCATTATTGTAATTTATTCAGATAGTCAAAAAGACAAACAATTTATTTCTGCCTCCTGGAATACTTATTAGAAGCCTGCTTTGAAAGTGGGATTGCATACCTTATGGCATGCAGAATTAACATATTCTGCATTGAACTGGAAGTTACAATGTATATATTTTTTTCTGTGTCAGATATTAGGGATGTACCTCCTCAAGCACCAAAAATTTGGATAAGCCTTAACATTCTGAACAGAGGCTGAGGTTCATATTGCTGTACAGCCCATGCTATGCATTCAAAGTGTACCAGGTCTAACCCTCTGGCATCTCTGGACTGGAAAAGACTCATGTCTGAAGTGCTGGAGAGCTGCTGCTTGTGAGTGAAGACAGTACAGAGCTAGTGGGATCAATTATCTGATGTTGTTTAAGGCAGGTTTCTATTGGATACTTAGGTGTGCAAAAATGGTATACATTGGCTCCATCCTATCCATGTGCAGTCCTAGTTCCTCTGACCCTGCTAACAGCAACTCTATATTAGCTGCTGTTCAGAATCCATTTATCTTAGTATATAATAAAATTGTAAGGATGTTGTCATGATGCAGTATTTGTGGCTGCCAGTAGGTGGCCACATAAACTGCAGCATGACAACAGAACAGCAGTTGGGCAGCCCAGGCAAGCAGGCAGGCAGAAGAACTGGTAAGGTAGGCTAGGACAGTGGGACAACTCCCCAGCAACCATCCTGTTCCGATGTCTCTGCCCACCTCACACCTTTCTCCCATTCATTTACACACACACACACACACATGACCGAAGGGAAATGAGCAAATTGGTCACTAATCCAGTACATTCAGGATGGCACAGTCCATAAAAATCCAGTTGCAGCACTTACAATAAAACTAACAAAAACTTATAATGAGACTAAACCTGAACACTATAGCCTGCAGAACAGAATAGCAGAACAAAGGAGATAGAAAGAGAAGGTAAGATCCAGGCTCCTTCTGGCCTAGATTTATAGTCAACATGGCCTTACTTGGAAGAGATAAGAGAACCAGTTCAAGCCAGCTGTACTCAGCTTCTCTGAAGGTATAACCCAAACAGTCATGAAGTTTCTTTCATACAGAGAAGATTCCAGAAACTTCCAGAAACCTCTCAAATGAATTAGAATCAGAAAGATCTCTACACATCAGATCAATACTGGTGCTGACCTTTAAAGCCCTAAATGGCCTCGGTCCAGTATACCTGAAGGAGCGTCTCCACCCCCATCGTTCTGCCCAGACACTGAGGTCCAGTGCCGAGGACCTTCTGGCGGTTCCCTTGTTGCAAGAAGCCAAGTTGCAGGGAACCAGGCAGAGGGCCTTCTCGGTGGTGGTGCCTGCCCTGTGGAACGCCCTCCCATCAGATGTCAAAGAGAAAAACAGCAACCAGATTTTTAGAAGACATCTGAAGGCAGCCCTGTTTGGGGAGGCTTTTAATGTTTAATGGATTGTTTTATTTCGTTTTTCTGTTGGAAGCCACCCAATATTTCTGCACTAAGAAATGCAAACTGACAGACATTCCCCTCCCCCCAAATAATGGGCGCCCCCAACAAAGGGAGTGGTTTGTCAAGTGGGTGGGGTTGAAAAAGGGTGGCAGGTAGATGGTGAGCAACACAAGCAGGGGCACAATCCCTAGTACTGCAATAAACAAATTGTATTAAGGAGGCAACAAATGACAGCTTCTTGCAGGTGCTTCACACTTTAATCTTTCATTGTGGCAACATCAATTGCATGGAGAACCAGACATCTGCAGGCTCTCTTCTGATTATAAGTGTTGCCCTATTTTGCACGCACAGCTCTGTATCTCATACATTTTTACACCCACCTTTGATGTTGCTTCTCCAATATGGGCTGTTAAGGTTTACTCTCTCTCCTTTTCTTTCATTCCTTGGGCATCCCTTCCCTGAAACATCTGAGCCTGCAAGTGGTTTTTACAAACGCACACGCTGTAATTATCCGGCACCCCAGGTGTTCTCAGCTTGATTGTTCAATATTAAAGCATTAGGAGACCACCTACTGAAGTCCAAGCCTCTACATGAATAATGATGGAAAGAGATGTCACGGATGAAGAGGAAGAAAAATTGCAGGATGAGCTGAAATACTCCCGTTGGGTTCTACGCATTTGGTTTGGGTTGCTGCTTAAGCAATTTCGACATGATTTCAAATTCAGCAAATGGTTTGGGAGCTCATTGTCAAAGGAGGTCCCAATCTAAAGAAATATTCTAGGGACATTGTGTGTGTGTGGGGGGGGGTGCCCATTGAGACTGGCAGGGCAGAAAGCAGATAAGTCAACTGATAGTGGAGCTTGTGCCAATGGCAGGCAGAGTAACCTCTTCCTGGACAACTTGCACAAGGGCAAAACTGAGACTAAGAATATGAAAGCTGGCAGCTAGGTCTGCTTCCTGGATTTGTTGCTAGGAAGGCTGATGGGCTTGGAGGAATGGGCCCCTTTTTGACCTGGGGCAGGGGTACAATGAGGTTGGTGAGGCAGTGCCCCATTTGCCCTAACAGAGCTGACTCCATTGCTTGTAGACCATCTTGTCTAATTAATGAGGAACTGACCCCAGGCATTTTGGCATTTTCCTCTTTGGAGTTCATAATTTTACTACAACTTTTAAAATGTTGATGCCCATTTTATTTCACTCTGTGCTACTTTTATTTGATTCTATTCTCTCCCCCCACTGGATAATGTGCTCTATGAACTCCTTATTTTCTTTCCTTAATGGTGATCATTGACTGTAACAGTAAAGATTTGATTTGATTAAACAATTCAAGAGTAGTACAATTTACCTTAGATTTGCTTTTCTTTTCTTTTTTAAAGAATGAATTGGCCAAACCAAAGAACAAAAAAACCAAGCACTATTTTTCTGCAATATTACAAGCTACGTGTTCTAATTGTCTTTCACTTACTACTCAAAAAACGTTGTCTAAAAATGTCATTGATATTGCAAATAAACAGAGAGCCGTCTGTACCCAAACCATTTTGAGAAAAAGGAGGGGCAGGCTGGGATTGATTGTTTACTATATTATGTTCTCTCTTGACAAGTCAAATAAATGGATTACAAAAAAAGCTCAATAAATTATTTTTAAAAGTGTAACATGCCAACACTCTGTCTTTAAGCACACACACATGTAGTTTGTTTTACTAAATCTGCACGGGGAAACGCCCAACGCATTAATTCGTGTTTCAATACTGACTAATGGACCCTACAATTAATGATCTAGCTTAGCTCAATCAAGGAGTTGGAACAAAATCAATGTTTTGAATTTAAAGTAAAAGACACCCAAGACTAAGGATGCCTATGCTTTAGTATAATGTCACTACAAAGTTTTCATTTATCCTATCTGGATAGATTCACTTTTTGAAAGCTTATACAATCATTTAGTTTTCTTTCTTTCTTTTGTACATTGTAGTACTCCCCCCACGCTTTTGACTGAAAACACCTTTTGATGAAAATGTAACAAATTCATAGAGAACCTAATTAGATTCCTGATTAACATTTGATGTGTAGCCAAGTCATATTTCCACTTGAATCTTTATATCTGTCTTCACAGTTGACACCATATATGAGAGTGAGGCGTTTGAAAACTTTTTTAAAGCATGTACTTAAATCTTTACCATTGAAATCAAGAGGACTTAACATTGCTTAACTTTGGCTAGATTGACATAAGTGCCAATTTTTTCTCTAAGCATTATAATTCTTCCTTGCCCAAATGAGAGAAGAACATGCCTTGGAAAAAGAAATGCAAGTTCACATTAAGGGATTTATTTTTCAAGAGCATATTGTTAAAAGTATTAAGGCCAACAATAAAAAAATATGTGGGTGTATATGGAGATTCCCTAGGGACCCAGGTGGCGCTGTGGTTAAACCACTGAGCCTAGGGCTTGCTGATCAGCAGTTCGAATCCCTGTGACGGGGTGAGCTCCCATTGCTTGGTCCCAGCTCCTGCCAACCTAGCAGTTCGAAAGCACGTCAAAATGCAAGTAGATAAATAGGAACCGCTACAGCGGGAAGGTAAACGGTGTTTCCATGTGCTGCTCTGGTTTGCCAGAAGTGGCTTTTTCATGCTGGCCACATGACCTGGAAGCTATACGCCCGCTCCCTCGGCCAATAATGCGAGATGAGCGCGCAACCCCAGAGTCGGTCACGACTGGACCTAATGGTCAGGGGTCCCTTTATCTTTACCTATGGAGATTCCCTATAGCCACCATGACTAGCAGCTATTGGTAGGCCAATAGCGAATTCTTTTAAGTTGTATACACAGTACTGGCATAAAACACAGCAGGATCATTTACACACACACACACACACACACACACACACACACACACACACAGCTTTTCAAATTGCAATTGCATGTCATATACATCATTGACGTTTTATGTGTTTCCACTGTCTGTCCACACCCATTGCCTGTGTGAAGGGTGAGTGTGTATGTTTTCATATGACTTATGTTCTCAGATCAGACCAAAGCTGGTTTAGGGGAAAATGCATCAAAACACAGTTTTACTCACAAAAACTACAGGATCAATGTGAGTTGTGCTAACACCATGTGTGCACGGCTTCACAAACCAGCGCTGGAAACGCACTGGATTCAGAGTAAACAGCCTTAAAGCCCGTGAAACCCACAACCATCAACACATCTTGGGGCTGTTAATTCCATAATTAAGTGTGCATTGTGTAAATAAGTTCTAATTCTAAGAAGCTGAGGAAGTCATGGGATCATTGATTCCTCCCTTTCCATTGAAAAAGGAGCTGATCCATGTAATTCGCCCTCACTATTGGCTAAGGTTGAGGAAGAGTGTGTGCATATGTGCGTGCCTGGGGAAATTCATGCTCCAGAAATAATGGCCTGGGGAGAGCAGGAGCTTAACTATGATTTAAGGAATGCCCAGTCACATCTGCACTGGTTTGAAAAGATGTGAAACAATATATCACAAACTCAAGATATCACACTCTAGATCAGGGGTTCCCCAACTTACCGTGCTTTGGGCCAGTGCCTGAAGAGCCGATCGCACGGTGAGCCGGAGGGCAGGGGAGCACGTGGGAGCGCGCGGCCATACACATGTGCACACGCTATTTCTGGCACATTTCCGGGGCGCCGGAGCACCGGAAATAGCTTGTGTGCATGCGCACGGGCCTCCTCCGACCTGGAAGTGCGCCGGAAATGACGCTTGCGCATGCGCGCAAGCTATTTCCAGTGCTCCACAGACCCAGAAGTGGGCCGCCGTGCCACAGATGGTGGCAGCGGGTGGCGGGGATTGCCACCGGCCAGATATATCAGTTCATCGGGCCGTATTCGGCCCACGGGTCGTAGTCTGGGGACCCCCTGCTCTAGATCTTATCAAGAAATACAAGCATCCCCTCAAATTCTGATTCCTGCACCATCCTTTCTTCACTTTTCAATAGCCTAGGAAATTAAAATGGACATGATAGATAAGATACTGTCCTACTGCCCTGAAAACACAACTAAAGTAATTCCAATAAGAAGTTATAATCTGCTTTGTATTTTAGAAAGTGCTATGTATGTATGTTTGCTATATATTCAGATGCCAAACTTGGCACAAAGGTTCTGGGGGTGGGGGCAGGGCTCTTTGTCAATTTTGAATCAAGTTGGTGTACCCAAACATGACTTTGGTGTGACTTCATCCCTTTTTTGGAATAGGGCCACCACTGAAACATCATCGATTTTTGAGGTCAGAACAGAAATCTTTGTTGATGTTTGGATGCCAAGCACCATTTTAAAAACAAGATGGCAGACCAAAACAGCAGTTAACGTTGTCTAGCTGACAATATCAGCACTGAACATTTGACTCTACCTACAAGCTGACTGTTAGGAAAATTCCTATGGTCCCTTCCTTGGAGTAGACTGCGGAACAGTAGACTGGTACAGAACGTAGGCTCAACAGAGATCTATTAATCAATAAGACAGTGCTGAATGGTCAGCCATGAGGCTATTGTCACAAGCATGGTCTGACAACAGTACATGCCCTCAAATAATCAAAGACTCTTTCTCAGGTAAATATATGAAATCCTTGTGTCCGTATCATTTACGCAACATTATTGGCAACAGCAATGCATGAACAGCTCGTGGACTGTCTACTTAGCCTTCCAATTGATCACAACATAGTTGGAGTCATTTTCCACTTAGAAACCTCCACTATCTTATTAAGGTGCCATCCTCAATCGTTCCTTTTCAGCAAGTTTTGGCTTGCATATTCTGTTACCTTTCTTTCCCAAACATTTCCTTGGCAATTCTCCTTGTTTGTGTCAACTCCTTATCATTACATCACAATATGTTTTCCTCCTCTTATCTGGCCAGCTATTAATCTCTTGTTAAAGAACCTAGCTGCTGAGGGAAAGGTTATTACTGCTTACATAAAGGTAAAGGGAAAAGGTAGAGGACCCTGGGATGGTTAAGTCCAGTCAAAGGAAACTATGGGGTTGTGGTGCTCATCTCGCTTTCAGGCCGAGGGAGCCGGCATTTGTCCACAGACAGCTTTCCATGGCCAGAATGACTAAACTGCTTCTGGTACAACTGGACACCGTGACGGAAAACAGAGTGCACGGAAACGCTGTTTACCTTCCTGCCACAGTGGTACCTATTTATCTACTTGCACTGGTGTGCTTTCAAATTGCTAGGTTGGCAGGAGCTGGCACAAAGCAACGGGTGGTGCTGTGGTCTAAACCACTGAGCCTCTTGGGCTTGCCGGTCTGAAGGTTAGTGATTCGAATCCCTATGACGGGGTGAGCTCCCATTGCTCTGTCCCAGCTCCTGCCAACCTAGCAGTTTGCCTGCTGTTACATAAACTTCTTTGGGCAGGCAGTTCTAATTGCAAAAACATAGACAGCAATTTTGATTTTAAATACTCCTATAATATCCATATAATTATACATGTCCTATATATCTAATAGACATATTTCTAACAATGACTCTCCATGGAATATAATAATATTATATCCATGTTAGCCCTCAATACAGGTGAATTTGGATTTGGATATAAACTCTTGAATTCAACTGTCAAATGATGATCAAGGTCAAATACGAACATTAAATTGAAAATTTTGAAATTGTGCCATATTTCAGTTCACTTCTAATGTCAGAACTAAAATTATACACGGATCATTCTAAATGAAATGTCCATGTAATATTCTGTAGCCAATTTATTCGAGTAATTGTAGTTTCATTGCCTTAGGTACCCTTGAGAAAACTTTGAAATTGCAATTTCAAAAATATATGTATTTCATAATATACACAGAAACATGAAGATCCACAGCATAACTTTAGTTCCTTTGAGACAGAGAGAAGAAAAATGGGATTGTGTTACTTTTGTCAGTGCTTATAGAGGCATTTTATATTCTAGGATAATAAAAAGCCAAGCTCATTCAGGCATAAGTAAACTTAGTTAAGAAGCAGAGTGCTTTATTTTCCTTTGATCCCAATTCAAAGGGCTCTGGTATGCAGCTCAAAGTGACTAGAAGAGACACAGATTACACAGAGGCATTTTTCAGAGGTTTCATGGATGGTTAAAGTCCAGTCAAAGGAGACTTTGGGGTTGCAGCTCTCATCTTGCTTTCAGGCCGAGGGAGCTGGCATTTGTCCATTGTTGTTTAGTCGTTTAGTCGTGTCCGACTCTTCGTGACCCCATGGACCATAGCATGCCAGGCACTCCTGTCTTGCACCGCCTCCCGCAGTTTGGTCAGACTCATGTTGGTAGCTTCGAGAACACTGTCCAACCATCTCGTCCTCTGTCGTCCCCTTCTCCTAGTGCCCTCAATCTTTCCCAACATCAGGGTCTTTTCCAGGGAGTCTTCTCTTCTCATGATGTGGCCAAAGTATTGGAGCCTCAGCTTCACGATATGTCCTTCCAGTGAGCACTCAGGGCTGATTTCCTTCAGAATTGATAGGTTTGATCTTCTTGCAGTCCATGGGACTCTCAAGAGTCTCCTCCAGCACCACAATTCAAAAGCATCAATTCTTCGGTGATCAGCCTTCTTTATGGTCAAGCTCTCACTTCCATACATCACTACTGGGAAAACCATAGCTTTAACTATACATTTGTCCATAGGCCGGGGCAATTTAGGGCTTTAAAGGTCAGCACCAACACTTTGAACCAACACGTCACGTCTATGTCTCTATGTCTTGTAATCTGAGTTTGTCCCCTCTGTGCTTTCTGTTCTACCACTTTCTGAGCCCGTCTTGACCTTGGGCTGAGCGGAGGAATGCTGCCAGAGACTGTGAAGCTGTCAACCCTCTCCCTTCTAGTGTTTCTTCTCCTGGCTGTTCACCATCCAGTATATCCCAGCTTCTGCCTTCTGAACTATGCCCCTCTGTAAACCACTGTTTCAAATCTATACTGTCCTCCTGCTCCTTCCCTAAACAGGGCTGCCTTCAGATGTCTTCTAAAAGTCAGATAGTTGTTTATTTCCTTGACATCTGATGGGAGGGCGTTCCACAGGGCAGACGCCACTACCGAGAAAGCCCTCTGCCTAGTTCCCGGTAACCTCCATTGGCAGACACTATGAAGCCTTTGGATTGGCCAGGACTGGCAAAATTACAAAGCACGTGACCCTGCCTGGATAAAAAAGCAGTAATCAGAGCTGGCCCAAGACAACTTGGCACTTGATTTGAACCACAAAATAGTGTGCTCCCACCAGGAGACAAGTGGGTAGTGAAGATATACCTTGGGAACCAAGTGGGGAAATCAAATCAACCTCATCCAAATGCCATCGCGGGGTCAAAGGGGCCTGCTCTGAATCAATCCAGATGGATGCAGAGCCCAGGAGACCCGAGAGGACACCCCCTGCCATTTCCTCCCTAGCAGTGGGAGGAAACCAGCAGTACCTCCTATTTGCTTAGAGGCTACTGGGGTAGTGCCATAGGGGATACCAAGGAGGTGGCATAATCCAGAATGTAGCAGCTAGACTGGTGACTGGGAGTGGCCACCGAAACCATATAACACTGGTCCTGGAAGACCTGCATTGGCTCCCAGTATGTTTCCAAGCACAATTCAAAGTGTTGGTGTGCTGACCTTGAAAGCCCTAAACCAGTGGTCCTCAACCTTGGGCCTCCAGATTTTTTTGGCCTACAACTTCCATGATCCCTAGCTAGCAGGACCAGTGGTCAGGGATGATGGGAATTGTAGTCTCAAAACATCTGGAGACCCAAGGTTGAGGACCACTGCCCTAAACGGCCTCGGTCCAGTATACCTGAAGGAGCGTCTCCACCCCCATCGTTAAGCCCGGACACTGAAGTCCAGCTCGGAGGGCCTTCTGGCGGTTCCCTCACCGTAAGAATTGCAAGGCCTGGTGTTACAAAACCTTATGTATTCTCTCCTAGCAATAAGACCAGGTAAGCCATTTGGTGACATTGAAACCTCAGGCTATGAGCTTCGTCTTTCAAACCAGTCACCCGGGATGGATAATTGGCAAGAACCCCAGCAACTACCCTTAGATAGGTATTCCTTTATTCAGCTCTCAAAGTACCCATAACCAAGCAGATAAGAGGATTACTTCTTTCAAGATTGAATAAGAGCATATTTTCTCGAGCGGCACAGCTGAGTTTTTAATCTAATTTCTTTACAGCAGTCAGGTTGTTAATTGATAGTGATCAATTTCCCAAGTTGTAAGAAATATATTTACATTCCAAGGGTGTGAGATTCAAAATTCTTTTTTCCTCCCCATATCTTGTTTGTATCACATACAAAGGGATCTTTCATGTCCATTAATTAAGAGGCAACTTCACATAATGATCTGTCATACGACTTGACATTATCGATCAATGTGTTTAAAGTGAACAACTAATTTAGAGGTAGCAACATTAACCTCATTTGAAAACTGCCAGGTTCAGGGATATGTTTATTCCCTGCTGGTATAATTAAGACTAAAGTTTCCATCTTTTGTTTTGGTACTTCTGGCTTTTAGCTGTTAACTAAGCCATTAGACTGTTTTTTAGCATATAAGACTAGCACAGGGCTGAATAATATCCTGGGCTGAATACAGATATCTGACAAATTATATCTTTACAAATTCCTATACAAAGTGAGCTGATGTGGACTTCTAAAACTAATGCACAGGGTGACAGTGAGCAATCCACCATATTTTGCACTTCTCCAAATGTTGCACACAGTTCTTGGCAGTTTTTGGAATATGCATTTAAGAAGTATTTTAACTGAAAGCACACATTTGCGTGTGGGGGTCCCCAAAACCACCCCTCCAATAACTCACACCATAGACAGAATTTTTGTTTAATGGTTTTTAGCATGAATTTGGCCACAACTTTTATTAAAATACAAATATAAAATAAGTGAGTGGTTGCATAGGCATTAGTTCTCCATCTGTCACCTAAGGACAGAAATAAACTCGCCTTGTCAACAAGGGGAAACCCTACAGGGAGAGACAGGGAGTCGGGTGCAATAGGCTCTCCCCTCTCCCCTCAGGCTCCCAGGGGCTCATGCGTGTTGCTGGCCCCCGACCGGGGTTATGGACACTGCATAGAGCCCCTGTATTCCTGACCGGAATTTCCCCAACACGCAGGCATTAACTCAAGGGGCCAACACAGTCAACAAGACCCCATATACAACCAATAACCAATGCCTAACCACCAACCTTACAAGTTGTGACTGTTTGCTATGCAGTAGGCAAAAACCAGATGGCACCAGCCAATCAGCCAAATGGAAAAATTCCTACCAGGCCCCTGAATACAGGCAACCCCATGAGAGGCACAGCAATGTCAACACAGAGGCCTAAAAACAGCGGAGGGAGGGTGGGGATCCGAAAACGCAGCCAAAGAGAAAGAGAAACCTCTCTCTTTAGCTTAAATACTCAAGGGGCTGACCCATCAACTTGCAACCTACAAATTTGCCCAACAACAGCCAGGGACCTATCAAACGGTGACCACTCATGCCCCCACCTTTGCAACTCAGGAGTGGTTTGTTAAGCCCCCACCGCAAATCGTGCTCACCATGATGGTGAACCCGCATTACATGAATATTAGAACAAATGTTTAAATATTTTGAGAGGACATTTAAAAAATAAACCACAGTAGGGTTGTACCAGAGTAGACCTGTTGCAATTCATGAACCTTAGTCTTGTCTACTCAATGGGTCTACTTCATAAGACCAGCATTGGATAGAACGATTCGTGTTTACCCAAAGTCTTCCAGTTCAGCATTCAGAGTGTGCTTGAACAAATCCAGAATCCAAAAAAACAAAGCAGCTTGCTTTGAAGTGAATCAGGCTTTGACGAAGGTGAAGCAGAACTTCCCCAAAGACTCTTGAAGCATATCAGGCTGCTCTGGGACGCTTCTGTGTTGCCTCAGAGATTCAGAGGAAACAGAGAGTCTCACTGTTGGTTAAAAATAGTTTCATTTCCAACCGGGGAATGACTTTACTGGGCCTCTTCCTTGTACTTCAAATCATGGTGCCTTTGGGAACGATGCAGAAGGTAGAACATTTCACTTGGTGTCAGCTGAGCAGAAAACAAAAATACTGTAAAGCCTCAAACTGTTTTTCATTCACTCATCAGTCGCTAGCACTTCCACCTATTTTTCTGAAATTTTAAAGTTTACTTTTCTTTGGACCCCTCTAGGGATGGGCGGAGGTATCTGTCTATGTTTCTCCATCTTTCTAATTTTTCCAGACTTAAGTCCAGCTGTTCACATTTCTGCATCAGTCTGAAAATCTTTTAAAAGCCCTCATGGAACACATCTCTCTTAAAAGGCACATTTTAATACTATTTTGTCCAATATATATTGCAGGCAATTTCCCCTAACATAATATATTTTGCTATGTTATTTTTTTACCAATATATAACATTTTTTCCATACATTACTTGGCAGGCATTGCATTGCAACAAAATGGCTGCACCTAGCTCTCTGAACATTAGTTTTATTTCACTCGCTAAGGGCTACAGTGGGACCCAGGTGGCACTGTGGTTAAACCACTGAGCCTAGGGCTTGCTGATCAGAAGGTCGGCGGTTCGAATCCCTGTGATGGGGTGAGCTCCCGTTGCTCGGTCCCAGCTTCTGCCAACCTAGCAGTTCGAAAGCACGTCAAAATGCAAGTAGATAAATAGGAACCGCTACAACGGGAAGGTAAATGGCGTTTCCATGTGCTGCTCTGGTTTGCCAGAAGCGGCTTTGTCATGCTGGCCACATGACCTGGAAGCTATACACCGGCTCCCTCGGCCAATAATGCGAGATGAGCGCGCAACCCCAGAGTCGGTCACGATTGGACCTAATGGTCAGGGGTCCCTTTACCTTTTACCTTTAAGGGCTACAGTGCCTATAAAAGATATCAAATTATGTCAAACAGTATATGACTTTAAGTCATATACTGAAGAAGTGTGCATGCACACGAAAGCTCATACCAAAATATAAACTTAGTTGGTCTTTAAGGTGCTACTGAAGGAATTTTTTTATTTTGCTTCGACTCAGACCAACACGGCTACCTACCTGTAACTAGTATATGACTTTAGTTTGGTTCCCCACATAACGTATAATACGTAAGAAACCTCTAATTTCCCCAAGTATTGGCTTCGGACCCAAGAACCAAGCAAGTTGTGCCCAACGAAGTTCTTGTCAAACTGATCCACTTCTCACAATGCTGAGCTGCTTTTGAGCTGAATCTTGCCTTTCATGTACACCTTGCAAAAGGGACATCGAGGAGAAACATTCGGATCTGCCCATGCCTTGGATTTCATTTTTGTTCTCCCATAAACTATCAACTCCATCAACAGATTTAAAGCACGTGGTCTGTGAGCATTTTAAACAAACAAACAAACAAACATGCCTAGATGACACCTCTCCCTCTCTTTTTAAAGCACTTTGTTGGTGCAAATCGATCGAGATGTTTCAGAGCTTTTTGATGGAGGCAGACAACACAAGTTGATTATGATTTGTAGTGGTGATGATTTCAGGAACAGTAAAAAAAAAAAAAAGACTTGGATCCTGATTGCTTGGATCCATGATGTGAATATTAACTAGCATGCCTCTTTCTACCATCTAGATTTTTAGCTTAGCTGCCTGAACATATGCTACTGTTTGTCAAACAGCTTGGAGCCAATTTGCGTTCGGGAAAATTCTAAAATGCACTGGCCACAATTCAACAGAGGGTGACACGTGCTTGATCTCACTAAATTTAGGTGTCAAACCATGCTTAGTTCCAGGCTGGATTTTGCCCACTACAAAAATATAGCAGGCAACAATAATATTTTATGGTTGGTTTGATTTTTTTTGTACAACTATAAGTGTATAGGAGGGGTGGGAGAACAGAAAAATTATAAAGGACAAATCATTATTGCTTGGGAAATAAAGTGATGTCAAGTAACTCATCTGGTTAGAGTGTGGTGCTGATAATGTCAACTGCACACCTGATGCAATGATATACACATCAAAATGGCTCTAAACTGCAGTTTTGAGCAAGGACCATAAACAGCAAGCAAGAACAATTTTTCCATATCAGCTTAGTCTTACTGGTTAACCCCCCCCCCAATTTTTTTTTAGGTATTTACTTCAGACTTTAAAATAACACGACAAAGCAGGTTCTCCCCTTAAGGAGAGCATGGGTTGCGGAAGGGTTAACAAGACATTCCCTGGTTTGTTGGGTGGGTCAGTCTGGATGGCCACTGGGGTATTGTTGCTGGGGAGAATGTTATGTTGCAATTATTTGATTGACAGCCACAGCCTATGTATACTGAGCAAGCAGCTTGCGGTTTCACTTTTGGTGCTTGCAACGGATCTCCCCCCCCCGCCCCCCTATATTTAGGGGTTTTGTTTGTGCATGACGTTGCTGTGCCTGTCATGGGGTCGTCCGTATTGATGCGGGGGCCTAGTAGGAATTTTGCTACTTGGCTGATTGGCTGGTGCCTTGTGGTTTTTTGCCTACTACATAGCAAACTGTCACAACTTGTAAGGTTGGCGGTTAGGCATTGGTTCAAATTGGATGGTGGAGGGGTACGGATTTTGGTTGGGCCTACCCCTCATTGTTGCTGCTGCCTTTAGGGGTATTCCTTTAAAGGAATCCTGGGGCTCTACATGTTTGTCCATTTATCCCCGTTAGGGGCCAGGGCCGCACATGAGCCTCGGGGAGCATTGGAGGGATGAGGTCAAGGGCTTGGGCCCCTGCCCCGATCTCTTCCAGAGAGGCTTACCTACTGGCTCCCCTACTAGGCTAGTGGGAGTCAGATCTGTCCCAGGCGGGGGACAGATGGCAAGAACCAATGCCTAAGCAACCACTCACATTCAGTTGTATTTAAGTAAAGCTGTGGCCAAATTAATGCCCAAAACCTTAAACTTAAAATATTGTGTGAAGTTTGAGTTATTGGGGGGGATGTCTTGGAACCTCGGCACGCAATGTCAACTGCACACCTTATGCGATGATATACACATCAACATGGCTTTACACTGCAGTTTTGAGCAGGGACCATAAACAGCAAGCAAGCCAGCTTTGTATGTGAAGTGGAACCAAACAATTATTCCATATCAGCATAGTCTTACTGGTTAACCAAAAATAATAATAATATTTTTTTAGGAATTTACTTCAGACTTTAAAATAACACAACAAAGCCCTTTAACTGATTTTGTTTAAATACAACTATACCCTACTGATAAAATTATTCAGATCTCCTGGTGAAAACAGCATAGCTATGTTTACAGTTTACATATACTAAACATGTGGTGTGGCATGAAGGCAGGCATTTTGAAAAAAAACAAAAAAAGGACAAAATTAACGCAGGCATGAATTCTGAATGCAGGTTACAACACTGCTCGGGTAACTTCCTGCACCTGGGAAGAACAGATTCCTGTTAAATAACATTTACGTTAAATTTATCCCCAGCACTGTTTACAGGAGCTTTCTGACATGCTTTACTTAAATACATTGAAAGGAGCATTTAGCAACACACCACCATCTGGAGCAGACTTTCATCCAACTCTGGGTTGAAATGTTTCAAAGCCCCATCTGGTTTAGTGTCTCTGAAGTACATGCAGGAGACAGAGGATCTGTTTCTGGCAGTTGTACAGGAAACATAAAGTCAATTGGCATCTCTAGAATCTTAAACTCCTGATCTAAGATAACATAAATTTTGGGAGGATTTCAGCAGTGTTTGTAACCTTAAGCCTCTTCCAAAACGAGAAGAATATTCAGAAGTCTTGCAGAACATCGGTAAAAACAGCATTACTTTTATTCTGCTAATACTGCCTATGTTTAATCAGAAGGTGCATCAAAATAATTTTAGCTAGACCTGAAACCAACGTCTGTAAACCTTTGAAATGTACCGAAACCCCTAAAGATGCCTCTCAATTTTAAAAATTCATAATTTGGAATTTTTAATGGGACATTTGTAATTGGGAGAGCTTTTGACTTGATGTCATTTTGTGATTGTGAGTGAGGTCGGATATGAAGTCTCATAAGCTGGCAGCTGTCCAATCCTAAGTAAATAATACTGATGCATCATTTATCAAATACTGCATCCTTTTGCATATAAGCTTTTATACACAGTAAAATATAAAATGTCACTGGATGCCAGTCATCATATAACTGTCAGACACTGAACACCACTACAGAGCAATGAAACACGATCAAATCCTAGTCACATGTCACCTTTGAAATGAGTTATCAATAGTTAAATATCAAATGCTGAAAGAAAACATCAAATAGTGATACAGATATCAACTATTTGACAAATATTTGGCAATGGCTTGGATATCTGGCAAACATTTGACATAAAAATTTGCTGAATAGAATTTTGCAGACCAGGTTTGGTTTAGCTGTATTTGAAACAGATTCAGTTAGAACGGGCAGTACTTCTCTTTTCTCTCCAGCCCCCTTCTCTATTTTCTTTCTGCTCTTCTCCATCCCTTCCCCTAACTTTCCCCTAAACTAAACTTTGTCCTGCGCCAAGCATTTTCCTGAAGGTTCTCAAAAACCCACACAAAGTGCACCAACGACCCACAAGGATGGCACTCGGACCCAAAGACTTTGACATCTCTAGAGATTCTTCCTCAGGAAATGACTGTTCACCTCATGGCTGATAGGTCACTCTAATCTCAACTGTCAAGTCAAACGGAATGTTTTGCCCCTCACAAAATCCTCACAACAACAATCGTTTCTTCATTCTTTTCCCAAAGGGGTATGACATTGTTCACAAGTGGGCAAGTATCGGGGAAAGAGGAAGACATCCATGTTGCCAGCTCAACCTAATTGGCGTTCCCTCAGCAGGGAGATTGGTTCTGTTAAACATAATGTGTTGCAGGTGGAAAACGCCTTGAACTTGGATACTGGAATGTGCATTTGTTTGTTTTTATTTTTGCATTTTCCTTTACAAACATTCATTTCTTTCACTGTGATATTCTAGTTTCTCTCCCCCCCCCATTAGCTTGGAATGTGCATTCAGATATGCACCCCAATATAAAGGAGCTGTTGTCTCCATTACTTCAGGGACAATTGTTCTATCACACCAGCCCAGGCAGCAGCTAATCAGGGAAACAATGTCTACAAACAGGGATGATGAGTGAAAGATAGGTGGCTCATCCTCCACCATGGCAACTTTCCCAATAAAAACCACATCTCACAAAAATGGGTGGAGCACTTCTCTGCATGGCTCCAAGTGTCCTCGGCATAGCAGGGATGAGAGTTTGAGGGGATGGAAAATGTTTGGTGGGGGTGGGCGGGAATGAGTGTCTCATTGTGTTTTGGATATCCCATGCTTCAGTTGGCATCGCAACAGAAGTGAGACAGATAATTTAAATAGCAATACTTTTTTAAAACACATAGGGTGAGAGGGACATTTCCCATGCCATGGACTGCCATTGCCCAATGATTCTGTAGTTGCATAGGACACATAGATGTCTTTTAACCCCCTGGGGTTGCCGCAATTTATAGGCTCTGCCACTCCACACACGCCTGAACATACACAGCCTCCCCGCCCTGATAATGACAGCCATTTTAATTATAAAGGCTCCACTGTAGACTTGAGCAAGAAAGGAATGACATGCATTTCATCACTTTCCCATGTTCGTGTAGGTAGCTTTCAAACATTGTCCTTGTTATTCAAAGAAACAATGTGACAGAATGAATTAATTACATCTTTGTTTGATAGATTTCTCTTCTCTTCCTGCTGGGTTACCGAATGCTAGCACACTTTATTTGAAGGTGTTTTGTTCACCCCCCTTTCTTATGTAGCACAAGTGATTTTTATCCTGTTTTAGCATATGTCTTACCTTTTCTTTCTACACAACACTTCTCCCCACCCGCCCACATATGCATTTTCATTCCTAGCCCCACTCTTCACATTATAACAACCTTGACATGAAACGATTGAAGGGCCAGTTTAAACAACAGCTCACTTTAGGCTGGGAATAAGAGTCGGCCTGGTTCCTGGGGAGAAAAGAGCTTTATTTTCTTGCTTTTTTTGCTCTTTGAATTAATCTACATCAAGTACACTTAAGGAGGATAGAAAAAAAGACAGGGTGCATCCGAAACATTTGTATGTCAGTCGTATTTGTCTAGTCTATGTTTGTGCAAGAGCACATACATATTCATGAAAAGCATCAAATGCATTTGTTTTTGACAAGCTAGGATGGCACCATAAAATAAATGGGTTGCGCTAAAACACTTGAAAATTTACTTTTCTCCACTTCTCCCGTGACAGGAAAAAATATATAGTAAAAATATTCCATTGACTTACCTACTTCAGTGATTACAACAAAGAGGGGTATTGATTTCTCTCCCCCCCCCCCCGATACAATACCATTTTGCATAAGGAAAAGCTTTTCAAAGGCAAAGGGAAGCCATAGGCACCTGAGTCACAGAGAGTTAAGTGTGTGTGAATTTCTTTTTGTTTATTCGGCGTTAGTGAAGCCACATTTCATTCTGCAACCACAGATCTATCTTCCAGGCTGCTACTGAAAAACCCTCCAAGGCCAAATTGTGTGTGTGACTGAGCCAATGGAAGTCACACAGTCACATTTTCCATCCTGTTGTTGTCATGCATTATAAGCAAAACTCCATACCCTGATTCTAAATTCAGGTAGGTAGCCGTGTTGGTCTGACGCAGTTGGAATATGTGTGTGTGTGTGTGTGTGTGTGTGTGTGTGTGTGTGTGGTAAAGGGACTCCTGACCATTAGGTCCAGTCGTGACCGACTCTGGGGTTGCGGCGCTCATCTCGCATTATTGGCCGAGGGAGCCGGCGTATAGCTTCCAGGTCATGTGGCCAGCATGACAAAGCTGCTTATGGCAAACCAGAGCAGCACATGGAAACGCCGTTTACCTTCCCGCTGTAGCGGTTCCTATTTATCTACTTGCACTTTGACGTGCTTTCGAACTGCTAGGTTGGCAGGAGCTGGGACCAAGCAACGGGAGCTCACCCCGTCACAGGGATTCGAACCGCCGACCTTCTGATCAGCAAGCCCTAGGCTCAGTGGTTTAACCACAGCGCCACCTGGGTCCCCATATATATGGGGCAGCAGCCATTTCCAGGCGCCGAGCCGTGGCAGGAGGAGGAGGATTCAAAGTGCTACAGAGCACTGCTGCGTCCCAGAGGCTCGGACTCTCCGTGCGGCGCTGCCGGGTGCTGACCCGGCAAGCTGCCTCTTCCTTCTCCTGCTGTGGCTCGGGGCGCTCCACGCAGCACTGCTCCGGCCGCCTTCCTACCCCCCCCCCCAGGCCCCAGCTGTTCGTCGGCGCTTTGTCAGCGCGGCGCTTCAGCAGCAAGATCCCGCTGCTGGGTCCCGCTGGCTGGGGCGCTCGGCGGGCCACATGACGAGGTCTGGCGGGCCGCATTTGGCAAGCGGGCCTTGAGTTTGACACCCGTGGGTTAGATGCTGCTGTGGGAAAGCAACGAGATTTCCTGTGAATCTGGTGGTTGTGTTGGAGGTGGCAGGTTTCCCCAGGCTTCTCAGTTTCACCCAGGCTCAGGAAATGGATCACAGGTTGCCTGCCTATTTGGCCAATGGCAGGCGGGCTGTGGTGCTGGCCCCGCCCCCTGGGACAGATTGGACTACTACTTTGCATAGGATTGAGCTGCTTGTTAACTTATTCTTCAAGAATATGTTTGTAGGCGGAAATATAGAGACATAAAAGAACACAAATTTGTCACTGCATCTTTCTGTTTGCTTAGAATCATAGAATCATAGAGTTGGAAGAGACCACAAGGGCCATCCAGTCCAACCCCCTGCCAAGCAGGAAACACCATCAAAGCATTCCTGACAGATGGCTGTCAAGCCTCTGCTTAAAGACCTCCAAAGAAGGAGACTCCACCACACTTCTTGGCAGCAAATTCCACTGTCGAACAGCTCTTACTGTCAGGAAGTTCTTCCTAATGTTTAGGTGGAATCTTCTTTCTTGTAGTTTGAATCCATTGCTCCGTGTCTGCTTCTCTGGAGCAGCAGAAAACAACCTTTCACCCTCCTCAATATGACATCCTTTTATATATTTGAACATGGCTATCATATCACCCCCTTAACCTTCTCTTCTCCAGGCTAAACATACCCAGTTCCCTAAGCCGTTCATCATAAGGCATTGTTTCCAGGCCTTTGACAATTTTGGTTGCCCTCCTCTGGACACGTTCCAGCTTGTCAGTATCCTTCTTGAACTTTGGTGCCCAGAACTGGACACAGTACTCCAGGTGAGGTCTGACCAGAGCAGAATACAGTGGTACTATTACTTCCCTTGATCTAGATGCTATACTCCTATTGATGCAGCCCAGAATTGCATTGGCTTTTTAGCTGCTGCATCACACTCTTGACTCATGTCAAGTTTGTGGTCTACCAGGACTCCTAGATCCTTTTCACATGTACTGCTCTCAAGCCAGGTGTCTCCCATCCTGTATTTGTGCCTTTCTTTTTTTTTTCTTTTTTTGCCCAAGTGTAGTACTTTACATTTCTCCTTGTTAAAATTCATCTTGTTTGCTTTGGCCCAGTTGTCTAATCTATTAAGGTCATTTTGAAGTGTGATTCTGTCCTCTGGGGTATTAGCCACCCCGCCCAATTTGGTGTCGTCTGCAAACTTGCTCAGGATGCCCTCAAGCCCATCATCCAAGTCATTGATAAAGATGTTGAATAAGACTGCTTAAATAAGGTAGATTTCCAGGGTGGCTCTGAGTATTGTTCTTTTCCTGAAAATGGGGTGGCAGGCTAAATAAGTTTGGGAACCTCTGCCCTAAGGTATGTTTGGGACCTTTCCATGTGCCCACTGGGCACATGGTCAAAGGAGAATGATTACACTACTAGACCTACGCCCCAAATGCCAATGTATCAGCTGGGCATGCCCTGTGATACATTTGGCACTAGTGTGAAAGGGAGTGCTTAGGTGCCCAGACATATGCATGTGGAACTCCTATAGAGGAGCAAGAACCCTCCCTGGCCAATCAGAGTTCCTGCTTCCATCAAGGAACCTTTTTCTTTTAATTACAGAGTGCAATGGTCCAGTATAAAGAAGAAACATCAACAGGAAGAAAAGTATATAAAAAACATTCCTATCAACCACATCTGTTTAGAAGCTGTTGCTGGAGGTTCATAAATAAATGTGTCTCTTTTATATGGGCCACTAAGTGCTCTCAGTTTGTGTGCCAATTTGCCTAATAATGCAATATCTCACACCTTTATACATACAGTCAAACCCTGGTTCCCAAACGCCTCCATTTTGGAATGTTTCGGCTCCCAAACTCTGAAAACCCGGAAGTGTGTGTTTTGGTTTTTGAACGTTTTTCGGAAGCCGAACGTCTGACGCGGCTTCCGCTTGAGTGCAGGAAGCTCCTGCAGCCAATTGGAAGCCACGCCTCGGTTGTCAAACATTTTGGAAGCCGAACAGGCTTCTGGAACGGACTACGTTCGACAATCAAGGTCTGACTGTATACCAGTAATCTTTCTTTGCTTCCAACAGTGTTTCTTCAGACTCTTGAAATGGTTACTCCTGTGGCAGTAAGTAAATGATCAACCAGTTCCCTGCAATTTTTTTATATTGACTAGAGGTCAAAGAGAACAACAATTACCAGACCTTTAGAAGGCATCTCAAGGCAGCCCTGTTTAGGGAAGCTTTTAATGTTTGATGGATCTCTGTATTTTAATGTTTGATGGATTTCTGTATTTTAGAATTTCTGTTTTGTTGGAAGCCGCCCAGAGTGGCTGGGGGAACCCGGCCAGATGGGCGGGGTATAAATAATAAATTATTATTATTATTATTATTATGCAATATGGAACAAACCGTTTCTCTGTAAAGAGGTCTAAAAAGGCTAATAGCAGGGATGAAATTGCAGGGATGGTGTTAATGTATCTTTTAAAATAAGTCCAATCTCATATAACACAACATTCCTAAACAATTTGACTCAAGGACATTGCCTCCATATATGGAGATATGTTCCTGTATCTTGATACCCTCCCCAGCACCTTTGTGATGAATCCAGAACCATATGTGCTCATCTTTGTGGAGATAAACATCACTTACAGATCCTTTTTGGAAAATGTATGAATTTGCACACACTGCAAAGAGGTAGAAGGGTAACATAATCAGGGATAACTTAGATATTTATATCTGCAGCCCTGATTCACACTAAAGCAAGCACACACATGTAGCATGGTGGTGGTAAATAAACCAATAAAGCTGCAGTATAGATAGATAGTGATTGAAATATTTGGAATATTTTTTTTCTAATGCAAAAGAAGGGTCATCACAGTTTTTAATTCAGTACAACAAATCATCCTTGGGCAGAGGCTGAAAACAACTCCAATATCCGGCATTTAGAGACTCAAGAGTCTTTCAACATTATTAACAAGATGGATGGAATACAAATTAATCCATAATGTATCCCAAGGTATTCTTAAACATCTGTTGCTGTTTTTATTTCAGAAGTCAGGATCAGAGGTCTTTTTCTTTTGAGGAGGGGTGGGGGAGAGAAAGAGAGAGACCAACTCTGAAGAATTGCAGTGAGTCGATGCACGCTGTACATTTAAGAATATTTCATGTCTGGTTCTTCAATCCTAAAATTGTGCTTCAGCCGAAAGAATCTGACTCTGTGCCAGATCCCCCACAGGGAAGTGGTTGGCTCAGATTCCTCACCATCGCAGTAGACAGGACAAGGAAAGTTTGTAGTGAAACAGCTTGCAAGACTAAAAGGGGATTGATGCATGTACCGCAATGAAACGATGGAGCCCCAGTCATACCAATCCAACGGGGGAGAAACATGTTTAGGGGATGAACTTTTGTTAGAACTTTTCACACAGTTAGTATAGCTTTCTACTGGCAAGGAGGGCTTTTTTTCCCAAATGCAATCTAAACAATACACACTACACACCTTGACTGCATAAGAATGTTTTGCAGAACTGCTGTAATGTCGGCTCTTGCTGGTACACTACCACAACTTCCATTTGTATCTGAGGAAGTGTGCATGCACACGAAAGCTCATACCAAAATAAAAACTTAGTTGGTCTTTAAGGTGCTACTGAAGGAATTTTTTTATTTACTGAAAATCAGTTTGGTTCCAGCCTAACAGAACATGTGGGGGAAAACACCTCCTTTCCCCGGAAACATGGAGTCAAAAATTAATGCATATTTCTCTTCCAAATTACCTTTAAAAAAAAAAAAAGCTATGTTGAAGTCACTTGAGAAATTTGCTTCTCTTGAACTTCCATGGACATTTCTCCTGAATTCACTCACTCACTCAACTCTTAAACTAGGGTCTTATCAATTTGATCTTCAGTTTAAAGTGTTTATGCCTCTGTGTCCTGCCAGCAATCTTGATTGGGAAGTACAAAGAAGAGTAAAAAATCTTCTCCTCTCCCACTCACAGTCAAGTCCAAGAGCCTCTCTCAGGCCATGATTTTAAGTACACCAGGGTGATTGGGAAGAGAGAAGAGGCATTCGGTGGGGGGGGCAGCTTTTAATAATTTTATAAGTTATGTGACTGTTGCTCAATTTGATCTTTTACGTGATTTTTTATGTATTGTAACTTTGCAGTTATTTTTTATTGATTTATTGCAATTGTTGAGAGTGAATTTCTGAGAGTGAATTTCTGTTTAATTATTATTTGTTTATTGATTTATTGTAATTGTTGAGAGTGAATTTCTGTTTAATTATTATTTGTTGATATTTTGAGAGTTAATTTTATTCTGTACTATTATATTCTAATGGATTATTGAATATTACTTTATTTGATATACCGGTCAGTTGCTTAAGTCACATTTTTTATTATTATGCCTTATCTGAATTGGATTTGTTGTTGTTGTTGTTTAGTCATTTAGTCATGTCCGACTCTTCGTGACCCCATGGACCATAGCACGCCAGGCACTCCTGTCTTCCACTGCCTTCCACAGTTTGGTCAAACTCATGTTCGTAGCTTCGAGAACACTGTCCAACCATCTCGTCCTCTGTCGTCCCCTTCTCCTAGTGCAATCAATCTTTCCCAACATCAGGGTCTTTTCCAAGGATTCTTCTCTTCTCATGAGGTGGCCAAAGTATTGGAGCCTCAGCTTCACGATCTGTCCTTCCAGTGAGCACTCAGGGCTGATTTCCTTCAGAATGGATAGGTTTGATCTTCTTGCAGTCCATGGGACTCTCAAGAGTCTCCTCTAGCACCATAATTCAAAAGCATCAATTCTTCGGCGATCAGCCTTCTTGATGGTCCAGCTCTCACTTCCATACATCACTACTGGGAAAACCATAGCTTTAACTATACGGACCTTTGTAGGCAAGGTGATGTCTCTGCTTTTTAAGATGCTGTCTAGGTTTGTCATTGCTTTTCTCCCAAGAAGCAGGCGTCTTTTAATTTCATGACTGCTGTCACCATCTGCAGTGATCAAGGAGCCCAAGAAAGTAAAATCTCTCACTGCCTCCATTTCTTCCCCTTCTATTTGCCAGGAAGTGATGGGACCTGAATTGGATAGGATTGTTATAAAATTTGTGATCTTGTACATTTTGTTGTTTCTTCAGCTTATAAACCACCTTGCGTATAGCAATGTGAAAAGGCGGTATGCAAATTAAAAGTGAAATGAAATGAAGTAGACTAAAATTCTAGCGGAACGTAAAGTTTGGGTGAGAGGCAGCTGAAGGGGGGGGGGTGTCTACAAAGAGCCACCTGTCCCGTCTGCTTCTTCTCCCTTCAAAATGTAGCCCACCTGTTTGCTGAGCTACGGTAATGTGCAGCTCTTTGGCACCTTGGCTATTAATAGAGTACAGTATTTTTTGCACTGTACACATCTCAATGGGATGGGTGTCTGCTTATATACAAGTAAATGTCTTCCTGTTATGTGCTAAATGTGGCTTCCATGATCCTGTTTATGATGTGCAATTCAGCAATATCAAAAGCAACATGATAGCCAGAAACAATTACAATGTGAAAAACTTTATGGAATAATTCAAAACATAAAGCTTAACAAACTAAAGTCTCTGAAAGCACTGAATGAATCCTGGTGCCAGACTTTACCTGGCAGAGAACAAGCTGTGATGCTTTGTAATCGGCAATGTCCAATTCTGATGTCCAACTCTGAACTCTGCTGAACAGTGTTTCCGGATAGCAACTACAGTGGTAAAACTACTTACGAATGTTTCTACTTACGGATGGAGCTCCGTCCGCCATCTTGGATGCGGTTTAGATAGGATTCTTTCTACTTACGAATTTTTAGATAGGGTTGCTTCGACTTACGATTTTTTTTCTCCCAATGCATTCCTATGGGATTCTACTTACAATTTTTGTTGACTGATGAATGTGCGTTCGGAACGCATTAAATTTGTAAGTAGAGGTACCACTGTACTGTTTCATTGAATTATTCATCAGCTAATTAGTTCAACAAACACTCGTAAGAAGAAAGATATGTCATTTCTTCATAAACCAATCTTTTTTTCAAAGAGATGTAATATACATGAGAATGAAAAATACTCTGGAACAGTGCTCATGTGATTATGTATGTATTATGAGAGGCAGCGTGGTGTAGTGGTTAAGAGCAGTAGAATCGTAATCTGGGGAACCGGGTTCGCGTCTCCGCTCCTCCACATGCAGCTGCTGGGTGACCTTGGGCTAGTCACACTTCTCTGAAGTCTCTCGGCCTCACTCACCTCACAGAGTGTTTGTTGTGGGGGAGGAAGGGAAAGGAGAATGTTAGCCGCTTTGAGACTCCTTCGGGTAGTGATAAAGCGGGATATCAAATCCAAACTCCTCCTCCTCTTCTTCTTCTTCTTCTTCTTCTTCTTCTTCTTCTTCTTCTTCTTCTTCTTCTTCTTCTTCTTCTTCTTCTTCTTCTTCTTCTTCTTCTTCTGTCACTGTTCTCCACCAGGCAAAGTCTGGCACCATGATTCATTCCTTACTTTCAGAGAATTTCAGAGACTTTAGTTTGTTACTCTTTATGTTTTGAATTATTCCATAAAGTTTTTCACATTGTAATTTTTTCTGGCTATCATGTTGCTTTGGATATTGCTGAGTCATATTTTGCAACACAGGGGTTTGTGTGTTTACTCATATGATGTGCAATTGTCAGGAGAGTTGGCTCTCAGCTCCATCTCCATCTGTGCTTATACTATACAGGATATACTGGTTACTAATTATTTTGTCAGCTCTTTCCCACTGAAGGCAAATAATTATTGGTTTCTTTGGTGTTTCCCATGATAATCCATTATTATAGCTTGAGGAACCCATTTGAAATAGGCATATCACGGCAACATACACTTACTTAAGACGGTATAATTATAATTTCAAAACCCTTAATGTTCACGTCTTATGGAGAGTGAAAAAAGAGGCTCCTCTGTAATTAATAACAAATACAATGAGACCACTTTTTCAAAAAGTTATTTTAGTTCCGCAAAAATTGCTCTACCCTTCTATTACAGCTGTCTCTCCTCCCTTTCTTTCCAGCAAGAGACTATTATATCACCACCTAGAAGAGGACACTATTCAGTCAGTAATGGGAGAGAGTTCAGACTTCCCCCGTAGGGTGCAGTCACTCTCCAGCCAGTTCCATGTCGTATGAGACGTGTTCTCAGAATGACCAGTGCCATAGGTTTCCTCAACTGCCTTTCTACAAAAAAAGTTGATTAAACTGGTATGATGAGCCTCATCTGCTTGCTTGCCATTCCAAAAAGAAAAATATTCATGTGGGGAGTTAACAAATCATGCTTGACAAATGGGGAGATGCAAGGTCGGACTTAGGTGATCTTTCATAACATAGCACCTTGTGTGAGGCCAAAATTTGGTGCCCCCAAATGGATCTTCTCAGTTGTTGGTCTTCTCAATTTTGCACCCCCTCGGCTCAGCACCCTGTGAAAAGGAATTGCCTCCCCCACCCAAAATCCAGTACAGTGATACCTCTACTTACAAATAACTCTACTTACGAATGTTTCTACTTATGAACGGAGCTGCGTCCGCCATCTTGGATGCGGTTTAGATAGGATTCTTTCTACTTACAAATTTTTAGATAGGGTTGCTTCGACTTACGAATTTTTTCTCCCAATGCATTCCTATGGGATTCAACTTACATTTTTTTCCGACTTACGAATGTGCATTCAGAACGCATTAAATTCGTAAGTAGAGGTTGTTGTTTAGTCGTTTAGTCATGTCCGACTCTTTGTGACCCCGTGGACCGTAGCACGCCAGGCACTCCTGTCTTGCACTGCCTCCCGCAGTTTGGTCAAACTCATGTTCGTAGCTTCGAGAACACTGTACAACCATCTCGTCCTCTGTCGTCCCCTTCTCCTAGTGCCCTCAATCTTTCCCAACATCAGGGTCTTTCCCAAGGATTCTTCTCTTCTCATGAGGTGGCCAAAGTATTGGCGCCTCAGCTTCACGATCTGTCCTTCCAGTGAGCACTCAGGGCTGATTTCCTTAAGAATGGATAGGTTTGATATTCTTGCAGTCCATGGGACTCTCAAGAGTCTCCTCCAGCACCATAATTCAAAAGCATCAATTCTTCGGCGATTTTATGGTCCAGCTCTCACTTCCATACATCACTACTGGGAAAACCATAGCTTTAACTATACGGACCTTTGTCGGCAAGGTGATATCTCTGCTTTTTAAGATGCTAAGTAGAGGTACCACTGTATATACCAGACAAGACAATGAGGCAACCAAACACTAGGTTTCTTCCTTTTCATCGTCATTCGCTAACAGTGATCCATTCACCATGGCAAGACAGATGCTGGCAAAGCATCTGATCTCTGCATGTCATGGCACCTCATCTGAAGAGATGAAGTGGAGATTGCCTACCTGTGTGGACAAGTGCCTCTCTAGTATGTGCTCCCTGCTTTTAGGACAAGACATGATTTTCACATAGAGCAAAGGACCGTTGGTGGGTGACAACCTTTTAGAAGAATCTAAAATGTTTTGAATGCCAATTCAGTGGTACCTTGGTTCTCACACTTCATCCGTTCTTGGCTCAGCAATCTGCAGGGTATCAGATTTGAGGCATGGGTTGTGACCGACTGCCTTGAAATCCAAATCTAATATGAGATTATAGTGGTAAATTGGTTCTCAAACTTAATCCGCTCCCATTCCAAAACCAAAGCATTCCAAAACCAAGGCGCGCTTTCCCATAGAAAGTAATGAAAAATTGATTAATTCATTCCAGACTTTTAAAAACACCCCCTAAAACAGCAATTTAACATGGATTTTACTATTTAACGAGACCCATTGATCCATAAAATGAAAGCAATAATCAATGCACTGTACTGTAAAATAAATAAGACAGTATTGTAGCTGATAAAAATTAAAATTAAATTTTCTTCTTCTGATGATAGTCATTGTTTGGATGGAGGGGCTTTTATCAATTTCCACAGTCACACAATCAAGCAATCAAGCAGTAGCTGAACTGGGTTCCACATAGTCACAAAAACAAATTAACCTTAAGAAGCCTCAAAAACGTTAAATACCGTAAATAGCAAAAGCAAAAGCATCAGACTTAATATGTTCCGGAAGTCCGTTTGACTTCCAAAATGTTCGAAAACCAAGGCACGGCTTGTGATTGGTGCAGGCACCCCAGAAACAATAGCCGACAACCGCATTGAAAGCTGGAACACTTACTTCCGGGTTTTCGGTGTTTGGGAACCAAGGCGTTTGAGTACCAAAGCGTTTGAGAACCAAGGTACCACTGTTCACCTTCCTACTTCCCATCTATGTTCTGCTGGTGTCCTTATATGGTACTGGGAAATTGATGTTGTAGCTCTGCACGAGGAGGAAGAAGAAGAAGAAGAAGAAGAAGAAGAAGAAGAAGAAGAAGAAGAAGAAGAAGAAGAAGAAGAAGGAGGAGTTTGGATTTGATATCCTGCTTTATCACTACCCGAAGGAGTCTCAAAGCGGCTAACATTCTCCTTTCCCTTCCTCTCCCACAACAAACACTCTGTGAGGTGAGTGAGGCCGAGAGACTTCAGAGAAGTGTGACTAGCCCAAGGTCACCCAGCAGCTGCATGTGGAGGAGCGGAGACGCGAACCCGGTTCCCCAGATTACGATTCTACTGCTCTTAATCACTACACCACACTGGTGTACACTACACCATAAATGTCCAGAGAGGCAAAGGTTTTCTCATTCCTATCATAGCAATATGTCTCAGGATGAAAGTCCAGGAGTTTAGTACACCCCGGGCTTTACACATCTTGTTCTAGCGTGAGCCATGAAAAAGATTCAACGAGCTATGTCTTATTCTTTTCTAAGTGCCACGATCAGGAGCTGCTTAGACAGTAGTGGGTCTAGGCTCGAACAAGCCCCCCTGCATGCAGAGAGATAAACCTGTACCATTGTGAGTTAGCACTTACTTTAGTTTTTCGATTTCCTGGGTGGAAGAGGGGAGAGAAGTGCTGTATTTTGGTAAGCTTACATGGCGATAACATTGTTTAAGGCACAATGCATTTTCTCATTTGTAATCATATTGCTTATTCATTATTAGGCTGTTCGTATTCAATCTAGGAAACGTTTCTTCTGTATTGTTCCTTTGCACATCCCTCCCCCCCCCCCGCAGCTCCAAAAAAAGCCCTGCAAGGAATCTGTGGGGAGCAAATCCCTTTCAGCAAAAGACACAGATCATTATCATCCTCCTTACTTTCTTCTTATTGAATAGGCCAGAATGAAATGGTGACAGATTGCATTAATCTTGGGACATATTCCATTGCTTTCAAATTTCGTGAGCATATTCAGAAGGTGTGTTTTTTTATTCAGACTAATACTATTCAAATCAAATCTGCTTCCATGTTTCTGTGAGGATGATGCATATTGTTTTGTCACTTACCTCACTGACTGAATAATCACAACCTACTCTTTAGCTTTCCTTTGTGTTCTGCTACCGGTAGTTTCATTCTTCTTTCTCAACTTTTAACTCTTAAGAGATGCATGCTCCGCAACAGCAGATAGTCTGTCTGCCCAACCTCACTCCCACCAAAAATACCTGACCATTCTGAATTATTGTTTTGGATTCTTGCTGCAAATGTTCTTCTGCATCCCAGCAATTGTTCCCCCATACATTGTCCCCCCATCAAAACAGATTTTGTTTAACTATGTAATGCAGCAGCTAAAAAAGCCAATGCAATTCTGGGCTGCATCAATAGGAGCATAGCATCTAGATCAAGGGAAGTAATAGTGCCACTGTATTCCGCTTTGGTCAGACCTCACCTGGAGTACTGTGTTCAATTCTGGGCACCACAGTTCAGGAAGGATACTGACAAGCTGGAACGTGTCCAGAAGAGGGCAACCAAAATGGTCAAAGGCCTGGAAACAATGCCTTTGAGGAACGGCTTAGGGAGCTGGGTATGTTTAGCCTGGAGAAGAGAAGGTTAAAGGGTGATATGATAGCCATGTTCAAATGTATAAAAGGATGTCATATAGAAGAGGGAGAAAGGTTGTTTTCTGCTGCTCCAGAGAAGCGGACAGGGAGCAATGGATTCAAACTACAAGAAAGAAGATTCCACCTAAACATTAGGAAGAACTTCCTGACAGTAAGAGCTGTTCGACAGTGGAATTTGCTACCAAGGAGTGTGGTGGAGTCTCCTTCTTTGGAGGTCTTTAAGCAGAGGCTTGACAGGCATATGTCAAGAATGCTTTGATGGTGTTTCCTGCTTGGCAGGGGGTTGGACTGGATGGCCCTTGTGGTCTCTTCCAACTCTATGATTCTATTGTTTCAGAATTATTATTATTTTTTGGACCCCATGGACCAGAGCACGCCAGGCACTCCTGTCTTGCACTGCCTCCCGCAGTTTGGTCAAACTCATGTTGGTAGCCTCGAGAACACTGTCCAACCATCTCATCCTCTGTCGTCCCCTTCTCCTTGTGCCCTCAATCTTTCCCAACATCAGGGTCTTTTCCAGGGAGTCTTCTCTTCTCATGAGGTGGCCAAAGTATTGGAGCCTCAGCTTCATGATCTGTCCTTCCAGTGAGCACTCAGGGCTGATTTCCTTCAGAATGGATAGGTTTGATCTTCTTGCAGTCCATGGGACTCTCAAGAGTCTCCTCCAGCACCATAATTCAAAAGCATCAATTCTTTGGCGATCAGCCTTCTTTATGGTCCAGCTCTCACTTCCATACATAACTACTGGGAAAACCATACTCACCTTTCTACCAAACTGTTGGTTGTTTTGGTCCCATCAGCATCATCCCGACAGAGTCACATATATCTAATTTTCTCCTCACATACCATCCATATTCAGTGGACAAATGTTTCTTTATATCAGGCATCCCCAAACCGCGGCCCTCCAGATGTTTTGGCCTACAACTCCCATGATCCCTAGCTAACAGGACCAGAGGTCGGGGAAGATGGAATTGTAGTCCAAAACATCTGGAGGGCCGAAGTTTGGGAATGCCTGTGATGATAGATATAGATAGATGATTAGATAGGTAGATAGATAGATAGATAGATAGATGATACTGTAGGTAGGTAGGTAGATAGATAATAGATGATACTGTAGATCAGGCATGTCAAACCTGCGGCCCTCCAGATGTTTTGGACTACAATTCCCATCTTCCCCAACCACTGGTCCTGCTAGCTAGGGATCATGGGAGTTGTAGGCCAAAACATCTGGAGGGCCGCAGGTTTGACATGCCTGCTGTAGATAGATAGATAGATAGATAGATAGATAGATAGATAGATAGATAGATGGGAATGCCTGCTTTATATGTGTATCTGAAGAAGTGTGCATGCACACGAAAGCTCATACCAAAATAAAAACTTAGTTGGTCTTTAAGGTGCTACTGAAGGAATTTTTTTCATTTTGCTTTATATGTATCAGTCTGTAGACATAGAGCAATTAGAAAGATACACTAGGAAAATAACCCTCTCTTTTTTTGGCCTGTGAACAAGCTGTTACCTGGCTTTACATCCACCCTCCTGAAAATAAATCAGCATGACAACTCCAAACTGAAATGAAAGGTCAGATCCTTAAAAGCTATTTTCATAATTTCCATTTGTTGCCCATTTTGTTTCCTTATCTGGATTGTGCCTAGGGCAGGTGGCCCTGTCACTGCATCCTATTATATGAAAAGGTTCATTATAGTCCTCCGACTTCTCTGCACTCACCCATTTAATTAGCAGAGAACACAACTGTGCAAAGAAGAAAAGAGAGAAGGAAGCATGCCAGACAGATGGATTCATTTGCCATCCTTTTCCTGCCGCACAAATCATTATGTGAATTAATGACAATTTAAAACAAAAATAACTGGGCATTACTTTATTTTCAAGAGAGGGACTGGCACCCATTCTTTATCAATTTCCATTGTATCACAAAAGGTTTGGTTGGTTTCCTCCTCCCTCCCACCCCCCAGAATGATTTGAAATGACAAGAGGATGAAAAAGTAACTTTCTGATTTAAGAGTTTCAAGCAATGCACAATCATGACTTTGCAGAAAGAAGAACTATGGGTTCATAAGATTGATGGATATAAGAGCTCCTTCATGCTGGAGAATCTAATTCCATTACATTTAATGGCTGTTATACATGTACATCAGTAAGAATATAGTCCACTAGTCATGCATTTGCAGAAAATTGGGCATTTCTATTCATCCTCAACAACCACTTGCCCACCTTCAACGGGAAGCAAAATCATTAGCAATTTTTAGTATTTGGGTTTTATCCCTTGTATATATCTTTCTCCGAATTCTGAAAGCAAACTGTTATTCCCCACCGCTCCTGGCTAAGGAATTTGCCACAATTGGTTTTTGATGCTCAGAAACATAATCTTTTGTGTTTAAAAGTCCCCTAATTGTATAAAGTCGCCCTGAGCCTCTGAGACAGAAGAAATCTGTGAAAAGCTGAAGAACTAAAAATGGGGAACAGCACAGAACAAATGAGTAAAGGCAACAAGAGAGGAACTCTCTAATTTAATTTAATAATAATCTAATTTAATATATTATTATTATTATTATTATTATTATTATTATTATTATTATTAACTCGGCAGATCACGGAAGCAAGGTCTTAAGGAGAAATGCAGCTACTCACCCAAGCATTAGCAAATACTGTTCAATTTTTAAAAAAAAAAACAAAGCAAAACAAAACTCCTTTCAGCTCTCATATAGAACCCTTCCGAATTTAACTTTATTTGAACGTCTCATTGTATTGCAACAGTAAGAAAGGATTTTTTTCCTGAGGCTCTCTCTGTTTCCTCCCAAGCAAATGGCTGTGTTCATCATTGCTTAAATAAGAGAGCAATTGGGAAAATCAGCTTTGATTTTCTTTCTTTCTGTTTTCAGAGAGGGAAATAATTTGCTATCAACCTCAGCTGATTGCTTCAGTGATGGAGTAAATCAGAAGGCTCAGTTGTATTGGCACCAACAATCTGAAGAAGTGTGCATGCACACGAAAGCTCATACCAATGACAAACTTAGTTGGTCTCTAAGGTGCTGGGACACGGGTGGCGTTGTGGGTTAAACCACTGAGCCTAGGGCTTGCTGATCAGCAGGTTGGCGGTTCGAATCCCCACGACGGGGTGAGCTCCTGTTGCTCAGTCCCTGCTCCTGCCAACCTAGCAGTTCGAAAGCACGTCAAAGTGCAAGTAGATAAATAGGCACCGGTACAGTGGGAAGGTAAACGGCGTTTCCGTGCGCTGCTCTGGTTCACCAGAAGTGTCTTTGTCATGCTGGCCACATGACCCGGAAGCTGTACGCCGGCTCCCTTGGCCAATAATGCAAGATGAGCGCCACAACCCCAGAGTCATCTGCGACTGGACTTAACTGTCAGGGGTCCTTTTAGGGTTGTTGTAGGAGCTCCTTTCCTCTTAGCAGTTGGGAAGGGGAATTATGCTTATACCAATTTTCAGTCTTGTCCCTTTTAGACATGGCAACTATTTGGAACTATGTCATGCCCCCACTGTAGCTATTCTTTTATTGGTGCCCATCACACTTTCTCAGAATTCCAGATGTGTCTCCTTGCCTTGAAAGTGACCTCTGAATTGGACCATAGTAGTCCCTGAATTATGTAAAACAAAACAACAACAATAACAACAACAACAACCCCTTATTTTGGGGTGGACTCATTTTGCCTTCAAACTAGTTGGCTGAGTTTGCTACTGGAGGAGATGATTGATAGGAGACTCATCATCTCAGTGAAAACTTTTTTGCTTCCTGGGGATCTCTGGCGTGGTGCACCTTAACCTGTGGCCATGACCCTTGGACCATGACTTGATGAATTGAATATGGGAGCAAAAGAGATAGAAAAACACACACACAGAGAGAGAGAGATCAGATTTAAGCCTGAAGCTTCATTTGTGATGGCTGAGTGATTACCATGAATACAGAGAGTGTATGAGGAGATGAGCACTTGGGTAAAGAGATGAAATGCTGCAGTTCGGTGAGAATGCATACTCCCTTGGCCAATAACGCGAGATGAGCGCCACAACCCCAGAGTCGGTCACGACTGGACCTAATGGTCAGGGGTCCCTTTACCTTTACCTTTAAGGTGCTATTGGAAGGAATTATTCTCCAGTGGTACCTCTACTTACGAATAACTCTACTTATGAATGTTTCTACTTACGAATGGAGCTCTGTCCGCCATCTTGGATGCGGTTTAGATAGGATTTTTTTTCTACTTACGAATTTTTAGATAGGGTTGCTTCGACTTATGAATTTTTTTCTCCCAATGCATTCCTATGGGATTCAACTTACAATTTTTTTCGACTTGCGGATGTACATTTGGAACGCATTAAATTTGTAAGTAGAGGTACCACTGTATTTTATTTTTATTTTGTTTCAATGGCAGACTGACACAGCTACCTACCTGTAACTAGAATCTCTTTCTCTGTTTGGATGGCCAATAAAGTGAAGGCAAGCAGTGGGGGAGAACCAGATGAGTGACAAATGAAGTGATCAGATGAGTGATAATGAACTCTTACTTGAGAGGTCTTGTGCATTCAATGGCAGAGGGGCACTGAATTGTGAAAAGACAATTGGAACCCTTGAACCAACGAAATCAAGTGGCACTTCAGAACCGTTGATTAGCTTGCGATGGTGGTAGGTACTGATGCCATTGCTTACAATGACTTTAGCCATAAAGACGCAAGTTAGTACAACATAAGCAGTCGTGAAAAAGAAAACAGGAGAGAAATAGAACCACAGGGCCTTCACATATGTCAACCGAAAAGTAAAATATGTTGTTGTTGCTTTTACTGCACTGCTATTTGATCTCTCAAGCGCTGGAAAGTTGTAAAAGTGCAAAAAACAATTCTTGATGAAATAGCGAGAAAGGAAGGGTGCCCAGAAGCAAATTACCTGCATTTCAGTGACTTGGGAGCTTGGACCCCACTGGCAGCTAACTGACAGGTGCTTGGTCAGCATTTTCTGGCTTTGCCAATCATTAAGTCTCCCACTGACCCAGCCACTATAGTCAGTTAAAATTCAGCCAGCCTGATCTATACACTAATTATGCTGGAGGACCAGATTTTTAACCAGCCTAATGCTGGATTTTTGTACTCGGCAATCTGTCTGTGATGCTGACGTAGGATTGCCACCTTTTATGGCTGGAAAGAAGCAGGCAAGGCTTTTTCCAATAACTCCATCCTTTGGCAGCAAAACGTTTCTTTGACAATATCTGCCTTCTGCATGCCAGGCTGCGGTTAAAAACAAACCCCTGTGTTGCAATGAGAACCAATCACAGAAATGGATCTATAACACGTGGGCTAATAACTGTTAAATCATATGTAATAGAATAATGATATCATTCAAAAGGTAGAAACAAATCTGTTGGAGTTCATATATACAATGAAACAGACTAGTGGCACAGAACGTCAAGCCATGTGTTCAAGATAGGCGTCAAATGTCAGTCACACAATGGTTATTCAAAGGTTTCAATGCATAGCTTAAGCAGATGAAGTTTTTGCCAAAAATTATTTCTACCCACTAGAGTTTTTTGGGTAATGCAGCTGCAAAAGTCACAAGTGTAGGGCAAGTTAAAAAGCACCATCTCTACTTGCAAGTAATTCATGCAAGCGGTCCGGTTCAATTTGCTTGTGGATCAGAGCGAGTGAGCCACCCTGTCTTGATTTGGAATAAGATAAGTCTTTGTGAACCTTTTTGGAGAATTCTCAGTAAAAGCTCAGTCTTTTCACATGAGTTCTTCAAAGCTTGAAAAGATCCAAACTGTCAGAGGGTCGTCATGGCTACTCTAGAGTAACTCCGCTTGAGTCCAGTTTGTCTTTAAAGACTTTTATTGTGCAGAGTATTTACAGTGCAGAGACAGCTTAAAACATGACCTCTCAGTCTGAATCAGAATACGTCTGTTCTTACGCCGGCAAAGTAGTCGGGGCACCCCAAAACGCCTCCCCCATGGCCTGCGTTGCAGTGCTCTCCTCAACTCTTGCGCCGGAAGGAGCGATGCCCTCTCAGCCTCCTCCTGGTCAAAGCGGTGCAATGGCTCTCCAGCTTCCTGGAGCCCTTGCCTACATCTCTCCTCCCCTGAGCTTACCCATCGTTACGCATGCTGGCTGCTCTCTCCCTTCCTCCCTGGCTGCTTCAAACCCACTGCTGCTCCCTGTGCTTGGCGAGGTGGACGTTCGGATGATGGGGGCTGGCTCCCTGTAGGGAGTCACCCTTACACAACCCGTGATAGCTCCTCCACCATCGTCAGTTCTCATGGCTGCCAGTTTCCATTTTCAGTGCTGGCCCCTTTCCCAGACTTGTCACATGCAAGGTGGCAGCTGAGAACTCTGATTAAACTCTTCCTATGTTCCCTGCTCCTTGTAATAAGGCTTGCAAGTATGATCCTCTATTGCCTGCAAAAGCTCCGGGAAATGTTTGCTGGTTTATTTTTCTCTCTGATAAATTAGTAATATGTAAATAAATAACCCACCACACTTCTCCAAGTTAGCAATAGGAGATCTAAGCATGCTCAGATGTTTTGAGACAGCAGGGTGAAGAACTGCTTAGAACACTTTGGCTTAACTCTGGGAATGTTAGGGCGAGTTTTTAATGCCTCTAGGGCCAGCCAATGGGCAAAAAGAAGTATTTATATATAAAACCCTAAGCACCCTAAAGTTTACTTTGGAAATGGAAAAACAGAGTAGAATAAGGTATTTAGCCTTGCTGCTATTTTGCCTTCTCCCCTTCCTCTCACAATTGTACGCTTGTGAAAGATCTGGTTCGGAGGAAGACGCTTGGCTCAGTTTGTAATGACCTAATGATCTTTGAAGAACTAGATTTTCTCTGAAGCAGCCTCACCTGTGTTTCCTAAATTCTTCTTC
Organism: Zootoca vivipara; assembly: GCF_965207765.1. Taxonomy (NCBI): domain Eukaryota; kingdom Metazoa; phylum Chordata; class Lepidosauria; order Squamata; family Lacertidae; genus Zootoca; species Zootoca vivipara. Next base: position 11,240,276 of record NC_142590.1, on the reverse strand, counting down.
ATAATGACAGTCGAGGAGAGTGTTCTGAATATCAGAGATTTTTAAAGTCCAGAATCATGCAATTCCAATAGTTATTATGCACAAGCTCTGCTTTGAATATTCAGTTAAGAAATGAGAAACAAATTCGGATGTACGGTAACCTTGACAAAGAAAGAGAAATGTGAATTCAGGAGATAGCAGTAGATAGATGAAAATATACACCAAACTAAAAAAAAAGGGATACAGCAACAACATCATCATCAACAACAGGCTGCTAATAAGTTCACAAGTGTAAAAAACAATCACTTTTCAAGTGGGCTGCAAAGATTTCTAGGTTGTTAACAGATTTTGCCTGATCTGAGAAGTATTTGAAGGGGGGAGGGAACATCTGAGATATTATGAGGGAAGGTAATAGAATTTCAAGGTCCAGATAATTTCCTGAGATGCATTTTGGCATCCCTTGCAATTTCCTTCATTGAAGAGAGTGGGAAACTCCGGTTGGATTCTGCCTTCCCAGAGGATTACTGTAATGAAATTTTGAATAGTGGAAAAGCAATCCTTGCAGACACTTTCATTGAGCATAATCATGCTAAAGATGGCACATGTTTCTTTGTTTAATTCTACAATTGTGCGGTTGCTTCATAATTACAGACAAGTTTTTATGTTCTGCAAATGTGCTTTATGAATGCAGCACAACCTCCCCCCCCCCAAAAGTCCCTGAAGCCACATTATTGCAATGCAATTAAAGCTCAAGAAATTAGCACATTGCTTTGGATGTCATTAGAAAGAAGAATGAACAGGTTTGTGCCTGACTTTTTGCAGAGCTAGATTAGAGAGGGGGAAATGGTTTAATGTTGCATGAACAAATGAAGAATTTTTTTTTTAGCAAGTTCTCATTCAGTAATCATAAGCTTTATTTTCTAAAGAGATGGTGGCATATTGTTCCCATTAACAGGGTGCTGGCTTCATATCAAAGCTTCTCAAAAGACCTTATTGTACCACGGCTGAGACTAGGAAGAAGGGAAAAACCTGGAAGTACCCTTTGTTCTCTATTTCTGGCAACCTGCATGAACACTTGGAATATGAAATAGCCAATATCTCAGGGTACAGCCAGATGCCAATAAAAATAAGGATGATAGCAAGATCCAGCAAGACGTGGCCTGCAGATCATCACTGAGAAAGAGATGAATGGAGACACCATTTGTGCACTGCCATTCCTCTGCCAAGTTGTGTAAATTGCTGTGAATGGTGACCAGACTGACGACAACGGGGTCTTACTTGCATTTATTTCAAGATAAAACTGTTGAGCTGTGACCAATGGGGGCTTATTAGAATTATATGCACGTAGGAAACTACAGTGGTAACTTGGTTGTCGAACGTCTCCATTAACAAACGTTTCAGTTTTCGAACGCCGAAAACCTGGAAGCAAATGCTTTGCTTTTTGAACACTTTCCGGAAGTCTAACATGCTGTGCGGCTTCTGTTTGGAGTTTTCTGTATTGAGTTTTCAGTTTCCAAATGTTCTGGAACTCGAACGGTCTTCCGGAGGAACGGATTATGTTCGAAAACCAAGGTACCATGGATTATGTTCGAAAACCAAGGTACCACTGTACCTATATCCAAGTTTATCTGCTTTGGTCTGGTCAGGATAGTCTACATTGATGAGCAATTCCTCTTCAGGGTTTTAGCCAGGGGTCTGAACCTCTGTGCCAGCCAGCCAAAAAAAACCTGGGGCCTTTTGTATACAGACAAGAATTTGGGTTCATCCAGACTTCCTTTAGTGCTGTGTTTTGAGGCATAGTCCTGGGCTATTGAGGTTCAGGTCCATTCCCCCCCTTTTTTGGTCCCAGTGCGTGTCCCAGAAAACCCACATTTTACTGCTGAATCAGAGCAAAGGGCAACGGGGTTTCTGCAGATAGCCATTTCTTCTGATTCAGCTGTAAATCATGGGTTTTCCAAGGGAAAGCACAGGGACAAAAACAAAGCAAAACCCTCTCAGACGTGGCGTTTCTAAGCAGAGACCTTGCCTGGAAAGTGCAGTCCAAAAGTATGGATGAGCCCTATAATTTAGCCACACCGTCTCCCCTATACAGTCATACCTCAGTTTAAGTAAGCTTCGGTTTGAGTACTTTCAGTTTAAGTACTCCTTGGACCCGTCTGGAACGGATTAATCCACTTTCCATTACTTTCAATGGGAAAGTTCGCTTCAGGTTAAGTACACTTCAGGTTAAGTACAGACTTCCGGAACCAATTGTGTACTTAAACTGTATACCCATACTAGAATTATTGTGTTTTAAGGATACCAGCATATGGATGTTTTTCATCATTTTGCCCTCCATCACAGTTCATTATCCTGGTTGAGCTTGCTGCTAAAACAACTATGTTTAATCTCTATTGAAATCAGTTGGCTTGGCTTTGGTCCCCGTCCCCCGTCCCCGTAATAAAAACCTGTGGAAAACTAGGATGGAGAAAACTAGGTATAATGAAAAGGGTTGGAAGTATCTTATGTTCAAAGCTTGGAAGGGGAACTTTGGAAATATTGTAATTTTTGTTAGCTTGTGTTTAATGCATTTTCTTTTTCTATTAGTAGGTAAGCAGTATGTATTAGAATAGCCTTGAATTTTGTGTTTGTACAACGTTGTACTTTTAAATGATTTTCAATAAAGAATTTATTTTTATTTTTTTAAAAAAATCAGTTGGCTTGGCTTTGGTCCCCGTCCCCTGCAAGAACTGAAGAATAGTTTAGAACAGGCATCCCCAAACTTCGGCCCTCCAGATGTTTTGGACTACAATTCCCATCATCCCTGACCACTGGTCCTGTTAGCTAGGGATCATGGGAGTTGTAGGCCAAAACATCTGGAGGGCCGAAGTTTGGGGAAGCCTGGTTTAGAAGAACTGTTTCTGATCACAGCGAATGCTCATTTCTGTGTGTGCAGTAATGAACTTTCATTCTCAACTAGGTGCATAATTTTCCTTAGGCAGAAATAGCACAATATACCCATCTCAGACGCTTGGTATGAATTACTTCAAAAACGATAATCTTTCTCCAAATATAAAGCAAAAGTAAAACATTACCAGAAATTTATATGAAATAACAAACTAACTTGTATAAAAACGTGCCCCAAAAAGGTCAGTACTGTGCCCCTCTGGGGTCTGTGCCTTAGACGGCTGCCTGGTTGGTCCAATGATAGCACAGGCCCTGGTCATGTAGTAAATCTCAGTGTGCATTGAGGCCTTCTGTTCAACTGACATGTCTACAACTGTGGGGCCCGGAAAATTCCAGCATATTTATCCCTGAAATCCAGACAACCAAAACGATTAAATTAATAATGAGACATGTTGCATGCCAAGGCACCCAGCCACAAAGTTCCCAGGAGAACAATAAAACACACTGGCACAGAGTATTTCGGTTTATGGGTTCAAATAGGCCACAACTTTATTGGTTACAGGGGTGAGCGGTTTGGCTTAGGCAATGGGACGGAGCCAGGCTATATGTTGACACCTATAGGGGGTGCCCTATAACTTACATTAGATAGTGGCACGCCGAGGGGTCCCTGTAGGGGCTGAGACATGGTCCTAGCCCATGGGTAGGCAAACTAAGGCCCGGGGGCCAGATCCGGCCCAATCGCCTTCTAAATCCGGCCCGCAGACGATCCGGGAATCAGCGTGTTTTTACATGAGTAGAATGTGTCATTTTATTTAAAATGCATCTCTGGGTTATTTGTGGGGCCTGCCTGGTGTTTTTACATGAGTAGAATGTGTGCTTCTATTTAAAATGCATCTCTGGGTTATTTGTGGGGCATAGGAATTCGTTCATTTCCCCCCCAAAAAATATAGTCCGGCTCCCCACAAGGTCTGAGGGACAGTGGACAGGCCTCTTGCTGAAAAAGTTTGTTGACCCCTGTCCTAGCCCATGCCCAGGCTTCGGACAGTATTCACACCCTGGATCCCTTTAACAGGATACCCTTACTCCTGTCTTCCACTGCCTCCCGCAGTTTGGTCAAACTCATGTTCGTAGCTTCGAGAACACTGTCCAACCATCTCGTCTTTTACAGAACTATGATTTTACAGAACTATGCCCTCAGCGGTGTTGGATGGACAGTACAGCAAAGTACATTACGAAGAGAAACTCTGTCTGTGTGGACAACCCTGCGTCAAGGACCTGTGCCATTATTTATTGCAGTGCCCATTATATATAGACCCAAGAGACCAATTAATAAAAACCCTTGTTTATGAATGGAACACATTTGAATAGGGTGAAAAGGGTGAAATGGCTGCTGAGCGACACCGTCGACTTTGTTACTTATAAAGTAGCACTCTATGTGCTGGCAGCTAAGAAGATCAGGAGGAAGGAACTAGATAAAATATTGGTCAACTGCAAAGGGGACTCGGATATTTAATTTGGCACATCTTACCTGAGAATCTTCTGCTACTCTATTCTATTTAATGCAACAAATAATTTTAGTAGCTGTGACCGTGGTTCTATTGTATGTGCGGTGCCCGATGGTTTTTATGGTTGTTGTTGTTGTTGTTGTTGTTGTTGTCCTGAATGATGCCATGGCCTATGGCTAGTGCAATAAAAGGTAAAGGTAAAGGGGCCCAGTCGTGTCCGACTCTGGGGTTGCGGCGCTCATCTCGCTCTATAGGCCGAGGGAGCCGGCGTTTGTCCGCAGACAGCTTCCAGGTCATGTGGCCAGCATGACAAAGCTGCTTCTGGCGAACCAGAGCAGCGCACGGAAACGCCGTTTACCTTCCCACCGGAGCGGTCCCTATTTATCTACTTGCATTTTGACATGCTTTCGAACTGCTAGGTGGGCAGGAGGTGGGACCGAGCAACAACAACAACAAGTTTAATTGAATTGAGGTAGGCGAAAACCGATGGTGCCAATTTGCCAAGTGGAAAAAAAATTCCTACCCAGCCCCAACAACATGGTGACTGACAACTGCCATAGTAAGGTCATATCAGAGCAAAGCATGAAAAGAGGGTGGGTGGGTAAGGTGCATAGCTGCCAAGTCTCCTGTTTTCCCCGGGAAATCCCCGTTTTTCCAGCTGTTCCTAGCTGAAAAAATGGATTTTTTTGTTTTTCCCCAGTTTATTCTGGCATGGCGGCCATTTTGGAACTGGGCGGAGCATGCTCAGAAGCGACTTTTGATGCTGCTCTGCCCAGTTCCAAAATGGCTGCAGTGAGACTTCTGGCGCGGTGGCCATTTTGGAACCGGGCAAAGCAGCATCAAAAGTCACTTCTGAGCATGCTCCGCCCAGTTCCAAAATGACGGCAGCGCTACTTCCGGTCTGCTATTTCTGGCCCGGTCCCTTATTTCTCTGACAGCAACTTGGCAGGTATGGTAAGGTGATCCAATGAAGAGGCAGGAAGAGGATGCCAGCTGGCCGCTTTGGGATTAAATTGCCCATTGCCACACCCACCCTGCTAGCTGATTGGCTGGGGACGGGGCAGGGGAAGGGGGTGCGGTGGGGGCAGCCCCCCCAGGTGTCACCACTGAGGGGAGTGACAAAATGCTGGGCAGCACTCACTGAGGGGTCTGCAGTGCGCCCGAGCCACACGTCTCCCCTGGGAGTGACGCAGTAGCTTGGGCACCCGCAGCCTCTGCGCTGCCCCAAAGGGGCCACCTGCCACCTCCCCCTCAGCTATAGGGTGGCTGAGGGGGAGGAGGCAGGCAGACTCCTCGGAGGCCCCACAGAGCATCCTGCTCCAGCTAGCCCCGCCCCTGGGCGCAGGGCATGCACACCGCCCCAGGCACACAATCTGCTTGCTCCACCACTGGTCCCCAGCACAGATGATGTGGCCGATTGTGATGTGGGGTGTGTGTGTGTGTGTGTGTGTGTGTGTGTGAAGCAGCATACCTCCACCCCTACGCTGGAAAACTGTTGAGGCTCGGCTGACTGTCTGCAAGACTGCAACACCTCCCACCAGATAAAAGGTGAGCGGACTTCTGTAAATTTAATTAATTCTGTATGTGGGGGAATGGTTCGAATCCCACCTTCATCGCCAGTGAAATATACTCGGAGTCGAGAGTGAATTTCATGCTCTTTATTCAGCTCTTAGTCATCAAGGAGAAGAAGAGAAGAAGAATGCCCTTTTCCCAAAACCATCTGCTTATATACATTATTTACACAATGGGCTTTGCGTGATTGGCTACTTCAGGGCTACACCTGTGGGCCAATCAGTTTGTGGATTGACTTCTGCCAGCAGCCTGATTGGCTGCTCCTGCAGGCCAATCAGGTTGCGGATTCACTTCTGCCAGCCGCCTGATTGGCTGCTCCTGCAGGCCAATCAGGTTGTGGATTCACTTCCACCTGGAGTTGGATTGGGTGGCTCCTGCGGACCAATCAGACTGCTGATTCTGGTTCCTATTGTTCTATGATTCAGCTCAGTACATAACACATCGGCAATATTAAATCTGGATTAGTTACAGTATCTGCCATGGTTGGTCACTTTGGAAAGGGGTGAAAGGTTCCTGGGATGGAATGAAAAGGGAAACATGACTGGGTGCACTCGCCCAAAGGCGGATGGAGGAGATCAGCCATTGCCCCCCCCAGTTTTATTGGTGACTGCTAGATTTTTCATAAAGATGTTAATGAGCAATAATTCCTTTAAACTCACACAAAGGGTATTTGTACTTGAGCGTTCAGTTCAGATTATTTTCCGAGACCTTTTTAATAGACTTCTGAATAATAACACCAGCTGTCTCCTCCCGCTACGGGTATCGAGGCAGAATTTCTTATATTTAGAAACGTTGGAGAATTAATGAGGACAAAAGACAGAAAGTGATTAGACAGATCCTGATGGGGTTTCAAAGCAATTAATTATTCCAAAATAATTAAAATATGCTGCTTGCAAAACACCAGTGAAATAGTGCATCTGTTTCTGACACTTTTGTCTCCCCTCACTTACACTTTTTGCTTGCTTTTAGAAACATCCCAGAAAAAAACCTACTCCATATACAATGTGCACAATACTAATCTACCAAATGGAGGGAGAGAAATTAAATATACCACATTCATTTTTAAAGTGATGGAGAAACTCAGCAGGAAACTTTTATTAATGGAGGGTGCAACCCTTAGGCAAGAAGAATACCATGCAACTGCCTCACAGCTACAATTGCTTGCAACCTCAGAGCCTGATCCTGCTGAAATTAAGCACTTTGTTCTGTGGGTTTTGGTAAGAAATGCCCACAGGCACACATACTGAAAATCTTCCAGCTAAAATCAGCGGTATGTTTGTGCTATTAGTAACTCACGGAAGTAAATCAAATATGGTGACCTAAACGGGGGGTATTCCCTGTTTCCTTGCAGCCGATATCAGCGAGGATAGAAATCGCTTATTGCAGTGCACATTTGTATTAATTAAAAGGCACATTCGCCAAAGGAATGCAGTTTAAGCATGAACAGTAATCATTGTAAAATAGTGGGAAGCAACCATCTGCAGTTGCTGAATTCTAGATGAAGGCATTTGTAATCCTCCCCTTTGGAATTTATTAGCCTTGTGCAGGCACAATAACCACTCTAGTTTAGAAGAAGGTAATAGCAAACCTTCCCCTCAATGCCCATTAAATCCCCACAACTCCAATCTCAGCACTTTAAGAGAAACATAGCTCTCATTCCCCGGAAGGGAAACCAAGGCAAAGCCCCTTTTGCTGTTTTGGTGACATTTTAAAAGTTTTGCCTCTGGTTCTAGGAGCACCTATTTATGAAGGGCTGGATCAGATGATACTTCTGTCCCATCTGGCCCATACTTGGGCAGGGGGCAAAGTGAACCTGCCCCCCCCAGCAACTCATCCAGTGTGCGTGCCTCTAGATTCCCTGGGTATCCAAAGAAGTCTAAAATGTTCAAATACAGCCTTAGTTTAAGAATATAAATTAAAATGTGCACAGGCAGATTTTGCATAGTCTATTGGACTCATAAAATCCACTGATCATGAGATAAGGACCTGCACACTCTGAAATTAGGCTGGGTAAAAATGGCCCCTCATAATTAGAATCATAGAATCATAGAGTTGGAAGAGACCACAAGGGCCATCCAGTCCAACCCCCTGCCAAGCAGGAAACACCATCAAAGCATTCCTGACCTATGCCTGTCAAGCCTCTGCTTAAAGACCTCCAAAGAAGGAGACTCCACCACACTCCTTGGTAGCAAATTCCACTGCCGAACAGCTCTTACTGTCAGGAAGTTCTTCCTAATGTTTAGGTGGAATCTTCTTTCTTGTAGTTTGAATCCATTGCTCTGTGTCCGCTTCTCTGGAGCAGCAAAAAACAACCTTTCACCCTCCTCTATATGACATCCTTTTATATATTTGAACATGGCTATCATATCACCCCTTAACCTTCTCTTCTCCAGGCTAAACATGCCCAGCTCCCTAAGCCGTTCCTCATAAGGCATCGTTTCCAGGCCTTTGACCATTTTGGTTGCCCTCCTCTGGACACGTTCCAGCTTGTCAGTATCCTTCTTGAACTGTGGTGCCCAGAACTATATATGTGGGTGGCAAAATGTGTCTGTATGATGAGGGGTTTTTCCATGAATATTTCCTGGGGGAGGGCTGGATTCTCTAACAGTACAATAAAAAAGAGAGAAAACTATAGGATTGGTGTGAAGTTGTAAAGAAACAAATGATAGTTTAAAGAAGGAGCACATCATTTGGGCATCCTTATAAAACTCTTTCCGAAAGTTGGATAGAAAACGCCCTGCAACTCCCCCACCCCCCCGGCAGAGCATTTTACGGAAAGTGCTTTCCTTTTCACAAAAGCAGGAGAAAAATGCTCCTCACATTTGCAGAAGCGTTTCATGAAGTTAGGATAGGGGCCTCAGCACAGCACTAGTTTTAACCAACTTCTCAGCAAATGGCGCTTACAAGCAATGATGGCATGCCGTGCAAAAGCACTTGCTGAATAAATATGGAGTGTCTTCTTAATTGGCTCCTAGCTGAGAACAACACTGGAGAGAGGCTGTGATTATTATTATTTTTATCATTCAGAAGTGCGTTTAGCATGCTTCATGGTCCCTGTCTCATTCATCCTCACAATTCTCTGCTGATTGCGTCTGCTCTTTTTGTCAACATAGGGAAAAAGGGATACATTTGCAGATGGAAAGAAAAAGGGAAATCTCAAACCACAGACACCACCACTAATTGTGAAAAGGAGGAAGCGACTTGTGCCAGTGTCCATGTGCCAGGGGTAGAGGAAGAGGGTGCGGTGGGGGTGGGACACCCTGGGTGTCACCACTGAGTGGGGTGACAAAATGCTGGGTGGCGCTCACCGTGGGGCCTGCAACGTGCCCGAGCCAAACGATCTTCCCGCAGGCAGATTCCTCAGAGGCCCCACGGAGCATCCTGCCCTGGCTGGCCCCACCCCATGGACGCCCCATGTGCACTGCCCCATGCGCCCAATCGGCTTGCTCCGCCGTTGCCATGTGCCACAGACTCTGGCTGGACCAGATGACAGCATGGGGATAGCAGCTTCATGTGACACCAGCTGAGGTGTGTGTATATTCTCTCCTTTTCTGCCAACGTAGAGAGGAATTGTGCAACTGGGGAAGGGAGACAACTCTTAGGAAGCAACTCATAGGGGCCAACTCTTAGGAACTATGGGGGTCTTCGCCCCCCTAAAATATTCAAGGGAGCTGGGCTCCCCAAACTCGATAGGCATTGTCATTCAAATGGTGTGAGGGAGAGGGTTTTCTCCTGCACACTATCTGTCAAAAATACAAATATCCAAGTATAGACACTCGTTTACCCTCGTTAGATTTAATGTTCTTCCTTCTGCCCTGTTGCAGGGCAGATACGAGGGCAAACCTTATGTGGCACATATCTGCCCTTGTGGCTCGTCGGGAGTAAAAACAAATTTACATGTACTGTTACATTGTAGTTTCTAAAAGGACTTACGGATGATCTACATCTCACCGGTCTTACAAAAGCTCAAGATTGAACCTGATTTCCAACGCCTAAGAGCTTTGGTAGATGATAAGGACCCCGAAATTACGATTAATGTAGCTAAATTTTGTGTTATCTGCCATTAGATGCAGGAAACAAGAACTTTTCAAAGGAAATTAGTGGGGGGTATGCAAATATTTGATTTTAATTTAGGTTCTCTAACTTTAAATTGATGTTTCATTTGTAGTGTTCTCTGTATCCTTCTCATGTTCTGTTATTTGATCGCTGTACGAGTTGAAGCTGGTCTGTGACCATTTTAATAAATTTGATTCGATTTGATTCAAATGGTGTGCATGTGCCACATGTGATCGATTATGCAGGGTGAGGCTTACCTGCTCCCCCCTATGCATGACTAAGAGCATAGAGGCATTGCCGGATTTTTTTTTGCTTAACTGCTAGTTAATTTTCACTTCCAATACTAGCTCAGCACTGCAGGTGAAGCCACCCTGTTGCTTATGTTGTGGGCCCAGTCGCAGTGTTGACCACCGCTCTGGGTCCGTGCCTATATGCAAGGTAGGAAGACACAGTTGGCTTTCATGCCCTGCCGGCTGCCCAGGCAGGCATGCACCCAATGCCTTTTCTACCAGCGGGGCACCCCCCACCCCAAGGAGGTCACTCATTGGCCAGTTTGAACTGGAGCAGCTGGTGGGACCCAAGTGGCCAAGGGCTCATATTGCCTCATTAATGTGCTGGCAACTTGCTCTTGCAGTGTTTGTCATGTTTCTTTTCTCTTTTCTTTTCTTTTCTTTTGTATAATATTTTTATTAATTTCCACCAAAAAAACCCACAAAATCATTACATTAAAGGGGAAAAATATAAAATAAAACATTTATAATAACTGGATACACAGTCCATATTAAATCCACATTATGGGATTATTTGAATTCCCCCAACTTCCCTCTACTTTTTCCCTTGGTTCCTTTCTATTACCTTCATTCATGCATGTCAATAAAGCCTTTATCTCTAATCGCCTCCAAATTTAAACATTGTCTATCACATTACAAGTGGGTTTAAAAACAAAACAAAAACAATCCTGCTAATGTATTAACTTGCATACATTGCTTTGGTAAATATGCAATAAACATTTCCCATTCTTTTTTATATTTGTTGTCATCTTTATTTCTTATTTTCCCAGTTAATTTAGCCATTTCCACATACTCCATTAACTTAATTTGCCAATCTTCCTTAGTGGGGACTTCTTCTTCGTTCCAGTGTTGGGCTAAGAATATCCGAGTGGCCTTTGTTACATATATGAGCAAATTCTTGTATTCTTTAGGTAGATCCATTCCTGTGATACCTAATAAGAAAGCTTCTGGTTTCTTAACAAAGGTTATTTTAAACATTTCTTTTTAATGCAATATATATCATTTTCCATTTTTTTTTAAAAAAATAACCTTACCACATATGATAAAACGTACCTTCTACTTCTTTACATTTCCAACACTTATTTTCCCTTGTTTTATACATTTTTGCCAATTTAACCAGTATTAAATACCACCCATACATCATTTTCTTATAGTTCCCCTTAAGTGAGCTACAGGCTGTAAATTTTATATCATTCTTCCACAGTCTTTCCCAATCTGTCATCTGAATATTACATACTAGGGTTGCCCTATTTCAAAAAGCAAAAATCCGGACACATAGGCGGCCAAAGTTCTTAAGGTTTTTTTGGCAAAATTTTGGCAAAATTGCCAAAAAAGAAGAAGTTTTGAGCTATATTTAAGGGAAATCACCAAAAGTGACACTGTCGACATCATTTGCCATATGTCCGGATTTCCCCGGACATTTTATCAATTACCACCCTTACGCTGTTTCCGACTGCAGTATTCCAGCTATGTCCAGGAAATGTCAGCCGTGTGGCCACCCTAGGTATACTCCTTGGAGGATGAACACATGCAAACATACTCTTTCTCCAAAATAAACGATCTTCACACTAGAACCACATTAATAATAATTGAGGGTTTCTCATGAAGTTGTGGCGCTCATCTCACTTTTAGGTCGAGGGAGCCAGCGTTTGTTTACAGACAGCTTTCCAAGTCATGTGGCCAGCATGACTAAACCACTTCTGGCACAACTAGACACTGTGATGGAAAGCAGAGCACATGGAAATGCCGTTTACCTTCCCGCCACAGCGGTACCTATTTATCTACTGGCACTGGTGTGCTTTCGAACTGCTAGGTTGGCAGGAGCTGGGACAGAACAACGGGAGCTCACCCCATTGTGGGGATTCAAACCGCAGACCTTCTGATCGGCAAGCCCAAGAGGCTCAGAGGTTTAGACCACAGCACCACCCGTGTCCCAAGAGGGTTTCTCTACATGTAGAAGACAGGAGTGCCTGGTGTGCTATGGTCCATGGGGTCACAAAGAGTCGGACATGACTAAACGACTAAACAATAACAACACTGTAGCTCTAAAATTATCAACCAGACATCATACTTTTTATGAATGGTTTCCAAATATTGTATTTATCCATATATAATCTGTGTCTAAAAGCAATCCGTTCATATGGTGTTAGAGTTGTCATATTTTCTATCCATTGATCAGAGGGAGATGTGGCATTATGCTTCCAGTGAATTAATATCAGTCTTTTAGCAGAAGTAAGGGCATGGAGAGTCCATTTACGCTGACCCTTTGGCAAACCCCGTATAGCTGATATATAGTTTAAAATAACATTATCATCCGACAGTTTTAGATTTTTCCCCAAAATAGTAGTTATGCATCCTAGTAATTTTCTCCAGAAATTTGTAAGTGTTGGACATTGCATAAACATATGTTTCAAAAAAGCATTTCCCTTATAACATATTATGGGACTCCACTACACTTGAATGAATGAATCTTTATCTGCGTCAGCCATCGGCCATAGCAATAATATATATATATATATATATATATATATATATATATATATATATATATATATATATACACACACACACAGAGAGAGAGAGAGAGAGAGAGAGAGAGAGAGAGAGAGAGAGAGAAAGAAAGAAAGAAAGAAAGAAAGAATATAAGTAAAAAGTCAATTATATAAAATACATTTTTAGGGTTTTGAATCAATTGTCAAATAGTGGATCTTATTCTGATTGCCCCATCTAAAAACCTTGCAACCTTTGCTGTCACCTGCTCATCTTTATCTGCCAAGAGAAAGGACACTGTGGCAGTGGCTGGGCAACCTGGAATGGACAGAAGGGCATGCACCACTGATTCTGTACTGCCATCTCCTTAGGGACACAAGCGTTTTCCGTGTGGAATTTGTTGGAATCGTCCCTTGAGTACAACCAAGGGCAATACATTCAATCTTGCAAGAGTAAAAGCACATCTATATTTTAGAATATAGACCACTGGTCCATGGGGTCACAAAGAGTCGGACACGACTAAACAACAACATTTTAGAATCGCTAGATTATGCAGACTACACATGTTTAGAAAGGGACTACCCACAACAAGGCCAATTTTGCACAGTGAATATAGATACCAACGGGCATGGCTGCTCCCTCATTGCTGGAACACATGAACGATAGAGCTTATATCCACATAGAAAACTGGATCTCAGGCAGAAGAGTTGCAGCCTAGCTCTCTGCTTCATATAGTCAATTTCTATGGCGGAATTCCATTTCCATGGGAGACTATTTTACCACTTGGCATATAACCCAGACCACACTGAGTGAGAACTTAGCCTAAGACAGCATCTTCAATTCAGTTACTTCCCTTTAAGCAGGTTTTGGGACCTGACCCTGGGGGGAAAAATCAATGTATATCTTTTATTTCGTTTCATTGTTACAGTAGAAATTCACTGGATTAAAAAATACACACAAAAAAAACAAATGAATAACTATTTAAAGACATCATTATAGTTGGCTAAGAAATATAAGCAAGGTGAGAGCAATATAGGAGCTTTTTATTAGAAAAAGGCAAAGAAAACATGAACTGCAAAGCAGTAGATATTTTTACCTGTTGACTTTGCTGCTAAATCAAAAGTCAACACTAACAAATCCCCCGGGCGTACTGTGTGGGCCATGGTGATATTTCTTTTGCTCAAGCAGCAGGTCTAGTCCTTAATAATGAGAGAATTGTCTTTTGTAACCTGGCAAGTCAGGTACTGAAGAAAAATGCCTCAATATATATAAGGGTTGGGGAGGAAGGGAGGGGGAAAAAGATTTTCATTTTTAAAAAAGAAACAAGAAAATATGCCCTGCAATGCATTGTTGAGTCAGTATGCTAGCAAACATTATCTTGATACCCATTATATTTTTGTATCCTGTGAAGAGAAGTGGGGCAGCTTGCAAAGGGGGATTTGAGCGTGAGTGTAAGGGCGAAGGGTCAATATGCAGTTCATTGCCTCACCCGAAACACTTTCAGACAAGGAGAGGTGATATTCTGATTCCAGTATCATAATGATTTCGGCTGAAATTGTGAGTGTGTGGACTGAATAGGAACTGGGAACCAATACAGCAATTGCTGAAAAAGTCGAGAATCCAAAACAAATGTGTGCTATTAATTTCATTCTCCCAATGTGTGGGTTTTTGGGTGTTTTTTGGGGGGGGGGCGTTGCATTCAGATGGTAGACCCACTCCCTTGCCCCACATAACCCACTTTTCAATTTGAGAGGAGTTTCCAAAGCAGCTGGTGACATCATCATCATCATCATAGACAGAGAATAATAATAATTCTTTGGACAGCAGAATATCCCAACAGAATATTAAAAACAAAATAAAACATCAAACATTAAAAACTTCCCTAAACAGGGCTGCCTTCTGATGTCTTCTAAGAAGAAGAAGAAGAAGAGAAGAGAAGAGTTTGGATTTGATATCCCGCTTTATCACTACCCGAAAGAGTCTCAAAGCGGCTAAAATTCTCCTTTCCCTTCCTTCCCCATAACAAACACTCTGTGAGGTGAGTTGGGCTGAGAGACTTCAGAGAAGTGTGACTAGCCCAAGGTCACCCAGCAGCTGCATGTTGAGGAGCGGAGACGCGAACCCGATTCCCCAGATTAGGAGTCTACCGCTCTTAATCACTACACCACACTGGCTCTCAGATAGTTGTTTATTTCCTTGACATCTGATGGAAGGGCACAGGGTGGGTGCCACTACAAAGAAGGCCCTCTGTCTGACATGTAATGGATGAAGGGGAAAGTATTTTTTTTATTTTATAAGAAATATATATATATTGATAGCTTCTTTGATATGCACAATGTAGCTCTTTCCATCCCAGTCACTGTCTCTTCGTAATAAAAACAGAAGTAAAATAATATGCACAAGCACAGAAACTGTCTACAAAGCATCCAGCTTGCACATTGAACCCCATAGGATTGGATCCAAAGGAGACGGTTGGACCAGAAGTGCCTTTCCAGTCATGGATAGTGTCCTTCTGCTCACCGAAGGTTTTCTCCCATGAGCAGAAGGCCACACTTCAATCCACACTGTCAAGAATGATGGGCAAATTTTGTCACCAAGTGTGACGATCACCCCAACCTCAGGAACAGTAAAGAAGGGGTTAAAGGGATTAGACAGTTGGAATCCTAGGGGGCGGGGTTAGGAGTATATAAACCCACCCTGGGAGGGGGTAGAGGAGAAGCTGGGTTGTTGGGGCTGCTTGTGGGAGGTTGAGGAGGTGTGGCTGAGAGTCTGAGGTTGAGGCAGAGGTAGCAAGAACACGTAAATGCCGTTTACTTTCCCGTCGCAGTGGTTCCTATTTATCTACTTGCACTGGCATGCTTTCGAACTGCTGGGTAGGCAGGAGCTGGGACAGAGCAACAGAAGCTCACCATGTCATGCAGATTCGAACTGCCAACCTTCTGAACGGCATGCTCAAGAGGCTTGGTGGTTTAGACCACCCTGGGTGCCACCCGCATAGGAATACATACCTACAGAGCCTCTGTGGGCACCCTGGACTGGCCCCTGGATGAGCCACAAATCTGATACCAGGGCCCACAGTTCTGGAAATCTAAAATTCTGCTCAAATGCATCCCCCCCCACCTCCTCATACTTCTATTTAGAAATAGGTAGCCTTGCACAGCCACGGCAGAGAATTCAGTGCATGTGCTTGAACTAATACCAAGGGCAGGCAATTTTACACTTTTGATTCTGTACCAGCTCACATTTCTTTATGCATTTAAGGTCTAATCTTGTACTCAGTCAATGAGAAATTCTGTGTTTCAGGGTACATGATCTAGCATAATATATATATAACACATCGTCTTGCACAGAAGGAAACTCAAATACTTGCAAAACTTCTTATGCTGTCTAAGGAGTGACCAGAAACATGACACGGTAGCAAGAGACTTGTGAACAAGCTGCAATTACAGGTATCCCATGATTATCATGACCCTTGGTGTTACTAGAGGTGTGAGTGACAAGGTGAGAGATGATCTTCCCTTTTTGTGGTTTGACAGAATCTGGCGGTATCTAGTTTTCTTCTTTAAGTCAGTTTCTAATGGGAGAATTGCAAACAGGAGCTTACAAACTACGACAACCAAAAGTTTCAAGTGACTGTCTTCAGACCCAAACTGTCTTTTAGGATTCAAATAAAACACAAAATAAATATTAACATAACAGTACCCTGATCCAAAGTGGAATGCCTAGAGTCAACAGGGTTTCACTATTGCCAGTGTACTGGTAGAAGCAAAGATCACCAGTGTCGAAAGAATGATTCTTCAATTGTCATGTTGTGCGGATGGCCGATTATCATCTTCCAAAGTAACTACTCTATTCCGAACTTAATAATGGAAAGTGTAATGCCGGTGGTCAACAAAAGAGGTTTAAAGACTCTCTCAAGGCAAATCTAAAAGAATGTAGTATGAATTTGGGGAGAAGAAGAAGAAGAAGAAGAAGAAGAAGAAGAAGAAGAAGAAGAAGAAGAAGAAGAAGAAGAAGAAGAGGAGTAGTTTGGATTTGATATCCTGCTTTATTCCATTCTGAAGGAAATCAGCCCTGAGTGCTCACTGGAAGGACAGATCGTGAAGCTGAGGCTCCAATACTTTGGCCACCTCATGAGAAGAGAAGAATCCTTGGAAAAGACCCTGATGTTGGGAAAGATTGAGGGCACTAGGAGAAGGGGACGACAGAGGACGTGATGGTTGGACAGTGTTCTCGAAGCTACGAACATGAGTTTGACCAAACTGCGGAAGGCAGTGCAAGACAGGAGTGCCTGGTGTACTATGGTCCATGGGGGTCCCGAAGAGTCGGACACGACTAAACGACACACACCCACACCCACACAATGTTCCTCTGTTCCCCTTGTGGGAGGGAAATGTTAATATAGGATCACTAAATTTTAGCTGTTCATTCACAGTATCAGTAGAGCACAATTTATTTGAAAGTCAGCTCAACTTGCATGAAAATGTCAAACTCCTGTCCCTTAAGTGTGGGCACACTTTTCTTGCCCCATGAGATAACAGCAGTCTAAAAGAAATTCTGCACATAAAGGCCTCAGAGGTGACTTGTGAAAGGGCAAAGAAATTCATCAAAATTGAGGGAAAGCGTTCTGTCCTCTTTTTTTCCTTGAAAAAAAAAAGGTGAAATCTTGCATGACAAATTTAGTCTGCTTTATCCAGCGTAATAGAACAGGACTGTTCAAGTGGAACTCAATCGGCTAAAACGGCATGTCATATGGGTCAGAGAAGAAAGGGGAGAGGGGAGGCGGTCTGCTATGTTTGGTGGGTGTTTGCATTTAATACGTAGCCTTGCACTTTCAAGGTGAGCAGCTCCAAAATGAACTGAATATGGCTGCAAATACCAAAGAAGGCACGCCAGTTGTTAAATACTGCGAAGCAATAAATAAATACCATTACGTGCCCACTATCAAATGGTATCAAATACCAAAGGATGTCAAATGCAAGCATCAAATAGTCAACAGATATCTAGAATATGCGGAGTATTCAAAGATAACGCAGAGAGCATCTGATACGGAAAAAAAATCATAGAGGATAATTATGGGAACAATTTTTTCCAGTGCATATATTAGTCACCATGTAAGCTGCTCTGAGAAGACTGCATTTTAAATGGGGTAGAAAAGAACAGGGCTACATCACAAGGAGTGGGGACGATCGCACAGATAAACACACCAATCAAATTCTTACATCCCACTGCAAGTGGGCTCTCCTGCATCAATACTGCTTGCATACACTCTGCATTTCCCTGGCAGCTACTTCTATCCATCCCCAGGGGGGTGGGGTGGACCTTGTAGTTTTGCACCAAAATCTGGCCTCCAATTTTTCTTTATTTTTCCCTTTATGAAATACGCTTCCATTTTCCCACCTCAGCATCAGGACACTTTAGCATCTGGGTGGATAAGGGTTTGAGCTTTCTTTATCGCTGGAAAGGGTGGTTAATAATGTGTCTGTTTTCTTCTTCTCATTTATCCAGCACTCTGCAGCCTCCCTGGGTGCTTGTGCTTCCTTATCTGGAAATAAACAAACCAACAACCCATGGGAGGAACGGCCACATTGTATCTTTCCCTGGGCTTTTAATTGAAGTGGGAGCGCCTGGTGAGGCAGCTGAGTGCATACCATTGATGAGATGATTTGTAGATGAAAGAAAGGACACCTACAAACACCCATCACCTACCGGGGCTGGCCTGCCCAAGAAGCAAGGTGAGGCAACTGCCTTGAACAGAGAAAGTTAGCAGATAAACGGTACTGGATTCCAGCGAGATCTCTGGAAAGAAAAAATGAAGTTCTCACGGGTGGGGCTCCTGTTGGGCTTACCGTTTGTTTTCTCGTTAATTGAGAAAGTTCCCCAGGCATGTGCATTATGTGACCCACAAGAGCAGCCAAATAAGCAAACTGTACAATGGTGATGGGATAAAACCAGGCCAAATCTTTATTGACAGCAGCAGGCAGGGCAAGGTTTGGCATGGCACTGGATCCCAAGATCAGTTCATCATTCTACAAGCCCCATGTTGATGGAATAGATCCACTGAGTTTGGATCGCTCCAAACCTGCACGATGGGAGTTGGCCAGTGTTGAACCTTGCCATGGTGCAAGCCAAGCAAGCAAGGTCATACTAGGGTCAATTCTCCCCTCAGGCCCCTTATGGGGCCCCCCAATACTACGTTGATCTTGCCCAATAGCATTTCCGCCCTCATACAAACAATGTTATTCCACCTAACAAAGGAAAGCCATAATTTCACTGAGGGAAAGGCGGAAAAACCCAACCAAATGCCAATCAGGTTGAGAGAAGAACGTTCCTTTCTGGCGCTGCCAACCAGCAACCCAAAATTGCTCAGTGAAGGCTCTCACCAGAGGGTGGGTGGGCAGGAAGCTCCCAAAGCAAAATAGTTGTGAGATCCAGGGGAAGCAGCCTTATATAGGCTTCCCCTCCTCTCTTCAGCAAGGGCTTATGGGACAGCTTTTCCCCATGAGCCCATGACGCAGTGAAGATACTGGGCAAAACCTTGCCCAGCATTTTGCTGCAATCCATGGGCCACAGCGCCGTCGGGCAAAGGTCTCCCATGCTTATTGGGCACAGAATGGGCCTTTAAAAAATAGGAGAAATATGGGTTACTATGCGGGCTGTGTGCATGTGTGTGTGTGTGTGTGTGTGTGTGTGTGCTTTCACACTGCTAGGTTGGCAGAAGCTGGGACAGAGCAAAAGGAGCTCACTCCGTTGTGAGGATTCGAACCACCGACCTGATCAGCAAGGCCAAGAGGCTCGGTGGTTTAGACCACCACAGGTAGATAAATAGGTACCACTGCTGCGGGAAGGTAAACGGCATTTTTGTGCGCTCTGGCTTCCATCAAGGTGTTCCATTGCACCAGAAGCAGTTTAGTCTTGCTGGCCACATGACCCAGAAAGCTGTCTGTGGACAAACGCCAGCTCCCTCGGCCTGAAAGCGAGATGAGCACCGCAACCCCACAGTCGCCTTTGACGGGACTTCACCGCTCAGGGGTCCTTTACCATAGCTGCCAAGTTATCCCTTTTTAAAGGGATTTTCCCTTATGCTGAATAGGCTTCCTCGCGAGAAAAGGGAAAACTTGGCAGCTATGCCTTTACATTTTACCTATATACATATAATTTTTTGTTTTGCAAAATAGAAGACGAAATCAGCATAAAAAATATAGAAGGAGGACAATAAGCCAACCCAACAGAATGCAGTTACAATGAAATACCCAGGCATTTTTTTCTCATTTTACTTGTCATAAGGGCTATGGCAGTTTGTAAACTGCTCAAGAAGTCACTGGGGAAAAGGAGTCACTTGTCACCTGCTACCTCGCCTTGGGGATGGGACAGGATAGCTGGCAGCCGAGAGGGAAATCTGGGAAGGATTTTGAGCATTCAGAGAGAATGCATGCAGGGGTTGAAATCTTTTCAAGGCAAACATAGGGCTGCTTGCTCCTCTACAGTTATTAGTAACCATAAAGAAGATAACCAAGGAGTGCACTATAGATGGGGAAGAAGGGTAATAGGATTCTTATTGGCAGGCAGACAAAAGTGTGAAAACTCTCGGAACTATTTCACAGCACCTCTGTTCACTTTCAGATACAGCTGTCATATTTGTGAGTGATGAAATAAGGACCATAAAAAAATATACATGCATACATTTGGGTGATATTGAAAGCTTAAATTATAATTAGTTGTAAAAATCGCAGAAAATGCTCTAAAAATAATGAAACTGTTCCCGCAACCCCAACAGAGACTTACATATAAAATAGGAATGGCTAACAACATAAAAATAATTTAAAAACAATTAAACATTAATAGAATTAATATATATATATATATATATATATATATATATATATATATATATGATTATTAAAACATACAAATAGCTGCAATAAAAACAGTATAGCACCAGCCCTTTCATAAAAGTCTGTTGGAAGAGGAAGAAGAAAATCTTCACCTGCCAATGGGGATTTCTTCTCAGCCCCAGCTGCCAGACAGTGTAGTTCATGCTATTTTAAAGTGATCTAGCATATTCCTTTGGGGACTGGCCTGAGAGGATATTTGGCAGTAAGCACTAAGGCTGCAGTCCTGACCCACTTACCTGGGAGTAAGCCCCATTGAATTCAATAGGACTTACTTCCGGTTATGTAAAAGAGCCCTGGATGGTTAAGTGCAGTGAAAGGCGACTATGGGGTTGTGGCGCTCATCTCGCTTTCAGGTCAAGGAAGCCGGTGTTTGTCGACAGACAGCTTTCCAGGTCACGTGGCCAGCATGACTAAACTGCTTCTTTGTGCAACAGGACACTGTGACAGAAACCAGAGTGCACACAAACACTGTTTACCTTCCCGCTGCAGCAGCATCTATTTATCTACTTGCACTGGCATGCTTTCGACCTGCTGGGTTGGCAGGAGCTGGGACAGAGCAACAGGAACTCACTCCATTGCAGGAATTCAAACCGCCGACTTTCTGATTGGCAAGCCCAAGAGACTCTGTGGTTTAGACCACAGTGCCACCTGCGTCCCTAGTCTAGATTCTCTAAGGCAGGTGTTTCAAAGTCTGAGAGCAGCCACTGAGAAGGTGTAGTTCCCCAAAAAGATCAGTGTGGATCATGCAAATAATAAAAAGGTGTCTGAGGGCCATCCAGGTTTGGCATGGGGATTCCGTCTCAGATCCAGCTGCCAGACAGTGTAGTTCATGCTATTTCAAGGAGAATTAGCAGGTTCCTTTGGGGACTGGCCTGAGAGGACATTTGGCATTAAGCACTAAGGCTGCATTCATGACTCACTTACCTGGGAGTTGTTGTTTAGTTGTTTAGGCATGTCCGACTCTTCGTGACCCCATGGACCAGAACATGCCAGGCACTCCTGTCTTCCACTGCCTCCCGCAGTTTGCTCAGACTCATGTTGGTCGCGTCAAGAACACTGTCCAACCATCTCGTCCTCTGTCGTCCCCTTCTCCTTGTGCCCTCCATCTTTCCCAGCATCAGGGTCTTTTCCAGGGAGTCTTCTCTTCTCATGAGGTGGCCAAAGTATTGGATCCTCAGCTTCAGGATCTGTCCTTGCAGTGAGCACTCAGGGCTGATTTCCTTAAGAATGGATAAGTTCGATCTTCTTGCAGTCCATGGGACTCTCAAGAGTCTCCTCCAGCACCATAATTCAAAAGCATCAATTCTTCGGTGATCAGCCTTATGGTCCAGCTCTCACCTGGGAGTATGGTCCCAACTCTACCTGGGAGTAAGCCTCATCAAATTCAGTAGGACTTACTTATGGGTAGACATAGAAGTGTGCTGTTGGGCAACTCCCATCCCTTCTGTAGACTCGCCTGTAGCTTCAGGCCAACTTCAGCATCCCTCCCACTGTGACTGCATACAGGGTCAAGGAGAGATAATTGTGTGGAAAGGCGGCCAATTTTAATAATGAAGCACATATTTTACTTAATAGTTTAGCAATTGCACATTTGTTTCTGCACACGTGGCCTACAGTTGTACAGAAGCTTAGATTTATAGAGGAAGTACCTAAAACAGAAAGCCAAGTTAAACAGATTTAACACTTGCTCTTTTCAACCAACCTGCAGCAATTAAATTCATTCAGTAATATAACAAAGTGCTAAGATCGAGTCTGAGCAACATTAGCAAGTAATTGAACACTGAAGGAAGAAATCTGATTTAAGCCAACAAACAGTGTTTAATAAAAACATGTGCAGCATAATCAATGGGGCCTACTCCAACATAAGAGTGTGTAGGATTTCAGTCCGTTTCATTCGGAAAATTGCGAATGAAGGCTGTTCAAACTCAAGGTGGAGAAGAATTTGGGAGAATCGTGTTTTAAAGCCTCAAAATTTGAGCCTTAGCAACATCACTGCTTTCAACAACTGTTTGATATGATAGCTAAAATGAATATCTAAATGCAGTGGGGGGGTTTTCCCCTAAAAAAATGTTTAGGGGTACTCTCATTTTGACTCAAGAAAATCACCATCTTATAGTTCAAATGGGGGAAAATAAATACAGTAAATGGACAAAAGTATGAAGATTCACAAAATGTTTAGGGGTATGTGTACTCCTGCGTCCCCTTATACTTGTTGTTGTTGTTGTTGTTTAGTCGTTTAGTCGTGTCCGACTCTTCGTGACCCCATGGACCATAGCACGCCAGGCACTCCTGTCTCGCACTGCCTCCCGCAGTTTGGTCAAACTCATGTTCGTAGCTTCGAGAACACTGTCCAACCATCTTGTCCTCTGTCGTCCCCTTCTCCTAGTGCCCTCAATCTTTCCCAACATCAGAGTCTTTTCCAAGGATTCTTCTCTTCTCATGAGGTGGCCAAAGTATTGGAGCCTCAGCTTCACGATCTGTCCTTCCAGGGAGCACTCAGGGCTAATTTCCTTAAGAATGGATAGGTTTGATCTTCTTGCAGTCCATGGGACTCTCAAGAGTCTCCTCCAGCACCATAATTCAAAAGCATCAATTCTTCGGCGATCAGCCTTCTTTATGGTCCAACTCTCACTTCAATACATCACTACTGGGAAAACCATAGCTTTAACTATACGGACCTTTGTCGGCAAGGTGATGTCTCTGCTTTTTAAGATGCTGTCTAGGTTTGTCATTGCTTTTCTCCCAAGAAGCAGGCGTCTTTTAATTTCGTGACTGCTGTCACCATCTGCAGTGATCAAGGAGCCCAAGAAAGTAAAATCTCTCACTGCCTCCATTTCTTCCCCTTCTATTTGCCAGGAGGTGATGGGACCACCCCCTTATACTTAGGTAAAGGTAAAGGTAAAGGGGCCCCTGACCATCAGGTCCAGTCGTGTCCGACTCTGGGGTTGCAGTGCTCATCTTGCTCTATAGGCCGAGGGAGCCGGCGTTTGTCCGCAGACAGCTTCCGGGTCATGACAAAGCTGCTTCTGGCGAACCAGAGCAGTGCACGGAAACACCGTTTACCTTCCCGCCGGAGCGGTCCCTATTTATCTACTT
Source organism: Zootoca vivipara (assembly GCF_965207765.1). NCBI lineage: Eukaryota > Metazoa > Chordata > Lepidosauria > Squamata > Lacertidae > Zootoca > Zootoca vivipara. The sequence continues at coordinate 11,216,507 of NC_142590.1, read as the reverse complement.
GCACTATGATGTGCTTTCGAACTGCTAGATTGGCAGGAGCTGGGACCGAGCAACAGGAGCTCACCCCATTGCAGGGATTCGAACCGCCGACCTTCTGATCAGCAAGCCCTAGACTCTGTGGTTTAACCCACAGTGCCACCTGGGTCCCTTATACTTACCTTCTAACAAATCCTTACATAGTTGCCAAAAACAGACATATTGGGGGGTTTGCGCAAGATTGCGGTAGCCATTGTGGGCGCCACAATCTTGTGTGTTCTTGTGCTGCATTCTTGCCTCAAAAAAGCACTTATTTCAGGGCAAGATAATGGTGCGGGTCATGTGACCCACCTGGGATCGTGTCCCAGAAGACACACATTTGGGGTTTTTATGTGAAAAAGCTGGACGATATCCAACCAAGCTGCCACCAGGTGTATTGATATCTGCTCTGGTTTCAATATGTGCAGTCCATGTAGGTACAGTACTGGAAAGCTTTGAGCCTGCTTCTCAGGGCCTAGATTTTAATTGTTTTGCTTTGCTTCAAGAGACACCCAGGGAACCCCAGTTTGGGGTGGATCAATGCAGTTAATAAATTAACCCCACTTTTCTGGCAGTTAGCTCCATTGAATTCAATAGGAGCTAGGAGTAGACTGTTAGGAAAAAGGCCTACTTACGAGTAGGACCCTGGCAGAGACACATGCCTGGCTGGCATGTTCTCCCCCTCCCGGGCGATCGTTCAGGAGCTTCATAAGCATTCTCCAGCCAGAACATCCCAGCAACTGGTGCCAGAAGACATCAGCACACTTTAGGGATCCACAGAGGTTGCGCAGTAGCGTAACACAACTCAGTAGCACAGCATCATGGCTAATCTACTTTATTTCCATATAAACACACACAGAGCTCTTCATCATGGCTCCCTCTCTCTAGCTTCACAGACAGCAAAGAGAAAGAACAAAGGAACAACAGTTCCACTTAGGAACACAGTAAGACAAACATCCTGCCTACGTCACTTCCCACTCTGTGGAATGAAAACACATATACAGTCATATGACAGACAACAATCCTACGACTGCACACGGGGTATGAATCTCCCAACATAGACATGGTTAACAATGCAGCCTAAGGTAGTCACAACACCCAACAGAATTGGCTTGTTCATATTGCTACCTTCACATGGCCAGCTATTCTATCCAATTGAAACAAGTGAATCCAGATTCCTTTCACATATATAGATGAGTGACAAGTGTAAGTCATATATTAAGAACACTTGGTGCTCTTCCTACCAACATTAAGTCTGTTGCATCTTTTTTGTTGTTGTCTGTAGCCCTGAGAGGCCTTCTGTTACATGATTTAACTCTAGCAGCGGACCTGCCCTCTTTTTGGTAGTATGACAACTTTTCTTGTCGGTGACAAGTTTGTAATGGTTTCTAAATTCTTTGTGGCCATGCCTCTTCCAGTTAAAACATTTCGCTTCTCCCTGGAACTTACAGTGACATTCATGATTCTCCTTTCCCACGTTTTATCCTCACAACACTGAGACATAGCCCAAGGTCACCCAGGTTTTAACCCTGGTGTCCCATATTCTAAGTCCATTTAATATCTTTTCACATTCTGGAAGGAAGCCATAGAAGGGAATAAGTTTGAGTGGTGGGATAAGCCTTTTTAATATTCTAGGGCTGAAAGGTTATGGAGGGGACCACGATAACAGTTTTGTCTGACACTTTAAAGACTAACCAATTCAGGCTCCAAACCTATCCAAGAACCCACCCCAAAGGGAATGCGATACTAGGAAAGGGTCACATAAAATGTGGCATTCCAATATCCCCTCATTTCATGGCTGATGTCATCATATTAACAGCCACTTTGGGAATATTGCCAATATTTTGACTGGAGTGGGTTGTCTGTGGGAAATAATCAATAGCTGTGTGAGATACGGCGCACTCAGGTTAATGGTTTTGTACTGATCTTTCACAAGATAAATGGTGGCACTGCCCCCTACCATTTAGGCAAAATGGGGTGTGCAGAGAAAGGATATGGATAAGGCTTTCTGTTTGTGTGTTGTGCTTCAAAGAACATTTCCTGACTTCAGTTGACGTCATCAAGCGTAACTGTCAAAGTTTGAGTCCTTGGGCTATTATTATGTTGCAGGCCTCTTCAGCAGCAGTTGCTTGGTGACAGATTCTGAATACAGTCATACCTCGGTTTAAGTACGCCTTGGTTTGAGTATTTTCAGTTTAAGTACTCCGCGGACCCATCTGGAACGGATTAATCCACTTTCCATTACTTTCAATGGGAAAGTACGCTTCAGGTTAAGTACGCTTCAGGTTAAGTACGGACTTCCGGAACCAATTACACTCATACTTCGGGTTAAGTACGCTTCAGGTTGAGTACTCCGCGGACCCGTCTGGAACAGATTAATCCACTTTCTATTACTTTCAATGGGAAAGTTTGCTTCAGGTTAAGTACGCTTCAGTTTAAGTACGCTTCAGGTTAAGTATGCTTCAGTTTAAGTACTCCACAGACCGTCTGGAACAGAATAATCCACTTTGCATTACTTTCAATGGGAAAGTTCGTTTCAGGTTAAGTATGCTTCAGGTTAAGTACAGACTTCCAGAACCAACTGTGTTTGTAAACCAAGGTACCACTGTATTTGTAAAAATGGAGCCTGGATCAGGTAGAGTCATTCTGATTGGTCTGAGAAAGAACAGGGTCTGATTGGCTAGAGGTTCTGGTCAAGAGGGAAAATTAAGTACTGTATTTTTCCATGTATAAGACTAGGTTTTTTCCCTTAAAAATAATGTCCAAAATTTGGAGGCATCTAATATATGGATAGATCTCTCTCCCCCCCCCATTTTCTTAAATCAGAGTCCCCCAAAATAGGGGGCATCTTATACATGGGGGAGTCTTATAGACAGAATATAGACAGAAAAATACAGTAACCATTTTTTGTTAGCTGGGAAGCAGGGTTTTTTTTGGGGGGGGGGAGATGGTTGCTACTGCGGGTGGGGTGGAAGTTGGTTGATGAGGAAGGTGTGAACCAAAGACCAGAAAAACCTGAGGATAGCTCAGAACAAAGATTAAGCTGTTCATCCTCAGTGCATTAACAATTATTTGCTGATCAGAGTAAGGAAGCTGGTGGCTCTATTAGGTTGAAAGTCTGACCAGGTCTTAACAAAAGGTTGCACCAGCAAATTAATTTTTTTTTAATAAAAATAATCAACTGAACTGTCCAAGCAGTCAGAAGTACAACTGGATGAGCTTTGGGGTCAGAAACAGCTGCACCCAGTAGCTGCACCAGGTTGAGGGTGAATTTGGCTGGGGTGGAGAACTTGACTAGAAGTGAAAGCCCCTTGGAGGTTGGAGTAGCAACAGTATACCGTATCCACAGTCTTTCGAAAACTGCCAAGCGTATTTTAGTCCTCATTGTAAATATAAGCATTCCCTTATATTCATAATATGCTTAGATAAAGAATCTTAGCTAATATTTCATCCTGTTTCCCGTGATGGTGCTCGTCTCGCATCAAAGCATCTTATCTCAAGCTACCAGGAGGCTTCTAAGGCATCATAAGGGAAAGGTGGCTGTGGGAAAGGGTCCTTTTGAGGGACTGAGTTATTGAGGCATGGAGTTCCATAGACAACAAAATAACAGTTAAAGAACCCTTTCTGCTGGTTTCTCTTTAAGGTTTCCAGACTCAAAAGAGAGCAGGGCAATTAAAGGCACAGAAGTCCTGTCCTCTATTGAGTCTGGCAACCCTGGGTGAGATCTGTTTCCCCATAAGTGGTCTGCCACTGGTCTCGTCCAGGATGTTGCCCTATTTCCACTGCTGAACTAAAAAAATAAAAAAAAAGCTGGTCCAGCAGCTTCTGGGGAATGGGAGGTGACGTTTTGGGTTTTTGTCTCAGGCAACAAAATGTCTTGAGCCAGTCATCATGGCAATATAGAAACACAGGAAACAAACAAAATCTGGGGAGGGAGTTTTGCATCTCTGATATCTGAAATGAAGGAGGAACTAATACAAGCAAAGATTGAAGAACAAAGAGTTTCTCTAAATAGCCTTATTGTGTATGTACTGTGGACAAAATGTGAAGTTGCCATGGCAGTGAAATATATTTGTATAATATCTCCCCACCCCAACTTTTAAAAACTATATCTCGCATAGTCAATGCTTCTCACATTTCAGAATCACCATAATCTGAATGTTCATAAATATATATGGGAGCAGTATGGCATCTTGAACTCAGTGTTTCAGAAATATCCTTGGACAAATAAGAGACAGAAAACTGCAATGTTATCCCTTTTAGTGCCATGGCCTCTGTATATTATTCAGTAGTCAGTACTACACCACATAAATCATTTCCGTCTATGATTCATATTTATTTATGTTGATGTAAAATTCACATGTTCTCTGGATTCCTTCTCATAATTAAATTCTACAACAAAACCTCAAGTCTTGGCAGGAAAAAAAAAGACTTTCAGTTTAGCAAATCAAATAGCCCTTTTGGGCAAAAGCAAAATGTATTCATATCATAACCTCAGTAAGTTATTGGTGGAAAGGTATAGTTCAGGAGTTCAATTCCCCCATGAAAAAGTGGTTGAGGAGATGCTTACCCAAAGCAGGTGGGCTCAAACCACACATACACTTTCAGACCCACCTGCAGTGACCCTTCCCAAGGGAGCAAAGCTTCACCTATGAAGGTGAACAAACTGGACAGGACAATGATCTGGGATTTAAAATTAGGCCACACCTTTCTTGATTCTGGATGTAGGTAGGACTTGGCTTAGGCATTGGGTGTATCTCCTTCTCAGCCTCCCTGGTGAAGGGCTAAAACATGGCAGGGTCAAGCCTAGGATTAAGGGTCCTCTGCAAGACTCAGGTCTACATTGAAAATGCTGCCAAGCTGCTGAAGGAAACTCTATAGTCTGTCTGCCACATGCCTTGGTTTAGGGCAGAGACTTCCGACTAGACCCCCTAAATCCATTTTCTACATTGTACAGAATGGATCTCCAGATGCGATCACTCCTACAGAGCAAAGACTATACAGTGGCACCTCTACTTACGAATTTAATGCGTTCCGAACGCACATTCGTAAGTCGAAAAAAATTGTAAGTCGAATCCCATAGGAATGCATTGGGAGAAAAAAAACGCAAGTAGAAGCAACCCTATCTAAAAATTCGTAAGTAGAAAAAAATCCTATCTAAAATGCATCCAAGATGGCGGACGGAGCTCCATTCGTAAGTAGAAACATTCGTAAGTAGAGGTACCACTGTATATTCCGGCGTATAAGATGACTGGGCGTATAAGACGACCCCAACTTTTCCAGCTAAAATATAGAGTTTGGGATATACTCGCCGAATAAGAATAAGACGACCCCCGACTTTTCAGAAGATTTTCCTGGGTTAAAAAGTAGTCTTATATGCAGGAATATACAGTATATAAAGGTTGGGGAGGGGGGGAAATCACCTTAACAGGATATGGATTGACCACCACACAAAAGAAACAACAATCTGTTTCAGTTCACACACACGGCCCCAAAAAGATAAGATCATTAACATTTGTATGGAGCCACTGGCAGAGGAAGAGGAATGCAGGAAGAGGAATCCTGGGGGCGCGCCAGCCTCACCCCCTCCTGCTCTCCGCCCCGGAGCATGAAGCTCCGCCACTGTATGGAGCCTCATTTGTTTTTGTTTGTTTATTTGTATGCACATTTATTATACAGTGGTACCTCGGGTTACGAACTTAATTCGTTCTGGAGGTCCACTCTAAACCCGAAATCGTTCTTAACCTGAGGCGTGCTTTCGCTAACGGGGCTTCCTGCCGCTGCTCCGCCGCTGTGGCGTGATTTCTGTTCTCATCCTGAGGCAAAGTTCGCAACCCGAGATAACTACTTCCGGGTTAGCAGAGTTTCTAACCCGAAGCGTTTTTAACCCGAGGTACCACTGTATTCAGTTTTCAATGGAGACTATAGGGATCGATTAACTAAAGAATCGTTCCAACTCTATGTACACATCCTTAGCATTCCTTCCCCCTCTCACTTTTCAAGTACACATTTACAGATGAATTTGGAAGTTTTCTTATTGCAATTTTGGCTAATTTTCATTCTTGCAGCCACCTACAGTTTTTCATTCTTTTGCCAGGGGCTTCTGTGCATAATTGTGCTTGGATTACCCATTGTACACCTTGTATAATTCTTCCCATTTGAAGGCAAGAATGATGATCATCTCTTTGCTTTGGTTTTGAATTAAGGAATGCAGCATAGTACTGTGTGCACGAAATAGCTGCAAATCTAAAGCGAATAATGTAAATGAACCTCTTCCCTTAACCGACATGTTTAATAGCATCAGTATCAAAGGTTGGATGCAGAACACCAGCCATTATTTTCAGAAGCAGCTTGGATGCTCCTACAGTTTTGGTATTCAGCCACTTTGCAAAAGAAATATGCTCGTGCATCATTTGGCCTGAGCAGATGGTGGGCAGAGACACATAATGGCCTCCAAAATCTTTCCTGTGGGATACTGATGCAATAAACCATAGATCAGATGTGGTTCTTTGTCTACCTAAACCTGTTAAATATGCTGTGTGTGTGTGTGTGTGTGTGTGTGTGTGTGTGTGTGTGTGTGTGTTATGTAAAGAATCAGAACACATACCTTCAAATTTCTTTACCATCCGCTGCTAAGAACAAACAAATGAGGGGGGGGGAAAACCCTGCATGTTTCAACAGAGATATACAGTGGAACCTCAGTTTACGAACACCTCGGTTTACGAATTTTCAGTTTACGAACGCCGCGGACCCATCTGGAACGGATTAATTCACTTTCCATTACTTTCAATGGGAAAGTTCGCTTCAGTTTACGAACGCTTCAGTTTATGAACAGACTTCTGGAACCAATTACACCCATGCTTCGGGTTAAGTACGCTTCAGGTTGAGTACTCCGCGGACCCGTCTGGAACAGATTAATTCACTTTCCATTACTTTCAATGGGAAAGTTCGCTTCAGTTTATGAACGCTTCAGTTTATGAACAGACTTCCGGAACCAATTACACCCATGCTTCGGGTTAAGTACGCTTCAGGTTGAGTACTCCGCGGACCCGTCTGGAACGGATTAATCCACTTTCCATTACTTTCAATGGGAAAGTTCACTTCAGTTTATGAACGCTTCAGTTTATGAACAGACTTCCGGAACCAATTGTGTTCATAAACCGAGGTACCACTGTATTGCAAAATTACAACAGAAAATCGGGATAAACGCAACACTTGAGATCAGAGCCTAATGGAAGGAAAATGTTTGTAGCTAAACTTGGCAACTTCTTGCTAAATGCATGAGATTCTAGAAGCCTGCATTGCTCCGATTGTGTGGGCTTTGAAAAAAGATCACCAAGGGATCTGGCTTTAGAAGAGGTGGTCTGTCCATTGGAGAAATTTCTCTGCTCCAATTTTTTTTTTTTGAAGTGTTGACGTCTCTTTATGGTTCTGTTCCTAAACTGGATTAAGATGTGGGTGCCTTTTTCACCTACTCTGTTCCGTCAAGCAATTGAGATTTGAAATCAGTTTGGTTGGTTCATTCCTTTCTGCTTAAATAGGTCATAAGTAGTACGCTACGTATATTGTGGATTTCCAGGAAAGGGCAGGCAGAGCAATTCATAGTGAATGCTCAGATGCTTTGTCTCCTCTTCAACATAGCATCTCTAGTTCCCTCACCAACCTCTGAGCCCCCTTTACAATTGTGGGTGTGAGTTTTATATGCTTTCAAAATGCAAGTTAAATGTACTTCTCTGCTGTGGTGATTGACAGAGACCATGTGTGCATTTTCAGAAATATGTAACCTGGAGACATTTAATAATAATAATAAACATCAGAAGTCATTATGCTGTGAAAGCATGTCATTACTGAAGCTGACCTTTAAGCTCTACTCTATTTTTCTATTAATTATATCATTGGCTGAATTCATGGACCAAGTTATACAATAGTGATGAATAAGAGTGGATAGGTGCTTCACTTTTACTGGCAAAACTAAATTGTATTCAGGAAGGGATATTTAGGATTTTAAAGGTGGGGTGATTAAGCTTAGCAAGATAATTGTGTCCTTCCATGAGAGCATGTGAGGCTCATCCTTGGACACTTCCCCTATAAAGTGCGGTGTGAAATAGGGCTGTATTCTTGCCAGGGGTGTAACAAGGTGAGTGTGGTACGTACGGTCCACCCCGGGTGTCCCCACTGAGGGGGGTGACAAAATGGCGTGTGGCACTCACCGCTGGGCCTGCAATGTGCCCAAGCCATGCATCTCCATGCTGTCCGCCCGCTGCCTCCCCCCAGCTGTAGAATGGCTGAGGTCCCACGGCACACCCTGTCCCTATGGGTGCCGTGCGCTCCGTCCCATCTCTATAGGCGCCGTGCACCCCATTCTGTCCCTCCCTAAGGGCACCACGTGCCCTGTCCCTCCCTAGGGGCGCCGCACGCCCTTCCCTATGGGTGCTGCGAGCTCCGCCCCACCCCGATGGGAGCACCACCCCAAGTGCTGGAGAGGCTCCTCCCCCACTGATTCTCGCTCTAAATTTCTTTGGCATATTCTTCTCCCTGTTGTTCTCCTATGCCTCCAGCTCAACTAAAGACAGTGTGTACTTTCACTTTTTGTTCAACCCTGCATGTCTCTGTGCCAAGACAAAAGTGTGGTGGGTTCTTATCTGAGAGATGTTTTTTTTTTTTGCAAATGATGCAGCCTTGACAGTCCACTCTGAGTTTCGGGGGCTATAACACAGCATTATTGCCCGCCAGGGATGCAACTGTTATGCCTGTGGCTTTTCAAAAAATCAAAACAGCATTTGCTTGTATGGATGGTAGTTTTTTAAAAAATTCAGAACAGTTACTGCATTTTGAGAAAGAGAAAATACCCCCCCCCAAAAAAAACCCCAACATCTGTGACTTAATTGACAATGTATATCACAGTTTTGCTTTTTTACAATTGCACACAATGATGGGAAGATGCACAGTAATCTGATATTTTTTATAATAACCAGCATCCCATATACAGTCATACCTTGGGTTACAGCCGCTTCAGGTTGTGTTTTTTCGGGTTGCTCTCCGCGCCAAACCCACAACTACTGAAATGGGTTACTTCTGGGTTTTGGTGCGCGCTCATGCACAGAAACACCAAATCACGACCCACGCATGCGCAGACGCAGTTTACGAACGCTGCGGGTTCCGAACTTGCCTCCTGCATGGATCATGTTCGCAACCCGAGCGTCCACTGTAATAGTCTTCTAGTCAATCCTTAGGCACAGAACAAGAAAATGCAGTAGCAAACAGGTCAGCATTTAGATGGGGAACTACAACAGCAGCCTGGTCAACATTTAGAATGGAGAAAGATGAATGCAAACTGGGGAATGAATTAACATTGGTATAAGACACTCAGAAAATCCTGCCATTTCAAAAATTATATACCTTTCGTATATCAATGTCTCAAACATGCAATTTCAAGTCTGGAGAGGCAAAAATAATGGCAGGAATAATATTGAAGGCTTATGCACATCAATAGTCCACACTTAGTTTCATGTCAAATACGACAACCATCTCCCCCTCATTTACCATTTTCTTAGGAAGGGATTTGACTGTTATTAAGGGACATGTTATATATCTATTGTTTGCACTCCCGTGTCTTACAAGACCCCCCCCCCTTCTCCCAAACAGCCTAAAGCCAATTTCTTCAGCTGGGTCAAATCTCCTCAAAACAAAGGTTGATCGATGTTACAGCCGAAAGCTCCTGAACAAAACAGTTGCTTGCTAAATTTTTCTGCCATTGCTTACCACAAAACATCCCTTGTAGCCTGAGCCTTGGCATGCAGGATCAAAGTCTGCCAAGGAAAGTCAAATTTGCAAATCCCCTAAAACAAATGGATTTGACAGTCATCCAGCCAAGGAAAGTAGGAGCTCAAATTCAAAGAATCTCTTTCACCAATCCAGGAGCTTTAGAATTAAATTCAGGGTACACACCAGTGCACCCACATACTTGCTATAATTCTAACAGTGGGTTTTCTTTAGCCTCTCCAAAGCAGGAACACTTAAAAATAAGCAACAGAAAAACCAAAGCAATTGTCTATTCATTAGGAATCCACACCTCCTTTTGCAGTAACTTCATGCTCCTCATTCTTACATAGAAAGTTTCCTGCTATTCTCATTGTTCTCCCCTGTTTGACATATCCCCATATTCCCCTTTAACTCTTGTGTTTGTCTGCCATCATTCCTCTTTCTTAGTCCCACCTTCATGTCACCTTCAGTAATATGTGCCTGGAAAAGCAACACTCTCCAACTTGATCCACTGGTCTTGAAGTGTAAGTGTAGGTCAGGCATCTCCAAACTTCGGCCCTCCAGATGATTTGGACTACAATTCCCATCTTCCCCGACCACTGGTCCTGTTAGCTAGAGATCATGGGAGTTGTAGGCCAAAACATCTGGAGGGCCGCAGTTTGGGGATGCCTGGTGTAGGTCTTCCCAGGAGGCAAGACACAGTGATAACAGCAAGAACCTTTATTGAATGACATAACAAGGTAACAGGGGCAAAGCAACTGCTTATATACATTTCTGAAAGCCTGGGCCACTCCCACTTCCAACGTGATTGGCTGTCTAAACTTCCAAGCTGCGAATCACAACTCAGAGTTCAAGGGCCAACGGCAGAGGCCCAAATCCTGAAATGTTCTGTGATTGGACATCACGTATTGAATCAGAACACAGGGGCTCAGAATCCTTAGTCCAGACTCAAGTTCAAGCAAACACAGACCACTGAATACATAACAGGTCTAATCAGTTCTCTCTCTTATGTCATAGCTGCCAAGTTCTCCCTTTTTTTAAGGGAAATTCCCTTATGCTGAATAGGCTTCCTCGCGAGAAAAGGGAAAACTTGGCAGCTATGCTCTTATGTAAAGCTAGCAGATTAACCCTCAGGTGGTAAGTGTCTAGAGATGGAGAGCATGGATGAAACTTGCAAGGACCACTAGAAGGGCACAACCAGCCAACTCAGCACAAAAACGCATTTGCATGCCACCCAATGTTGAGTGGAGGTAAGATGAATTTGCCCTTCACCACAGTCCGTACGGGCTGCCGTGCATGCGCAGTTTGTATGGGATGCCGCACATGCGCAGTCCATACAGATGTTGCACGTGTGCTGCCAGGCATTTGCCCCGCCCCTCGGCGCCCTACCCCAGGTGCTGGAGAGGGTTCCTCTGCCACTGGTGAGGGCTCTGGCAAGGTCCTAGAGTCCTCCCTCCTCCTTCCCAAAGCCTAGTTAGGGCTTACCCACCTTTGGGAAGGCAGTACGAACAATGGACTTCCATGGAAGTACGGGGCAACAACCCATGGCCTGTCATTAGATGCCAACTTACATGTGCAGCAAGAACAACAGAACAACACTCTTTGTTTTACCTGGAGGCGAGATGGAAAACAATATATCTGCTTATATCAAATATGTTTATTCGGCTGTACGCCCATCATAAAACACAACACAACAAAACAAATCAAATAAAAACCACAGACTCATACAAACCACAGATAATATAACACAATTCACAGCTCACGAGGACAAATATTAACAATTCAAAAAACATATCTTGAAGGTTTAAGATTAAGATTAAAAATTTAGGCGCCTAACTAAAATCAATATCTGATGTCATTAAAAAAAAAAATTCTTATAACTATCAATAATCAGCTAACATTCCATTCCGTCTCTTGTACGAGAGGACGGCTGCTAGGAATTTAGCAACCTGTAGAGTGATATAAGGGTCCACATCTTGAAGAACCCAGGCTAGCTGAAGGTCAACTGGATTATCAGCCATAGGCTGGATTATGGAGTTTAATATACTAGCACGAGCCGAACTGTACATAGGGCAGATAAACATAACATGGTGTAAAGATTCAGTTGATTTCATTTCGCAAGCACACATTGAAGAGACTTGGCCCTTAGTAAATCTATGTCTCAGCACATTAGTTGGAAAAACATTGAACCTAGCTTTAAGGAAGGCATATCGATGAGACGCGGCCGTAAGCGTTGTTAAGTAGGATGGAGTACGGTAAATAGGGGTTATGCCGATATTTAACGGTGAGCAGACTCCCCCGCCAGCTAGACAATTTTGGTATAGCTCCGCATCATCCAACCTTTGGTTTATACACCTTTTTGCTGCATTTAAATCCAGTTTGAGCAATTCAGAGGGAGAGATCTCATAGGACAACAATTTGGCATGGATTTTTCCGGTCCACAAATTTGTGAAGTCATCCCGCCACATGCATTGAATAAGATAGTGGTTCGGGAGTTTATGCCATAGGAATATCCAGTAAATCAAAACTCGCCTCCATAAGACTAACTCAACTGAAGGGATCTTCATTTCTAAACGAATAGCAGCATTACTTACGCATGTTGGTAATTTTAAGAGTCGACGTAAGAATTGGCTTTGAAGCGACTCTAAAGGTGAGAGATTTGCAAAAGCAGCCCATAAAGGGGCAGCATAGGCCATTGTAGCCAACACTTTAATGCTATACACTTTCAAGGCCGCAGGGATGAATAGGGCCCCCTCAGAAAAGAAAAAACGGAGGAGGGAGTGCGATAGGGCTTTTGTCTTGTTTTGAAGGTATTCAACATGCGCTTTCCACCCTAAATTATACTGAAAATAAATTCCTAAATATTTAAATTTATGTACTTGTTCGATTTTCGTACCCTCCAGTTTCCATGAATAAAGTTTACGACTCCTTGAAAATATCAGTACTTTGGACTTGGTGTGGTTGATAGACAGATGATTAAGAGAGCAATAAGTTGCAAAAATCTTTAGTGCCCTCCTTAAACCCACTCTGGAGTAAGAGAGTAGCACCGCATCATCTGCATAGAGAAGTAATGGACAACGATAATCAGCTATTCGAGGGGCATGGATAAATTTTTGTGAGTCGGCTAATGGGTTCCTCATATCACTGATAAATAAGTTAAAAAGAAGTGGCGCTAAGATACAGCCCTGGCGTACTCCCTTATTTACTGGCACTGGGTTTGTTAGGTCGCCAGCAGGGGTTAATCTCACCCTGGCCACAGACCCGGCATGAAGTTGGGAGATAAGCCACAGAAGTCTTCTATCTATACCCCAACGGGCAAGTTTATCCCATAGTAATTTCCTTGGGATACTATCAAACGCAGCTTTCAAATCTATGAAAGCTGCGCAAAGTTGGCCCCGTCGAGGTGACGAGTATTTCCGGGCTAAGTGATGAAGAATAATTGCCTGATCTGTTGTGGAACGGTTTAATCTAAATCCAGCTTGCTCGTGCTTAATCAGGTCAGCCTCAACTGACCACTTCATCAACCTTGCGAGCAAAAAACGGGCATATATTTTCCCAATGGATGATAGCAGACTAATATTCCGGTAGTTCCCTGGGTCACCGGGGGGGCCTTTTTTATAGATAGGAATTATAATGGCCTCCTTCCATGTTTCTGGTATTGAGCCCGTGGCATTTATGGCGTCGAAGGTTTTAGCTAAAATCCCTGCCCACCATGCAGAGTGTAGCTTTATAGCCTCAACAGGGACCAAATCCGACCCGGGAGCCTTACCAGTTTTCAGCTCAGCTATCAATTCTAAGATTTCAGCAGGGTCGGTGTTGGGCCAGACAGGAAGGGGATTAGAGGAAGGTCTCCAGTGAGTGGTCGGAGCTTCTGCCACTGAGAAATATTTTCTCAGGAACTGCTCCCACGTAGGGGCCGGGATCACCGTTAGGGGATAATTCCTCGTTCTTCCCTTTATTAAAGACCAAAATTTCCGGGAGTTATGAGATTTTGAGGCAGTAATTATAGTCTGCCAACAATTTAGTTGCCATTCCCTTTTGGCCGATTTCTGGGCCTGTTTGTATGCTTTTTTAGCCAGGGGATAAGATGGAGGTAAGGCAGGAGCACCGGAGAGTTTATAGTCATTATATATCGTGTGTAGATGGAGTCTGGCTTGTTTGCAAGAGGAGTTGAACCAAGGGGCGCCAAATTTAAAATAATGGTTTTTAACTCCATAGGCTGGAGAAGTAAAAAAGCGAGTTAAAACTACTATCAGGCAAGAAAAAAACCTCATACACTTAATTGGATCATGCGGGGCTATTCCTACGTCTGGCTGGTCGCCAGGAAACTTTTCTCGGATAAAATCCCTATATCTATGGGCAAGGGCATATATCTGCTTATATATGCTTCACTGTTTTAAAGCAAGAGGGTGGGTTAACATCCAAACAAACCTGATTACACTATTTGCTGCCATTCTTGTTTCTGTTTTGCATTTATAAGGGTAACCAACGTGAAGTGTTTCTGTAGTTGCAACTGAAACCCAGCTTCGCTTTCTTGGAAAGGGCTTTCCTTTCCCATGAACTTGCCAGGAACGCGCATTGCAGTTCCAGATATTAATTTGAAAATGAGCTTTACCATACATATGTTGCAAAGAGGGTTGCCAGACTCAAAAAAGGACAGGACGTCTGTGCCTTTAATTGCCCTGCTCTCTTTTGAGTCTGGAAACCTTAAAGAGAAACCAGCAGACCCTTTGCTTTGGAAATTAAACAAAGGGTCTGCTGGTTTCTCTTTAAGGTTTCCAGACTCAAAAGAGAGCAGGGCAATTAAAGGCACAGAAGTCCTGTACACTATTGAGTCTGGCAACCCTAGTTGCAAATGGCCAAGCAATTTGATCAATATAACAACAAAAAGAGTTTCGCAGACATGATGCCAGTGATCTCAAGACAGCAAAATAAAATTCCTGTCGTTAGGTAGGATCAGGTGACCCACCTTGTGGCAGATTTTGGAATACCATAAAAGGGGAAGCGGCAGTCAGTTATTGAGTTTATACTTATATATTGCCAGCATGGAGGGTGCCATTTGAATTTTCTGCCTGAGGCACCAATGTGTCAGAGGCCATCTTTGTCAAAAAGCTCCACACAGTAATGGACTATATATCTAAAGTGGTGAATAAATAGAGCTATTTCAGGGCTGCACTAACACATTCAACATAAAATGGATTACGTACTTTGAAAGAAAGTCCCAGATGAATCATATGGAGTAGGTGGGGAAGTAAGATTACTCCTTCCCATCTGCTTGTTTGAAAACGGTAAGGAAACCGTGGACCTGCCTTTCAACTACCTACTGTTCCACCAGTACAAAGGGAAGCAGACTGAAGGATGCTTGACACATTACCTCTTTAAGATGCAGGATTATTCCCATAAGCCATTTGCTTTCCTTCAAAAGCTCTGTACGCATCTGCCTAAAATGAATAATATATTCATTTGGCTGTCAGCCAGAGCTGGGGAAAGCAATATTCTGGTAGCTTCTCAGCTGTTCACCGATCTCCCTGGAGACTGGTCACTGGTAGGGCTCTTTCAGACAAGACTTTGGCAAAGGATGGACTCACAGGACTTCACTCTAATATTCAGAGAAAGTGTTGAGGGCAATCCGGATCTTTGCTGAATAGCACCCAGAGGCATCTTCTTGGCCTTGGTTTCTGAATTCATTTCCATAGTAGCCTGTGGATGCAATGGACAAGGTGGTTGATTTTGACTCTAGAGACCTGGGTTCCTTTTGCTGCTCTTCCCAAAACCTCTGGGCTGCTTCTTGCCACATCCCACCCCCCTCCTTTGCTTATGAATACTAAAACTTGTTTGTGTTAATACAGAGTACGGCCATCTCTCTCTTTTTCTTTTTTCTTTACTTTATGCTAGCACCGACACCATTTTTTTAAAAAAATTTTTTACCGTATATTCCGGCGTACAAGACGACTGGGCGTATAAGACGACCCCCAACTTTATTTAGTTTTCAAAAGTTTACCTACTTTACCATCAACAATATCTCTAATTTATCCACTGATGTCCCACCCACCCCCTCCATGATGCTCTATTTTTCTCCTTTAATGCTGCATTCTTTTAACTTATATCACTCCATTATG
The DNA here is from genome assembly GCF_965207765.1 of Zootoca vivipara. NCBI lineage: Eukaryota > Metazoa > Chordata > Lepidosauria > Squamata > Lacertidae > Zootoca > Zootoca vivipara. The sequence goes on along the minus strand of NC_142590.1, from coordinate 11,200,611 downwards.
TACACCCTGAGATATTCCACAAAGGGTTTTGAATCCTCAGAGTTTTGAATTCATCATTTCGATCTCTCACCCATAACATTTTCATCAAGATATGGCTATTGGCACATCGGTCTCTGCCCAAAGAAGCCATGGAGAATACCCAGTTGCGAAATTGATGGTACAAAATATCCATGTATATATGCTTTTAGCCCTGATTCCTTCTGAAGATAAACGTGCACAGCAATGGCGCTTGCTTTCATGTATTCTTAAGAGGGGACGGGGATTAAAATACATGTTTCATATCTGGCACATACACCGTTAGTTCTGTAGTTAGGCACTCGTGCCAGAGTACAAGAGCTCTCATAAAAATTAAGCTTGAGAGTCCCTATCACTTCATACTGGCAGATTGATGGATTATAGCACAATCCTATATTTGTCTACTCAGAAGTCAAGTCACATCATCTTCCATGAGGCTTACTCCCAGGTAAGGGAGGGTAAGATAGTAGCCTCAAGTTTCTTTCCAGTCTGTGGCAGTTTTGTATGTGCTCATGCGTAAGTCCGTTCCATCCTGTTTCCAGGCCAATCAGCATTTTTTTTTACTTCATTATTTAAAAAAATAAATCTTCATGTAAAGTTGTATCTAAATAGGGGGGGGGTCGTACATATTTTTCTTTCTGAGTTTGCATTTGTAAATATAATTTGTCCCAAAGTTCTACGGACATTTTATCAGTACGAAACCCAGAGAAGCATAAAATATGAAGGATAACTGTGTTCCAATCTGCGCATTAGTCCAGGACTTATGGAAGTGGGTCATCTTATACTGGAATTGGAAAATTCCTCATGTATTCCTAGCTGATTCTATAGCTTGTTTTGGCAATTCCACAAATCAGCATGGGCATGTATTTGAAGGAAGTGTGGCTGCCATATGGCAAACCTAAACCATGGGCACTGTGGAAAGTTTTTGTCTTCTGGAAGTAGGAATGAAAGTGTGTTATTTTCTTGAGCTGGCTAGTGAAGGTTAGATGTTGGGGTGAACAGAAGGTTTTCCCTGGTGGAATTAGCAACAAATAATGCAACACATTTTCTTCCGCCTTGCCCTTGTGCCTTGAGTGGAACGTTCTTTAACATGACCTCACTTTTTCAGCAATTATGAAAAATAGATGAGACAGCATGTTCCAGCTTTTCTCAAATAAATTGGCCCATGTTGTGCATGTCTTCGAAAGCTCAGTTAAGTGGGGTCACTCACAGCCTACCTGCCCAGATTTGGCATAGGTATCCAGCAGGATTTCTAATCAGGCATATAAATAAAATGTGATGTGTAAATAACTTGGAGAGATCACCTTCTGCTGAGAAATCTCTAAAACCTTCAATATTACCATGATGCTTTGCTGAGAATATGATATGAGAAAATAATACATGCACATGCAATTTCTTGATGAAAAGGGGAAAATCTTGATTCCTTTTTGTCAGGGTGTGTTGTGACTACTCTTGAGTAACGACCTTCCACATGCTTCTCTTTCAGACGTTTTTATTGGTGCACATTATTTACAATGTAACAGATTGCTCATTTCATGTCTACCCGCTCGAGTCAGATTCCTGCACTACCCCCCTCCGTGTTTGGGACCAGCATAAAAGCCTCGGAACTGAGAAGCGCCTCCCTTTCCTCCTCCTCCTCAATTCCAGCGTCGGGGGGACGGGTCTTCTGTCTGACCTATTCCTGTCCACTTTTTCCGCCTCCCTCTCTTCCTACCTATGGAACAGGGGCTCTTTGATGTTGCCAGAGCCCTGGCACTCCCTCTCCGTTTCCTGACTCCCCCCTTCAGACCCCTCGCTCTCATGACTGCTGGGAGACGGGCTGCTTCTGATGAGGGGGGAGGGTTCTCAATAATCCCTCCCCCTTACACTTTTATTAAGTATTGTCATGGTTTTTAAATTATTTTTCTTGTTTTGCTTTTAAAGAGAGACTGCAGAGTTATGGTGATGGGAAGAACAAGATCCACTTGGGGTGCTGATGCTGTGAACCCCTACATCACAGGTTTAGGTTGCCTATATGTGTAAATAAGCCATATATAATAAAGACAGCACAGTCTCCACTGTGTCTCATTTTCGAAAGGAAACACAAACCTTGGCTAGGTACCTGGGACGCCTGGAATCTCACGCTGCTCAGAGATTGGGGTGCAGTGCAATAATAGTGGACTTATATGCATCTCTCTCGCTCTCTCTCTCTCTCTCTCTCTGTGTAATTTTAATTCATTTTGAAGTATTCTAGTATAAATTTCCTTTGGTAGCTGGAATTCCTTTTGCATAGATGAGTTTCTGGGTTTGTTTGTTTTACAATAGAATGTTGTAAACATACAATACAGTTAACAACAGTCTTTATCTTGATAGTACAGTACAACTTTGAAACAGATGTGCACTAACAGATATACAGCAAAAAGACAAAATCGGAAAATAAGAGGGAGCTGTAGTATTGTAATTCTATAGACGGGTGTTTAATTATACGTTTGTATTTCTTTTACAGTAGTTAGTGGAAATGGCTCTCTACTCTGTATTGGACAAAGAAAGATTTCAAGCCAGTCTTTAAAAGTAATGAGGAAAAAAGTAAGGAAAGTAGAAGCATCAACTAACTATTCAAATCTTTCCTTTAACTTCCATGGAGTTTGACTTCACCAAGAACTTTCTGATTCTAAATTACACATTTATTATTTGTCTCAACACCAAATGCATGTACAGTGGCACCTTGGTTTAAGAACAGCTTAGTTTATGAACAACTCGGATTAAGAACGCTGCAAATCCGTAGGTATGTTTGGTTGTGAACTTTGCCTTTGAAGCACAACATGTTCTGCTTCCTGTTGAGTGTGTTTCATTTGTAAATTGAGTCCCCCGCTGCTATGGGAAAGCAGGCCTTGGTTTAAGAACACTTTGGTTTAAGAACGGACTTCTGGAACAGATTAAGCTTGTAAACCAAGGTACCACTATATGTGTATAGTGAAATTGTCTGGTTTAATCACTAGATGGCAGGGGACATAGTTGTATCTGGGTGGTAAGGAGCTTTTCCTGGTGCTGATCTGTTCTTGTTGGAAGGAGATAATGCAATTATTGTCTAGCTTCCTGACCAGAGTGTCTTTTTACCCTCTAGTGTTACTGATCATGGCATTCGTAGAGGTGATTAAAACACAACACCAAAATATACAGTACACTATAGATGCAGACCTTGGGCTTGCACACTCTCCAACATTTCTCCAATGAAAATAGGGACGTCCAATTCCATGAGGATGATGATGATGATAATATTTTTATTATTTATACAGTGGTACTTGGTTTAAATACACAATTGGTTCTGGAAGTCTGTACCAGTACATAACCTGAAGCGAACTTTCCCATTGAAAGTAATGGAAAGTGGATTAATCCGTTCCAGACGGGTCCGCGGAGTACTCAACCTGAAGCGTACTTAACCCGAAGTATGAGTGTAATTGGTTCTGGAAGTCCGTACTTAACCTGAAGCGTACTTAACCTGAAGCGAACTTTCCCATTGAAAGTAATGGAAAGTGGATTAATCCGTTCCAGACGCGTCCGCGGAGTACTTAAACTGAAAGTACTCAAACCGAAGCGTACTTAAACCGAGGTATGACTGTATGCTGCCCATCTGACTTGGTTACCCCAGCCACTCTGTGACGTGCAGCGTAAATTAGTAACGCAGAGTCTTCTTCAGTAAAAGAATAAAAGTCTTATTGAGTTAAAATAAACTAGTTTGCAAATAACAGCATAGTGAACAGAGGATTAAACTAGCTTCAGAGCATACACAGAGTTACTGAGTCACACAGAGTCTCCATTGAGCACAGGCTTCACAGAGCACACACACAGACACACACACTGAGACACTGAGTCGGCCTGCAAGCAGATACAATACTTATACAGAGAATGAGTCATTCTCAAGATGAGCCACAGTGATTCAGCATGCTAAGTGATTCTGCAGCTTTTCAGCATTTCACAACATTTCTAGACTCCTTTACTGCTTCCTTTACTGCTTCTGCTCTCAAATACCTTTGTCACATGACACACTGGATGGCTTCCAACATATATAAAAGCATCAAACATTAAAAAGCTTCCCTATACAGGGCTGCTCAGGTGTCTTCTAAAGATTGCATAGTTACTTATCTCCTTGGTTTGGGGGGTCACATACAGTAGCTCCATACCCTCCAAAATTTCTCTGATGAAAATAGGACGTCCTAAGGCAGTGATGGGCAACCTTTTGAGCCTGGTGTGTCAAAATTCGCCAAAAAACTGAGCATAACTCGGGTGGTGTGTCACTTTGAGAAAAAAAGACACAAAAAAAGATAATTTCACAATATTTATAGTTTAAATAACAAAAATGTATAATTGTAATATATAATGGTATTTAATAAATCAAAAACTAATTATTTAACCAAACCAAAAACCCCTTATTTATCACAAAGTGCCCAGACTTGTTGAGCTTTTGGGGGGGAGCTGCGGACCAAAGTTTTGGAGTTTTTTGGGGGGGTGTAAAAGTTGCTTTGCTTTTTGGGGGGATGCCCCAAAGCTGCTGCGATTTGGGGGGGGGGAAGAGAACAGAAATAAATGATGAATAATACCTTTGCTGGAACTAACACGCAGCACCGACATAGTCTGCCAAAGTGCCAAAAACCCCAGCACAGAACGGGTTAAAAATGAACGCTGTTATACCCAATCATAGTCTGCCAAAGCACCAGAAAAAAACAGCACAGAAGGGGTTTAAAAACCAATCTCTGGCTACCAGCAACAACAACAACAACAAAGGATCCGGGTTTTAACAGCGGAGCTGCAGCGTGAGGAGGCATGGGAGAACAAATGGGGGGAAAGCAACAACAACAACTGTGCAAATGGGCAGGTGGGCAGGTGGGGCGTGTGCCAGCAGTGAGGGCTCTGCGTGTCACGTCTGACACGCGTGTCATAGGTTCCCCATACTGTCCTAAGGAATAGTGGGACATTCTGGGATCAAATCAGAAACTGGAATGGCTTCTGTAAATCTTGAACTATCCCTGGAATATAGGGACATGGAGGGTCTAGGCTTGGGCTATTTCAAGCCTCAGCACCAAGCAGGATTTTCTTCCCCACATATTGCCTGATATGAAAGGAGGGCGATCCTGCTTGGTCCAGTGACACATGCAAGTTCCCTGCAGGAACCTCTTTTGCACACTTGAGCCCAAACCTGCTCAGTTTGGCTCCTCTTTCAAACCACTTAGCAGACACCACTCAATACTGGGTTTGAAAACACATCTGATTTAAAATTGAGTATGTGCACACTCTTCTGAGATGTCTACTGCCTAATATTTTTCATGCAATTTTGGGGGAACTGCCCAGAAGCCGTATGGTTCTGGACGCCAAATAATAACAATAACAATAATAAACAGCTACGCAGAAGAAAATATTCTCAGCACTTCAGCAGTAATAAATTTCCCCAGGTAATCTATTAAACCTATTGTGATTTTTTTCTTCTTCTTTTACTGCAGAAAGGCATATACACAGAAGGCTCTTGACACTGTTGCCCAAGGTATTTGGAAAGAAATATAGCCGCTTAATAAAATGAATGATCTTTGAGCAAACAGAATTTTAAAGTTCAAATTTATATTTTCTAAAATGGATATAGTGCTAAAGGCTAATTCATTCCCCACAAAGTCTGGTTCCAATAATAGATGGAGAAACAGAAAACTGTAAAAGGTAGGGGGAGGAGGAGACACTCAAGGATCATAGAGTACAACTCCAGGTAGATCATTTATATTATACCAGGCTGTAAACAAATAGATGTTTTGAAAATGATGAGTGCTCTATAATATGCTAGTGTTCAAGATTAAATGTCTTTTTTATACTTGAAGCATATATATATAAGAGATTCCACTTAAAAGACATGAAGGGGAGAGTCATCACTCCAGGCTGCTCCCAGTTTTTGGATCATGGCATTTCCCAAAATTATCTGGGCATTTAGTAGCAGACTCGGGGGTGCCCATTTCAGGGACTTTATACCTGTATCCGATGCAGGGGTGGAGGAAGGGGGCGGTTCGCCCAGGGTATTACTTCTGAGGGGGTGACAAAATGCCGGGTGGCACTCACCACAGGGCTTGCAGCGCGCCCAAGCCACACATCTCTCCTGGGGGTGACGCAGTGACTTGGGCACCCACAGACTCCGGGCTGCCACCAAACAGTCCGCCCGCTGCCTCCCCCCAGCTGTAGGGTGGCTGAGTGGGAGGAGGCAGGCAGACTCATCGGAGGCCCCACGGAGCGTCCTGCCCCGGCTCGCCCCGCCCTGCAGGTGCCTGGCCCCACCCCGTGGGTGGCTGGCCCTGCCCCTGGGCACAGGGCACATGCACTGCCCCAGGTGCCCGATCAGCTTTGCTCCGCCACTGATCTGATGACATGGTAGGACTGAGATTGCTTTCTGGGAAGGGGAAGTAGTGAGGTCGATTTGACACAAATACACCAGTTTAGCCAATCCAGTGCTCCAGCTCCATAATTTACAGCATGGGACTTCTGCACCACCCAACCTTTTCTTCCCCCAGTAGACTGCAGTGACTCAAATGCTGGGAGGCAGGGCCAGCCTGTCAACGAGGCAACATGAGGCAACCTCCTTGAGCAGCAGAAGCCCACAAAGCTGTGCCCTCTCAGGTACAACGCCTGGTTTAGAGATCTCGCAAGATTCCAGCAAGATCTCGACTGGGCAGAGGAGCAATGGTGGAGACTGCCTCCCCATCCTGACCCTTCCAGGGAGGAGGAAGAGGAAGACAGTACAGTCATACCTCAGTTTAAGTACGCTTCGGTTTGAGTACTTTCAGTTTAAGTACTCCGCAGACCTGTCTGGAACGGATTAATCCACTTTCCATTACTTTCAATGGGAAAGTTCGCTTCAGGTTAAATATGCTTCAGGTTAAGTACAGACTTCCGGAACCAATTGTGTACTTAAATCGGGGTACCACTGTATATATTTACAACAGTGGTTTGTTGGAGGTCGCAGCTCAGAGGCAGACGAGGGGCAGAGCAACACCTGGCTGACACATCATTAGAAAGCATCCCAGACCCTCCATCTCCAAGAAACCCAGTGAGCCTTAAAAGTAGGAGAGCAAAGAGCTCAAAGGCAGAGGGCATGAAGCAGCACCCATAGAAGTGAGGAATGAAGAAGTGGGAGAGACGGGGTGTGTGGAGATTCACTTGGGGACAATGCCATTATTCAAGAGGCTGGGTTCTATAGCCTCTCTCTGTGAAGATTGAAATAAAAAAGGACGGTAAGAAACTTTCCCTTGTCTTTATACTTTCCTGGTCAACCAGCCAGGACCTGCTGACAGCATCCTAACACTGGTGCTGCTGGCACTTTGCAGGTGTCGCCATGCAACACTAGTAAGGTAGCCTACAGCGGTGGAATGGGGCAGAGCGGCACCGGCAGTGGGGCAGCAGTGGGGCTGGGTGGCAAGTTCCCGTTTCACCTGAAGCAGTGAAATGGGATGGGCCGCCACTGGTGGGAGGTCAGGCAAGTGCCTTTGTCGCACCACACAGTTACTGGGCTTTGCTCTGGCAAAACAGCAAGTCTGCAGTCAATTCAAAGGAAGAAATGTGTCAACAGAAGTCTAGTGTCCAGATCAAGGGAAGTCATAGTCCCATTCGATTCTGCCTTGGTCAGACCACACCGGGAATACAGTGTCCTATTCTGGGGACCACAATTTAAGAAGGATATTGACAAGCTGAAATGGGGGCAGAGGAGGGTGACTAAGATGGCCAAGGGTCTGGAAACCAAGCCTTGTGAGGAACAGTTGAAGGAACTGGGTACCGGTATTTTTAGCCTGGGAAAGAGGAGACTGAGAGGAGATATGATAGCCATCTTCAAATATCTCAAAGGCTGTCACATGGAAAATGGAGTAAGCTTGTTTTCTCCTGCTCTGGAGGGGAGGACTTGAACCAATGGCTTCAAGTTATAAGAAAGGAGATTCCAACTAAACATCAGGAAGAACGTTCTGCCAGTAAGATCTGTTTGGCAGTGGAACAAGATCCTTTGGGATCTTGTGGACTCTCCTTCATTGGAGGTTTTTAAGCAGAGGTTGAATGGCCATCTGCCGTGGATGCTTTAGATGAGATTCCTGCAGGGGGTTGGGCTAGGTGACCCTTGTTGCCCCTCCCAACTCTACAGTTCTACAATTCTTTGTAATGGGAATGTACTTTGAGGGTGACAGAAAATGGTGCCAAGTTCAATGAGCATATATTTTTGGCAACAAAGAAACTATGGGGAGCGTAGTCAAAGGGTGTTCCCAATTCTCCTTGCTTTTGCCTGCAGTTTCAAGCTATGGTTTGAACTTGAACAACATATATGACATCAAGCCAAGGAAAAAAATCATTTGCCATGGGGGCGGTGGTGCAAATTAGACCTTCAACCTGGAGGCATGGATCCTGAAGTGTTAGTCCCATAAACTCCCTTCAGGAAGAACTCTTGCCAATATTGAATGTCAGCTTCCACAGGAATTTGGGTTATGTTCACCTGGGATTGCTACAACATAGTACCTCTTCAATGCAATAAAAAAAAATGCTATTGCTACCCTACCTACCTAGAAAGCAACCAATGACAAGCGTTTCAGTTTTGACACATTGTTAATTAAATATTGATTTGTTGGAGGACGAACCAAGCCATCAGTGGACTTTCCCCCCTAATTAGAATAATTACATTTCCACCTGCTCTATATGAACATAATTTAAGGAAGATAAATGTTAAATAAATCTAAATTATGTACCATATCGCTATTCACTCATGATTAACAAGTTAGAAATAGCCTAATAGCCATGGGCAAATGTTTTTAGTAACCTTGTGTTGTAGTTCTTTAAAAAGTGGGGGTTTTTTTGTTCTTCTCCCCTCTTGTCTTCTACATCTGTTGCTTCCATGAAGAGAGTTAATCAAATTAGCAAAAGGGGGTGGGTCACATCCCTCTCTCACCTTGTCCCACCATCCATACCTTTGCAGGACAATTTGAGGTGGATCAGCCATTCTGCATTAAACCTTTTCCTGCAGAAACTTAGAAACTTCTCAGCATCCTGGAACCTGGACCACATGCCCTCAAGGTCACCAGCCACTCCAAGGTGAACAGCATTTCTCACTATGGGAAGACCACATATTCAGTTATCTTAACTTACCGGATTTTTTTGCTCCATAAGAAGCACCTGACCTGAAGACGCACCTAGTTTTTAGAAGAGGAAAGGGGGAAAGCCCCATTTTGGTTCATTGGGGGATCAGCTCACAGTTGCAAAGGGGGAAAGCCTCATTTTTTTGAGGATCAGCTCAAAGTTGTTGAGCTTACTTTGCAAAGGGGAAAAAATCTTGTTTTTATGGGGTTCAACTCACAGTTCTGCAGCTTCTTTAGGAAAGGAAAGGGAAGGGAGCCGTTTCTACAGTTTCCAGACAGATAATCTAATCAGCCAGCCACATATTGCTGGGGCAACAAACAGCCTCCGTCTGCAGAACATTCAACAATGGAGGCCTAGGCAAGGGGCCGGGGCCGGAAAGGGAGCCAGTGATTGGCCACACATTCGCTCCATAAGACGCACAGACATTTCCCCTTACTTTTTAGGAGGAAAAAAGTGTGTCTTATGGAGCGAAAAATATGGTACTTTTCTACCTCAGGGCAGTAGGGCATTGAAGGCACAAATGGGGCCAAATGCTTCTGCCTTCAAAAGGATCCAAGTCAAGAAATAGTCAAGTCTTGGAGAATCCAAAGTGTGGGGTGAAGGCACACAGAAGCAACATTTCATGGTGAGGTCTCACTTTCATCACCATCTTGACTGCACAATCATCCCGTGGTTCTACCCAGCAAAGTTTGAGCTTTGGCACATCAAGCACACACCGCTACTGCCACCATATCTTCCTGGTCCAGCTCCTAAATAATTCATCTCTCACCTGTCAGACCATGTGATCCTCTCTTTTAACTCCTGCACTATTTTTCTACCACCCAAAGGACAATAGCTGAACTTTGCACCCAGCAAAGGAATAAGCAGTGGAGGCAGCAGAGGGCACTCCCAGGTAGGAATGGATGAATCTGTCAATTATGATTTCACTCAGCTTCTCATTACTCCAGTCTAAAATTCAGTTTGTCCAATTTTCTCATCAGTTTGTGATTGTGTGGAAACAACGGCAACAACACAGGAAAATACACACGCGTTTTAATGCAAATACACATTTTTCTGTGCATTGTTTTGTTGGAGAATTGCATCACATAATTTAGAAAAGGGTGGCTTTGGAAGGAAAGCTTCACTGCCACCTGTGTTTCTGTTTGCATTTTGGTCACAGGAAGTGAAAATTAGGCAAGTCCACATGAACCAAGTGAATTCCTTTCCCATCAATGCTCCCTTCAGAGCATTTGTTCCTACCAGGGTTGGTAGAATTTATTGAGGGGATAACAGGTAACTCAGGAGCCCCGATCTGATGTGCTAGCTGTGATCCACTTTGGAAGCAGGGACTCTTGCTTATTTAGCAATTTACTGATGCAGCAACTTGAGTTTTTTATCTGTACAAATTTGATATCCCTCCCCCTTCTGAATGTATACAGATATCGTCATTTATTTACTTTTAAATGTTTTTGTACCACTTGAAATGCAACATGTCCAAAGTGGTTTTCTTTAAAAATTTCTGCAGGCTACAAGTGGCTCTAGACCAGGCATCCCCAAACTTCGGCCCTCCAGATGTTTTGGACTACAATTCCCAACATCCCTGACTACTGGTCCTGTTAGCTAGGGATCATGTGAGTTGTAGGCCAAAACATCTGGAGGGCCGCAGTTTGGGGATGCCTGCTCTAGACACATTATTGAGAAAAGTGATGAGACAGCATTGTGATAGTTCCCTCTTCTTTCTTACAAATGGGGAATTGTAATTGATGTCAAAGGAAACTATGGGGTTGCGATGCTCATCTCGCTCTGGTTTCCGTCACGGTGTCCTGTTGCGGCAGAAGCGGTTTAGTCCTGCTGGCCACATGACCCAGAAAGCTGTCTGTGGACAAACGGCAGCTTCCTCTGCCTGAAAGAGAGATGAGCGCCGCAACCCCATAGTCGCCTTGGACTGGACTTAAGCGTCCAGGGGTCCTTTACCTTTACCTGTATAAGTTTTCATATTTCTATCAGTTGCTGAAGCACCCAACAATTTCGATAGCTGAATAAATGAGGCACTCTGTCAGTTAGCAAAGCCCAACCATATAGATATGGGACATGTTGAGACTAATAATCACTTGGATCCTTTCAACGAGACTAAGATCAAGCACTATTTATCCTGGAGATCACTTAGCAAACACAGTGCATGGCATCCCAGGCTTAACCTCAGCAACATTTCCAGATACACTCAGGTCAATATAAATAGCATCCGAGAGCCTTGGATGAAGTTGCCCTGCCAACAACTCTCAGCTAATCACTTCATTGCAGTGGTGCACAGCTCTTCATTCCAAATGGGAAATTAGATTTACCCTTTTGAAGTTTATTAATATCTTTAATCAAAGTCGGTCGGAATTGTTGTAAAGAGAAAAGTGTTTTCATTATTGCCAAAGCCAAATTAAACAAAACTGTTGTTCTCCCTTGGAGACAACAGTATCCTGTCTCATGCCAGGCACAATTTTGTCTGCTGTCATCATGGAACTTACAGGAAGGATCATTTGATGTCAACGGTTGAATGATCATTGCAAAGGAATGAGCATAATATCTATCCACAATCGGGGAATTTTAGTTTTGTAACCTGAAGGGTGGTCAGGTAGGATAACCAATTATAAAGAAGGACTACGCTCCTGAACTTGTAATAGATACGTTGGGAATCAGTCTTTTTTCTTCATTTCAGCATGACAAGTTGCATCTGCCCAAATGCCATATTTCATAATGTTATAGCAGACTTTGCCCATATTATTAACCAGGGCTTCTTTCAGCCGGAATTCGCCAGAACTCAGTTCTGGCACCTCTCTTAGTTGGGTGCCATTGTCATTATAAGAGAACAAGGCGAGTGTTCATGGTGAGTTCCAGCACCTCTTTTCCTAGAAAAAATAGCACTGCTATTAATCACAAATGAACAACTCAGGTGTAAATGGGCAAATATAGTCATTTCAGTTTCTCTCAGTTTCTCGTTTTTCCAATCTGAAATTTAGTTCCCCACACAAGCTGAGCGTAAGTAGAGATTCAAATGTGAAAGCAAAAAATGCCCTAAATTCTCAGTTTCGTCAGCTTCATGTTTCTTGCAAAGCAATTCCCCCAAATATAATGCTTTTTTTGTATGCTATTTTAACTAATATATGTGTTCTGGGGCACACTTTACTTTAGCATGTTGATTTTTGCACACATTATTTTGCCAGACAACTGCATTGCAAAATTTGGAGAAATGTGAATTTTGATGGATGACGGTGTTTCAATCCGCATATTGTTTCGGAAGCTGCAGATTAAGGAGGTTCACCTTTAAAGGTGAAGTAAATAGAATTTTCCCTCCACCCTTAGGTGTGTATATAAGAATTTGGCCCCTAAGCCATCACACTGCATCCCTTGTCCTAAAAATCTGCTTTGTGTTTAAATGTTACACTTAAGATTGAGCAATCAAACCCACCTCTTTTATCCTCATTCAGCACCAAAATTCCTACCACATGAGTGTTTTTTAAAAGCCATTTGAACAGGGAGCCCCACCTAAAACAAAGTGAGTTCTTTTGCGAAACGGAAGTGATAGGATTGTCACCTTATGTAAAATGTCTTTGAAGAGAGGTCTGAAAGCTGAATGTGAGACATATGTTTCATTTGAAAAGTTTGTGGCTTTTTTTGTTTCATCTTGTCTCAGAAAAACAGGGCAATTTGTCATCATAGTTTCCCCCTAAATCCTGAATTGGGACATTTTCTCCAATTGCCAATGCTCACAGCTTTGTGGCTTTTCCTTACTGTGTAAGAAAGTCTGTAAGAAATACCGGTATCTGCTGGTCATCTGAAACAATTTTCACAACCCTTCTTGCAAAATAGCATCTCTCCAAACAGCAGGTGAGGTATCAAACCTGCATTGGGACTGAAATGCATCAGACTGCAAATGATTGCTCACACCACACACATAGAAAACTAGAAGGCAGGGGCGTACCCAGGATCAAAATTAGGGGGGGCAAGGGGCGGGGGCAAGGGGCGGGAGGGGAGGGGCCACAGTGAGAATGTGGGTGGGGCTACTTTGCCTGTGCCGCCCAGCTCTTCCAAGGAGGCGGCCCCAGGCTTCCGCTCCTGGCGCAAAGCTCCAGAGGCGTGCGGGGAGCGCGAGATTGTGGCTGCCTCCTCCACCTCCCAGGTCTTCCGAGGAGGCGGCCCCAGGCTCCCGCTCCCGGCGCAAAGCTCCAGAGGCGTGCGGGGAACGTGAGCCTGTGGCTGCCTCCTCCACGCCTCCCCGGTCTTCCGAGGAGGCGGCCCCAGGCTCCTGCTCCCGGTGCGAAGCTCCAGAGGCGCGGGGGGAACGCGAGCCTGTGGCTGCCTCCTCCGCTTACGCTCCCCGCTCCTGCTTAGCGCTCCTCCGCTTACGCTCCCCGCGCGCCTCTGAAGCTTCGCGCTGGAGCGGGAGCCTGGGGCTGCCACGTCTGCGCCCCTCAGCCTTTTGCTTCTGGGGGGGGGCAATTGCCCCCTCCTGCCCCCTGCCTACGCCCATGCTAGAAGGTAAGGGAGAATGACTGTAGCCTAAACTCATCCCTGACATGCTATTTTCTGTGTGTAGCGTTTTCTGGCGGTACATTCAGTCATGTGAGCCCTCACCTGCAGTCAGAAGTACAAAGTACAGCCCAGGTTTTGTACTTCGTCTGTTGTTTGTGAGAATGAAGCCTGAAACATACATGGATGGTGGGAGAATTTTAAACTGAATTGCAGAAACCTAACAGTAAGGAGTATGGCAAGTTCTTAAAGAAATGGGAGTGCCTGATCACCTCATCTGTCTCCTGAGAAATCTCTATGTGGGAAAAGAAGCTACAGCTAGAACTGGATATGGAACAACTGATTGGTTCAAAATTGGGAAAGGAGTACGACATGGTTGTATATTGTCTCCTTGCTTATTTAACTTATATGCAGAATTCATCATGCAAAAGGCTGGACTAGATGAATCCCAAACCGGAATTAAGATTGCCGGAAGAAATATCAACAACCTCAGATATGCTGATGACACAACCTTGATGGCAGAAAGTGAGGAGGAATTAAAGAACCTTTTAATGAGGGTGAAAGAGGAGAGCACAAAATATGGTCTGAAGCTCAACATCAAAAAAACCAAGATCATGGCCACTGGTCCCATCACCTCCTGGCAAATAGAAGGGGGAGAAATGGAGGCAGTGAGAGATTTTACTTTCTTGGGCTCCTTGATCACTGCAGATGGTGACAGCAGTCACGAAATTAAAAGACGCCTGCTTCTTGGGAGAAAAGCAATGACAAACCTAGACAGCATCTTAAAAAGCAGAGACATCACCTTGCTGACAAAGGTCCGTATAGCTAAAGCTATGGTTTCCCAGTAGTGATGTATGGAAGTGAGAGCTGGACCATAAAGAAGGCTGATTGCTGAAGAATTGGTGCTTTTGAATTATGATGCTGCAGGAGACTCTTGAGAGTCCCATGGACTGCAAGAAGATCAAACCTATCCATTCTGAAGGAAATCAGCCCTGAGTGCTCACTGGAAGGACAGATCGTGAAGCTGAGGCTCCAATACTTTGGCCACCTCATGAGAAGAGAAGACTCCCTGGAAAAGACCCTGATGTTGGGGAAGATTGAGGGCACAAGGAGAAGGGGACGACAGAGGATGAGATGGTTGGACAGTGTTCTTGAAGCTACCAACATGAGTTTGACCAAACTGTGGGAGGCAGTGGAAGACAGGAGTGCCTGGCGTGCTCTGGTCCATGGGGTCACAAAGAGTCGGACATGACTAAACGACTAAACAACAACAACAGTAAGGAACTCTTTTCCCCATAGAGATTAGACTGGTACCGTTTGAAATGTGTTTTAGGTACCAGCTTAAAACTATGCTGTTCCTACAAGCCCTTCACTTGAAGGGTGATCTCTATTGGAGTTCTTTGAATTGTGTGAACATGCTGTGTTTTATTGTGCCTTCTGTACAGTTCTGTTTGGTTTTATTTTGCATTTGGCTTAAATTTGGTATTCTGTGCGCTGCAAAGATAGGTCATGTGGAATGAAAAAAGAAACACAACTACAGTAAAATATATTTTAAAAGTCTGAATCAGCTGTCCAATAATATGTTGCAATATGGAACAGTTCTTTTTAGGGGTCTAAGCCAGTCACGCCCTCCACAAGAAAACTCCATTCTGTTCAGTGTCCCTTCCAACAAGGGTATTCTTGTCGCTGAGCATGCTCAGTTTCCATTGCCCTCTTTTCATTGGTGAAATGTTGGATGGTATGCACTGGTCCAACCCAGATTATGTCAGGGGAACAACCCACTTGTGGATCCAAACTTTGTCTGCTAGTTGAAAATAACTGTAATGTCATATCTGGTCATACTGATGCTTGAACTTGAAAACATGCCTGGCCATTCGGATAGACACAAAGATCTGTGCGTAATCACCTGGATGTGATTGACAACAGAGCTTCTCTGGGGCAGTGTAAAACTGTGCTTAATTCATAGCTGCCAAGTCTCCCGTATTCCCCGGGAAACCCCTGTTTTCCCAGCTGTTCCCAGCTGAAAAAACGGGTGGATTTCCCCCCGGTTTATTCTGGCACGGCGGCCATTTTGGAACTGGGCGGAGCATGCTCAGAAGTGACTTTTGATTCTGCTTTGCCCAGTTCCAAAATGGCTGCAGCGCGACTTCTGGTGTGGCAGCCATTTTGGAACAGGGCAGAGCAGCATCAAAAGTCGCTTCTGAGCATGCTCCGCCCAGTTCCAAAATGGCAACAGCGCTACTTCCGGTCTGCTACTTCCGGTCCAGTCCCTTATTTCTCAGGCTGGAACTTGGCAGCTATGGCTTGATTATGTGCATGTCATAAATGCTTCTTAGAGATACCAAATATATTATTTGTTTTTTTGTGGGGTTGTGTGTGTGTGTGTGTGTGTGAATGTGTATAATTCTTAGGACAAAGCAAATCCCATGTCAGCAGCCGAGCACATAAAATTAAGATTTCTTTTCATAAAATTGGTGACATAACCTCATCTCCCCAAGAAACGTTTGGTGTGTATAGCATTGCAAATTATTCATGGCAATTCAAGATACATGGGCTTGTACTGCCGGAGAAAAGGATGTTGAGCTGACAGCGTACTTGGCTGTGAATTTTTGATGAGGCATTGCATAAATTTCAAAAGGAGATTACACAGCTACATCAATAAACAGCATTAAAAATCAAGTTTCTGAAAAGCCTGTGGAAGCCAATGAATGCTATTGATGCACCGCAGAGAGCCGCACTTTTGCTTGTTCAAGCAGAGTCTTATTTGAATTTTCTGAATTGGAATATTGGGGTATCCACACAAAAGCTTCACCAGAGGTGAGGAAGCAGACATAGAATCATAGAATCTTAGAGTTGGAAGGGACCCCAAGGGTCATCTAGTCCAACCCCCTGTAGTGCAGGAACCATCTCTACACAAGGCCTGGTTTACAATGTATAATATTAATTAATAATATTTCCAGTGGTTTTAAGGCAAAGCTGGATTAAGGGCTTTTTCCAGCGAGACTCTGCTCCTACTAGGAATATGCTGTGATAAAAAAATGTGCTTAGGATTTAGTATTATTGCTGCTATTGCTCTTGTCGCATCATCAATGCAAATTGTGCCTTTTGGTATAACATGAACAAAAGACAGATATTTGCCCTGAGCAGTTTACATTTTCAATCTTCAGATGGCATTCCCAAAATAAGCACGTGAGGCATATGCTCATATCAATTCAGCTAGCGAATGAATACATACATGCAGGAAACAAGGCCTGTCTCCAGCTGCAGAGGGGGAAAGGTGCTGAAAGTCTAAATCTCAGCAAGAAGTGATCTGACCATGACAAGGAACTGATGTCAATATCCCACACACACACTTTCAGATGATGCTCTTCTTAGAATCATAGAATCATAAAGTTGGAAGAGACCACAAGGGCCACCCAGTCCAACCCCCTGCCAAGCAGGAAACACCATCAAAGCATTCCTGACAGATGGCTGTCAAGCCTCTGCTTAAATACCTCCAAAGAAGGAGACTCCGCCACACTCCTTGGCAGCAAATTCCACTGTCGAACAGCTCTTACTGTCAGGAAGTTCTTCCTAATGTTTAAGTGGAATCT
This sequence comes from Zootoca vivipara, assembly GCF_965207765.1. Lineage (NCBI taxonomy): Eukaryota > Metazoa > Chordata > Lepidosauria > Squamata > Lacertidae > Zootoca > Zootoca vivipara. The sequence goes on along the minus strand of NC_142590.1, from coordinate 11,183,389 downwards.
TCTTTCTTGTAGCTTGAATCCATTGCTTCATGTCCGCTTCTCAGGAGCAGCAGAAAACAATCTTTCTCCCTCCTCTATATGACATCCTTTTATATATTTGAACATGGCTATCATATCACCTCTTAACCTTGTCTTCTCCAGGCTAAACATAACCAGCTCCCTAAGCCGTTCCTCATAAGGCATCGTTTCCAGGCCTTTGACTATTTTGGTTGCCCTCCTCTGGACACGTTCCAGCTTGTCAATATCCTTATTGAACTGTGGTGCCTAGAACTGGACACAGTATTCCAGGTGAGGTCTGACCAGAGCAGAATACAGTGGTACCTCTACTTATGAATTTAATGCGTTCCGAATGCACATTCGTAAGTCGAAAAAAATTGTAAGTCGAATCCCATAGGAATGCATTGGGAGAAAAAATTTGTAAGGAGAAGCAACCCTATCTAAAAATTCGTAAGTAGAAAAAATCCTATCTAAACTGCATCCAAGATGGTGGACGGAGCTCCATTCGTAAGTAGAAACATTCGTAAGTAGAGTTATTCGTAATTACTTCCCTTGATCTAGATGCTATACTCCTATTGATGCAGCCCAAAATTGCATTGGCTTTTTTAGCTGCTACATCACACTGTTGATGTCAAGTTTGTGGTCTACCAAGACTCCTAGATCCTTTTCACATGTACAGGTACTGCTCTCAAGCCAGGTGTCACCCATCCTGTATTTGTGCCTTTCATTTTTTTGCCCAAGTGTAGTACTTTACATTTCTCCCTGTTAAATTCATCTTGTTTGCTTTGGCCCAGTTGTGTAATCTGTTAAGGTCATTTTGAAGTGTGATCCTGTCCTCTGGGGTATTAGCCACCCCTCCCAATTTGGTGTCATCTTCAAACTTGCTCAGGATGCCCTCAAGCCCATCATCCAAGTCATTGATAAAGATGTTGAATAAGACCGGGCCCAAGACAGAACCCTGTGGCATCCCACTAGTCACTACTCTCCAGGATGAGGAGGAGCCATTGATGAGCACCCTTTGGGTTCAGTCAGTCAGCCAGTTACAGATCCACTGAATGATAGCATTGTCTAGCCCGCATTTTACCAGCTTCTTTGCAAGAATATAATGGGGCACCTTGTCAAAGGCCTTGCTAAAATCAAGAAATTGAGAAAACAAGGCCTAGCGTGTGGCCTGCCACATGCATTGGGCCAGTGCATGTTGGGACAGCCCTGTGGTTGGCTGTTGAAATCCCCCCCCCCAGAACCAGTGGTCTGGGAGTCTTCTACACTGACTGCAGGACCAGCTCTGTCAGGGATGCTGGGCAATGAGGTTGGTGGTAAATCTGACGGCTGGCCAATAGGACAATTGCAATTCTCCAGATTGGAGAAAGGCACATGGCACAAACTGCTTGTGCTGTGTGCCCCTTACCAAGACTGTCCTACCTCCCACACCATACTTCCCCCTACCCTGATTTTTTGGGGGAAGATGCTCTCCCCAGCTCCTCACTTCCCAGACACATCCCCTGTCTTTCAATTAAAACAACCACAAAATCCCTGAATCTAAAACATTCAAGTTAAAAACAAACAAAAAAAGGTTGGTGGTAATAATAACAGTAAGACCCTCTAAGTCTAAGCAATACCCCAACCCAAGTTGAGTCCATTCAGCTTTTGTTGCTGCAATAAGCCCGAGCCCACCCTTGTAGGACAGGTGGAAGAGGCCTGCAAGGCAGGGAGCAGGTCCCCCAAGACTCACGGCCAATATGGTCTCCAACCTCTTCAGGTTAGGGGCCCTGGAAAAGTGTGGTCTTCTCAAGTGCCTGATTACTCAGCCTGGAAGTTATGTGCTTCAAGGCTTCTTCCATCTGCTCTACTAATGAACCCCAGGCACCCTGGAATCTTGGGTTATGTAGTATTAGGTTTCAAGGGATATCATGTCTAAAGTAGAAGTCCCAGGCTTTGTAGTGCTTCCTGAATGCAGGGAATAACTTTGGGAGGGGGGATTAAGGGTAGATGGTTTGTTCCTCCTGTAGCAACCCAGCCAGATGGGTGGGGTATAAATATATTATTATTATTATTATTATTATTATTATTATTATTATTATTATTACACTTCACTGATCTTCAAAGCAGCCCTGTGGAGCTGCTAACTTGCAAAGCAGAAACAATGGGATATCATAATCACTTACCTCCCACCTGTTGTCTTACTTGACCATAAGCTTCACAAGGTTTTGAAACCTCAGCTTCCTGGGTAGTATTCAATACTAGTCCTACTCAGAACAGATCCATATAAGTTAACACAGGCATCCCCAAACTGCGGCCCTCCAGGTGTTTTGGCCTACAACTCCCATGATCCCTAGCTAACAGGACCAGTGGTAGGGGAACATGGGAATTGTAGTTCAAAACATCTGGAGGGCCGAAGTTAGGGGATGCCTGACAGTTAACAGATATGACTAACTTAATTTCAATGGGTCAACTCTGAGTTGGATTTAGTTGACCACAATCCAGAAGATTGCAGTTACCTCTGATTGGGGCATTGGCATCGCATTTGTAGGCCATGATCCACCAACTGAGCACCAATGAATGGAGGAAGATGTAAAAGGAATCATAGCAATTCACTGATATGAGTTAGCAGAATTGTGACTTTTCAGTTGGTTAGATGCATTTTCTCTCTTTTCCTAACTATTTTTCTTCTATGTTTTCAAGACCTTTTTTCAATCTGATCCTAACCAAGATTCACTTGTTTCATATTATCCTCTACCACATGGTGTCGAATTGAAGGCCAGGGTCGAAAGCACCCCCCCTTTCATTCCCCAGTCAAAGCAATTTGATTCAGCAACATGCCCACTTGGTATTTGATTGCTTAGGAGGGAAGAGGACCATGAAGAGGAAAGGGCTTCACAAACTCACACCATGTCATTCCAAGATTTTTCAGTATTTTCTCATTAAATCTTCAGCGAGTCGTCTGAAGTCCACAGCCTGTGACAGTGCTGAAAGCTTGAGTACAAACAGAGAAGTAAACCATTTTATTGATTTCAATTTCATTAGAAATATAGTTTGCAGAGAACAGAACCCAAGTGGAAAACTAACAAATCAATTCTTTGCGAAGTTTATTTTTAAGCCAGAATGTTCTTGCCAAAGAAAGCAGCTATGCAGTGATACTTCGAAGTGACACGGCGTATTGATATTTTAATATATAAAAATTACCTAGCATGATGTAAAGCAATTTTATTAACCCTCACAATCAATACTATTAAGTAGGTTCTTTCAGGTTGCTTTAATCTGATTTGACCTGATTTAGAGGTGATACCCTTGCCAAACTCGTATTTGTCACTGGATGCGAAATTGTGTGCACACATGAGTGCTGTGTGATAAGTTCTCTAGTTTGACACAGCAGCTGGGGCTATAGGTGCACTGCCCTTAGGAAAGTTGAAATCCCACGTCCTTTGGAATCAGGTGTATGGAAGGGATAAATGGAAGCTGGATTTAGTTACTCCACGTCTACTTCTTCTTCCCCATCTAACAGCTGATTGAACAATATATATATATTTTAAAGGACTTCTTTCAAGCAGCCACAGATGTTCTGCAGATGCACTGTTTGAGGACGGATGGCGGCTAACAGATTGAGATTGAATCCTGACAAGACAGAAGTACTGTTTGTGGGGGATAGGAGGCGGGCGGGTGTGGAGGACTCCCTGGTCCTGAATGGGGTAACTGTGCCCCTGAAGGACCAGGTGCACAGCCTGGGGGTCATTTTGGACTCACAGCTGTCCATGGAGGCGCAGGTCAATTCTGTGTCCAGGGCAGCTGTTTATTAGCTCCATCTGGTACGCAGGCTGAGACCCTACTTGCCTACAGACTGTCTCACCAGAGTGGTGCATGCCCTAGTTATCTCTTGCTTGGACTACTGCAATGCGCTCTATGTAGGGCTACCTTTGAAGGTGACCCGGAAACTACAACTAACCCAGAATGCGGCAGCTAGACTGGTGGCTGGGAGCGGCCGCCGAGACAACATAACACCGGTCTTGAAAGACCTACATTGGCTCCCAGTACGTTTCCGAGCACAATTCAAAGTGTTGGTGCTGACCTTTAAAGCCCTAACTGGCCTCAGTCCAGTATACCTGAAGGAGCATCTCAACCCCCATCGTTCTGCCCGGACACTGAGGTCCAGCGCCAAGGGCCTTCTGGCAGTTCCCTCGCTATGAGAAGCCAAGTTCCAGGGAACCAGGCAGAGGGCCTTCTCGGTAGTGGCACCCGCCCTGTGGAATGCCCTCCCACCAGAGATCAAAGAGAACAACATCTGTCAGACTTTTAGAAGACATCTCAAGGCAGCCCTGTTTAGGGAAGCTTTTAAAGTTTGATGGATTTCTGTATTTTAATATTTTGTTGGAAGCCGCCCAGAGTGGCTGGGGGAACCCGGCCAGATGGGCGGTGTATAAATAAAATATTATTATTATTATTATTATTATTATTATTATTATTATTATTATTATTATTATTATTATAACTGTGAGAATGCAGTTAGAATATCTAAGGCAGCAGGGTGGAACCTCTGGTCCTTTGGATGTTGCAAGACTACAAGTCCCATCATTCCTGGCCATTGGTCATGCCAACTATGGCCGATGGGATCTGAGGCCGAACAGAATGTGTAGGGCCCACGGGCTCCCTGCCTCTGTTCTCAGGGAACTACATATTTTTACCACGTTTCTACCAATATTTCACTTCCCGTGTATTATGATAGTGGTCAAGCTGAAATAAATGCTGATAGAGTCGATAGAGTCTTTAATTTCTATATTGCTTAATATAGTGAAAATATCTCTAAGCAGTGGACGGAAGACTGAAGCAACAGCACGCAGCTTTAAACATTACAGAAATACGCAGTTACATATAAAAACCTTACATTAATACAAAGTTAAAGTAAAGGTAAAGGGACCCCTGACCATTAGGTCCAGTCGTGACCGACTCTGGGGTTGTGGCGCTCATCTCACATTATTGGCTGAGGGAGCCGGCGGTTAGCTTCCAGGTCATGTGGCCAGCAGGACTAAGCCGCTTCTGGCGAACCAGAGCAGTGCACGGAAACGCTGTTTACCTTCCCGCTGTAGCGGTACCTATTTATCTACTTATTTTCTTCTGGCACACCCTCCCTCTCAGCTTCCGAATTCTTACCCAGGGTCCAAACAAACAGTCTGCTCACCCACAAAAGCCTCACAATGTTGCCATTCGAGTTTCAGAATCAAACTGTGACATGGGACATGTTAGAAACTGTCAAATGTTGACTGTCACATATTGGGTAGGGTCAAAGACTGACAGCTAACTCCATCTCAATTACCAAGTATGGCAAGAACTGCGTGGCTGATACTGTCCAATACTGACTGCTATGTAGCACGCCAACTGCCCAATATTGCCAAAAGTTAATTGACACATGTCTCATACTGACAAATTCTGATTGGCACGGCACGGCAGCTGTGAAGTGGTCTCAAATGCTCAATGCTACTTCAAAATAATCGAATCTTAAATGCAGGTGCTGGTGCTATTAAATGCAGGGTCCCAGCTGTGCAAAATGGCTCGCCAATTTCCACTTTCCAGTGAAGTTGCCTTGTGGAAAAACATGTCTGCTTTTTGTGTGTGTTTGGAAAGATGTTTCTGTGACCTCTGTTGATGTCGGAGTGCAACTGTTCAAAATCTGAGGCCTTGTTCGGCACAGACAGGAATAGCTCAGGTGGTACAGCATGAGACTCTTAATCGGGGTCGTGGGTTCAAGTTCCACATTGGGTGAAGGATTCCTGCATTGCAGGCGGTTGGACTAGATGAGCCTCGGGTTCCCTTCCAACTCTACAAGCCTGTCGTTCTGTGCTGTTACTATGTTGTAGCCTTGTTTAGTAATAGTGGCGCAGTTTCTGAATTGGGAAGGGAGAGAGAATCACTTTTCATATTTATAGCTGATGGTATTATTATTTATTTCAATTCATATCCCACCCTCCCTGTTAAAGGAGCCTAGGGTGGCTATCACATCGATAACAAAATCCAACAGCAGTTTTAAACCATTCTAAGAACAAGGTATCTGAAGAAGTGTGCATGCACACGAAAGCTTATACCAAGAACAAACTTAGTTGGTCTCTAAGGTGCTTGGGACATGGGTGGCGCTGTGGTGTAAACCACTGAGCTTTGGGCTTGCCAGTTGGAAGGTCGGCGGTTCGAATCCCCCTGACGAGGTGAGCTCCCGTTGCTCGGTCCCAGCTCCTGCCTACCTAGCAGTTCGAAAGCACGTCAAAGTGCAAGTAGGTACTGCTCCGGCGGGAAGGTAAACAGTGTTTTCGTGCACTGCTCTGGTTTCGCCAGAAACGGTTTAGTCATGCTGGCCACATGACCCGGTAGAACTGTCTGCGGGCAAACGTCAGCTCCCTCAGCCAGTAAAGCGAGATGAGTGCCGAAACTCCAGAGTCGTTTGCGACTGGACTTAATTGTCAGGAGTCCTTTACCTTTACCTTTTAAGGTGCTACTGGACAAATTTTTATTATTTTTATATGTTTCAACTGTGTCAGACCAACATGGCTACAGTGGCGGATCTTCATGCTCCGGCACCGGGGGGCGGAGAGCAGGCAGAGGCAGGGCTGATGTGCGTCCCAGGGGCATGGCACCCCACCCGCAGGGCACCCCACCGGGATCATGCTGCTGGGGGCAGTGCGCTCCCCCCACACTTCTCTTTATCTGCCAGTGCATGGCTACCTACCTCATTCTTTTGTTGTTTAGTCGTTTAGTCGGGTCCGACTCTTCGTGACCCCATGGACCATAGCATGCCAGGCACTCCTGTCTTCCACTGCCTCCCGCAGTTTGGTCAAACTCATGTTTGTAGCTTCGAGAACACTTTCCAACCATCTCGTCCTCTGTCGTCCCCTTCTCCTAGTGCCCTCCATCTTTCCCAACATCAGGGTCGTTTCCAGGGAGTCTTCTCTTCTCATGAGGTGCCCAAAGTATTGGAGCCTCAGCTTCACGATTTGTCCTTCCAGTGAGCACTCAGGGCTGATTTCCTTCAGAATGGATAGGGTTGATCTTCTTGCTTTCCATGGGACTCTCAAGAGTCTCCTCCAGCACCATAATTCAAAAGCATCAATTCTTCATTCTAAGAACAGTTTAAAATCCATCACATTCTCTCAGCCAATGCTTTCAGGGTTGCCAGAAACAGTATCTTTCAGCCGTCAAATGCCTGGTTAAATGTCTTTAAAATTCTTCCTGGAAATCAGTAACGAGGAAGAGATATACCTCACTAGGGAGGACATTCAACCAATTTAAGTTTACACAAGTGAGGGGCTTTTTTGTTGTTGTTGTTGCTTTTAATCAGCTAAACTCTCCAAGCAGCTGAAGTATACAACCTGAGATGCTTGGGGGAGTGAGAGCTGGATTGTTCCCAGTAGCTGGGCTGGATTGCTGTGGGTCAATTTGACTGGGACTTAAGGGATTCGGCCTGAGGTAAAAGCAACAGCCTCTCTTGAAGCCTTCAGAAACTGTCCTCCGGCCCATGAAAGACCCCAAAGTATATATCACTATTGCCTCATTTACAAAACAGCCCTTTAATAAATATTTTTTTGCTTAACAGTGCATTACAGTGTAAATCCAGTGCACGTCTGAAATTTGCGTCCCCAGTGCACGTCTGAAATTTGCCTAAAATTACAATCAAGGTGACTTTGGGGGTTCCTGCTTGGACAAACATCCAAGAATTTCGAAAGAAGCTAAAGGAGCGTTGGAAAGAGTAGCTACCTGTACACTTCTTGGAGGAGTTGGGGTAGAGAGGGAAGAGTCTCACTCACTCCCAGTAACTAATATGGAATTTTTTTCAGTGTGCACATGGTGATGAAATATTTGCTATATCAGGGAAAAGCACAGTATTTAAATTTTAAAAAGAATGCTGCCCCTTCCTTTTTTTTATTCCTTAATTTAAATTTGCATTCGCCATGCATCCCGTTTCCCCACCCTCACTGTTTCTAATTTTTAATTAGCTTAATTTAACTGGAATCTCTAGATAGGTCACAGCTCTCAAGTTTTAAAAAAATGGAGTGAAACAGGCTTAATAGAAATTCATAAATTACCGATGTTCTTTGGAGTAATACATACATAATTTATTCTGGAACGATGCTCCCTGCATTTTACTGTATTTGAGTAACTAATTGTGTTGGATACAGTGTCCCTGTGTGAACATCTTTCAAGATGCCAAGCAGATCCTCCCTTGGCCCTTGGGATACCACACACACACACACACACACTACCTCACCCCAGAAGCCATGGCTTATTGATCGCCCCTTATCAACAGTTTTAATGACAAGAGAACATTGTCTTGGACAAACTAGAAAATTAATAATTACTTTGAACAGGCTCTGGATGGTAGCACTCTGAAAGAAGACGTCGTTCTGGAAACCATTTCCTTAATGCAATTTTAAAGTAAATTGAAATAACTATTGTATATTCATTATTAATCAAGATGAGCTGGATGAGCGCTGCTTCCGTAGGCAGGAGTGGATGATGTGAATGCTCAGGAGCTCAGAAAATCACACCCTGTCTCCTGTTAACTGCACCAACAATGGGCTCGCTTAGTGCTCATTTTCGTACAGAATGACATGTCAGCAAGAAGCAGAGTGAGAATTAATGAGCCCTTCTTTGTGATGACTGAGCGTTTAACTGAAAAAAAATGATGCGCCACACTCCTACGCTTGGCAGCGAAGAGGTCCAAAGTTCAGCGAGTGTAAAGACGCCAAGAGTGAAGGTGGAACAACATTACCAATTGTTTTGCTGCCTTGCTGCAGGGAGGTGCGTGAAACCCATCCTTGTTCTTATCTTCCCTAAAAAGCCCTGCAGAAGATTCATCTGTGCCGGAGCCCCCAAATTTAACCAGTGAGAACTTTGCCATAGGATAGTACTCAACTAAGTTTTACTCAGAGCAAACCCATTGAAATGAATGAACATAACTAAATTTGAGACATTAATTTCAAAATTTCAATGGATTGACTATGAGTAAAGCGTAGTGTTATCTATCTATCTATCATCTATCTATCATCTATCTATCTATCATCTATCATCTATCTATCTATCTATCTATCTATCTATCTATCTATCTATCTATCTATCTATCTATCTATCTATGAATATGATGGAATATATCTGGGGATAGAAGCCTAACAGATGAATTATGTATCGGCAGGAAATAAGCTTTGATGCCAGTAAATAATTAAGTCTTTGCTTCTCAAGTAAGAATAGGGTTCCTTCTCCACAATGGTTAAAACACAAGGAGCCAATTTTCAGCTGGAAACACAAGGCAAAGAGAGAACCATTCATGTACAGCTTCTCAAAACTAGTGTTCCAAGTCACTATAATCATGAAATTCCGGGGGACAGTGAGAAGACAACCAATTACTGCCTGATGAACTTGATCAATTGCATCCTATGTAATATTGATGTGTATTATTCTACCTGTGATAAACATGCCAAATGTGGTTTACTGGGTTGTGCAGAATTGTGTGTGTCGGCCCTTGTCTATAGGAATGGCATATTGATCTGTAGCTTTCGTTTTCTTGTCAAAGCTAATTTCATCATTGTACTAAAATGTGCCCTATCGTGGGAGGATTTGAGAAAACCACCCCTCCCACTGTTATGAGTTCATTATGAAGTAGTCAAAAGTCAAAAATTGTATTTGGAAACTGATACATAAAGAAAAATGATGGAACCCAAAGATGATGAGTTATTGACGCGTTCATTGACACAGGTGGCTTCGTACAAAATATCAATGCAAACTGTTTGAGGGAGAGAAAAATCCATAGCCCTCAGAATAGTCTGCAAGCATTTCAGTCTGCAGAGGGGTAAGACAACACTGTAGAGCTTTGTGTATTAGCATTTTTGTCTCTCACTAATCAGAGATATGGATTGAAACAGAGAAGCCATAATAATAATAATGATACAATAAGGGATCTTTTCTATGTTCAGGACCCCCAGTTTTGACATTTGGTTGCAATTCTTCCTAATGCATTCAAAACTATTTCAGTAGTAATACTAAACACCCCCCTCTCTCCATATCCACACACACACACACACACACACACATACACACACACACACACACACACGAGTCGTACCTTGGTTGTCAAGCCTAATCCGTTCTGGGAGTCCATTCGACTCCCGATTGGCTGCGGGAGCTTCCTGCACTCAATCGGAAGCTGCAGAAGCCACATCAGACGTTCGGCTTCCAAAAATCGTTCACAAACAGGAATACTCACATCCAGGTTTGCAGCATTCAGGAGCCAAAACTTCTGAGTACCCAGACATTCGAGAACCAAGGTACGACTGTACAGTGGTACCTCGACTTACGAATTTAATCCGTTCCGAACGGACCTTCATAAGTCAAAAAAAATCGTAAGTCAAAGCCAATTGGGTGGGGATCGTTAGTAAAAAAAAAATCCTATCTAAAAATTTGTAAGTCGAAAAAATCCTATCTAAACTGCATCCAAAATGGCGAACGGAACTCTGTTTGTAACTTGAAACATTCGTTAGTCAAGTCATTTGTAAGTCGAGGTACGACTGTACACTCTCTCTCTCTCTCTCTCTCTCTCTCTCTCTCTCTCTCTCTCTTTCTAACGCATTTATACATCGTTAAGGACTACTTTCTCCTAACGTCAGGGATGGCCGTAGCAGAATGTGAAAAGACAACAGTTGAAGCCACCTGCCTCACCCAGTTTAACAGAATACTTAATAGAAGAAAACTTCTTCCTCACATGACTGCAATCATCCCCTCTGCCACATCACCCTGCACCTCACCACAGGTGTCCAGCTCCCAAAACATGGGACATGATAAAACAGGCAACAGTGATGCAAGAGAAGATGGGGGCTTGTCTATTCCCTCACACGACTGGATTCACGATTAATGTCAAAATCAGTTGTCACCTTCATAATGTCTTGTAGACCTTGAACTGTGATGTCATCACATTCTGATTTCCATTGGGCACTTTATTTATTTATTTATTACCAATTTATCTATTTTATTTTATTTTTTAAAAAACCCAATAACCTCAAGGTGGTTTACAAAGAGATAAAACAATAACATCGGGGTGGGGTGGGGATTACAGTACACAGGCATGTTCAACAGGTAGATCGTGATCTACCGGTAGATCACTGGACATCTGCGGTAGATCCCTGGTAGATCATTGGCTCCCCTCAAAGATGCTGAACAACTGTGGCTCCCCTAAAAAACCCTCAACATTTCACCTCCTCCCTGGAAACTCAACAACTTTGACCTGAACCCCCCCCCCCAAATGGGCCATCCTCCTTCCTAAAAAAAGCTCAACAATTTTGACCGGAACCCAAAAAAAGGGGGTAGATCACTGCCAGTTTTTAACTCTGTGAGTAGATCGCAATCTCTTGAGAGTTGGCCACCCCTGCGTACAACAATACTTTAAAACATTCAAAAAGTTAAAAAAAAACATAAACTAAAGCGGATTAAAATTCACCTTGACATTCTAAGTGTCAGGAGTATGGGCAGGAGTCAGGCTCTGGGACCTGTAGTGCTTTGCAGGACTGGGGTCTGCCTCAGCTTGTGCTGGAGAGGCAAGGAGTGGTCACTCAGGTGAGGCCACTTGATACCTCACTGCACCTGGTGGCAGGAGCTGGGAGGGATAAAAGCTCAGCATTTCCCTTCAACTCTTTGCCACAGCAACGCTATCCCTGCCTGGTTGCCTCTGGCCTCTTGCTCCTTGGACCCTCGCCTTGCCGACGCCTTGATCCTCGACCCTTGGACCCTTGCCTTGCCGACGCCTTGCTCCTTGACTCCCAGACCTTTGCCTCTGCCTTGCTCCTTGACCCTGCAACTGCCTGTTGCTGGACCCTCAGCCCTGCACCTGTTCCTGCTTCTACATCACCATCTTGCCTCTGGTCCTGACGTCCTCAGTCAGGGCTTCACTCATCCGCCGACCGGACCGTGACACTAAGCATCTTTCAAAGAATCTCAGACTTTCAAGCCTTCTTGGCTGCTGATGTTGGGAAGTGGGGAAACATGAACTGTTTTGACAATTCAATAAGGAGAGACAGGTTTTCTAGACGTGCGTTTGCCAGATTTAGCAGGGGTGGTCCTCCTGTCACCGCAATCACTAATTTGGCCTTATATAGCTTGCACATAGAAGGCGTAGAACACAATCCTAGAGATTCACTGTGTTGTATTGAATGCTAACTCCCCCCCCTACCCCAAACAAACAATATTTATCAGCTTCAGGCTTTTGCCTCAAATTGCAAATGCTGTGAAAAGTACTGGGAAGAAATCATATTCAGAACATATTCCATTTCCGACTATTAGCTCCTTTAAGAGTACATTTCAAAAGATGAAAGATAAAATGCTTTGGACTAATGGAAGGGGGGGGGGGAACAGTATATTTTTAAAATGTTATTTCTTTGTGACTAGGCCAAATATATATTAGTTTTAATCCCAGTGACAAGGATTTTATGGGGAACAATAAAGGCGATAGAAAATAATGCTGATAACATCTCTTTGCATTAGCATGCATTTCGTGCTGTGTGTTATTGGAGAAGGCAAGGGAGGGGGTTGTTATTTGACCATTAAATTAATGGAGCCGATAAATGGAATTGTCACAGTGACACAAAGTGACAGTCTGGCTTTTTTATCTGAACCATTTTGAACATGACATTTCTAATGTACAGAATTACCTCCCTGGATAGCTGCATTTTATGACATGTGTGCTTTAGTTTAAAGTATAGTAAAAACTATTTATTTATTCTTCAGGAAGGTAAGTGGAAATGCTGTTCCTCTAAAGCACTGAGGGAAACAGAAGTAGGGACTGAGGAATCCACGCACCCTCCCAAAAATAGACACTTTTTATGAAGCTTTTATGGAGCCCAGTCTGAGTGCCTGTGTTGGCTTCATGTAAAGGGAAAAGGTAAAGGACCCCTGGGCTGTTAAGTCCAGTCAAAAACGACTATGGGTTTACGGCAATCATCTTGCTTTCAGGCTGAGAGAGCCAGCGTTTGTCCACAGACAGCTTTCCGGGTCATGTGGGCAGCAGGACTAAACCGCTTCTGGCACAACGGAACACCATGACAGAAACCAAGGCGCACGGAAACGCCGTTTACCTTCCTGCCGCAATGGTACCTATTTATCTCCTTGCACCGGTGTGCTTTCAAAGTGCTAGTTTGACAGAAGCTGGGACAGAGCAACGGGAGCTCACTCCATCACGGGGATTCAAACCGCTGACCTTTGAACCTTCTGATTGGCAAGCCCAAGAGGCTCAGTGCTTTAGACCACAGCACCACCCACTTCAGTTCATGAGAATGCAGTTAGAAAAGCCTGATGGATTAGGCCAATGGCATGCCTAGTCCATCATTTTTTTCTCGGAGTGGCTAAGCAGATGCATGTGGGAAGCCTGAAAGCTGAGCACGGCAGCACTCTTTTCAGGTTTGGCCCTGGCTGAAGCACCCTTGCACAGAAGACAATGGACCCCATTTGGCCCTACTGGCCCTGGTGAGGTTATTGGGTGGTGTGTAGGCCCTGCTGTGGTGGTAGGGTAAGAAGTGGGCAGCAGCAATGCCAGGGCCAAACAGGAAATTGTGCCAGTGTGATGATGAGAAGGGTCACTACTGGTATGGAATTAAAATGGTGGCTACTATAGCTGACTGGTGCAGAATCCATCCGCAACATAACATTGGCCAAAACGTGATGTTGCTGCATAATGACATTACGTGGGTCCTCTGTGTATTCTGAGGTAGTTTACACAGTGGTCTCCTAGAGGTACCCAGGTCGGCTTGTACTGTATTGGAATTCAGAAAGATTGTGTACTTCAAGCATCCCCTAGTTTAAAGGTAAAGGGACCCCTGACCTTTAGGTCCAGTCGTTACCGACTCTGGGTTTGCGCGTTCATCTCGCATTATTGGCCGAGGGAGCCGGCGTATAGCTTCCAGGTCATGTGGCCAGCATGACAAGCCAGAGCAGCACTTTACCTTCCCGCTGTAGTGATATCTGTTTATCTACTTGCACTTTGACGTGCTTTCGAACTGCTAGGTGGGCAGGAGCTGGGACCGAGCAACGGGAGCTCACGCTGTCGCAGGGATTCAAATCACCAACCTTCTGATCAGCAAGCCCTAGGCTCTGTGGTCTAACCCACAGCGCCACCTGGGTCCCAATTTAGTTGAATACTATCCTGCATAAGGCAGCTTCCTGTGTTTTTAATTTAAATGCTTCACCTCAGATACCAACCTAAAAGCCCTAAATGGCCTGGGGTTGGAGAACCTCCCATTTGTGGCTTCAAGGTCATTTGAGGAGGCCACGTACATAAGCTATGCCTCCATCATCTGAGTTTAGGTGGGGTGGCAAGACCCTGAAAGTGAGCACACTTAGCAAGTTGTGTGCACTCAACTCGAACCTGAATAGTTCTCTTAATCCAGGGGTGTCAAACTCAAATTCATCGGGGGCCGCATCAGCAGTTTGGTCACCCTCAAAGGGCCGGTTGTGTCTGTAGGACTATGTGTCCACTCTTTATTATCATAAATTATTGTCACTGCATTCAATTATTACTGTTTTTTGTAATAATGTAAGCTCCTTCCCGCCCCTACGCGGATCACATTCCTGCGTTGTGGCGCGTGTGTGGGAGGGGATGTAAACGAGGGAAATTTGAACAAAAGGTGGGGATTGACGGCTTGGGGGGGGGGCTCAACTAAACCTTCGGCAGGAAGGAGAAAGCCACTGCTGGGATTAAAAACCTGCAGATGGAAAGAGGGCTTCCCTCTCCCGCCCTGCGCACACCCAAACCCCGCTAGGCAGGATGCCACACGCTGCAACCCACCCCATGCTTTGGAGAGGGGCAGGAACATGCGGTGCAGCGCCAACTCCCTACTTTGCTTTTGCATCCTCCCTCCTCAGCGCCAGAGTCCCTTCCTCTCGCGCTGAGGGAGGGCAGCGGATTTCCCGAGGAGGAAGGCGGCGGCAGCCCCAGTGGACGTGCATCTTCGCCTCAGAGCTGCTCTTCCCCCCACCCGCGCTGTTGTCGTCTTCGCCGCCGCCTCTCCCTACCGGGACTGCAGGCAGAGGAGGCTTGAAAACCTCCCCCCCCCAAAAAAATTCCCCTCCCACCTACTCAAACTGCGAGGCGACTCCAACTGGAGCCCTACATCACGAGGGGCTGAGAGGAGGCGGCGGCAGAGCGGGAAGAGCAGGAA
Source organism: Zootoca vivipara (assembly GCF_965207765.1). Taxonomy (NCBI): domain Eukaryota; kingdom Metazoa; phylum Chordata; class Lepidosauria; order Squamata; family Lacertidae; genus Zootoca; species Zootoca vivipara. Next base: position 11,168,222 of record NC_142590.1, on the reverse strand, counting down.
CCCGTGCCGTCGTCGCCTCCCTCCCAGCCGCCCCCCGGGGAGCAGCTCCGCCGGAACTGAGAAGCCAAAGGGCGGCTCGGGGGTGGGGAGCAGAGCAAAAGCCAGGCACCCTCCCGAGTGTCTATGAGGAGAAAACGGGGGAAGAGGGAAGAGAAACCCGGCTCCATCAAGAGAGCGGCTGTTGCGCTTTGCCTACTTCCCCCTCAGGCTCACTCCGCGTCCCTTTCGCCCGCTCGCTCGCCCACCTCCCGGATGCAGCCGAGGAGAGGAAGGGAAGCGGCGGGCGGCGGCTCCCCAGTGCCGCCTCACTCGCTCTCGGAGACAACAGCAAAGCCCGCCAAAAAAAAAATCCAGTGCTGCTCCGTCCCGGCACCAACTTTGCCGGCGGCGCCTGTAGGGCTTTCCTACCTCCTCGGCGGGCTTCCTCCTCCTCCTCCTCCTGCATCTCACTTCCCCGTCTGGCCGCTGTGCCACCGCCTCCCTCAGCCTCATTCGAAATTGAAATTCCCTGGCCAAGGCCGTCAGTGCGGCTCCAGCGCCCCGGCCTCCGCCTGCAGCCCCGCTCCCGGTTTTGACCCTCGGCCAATCGCAGGCTCCAGAACTACTGTCAGCGGCTAATGTCGGCGGTGGCTACGTGGGCCACATGACGAGGTCTGGCGGGCCGGATTAGGCCCCCGGGCCTTGTGTTTGACACCCGTGTTTAATCTGTTTTAGAAAGATTGTTCCAAAACACCCTAAGGAATACTTTCTTGGTTTCGAAGCTCAGCGCAAAACAAGTCTTTTCTTTCTTTCCATTTTAAACTTCTTTCTCCACCTCTCTTTGCAGGATTAAACTTTGCTAAACGAATCCAGTCTGATCCTGCTGAGACCAAGGTGCTCTTTGAGTATAAAAATGGTGCCCAAATAGAGACAGTTTTGTCTCTTGGCTGAAAAGGAGTATTGGCATTGCAGCCCATTACTGCTGAACAGTGCAATTCTTCAATGTTGGAAACATCCTAAGAGATCTTGCTAAATATACCTATGAAGGCATCCCTAGAGTCATATTCTGCCACAACGTAAGTTTCTCCTTGAAAGCCTCAGAATCCCTGGATTAGGAAGAACTCCTTCCCAAGGACAACACAAATCAATTGCATCTTTGGTCACAGGAACCCAAATGTGCATCGCTCATATTGTTAAATTGCTTTTGGAAAGAGGAAACAAGGGCTGGATTTAGGTTTGAGGAGGCCCTCGGCTCATAGCTGCCAAGTTATCCCTTTTTTAAAGGGATTTTCCCTTATGCTGAATAGGCTTCCTCGCGAGAAAAGGGAAAACTTGGCAGCTATGCCTCGGCTACTGAAGGTAATGGGGCCCTTTATATGTTCAGCTGTCCTTTGTCAACAACAAATTGTTGCTGTTTTTTGTATTGAATATATGATATGGTAATTTATGGACCTAAAAGGTATCTAAAGCCATTTGCACATACAGCCACGCAACCAGTCCATGGAGAATGTAGGCACCCTAAATATAGAAATGAGCGAACCAGTGATATTTTAGGGAGCAGGCTAGCAGGCAGGGCCCATTACTTACATCACAGGAGCCTAGACAACACAAAACACTGTTGCTGTATGTAGGTTTTTTATTTTATTTGTTTTTTATCTTATATTTTGGAAATGTACATCCAGTTTTGTTTTTCCTTAATTTTTTTGCCCCCACCCACCCAATAGTGTGGGGCCCTAAGCTATAGCTTGTTTAGCTTATACGTAAATCCAGCACTGCTAGAAACACATAGATGCTTCACAAGATGGTGTGGTGGATAAAAGCCTCCAGACAAAGGGCGTAATGTTGAGGCTCAGAAACACCATTTATAAGGAGGAATTTGAGATCTGAAGTGACCTACGCACAGTTTGTCCAGTCTCCGTCCCTCTACTTTGTTATTTAGTTCCTGCCTCCCATATTTGAGGGCACCATCTTGGATGTGATAGGGGACATTCCAACAGCAGATTAAATGCTCCATTTCTAATATGACACAGCCGCTCCCTCTCCCCCGGGGGGTGGGGTTGCAGGCGGGCCACACGCTCTCCCTGGGTACAGCAGGGGGGCGTGGCAATGCTGCCCTTGTCACAGGGAGTCCCGGCCACATCCCGCCCCAGCTGACCAATCTGGTTGACCGGGGGGGCATGGCTTGCACTATTTAAACAGCTGCACAGCCGGGGGTGTGTGTGGCTCTCCCTTCTTACCTACCCCTTTGTCAGATCTCCCGCCCCTCCTGCCCTATTTTCATGCGTTCGTCTTCTCGGCCTTGCTATGGATCACGGTTGGTCACCTGTTGAGGGGGGCAGGTAGGGATTTTCCCACTTGGCAAATTAGCACCAGCCATGTGGTTTTTGGCTGCCTCATAGCAATCGTCACAACTTTGTAAGGTTTGGTGGTTTGGCATTGGGAAAACCTGGTTTATGCGAGGGGAGGTTGTGGCCTTCACCTGCCCCTCTTCTTTGAGGGTATTCCGTTAAAGGGATCCGGAGGTGTGGCTCTCGTCCGAAGCCCAGGTATGGGCTAGGGCCATGCCACGACCCCATCGGGGACCCTGGGGGAGCTCGCAGTTGTACATCAACAGGGCTCCCCCTACTGGTGGTTGACCCTTACTAGACTACCCTCATGGCGGGCAAGAGTCAGATATAGTCAGTTCAATTCCAATGGCTAAGCCAATACTACTCACATCTGTAACCAATAAAGTTGTGGTCTTGATTATTGCATTAACCCAAAATACTGTTGTCTGTGTGTTTTATTATCCAAGAAATGAATCACATCCACTGTGATTTCCATTTCTGGTAGTCTGAGGTCCTGAGAGCCACTTTGGCAGACCTCCTTCTCAAGTGACATTGCTCCACACATTCCTAATATATTGCATCCCTAGTCCCTGTTCAAATTTTACAAGCGAGTAACTAATAATAATAATAATAATAATAAATTTTTATTTATACCCCGCCCTCCCCAGTCAAAAACCGGGCTCAGGGCGGCTGACACTAACAGAATTACAATAAAACATAAAAACAATTAATTAAAATACAGATTAAAGTACAGTATTAAAATTTAAAGTGCAGCCTCATTTCAAGTAGGCCATAAATCCAAGCCATGAGGGAGGAAAACACAGGCTCAGTTTAACTTGCTGAAGACCATACACCAAGCACCCCCAAACTTCCGGCCCTCCAGATGTTTTGGACTACAATTCCCATCTTCCCCAACCAGTGGTCCTGCTGGTAGCTAGGATCATGGGAGCTGTAGGGCCGCAGTTTGGGGGTGCCTGCCATACACTCATTCCCTGGTGGTGAAGAGAACTAAAAGGGGATCCATGGAATGCAGGTGCTTGCATTGGTATGGACAATGTGATGTGTTGCTGACAAGCAAATAATGGACCCATAATTTTCTCCTTTTCTCTTGTTACAAGGGAAAAGCTGATATTGTAGAGGAGTGGGGAACATCACCCACTCTTTCAATATTTCCAGATTCCCCCTTTCCCTGCTCACACTTTGCAAGCACTGATCATTAGCCTCTTCCGTGGCATTCCTTAAGCCCAACACCTTCGATAGAGCGACCCATAATTGAATATGTCAGCCCAAATTAAAGAAATGGAGATCCAGGGTATCATATCTAAATTAATTTCCTGACTTTGCATTTAGCCTTTACTGCACTACCAATTAGGGAAATGAAAGATAATGCTGTTCGAAACTGAAAGGGACACTCTCAAGGCTGAAAGTCTTGTAAATTAAACAGACCTTGACAGTTGTCCCATTTGATTGCGTTTCCACATGTGTGGGACTTTGTGAAAGGACTCTCTAAAGAATGCAAATTGAAGTCCTAGCCCTTAAATGTGCTAGACTGCTGCCACGATAAGAAGCCACCCTATGTGTAAAATTTCTATCACTTTGTTATAATAAAAAACTGCTCCTTTTCCCTTATGGGGTACCCAAGAGCCCGTATAGAATCATTATGTAGGTTCTCTATCGGTAGGAGAAAATAACAGAGGCCATCCAGAGAATATTGAGAAGCAAAGCAACTAGTAAGCATGATTTTATTAAACTGTTGCAATAGGGTACTCACCTCCCCCCACACAGGAGGGAGGAGGAACCCAGAACATTGGTGTGCAAGCCCTTATACTATAGACTTTGGAAATTGCCACCCTGTAGCTCAAGACCACCCCCCAATGCTTCATACATACATCACAGAAGGGGAGGTCTACAGCAGAGTCCTGTCTGACAGGAAACCTGTTAATGGGTTTACCTAGCCAGCCTGGCCATTCTTTTGTGGTGATAAATACTTAATTCCTGAGTCCAGGTCACAGGCTCACCCTATTCATACACAAATGTTCCCCTGAGGCAGGATTTGTGAGCACAGAGACAATGGGGAGGCTTTTCCCATTTGCATCAAAACTGCAGAGGAATATCTGAGGTCACTGAAAGAGTCAAAATGGCTTTAGGACTGTTTTACTGTACTGTTTCAGACATGTGGTTTGTAGGTTTATATACCCTGTTTCTCATATTTTAAGACATACCCATAAAATAAGCCATAGCAGGATTTTTAAGCATTCAAGGAATATAAGCCATACCCCGAAAATAAGACATAGTGATAGGCGCAGCAGCAATGCTGGCCGCGGCAGGAGGAGGAGGAAAAAAATAAGACATCCCTTGAAAATAAGCCATAGTGTGTTTTTTTGAGGAAAAAATAAATATAAGACGTGTCTTATAATATGAGAAACACGGTATGTGTTTGCCTGGTACATTTATGAACATTTATTTTATATCTTAGACTTTATAATTCTCATAACCATTTCTTACAGTGGATTCACAGTTCTGAGGTGTGTGCCACTTGCGGAACCCCAAAGGGTTATTTGGTGTGTAAATAAGGACTCAAATATGAGTTTCTTTTATTGGCGAGGATTTAAAGAAGATTAATCTGGAAATGGGATGAGACAGATCTATGGATAAGCACATGTAAATCTGAGATGGACTGGAAACAGACTAAGCTGTCCATCCCCAGTTGCAAAAGGGCTTCCTGATTATTATTATTATTATTATTTACAATAATTTATAAACTGCTTAATGTTTTTAAAAGCTCTAGCAGTGTATACAACATAGAAATTATAAACAGTGTCATGAAAACAGAAATACAACATAAAACCAGTAAAGCTGTAGCATGAAAGCATTTAAAAACAACAACAGCAACCTGGAAATTCAGGAAATTTGCACAAATAAAAACAAGATTTAATCTTATGGGTGGGAAGCCTAGGCAATAAGATTTGCCTTTGCAAGTCATCTGAAGCAACTGATGATTGCTGTTTAATGTGTGCTTCCTCCTGAAGGAGCCCAGGGAGGCAAACAAGTGATAAAACAATGTTGGATGAAGAAAGTTTTCAATAGGCAGCAAGCAGGCAACAGAGACAGTGCCTAATATTCTATAGGAGGGGAATTCAGAGGGTGCCAGGACAATAAAGGCACAATTCCTGCATTGTGTGGAATGGACCTCCTGATAAGGGGTGAGACAATCATTCAGGTATCCTGGTCCCAAGCTAAATGGAGCTTTTAATAATGGAAGTTAAACTACACTTCCTATTATTCCCAATGAAAAATTCTACTGGGCTTCCCAGTTGCCCATCCTAACATTGTTTTCCTTAAAATACCTTAGGTTCTTATATAAAAATATGTCTATCAGTACATTTCCCCCATCTGTTTCTAAGATTTTAAGTTAATTTGGGAGCTGCAAGTTTGTTCTTTTCCCGCTTCAAATATTTATGAGGGCAATAACTCTGCCAAAATAGCATGATTTTTGATCAATGCTTTAATAATTATTTTTGCTCATGCTTTCTCAGGAATGAAAACTTGGGAACCAAACCAATGTGGATATATATATATATATATATATATATATATATATATATATATAAAATTAAAATCAGTCTGTTAAATGGAGATTTAGAAATAGAAGATCTCAACCATCAGCCGTAATAAACCCAACAGAGCAAATGCTCTGGAAGTTCTTGCCATTCCAGGTCGCTGCATAGATCCACCCACCCAGGCAGCATCTTATGGTTCCCCCTGCCTGTTCTGGCTACAATTGCTTTTTGGTCAACCCAGGTTCTCAAAATTAATCCATTCTGGAAGTCCATTCCAAAACCAAAGCATTCCAAAACCAAGGCACACTTTCCCACAGAAAGTCATGCAGCATGGATTAATCCACTCCAGACTTTTAAAAACAACCCCTAAAACAGCAATTTAGCATGAATTTTACTATCTAACGAGACCATTGCTCCATAAAATGAAAGCAATAAACAATGCACTGCAGTCACACAATCAATCAATAGCTGAACTGGGTTCCACACAGTCACAAAAACAAAACAAAAAAACCACAAAAACGCAAAATAAATAGCAAAAACAGACAGACCTCAACATAACACTCCAAACAGAAGTGTGGCACTCAAATCGGAAGAGTAACACTCAAAACAGAGCACGTTTTGGGCTTCCGAAAAATCAAAGCAGAAGACTTACTTCCGAGTTTGCAGTGTTCGAGTTCCAAGTTGTTTGAGTACCAAAGCATTTGGGAACCAAGGTACCCCGTACAACATTGCAAGTTAAGGCTGTCTAGATGTTTTGAAGGCTCTACACTACTTGCAAGCTTAATAGCTGAGGCACACAATAGGCTGCTTTTGATGAGGCAATTCTGAGTGAGAAGCTGCAAAATGTCATAAAGCAGTGTGAAAAACAGTTGTCTGAATCTTCCCGGCCCAACTGTCAGCCTGAATACAGATTTCAGTTGTGCTTGTATAACGCATGTTTCTTTCTTGTCAGGTGAAGCAATCATCTCCTAAAACGTGATGGGTGCTGTGGATGGGGAAGCAGCACACTTAGCAAACAGCTCTGTCACCGTTCCGTTCTAAATGGCTCATCATTAGCTCTGTTATTGGCCTATTCATACTGTGTTGAGTGGTGAACTCTGGTCCTCTGCAGCCGACAGGCAGGCTCAGGTGAGAGAGCGCACCAGTGCTCGTGATTTTGAGGCTTTGTTTTGCTTTGGTTGCACACCTGGAAAGGAGCTTTTGGCAGGAAGCCAAGGACAAAGCAGTAGAGCATTGCGACCAATTTTACAGAAAAACAAAAATGAGCTGAAAGCATTGAATGTGGGGATGTGTTGTCAGGGCTTTTGACGAGGACAGATGTTATGGACAATATATTGGGCAGCAGAATCACCAGTCTTTCACTCCAGTGGGTTGGGAAGCAGCAGGCAGGCAGGCATTTAAGTCTCATAATGAGGAAGGGGTAAATATAGGCTGAATCACCTTTGGACAGGTTGGCCATGTGTTCTAGTCTACAGAGGAGAGTAGCCTGTTTGTGAGAGGACAATTCTCAATTTGAAAAAGTCTGCTCTTTGAAGAGCTATCTGGTTTAAAGTGAAGGTTACAGGTTACTGGGAAATTATATATAATGAAATGAAAAAGGTGTTTGAAATAACCTTTGTAAAAAAAACCAGAAGTTTCCTTTTGGGAATTATAGGGACAGAACTACCTAAGCTGTATAGAAACTTATTCATGTATGTGACTACAGCGGCGAGAATATTACTTGTCCAAAAATGGAAAGAAGAAGTCCCAGTGAAAGAAGAATGGATACAAAAACTTATGAAATACGCAGAATTGGTGAAACTTACCAGAAAGTGTTCTCGAAGTTATGAGCATGAGTCTGACAAAACTGCGGGAGGCAGTGGAAGACGGGAGTGCCATGGGGTCACGAAGAGTCGGACACGACTAAACGACTAAACAACAACCACCAGAAAAATAAGAAATCAAGATAACAAACTTTTTATATATTTTTATTAAAACAAGAGAGAGGAGAATAGCAATTAAAAGAATTTAAGGAATCATCAGGCAATTTAACAACATGGATACTATATCATCATTTGAACCAATTATTTAAGAAAGATAGGATATGAGGGTTTGGGGGAACAAATATCACAACTGGGGAGAGATCTGTTGGAATGTAATGAAAAAGTGCTTTCTAAAATGTATAAGATATAATTGGAAAGGGAGACAAAGGGTGAGCAAGTAAATTCCTCAATGATACATTGGGCAATAGATATTGGTTATAATATAGATAGGGAAGCATGGGTATAGGACAGGCATCCCCAAACTGCGGCCCTCCAGATGTTTTGGCCTACAACTCCCCTGATCCCTAGCTAACAGGACCAGTGGCCGGGGAAGATGGGAATTGTAGTCCAAAACATCTGGAGGGCCAAAGTTTGGGGATGCCTGGTATAGGATGTTGATCAGGGCAACCAAAGGTCTGATTAAAAAGGAATGCTCAGGCTGCCTATCTGTGTAAATAAAACCATACATCCTAAAGATACCACAATCTTAACTGACCTTCATTTCAAGGAAAGCGAATACTTCGTAAAGTGCTTGGAGAAACTGGAGTTTCTTGCTGCTCGGTGTTTGGGGTACTGCGTTAACAATGTAAATTGGTATGTGACAATTTCAGGCAAACTGTGTTTTCTTTTGTCCTCTTTTTTGGCGATGCTTTTCTTTTTTATGATGTGTGAGTGACCAGCCTACCCTTGATGAAAGGCCATAGTTCAGTGGTAGAGCATCTGTCTGGCATGCAGAAAGCCCTAGGTTCAATTTCTGGCATTTCCAGGTATAGCTAGGAAAGACGCCTATCTGAAACCCTGCAGTGACATTGTCATTCATTTTAGATTACAGTGGTGCTTTGACTTACGAATTTAATCCGTTCCGAAGGCACCTTCGTGGGTCGAAAAATTTGTAAGTCGAAAAGCGCCATTGGAAACGTGATTTCCCATAGGAATGCATTGGAAATGGAAAAAATCGTAAGTCGGAGCGACCCCATAAAAATTTGTAAGTCGAAAAAACCCTATCTAAAACCACCGCAGTTTCCGTTCGGATGTTGAGACATTCGTAAGCGCACGGCCATTACCCCCATTCATAAGTCAAAAAATTCGGTTGTCGAGTCGTTCGTAAGTCGAGGTACCACTATATACTTATCTCTCTGGACCAGGCATCCCCAAACTTCGGCCCTCCAGATGTTTTGGACTACAATTCCCATCTTCCCCGACCACTGGTCCTGATAGCTAGGGATCATGGGAGTTGTAGGCCAAAACATCTGGAGGGCCGCAGTTTGGGGATACCTGCTCTGGACCAATTGTCTGATTCAAGCAAGTTTCTTTGTTCCTATAATTGGACTGACCGCAGCACAAAATGGGCCATCTGAGTCCTTGTTCACATGTCACTAAAGCTGCATTCCTATATGCACTTACCTGGGAGTAAGGCCCATTTAACTCAAAGGATCTTACATCTGAGTAAACCTTCCTAGGGTTGGACTATAAAACAGTCACTGACAAGAACCTATTTAATAGACTACGTGAGGTAAAAAGAATAAAAGGGTTATAGATTTACAACAGGTGTAGGAAACCTTTGCCCTCCACATGTTGCTGAATTACAGCTCCCATCAGCCCTAGCAAGCATAGTCAATGGCCAGAGATAATGGGAGTTGTAGATCAACAAGATCTGGAAAACTCCTACCTGATTTAAAATGTTGGTAGTTGGAGGGAAAAGGAGGGAGAAATGATGTTTTTTCAAGATGGGAAGAGCTGAATGGAGAAGTTCTGTGAGTCTTAATGAGAGAACAAGGGAGTGGGGCTTCGGGGATGGGAATTATGGAACATGTAATTTGCCAACAAATAGGACTAGGCAGGAGGTCTTAATATAGATGGCATTTTGAGAGTAGACTTCACCATATAGACCTTGACATTTAGGTCAAGACTCCAATTTCCTTCCTTTCAACTCAAAGGTCAGTAGCCAACACAGACGTGTTCATTAAACTCCCCCCTTATGGTTTCAGAGTGATTATTAGGCGTGAAGTTCAGCATTGGGCTAACTAGAACAGTTCAGCTCTGGATCCTCTTTTCAGGGTCAGGGCTCAAGGCTGGACCACACAAAGCTCAAGGCTGGACCACACCTCCTTTGCAACCAGAATACAGAGAGCAGGTATAACACAGTGGCAGGAGAGACAGGAAAAGTCAGCTAGTGCCATTGAGCCCCGAAAACCCCCGAAAACCCCCGCAGAAAAGCAATCTTGGTGTGATTGTACACAGCAGTGCATTGGCAGTGCCTGGGGCAAGGCAAGGATTGCGTCCCCTAACCACCTTATGGGCATCGCACAGGAAGCTCCAGGGGGACATCGCTGTGTCCCTATGGCAGTCGCTCCTTATTGAGGTCACCTGCTGGTCACTGCATCCACCCTGTCAGCTCAGCGAGCACCCAGAAGGCGGCTAGTGCTCCTTAGTGGGCTTGGCAGTGTCTCAGCAGCGCCAGAGCTACAGCTGCAGCAGGTTTAGGAGGAGGGCAGCGGAGAGCAGGCAGAGGCACCAAGCACAGCCCTTCCCTGGCTACCTCTCCTTGGCAGTACAGCATGAGTGTGGGCACCTGGGGGCACCACGCGCCTACTGTGGGGCACAAGCCTCACTCAAGAACACACACTGGGAGCGAGGCCTTGGGGAAGGACTGGTGAGGGCCAGGAAAAGTTCGGGTTCCAGCTGGCAGGAGTTCTACCCAGGGATCATAGCTGCCAAGTCTCCCGTTTTCCCCGGTAAATCCCCGTTTTTCCAGCTGTTCCTAGCTGAAAAAACGGGTTTTTTTATCCCCGGTTTATTCTGGCGCGGCAGCCATTTTGGAACTGGGTGGAGCATGCTCAGAAGCAACTTTTGATGCTGCTCTGCCCAGTTCCAAAATGGCTGCAGTGCAACTGTCCCAATAAATAACCTATTTTCAGCATTTCCCCTCAGCGCCCCCTCAAAATTCTGTGCCCGGGCCATGGTCCCCCTTGCACCCCATGCTATGCCACAGATTGTACATAATACAATTTCACCCTGATTAATTTTGTAAGGCATTTAATGAAAACACATGTGCACTAAGATGAAATATTGTCATCCAGCAGTCCTGATGTGATGGAGCATATTTGTGCTGTCTTCCAATATGTGCATGCCAGGGCCATTGGTGAAGTGGCCCCTGATACAGACTGCAAACACAGCAAGCCTGTTGCTGGAGCCTGCTCATAATAGTTTCTGTCTGGCATTCTCTGAAGCATTTTTTGCAAAACCCACACCCACCCTATCGTTTCTGAATAAATGTGCATAAACCCATAGCAAGAGAAGCAAGCAGACTGGTAATAAATGAGCCATCGAGATTGTATCATGCCAGTTCTCTGGAGAAATATGTTAACCTTAAGACATATTTCGTTAAAAAAAATAAAAATGGCAAAATGCAAACGTCTCTATCTCAAGGGAAGCTATAGTTAATATATACAGTATGTGCAGTAATAGGATGCCTGAGCAACAGAAGGTCAACTACCTACAAACTTTCCTTCAGGCATACAAGGCAAGAGAGAAAAGAGGGTCGACTTTCAAGGTGAATGTACCTGTAGACTCATCTTGTTAGGGGAAGAAAGGAAAGAGACAGGGTTGGAACCAAACCCTGAATGTGCATTTGGGGCGAAGAGCCTAGAAGAAAACAACAACAGCCATTTAATTTGTTGATTCTTTCAACAAACCGCCTTTCTCCTGTTATTGTTTAAAAATGGAAGGGATGCAAACCCAAATTAAAAGCAAGGGATCCTGATATTTAAAAAAGCAAAGTGTTAAACATGTGGAGGGGGCTAGCAGTTTTCAAATTTAGGAGCTTCAGGGAACAAGGGAATCCTGTGCTTTTGCCCTGGAAACCCTGAACATTATACAGTAGTTTGTTCCAGGAAACCCATTAAGTAAATGTGGGACTCCAGCTTGGTCTGTTGAGTAAAGCCATCACCCCATACAAAGTGAAAGTATACTCAAGAACGTATCAGCTCTTTCCGATTAGTTGATTAGTTTCCGGGTCCAATTCAAAGTGCTGTTTTTGATCTATAAAGCCTGAAACGGCTCAGGACTGCCATACCTCAAGGACCATCTCTTTCCATATGAACCTACCAGGACCCTGAGATCATCTTCTGAGGCCCTTCTTTGTGCGCCTCCTCCTTGAGAGGTCCAGAGGGTGGCAACACGAGAACAGGCCTTCTCTGCAGTGGCTCCCCGTCTGTGGAATGCTCTCCCCAGGGAAGTTTTAAAATGTGGCTCTTTTGGGGGGGAGGGGTATTATTGGCTTATTGCTTTTGTTTTGTTTTGTTTTGAGACCTCTGGGTATAGGGCGGTATATAAATAATAATAATAATAATAATAATTATTATTATTATTATTATTATTATTATTATTATTATTATTATTATTATTTCCTCCTAGATATTAAGGAGATACTGGCTTTTGTTCGATTGGGTCGAGATAGTCTAGGCTAGCCCCATGCAGTGGCGGAGGAAGGGGTTGGGAGGAAGGGTTTGGGAGGTCGGACTGCCCCGGGTGTCAGCCTGGGGGGGTGACATCGCCATGGGCGGGTGCCCCCCGCTTGGGACGCTCACACGGGTGGGTGTCTCCCCTTGGGATGCTTGCACATGTGATGTGCCACGCCCCCGCGTGCAATGTGCCACAGCCCCATGTGTGACGTGCCACGCCCCCACCACCCCGGGGACCGAAGCCCCTCCCTCCAGGACTGCCTCTAGGACTCACCTAGAGGGATCCAGGGCTGTCAAAATGCAGCACAGTTGAGCAGCAAGAGATGTGGGCGAAGGAGACACAAGTAACCACTGACAAAGAACAGTGTGGGGCAGTTTTGCACAGGGGCTTTCAAACAGTCCCACACTGTACTTTGGATGTGCATGCCTGTTCCCAGCAGGGAAACGAGCATGCCCAGCAAAACTGAGCAGGATTGAATCCTGCTGCCTGCAGGGGTGTTCTCCTCCAGCACATTTGCCACAGGGATTGTGCTTGGGAAGGAGTCCCCAGCAGTCTTGAACCCTCCAATTCCCAGCCAGTGAGCAGAGAGTGCAATACATGCCTTCGATTAACTCAGGACTCATTCGCAGGGAATCAGGAATGAAACTCAGGGGAAGCATGCATCTGAGTCTATAATCTGAGGCACTGAAAATGTTCCTCATCCCACCAGTCTCTCCACTGGCCACAGAGGCATCGGGTTGCACCCAACATAGGAGTGGGGCATTGCACATGTGTGTCATCATGTGCGTTGCACGCACGTGTGACACATACCTGCCAAGTTCCTCTCTGAAAAATAAGGGACCGGACTGAAATTAGCATACCGGAAGTAGCACGGCGGCCATTTTGGAACTGGGCAGAGCTTGCTCAAAAGTGACTTTTGATGCTGCTGTGCCCAGTTCCAAAATGGCTGCCGCACCAGAAGTCGCACTGCAGCCATTTTGGAACTGGGCAGAGCAGCATCAAAAGTCGCTTCTGAGCATGCTCCGCCCAGTTCCAAAATGGCCACCGCACCAGAATAAACCGGGAAAAAACAAAAAAAATCTGTTTTTTCGGCTGGGGACAGCTGGAAAACGGGGGTTTCCCGTAGAAAAGAGGAGAATTGGCAGCTATGGTGTGACATCATGAATGTCACGGAACATGCATCAGAATGAGGCCGATAATGGGAGGAGGCAGCCTCTGAGAGACCTGCCAAGGTCCACTGCTGCTTCAAGGCCCAGACGCTCAAGGTGGGGAGGGGGGCTCAGCCCCTTCCCAACAGATCTTGGAGAGGCTGAAGACACCCCAGCCCTATAGAGTTGGCGCCTATGTTTGGCCCGCATTCTCTCTGCCAGCCTCTGCCCCTCCAACAGCCCTTCACCTTCTTTTTACTGAAGCAACCATGTGGAAGGAAAGGAGAGGAAAGTTTCTATTTGCCAGTTCGCTAAACTAAAATTCCCCAAATGCTGCAGCCTTTCCTCACAGGAGAGTTGAATCATCCCCGGCAGCATTAAATTCAAGTTCTTGTATGGAGCTTTTCATTATCAGGAGGGAAACATTTAACTATGTGACCTCCCCAGCCCCTTTCAGTCTTCAGGGCTCTTCCTCCATATCCCCACCCTCGTTCTGCTGGAAATCTACATGCCGTCACAGTTAAACCTTGCTAAGGAAAGTAATAGCCTGAATAGCAGCATACGAGAGACGAGAGGATCTGCTGCATATATTGCTTGTTAGGCAGGGGGAAGGGGTTTGGGAGCACAAATGTGTAGAATCCTTTTTGAACTGTGACATGTCTAGGGGGTGGGCAGGGGAAAGCAGAATGATTTTGTTGATGTTAGAGAATGGATTGCTCATTAAGTCCAGGAAAATGGCACAGTTGGTTTGACTCTGAGGTCCTGCTGTCGAGGTTAGTAGTGAAAAGACCTCATTATATGGAACACCTGAATACATATTTTCTACAAGGAATGTCCCCCGCCCTCCCCTTCCAACTCAGTTTGGTTCTGATTATTTTCTGCTTATTATCATATATGCCACAAACAATAAAGAAGGCACAACAGTCTATCGGGGTGAATATGATAGCTTTCCCTGTGTACAGCTTTCCTAGCGAGAATGGCAAAATGCTTGATTTTGTCGTTCCTGTTTTTTGACACATATATCATTCCTGATGCCTTTGCCAATCATAAAATGTTACACTCCGCGAGTGGAAGTGAAATTAGGTAATAATAACAACAGCAGCAGCTTTAACGGCAAGATCGTTTAAGCGCCTGGCAAAATGTTTTGAGAATAATGGAGTTTGTAAACCGGAGTGCTTCTCTAATTGTTATCTTGCTTAGCTCACGCTATGACAGATGCTTTTGTGAATATTTTGGTGGATGAAGTGCTATGCAATCATTTCTGAGGAGATATGAGGGACACATTTTCCTTACTCGCTTTTGTTGGGAGGTAGAGGAAGGAGAGCTAATTGCCGGAGCTCAGAGGAAATTTATCAGAAGACCTTGTTCTGAGCCAAAGCAGTTTGCTGGTGGGGCAGATCCACCATACCAGCTTCTGAGCAGGTGGGTACTGTTGCTTACTCAAAGGGGGAAGGACTAAGCATTGGGGAGGTTGGCGTAGTTGCAAATGGACTGGAAGGAGTACTTGCTCCAGTGGTGCATTTGCAAAATGGACCTCTCTGCTGCCTCGCTCCTTCACCGGTAAGCAACACAATTCACCTCCCAGCAATCGACCCTAGGGGCTCTTCCTCATCCTCATTCTGGCGGTTCCCTCGCTGCAAGAAGCCAAGTTACAGGGAACCAGGCAGAGGGCCTTTTCGGTAGTGGCACCCGCCCTGTGGAACGCCCTCCCACCAGATGTCAAAAAGAAAAATAACTACCAGACTTTTAGAGGACATCTGAAGGCAGCCCTGTTTAGGGAAGCTTTTAATCTTTAAGAAATTAGTGTATTCTAATATTTCTGTTGGAAGCCGCCCAGAGTGGCTGGGGAAACCCAGCCAGATGGGTGGGGTATAAATAATAAATAATAATAATAATAATAATAATAATAATTATCCCTAGTGGCTCTTCCTCTCCTCCTCCTCTTGCCTGTAGAAAAAGGAGACCACTTTGCAGAACGTTCTCCAATTATTGTGGGGGGGGGGAGGAACCATAATTTTCCCCTTGAAGAAATTCAGTGAAATCCCCCCCTCTATTTCTCTCCCCACAAATACGGTAGAGAATTTCAAGAAGTCATTTGCACACAGCTCTACTAAAGAGCATTGGAAGAAATAGTTCATGTATGACCAGGAGTGCCTGGTGTGCTCTGGTCCATGGGGTCATGAAGAGTCAGACATGACTAAAAGACTAAACAACAACAACAACAACAACAACAACAACAACAACAACAACAACATGAGCAGGAAAGACACAACAATGATCATTGTGTGTCAAGGTCCCCAAGCCACCCCCTAATAAATCACACTTCACACAGCAATTTTAGTTTACGGTTTTTGGCATAATTTTGGCCACAACTTTATTAAAATACAAAATTTGAGTGGTTGCTTAGGCGTTGGCTCTGTCTATCTGTCCCGCCCAGGACAGAACTGACATCCGCCCGCCTGCGGAAGTCAGTAAAGGGAAAACATTTTGGGGAGAGAATGGAGCTGGGGGTCTGACCCTTCGCCTCTCCCCAAATGCTCCTAGGGGCTCTTGTGTGGCCCTAGCCCCTTGTCGGGGGTACGGAAAAAAGCATGATGAGCCCCAGGATTCCTTTAGAAGGAGTTTGGATTTGATATCCCGCTTTATCACTACGCTAAGGAGTCTCAAAGTGGCTAACATTCTCCTTTCCCGTCCTCTCTCACAACAAACACTCTGTGAGGTGAGTGGGGCTGAGAGTATGTGACTAGTCCAAGGTCACCCAGCAGCTGCATGTGGAGGAGCAGAGACGCGAACCTGGTTCCCCAGATTACAGTCTACCACTCTTAACCACTACACCACACTGCCTCTCAGTGATTCCCCGTGCAGCAGCAGCATTGGAGGGGCAGGCACAGCCAATCCTAACCCCTCCACTAACCAATTTTTTAACCAATGCCTAACCGCAACCTAACAAGTTGTGACGATTTGCTGCGCAGTAGGCAAAAACCAAATGGCACCAGCCAATCAGCCAAATGGAAAAATTCCTACTAGGCCCCTGCCCCAAAAGCAGATGACCCCATGACATTTTTAAAAGAAAACAAAGCACTTGGCTGGAAAACTAGAAAATATATGGACTTCAATGTTTGTGATACCATGATTCTAACCGGTAGGCCATACTTGTTGAACTTGTAATCTACCAAGCCAAATGTTGCCACTTTCTACAGGTGGTTGATGTGCATTATGTTTATGCTGCATGCGTGATTAAAAAGTGGGTACTAATCACCACCATACATAGCTGGTTGATGGATCGCAAGTTGTACATAGCAGATCTAAGTAATGGTGAGGTTGCACAGAGCATTTGAAACTGGGGGAGTGTGAAAAATTTGTGTAGCTTTAGCAGCTGCCCACAGTAAATGAGGAGCTAGCAATCCACTCTTCAAGATGGAATAATTTATGCTTCGCTTGTTTTGAGAGCATAAGAGAAATGTTAGGCATGGACTTCTTGACCTGCCAGAGAAAAGCTTAATTAACTGCCTTGATAATCAGCTCTGTCTTCAAAATCTTGCCTTAGTTTCATGGTGATTTATATTATGTGCAGATGACAAGATTCAATTCTGCTTATCTCTAGATATTCCTAGCCCTTGGATTACATTAAAGAAAAAAAACACCTACATTCTTAAATTTAAGAACACAGAATTAATATTCTAAGCTTTGTGTCAGGTAAAATGGATACAACTGACCACATCCTTGGGTTTCAATGTTTTAATCCACCTATAGCATTCCATGCACTTCTAAAATTGGCTTCAGATTGCTTCAAAACACAATGATAGGTGGCATAAAGAATTCCCAGGATGAGAGGGTATCACTGGAAATTGCTGCCCTCCCTGTTCGGCTGATGTAAACATTTTCTGGCTTAAGAAGCCTTCCATCATCATGAGAGACACCACTGGATACAACCTATCAACTTTCTATATATGAAAAGCAGAGTTTAGTGTTTTAGAGTTCACATTGCCTAGCTCAGTGTTTCCCAAACTTGAGACTCCAGTTGTTTTTGAACTACAGTTCCCATCATCCCTGACCACTGATTGTGGTAGCTGGGGATGATGGGAGTTGTGGTCCAAAAACAGCTGATTACCCAAGTTTGCGAAAACACTTGGAGAAGATCACTTGGAAGGGTCTATCTGGGCTTAGAGTAGCCATACTGGGTGGAGTGTCTCTTCTGGGTCCACTTTTGACTTTCCCTCTCCCAACAATTCTTTATGCTGTGGATTGGGCACACCACCTTGCATTTTAAAGGATACTTGGGGGGTGGAAACTGCCATGCATTTTCCATTCCACCCCACAACCTCACACATATAGTGATTCTAGGCCTCAAGCTATTTCCTTCCCTTTAACACTCACTCTTCTGAGAGAGGGTGCATGTCTGCACACTGCTCTTTGCTACCAACTGTTCTTGTCAGAATGAGAGCGGCCATGATTTGTTACTATGCATGGGGTGGGGGTGGGGGGCAGGGACTGAGTTATAACACAAAAGCAGCCTTTTCCTGTGTACAGTGGTACCTCTAGTTACAAACTTAATTTCTTCTGAAGGTCCGTTCTTAACCTGAAACTGTTCTTAACTAGAGGCGTCTTTCGCTAACTTCCACACAGTTTTAGTTCTCATCCTGGGCCAAAGTTCTCAACTCGAGGTAACTCTTCCAGGTTAGTGGAGTTTGTAATCTGAAGTGTTTGAAACCTGAGGCGTTTGTAACTCAAGGTACTACTGTATATCAGGCTTTCCTGCCATCTGTAGAGGTCCTCCTGCTTCTTTTGTTTTGGCAAAGCGCATTATCTTATAAAAGATAATGCGGGTTGCGGAAGGGCTTGGGACAGGACCATCACCATCTGTCCACTTGGGACAGGACCACCTCCAGCTTCCCTAAGCGTATAGGGCAGTCAAGTAAACACCCCACGGGAGAGGTGGTAGCTGTGTCCAGGCATTCCCCCCTCAACCAGGAATGTTCCCCAAGGCTCGTGCTCTGTAATGGCCCCCCAGCCCCGCCTATGGCGGGGATGTAAGGACTAGAACCAGAGCCCCAGGATTCCTTTAACGGAAGACTTCTATGAGGAGCAATATTAAGAAGGGGGGTAGGCATGTAGATGCCATACCCCTCCTCTAACCAGATTCATTAACCGAAAGCCTAACCGCCAACCTAACAAGTTGTGACAATTTGCTAAGCAGTAGGCAAAAACCAAGTGGCAACAGCCAATCAGCCAAATGGCAAAATTCCTACTGGGCCCCTTCAATAG
Source organism: Zootoca vivipara (assembly GCF_965207765.1). Taxonomy (NCBI): domain Eukaryota; kingdom Metazoa; phylum Chordata; class Lepidosauria; order Squamata; family Lacertidae; genus Zootoca; species Zootoca vivipara. The sequence goes on along the minus strand of NC_142590.1, from coordinate 11,149,458 downwards.
GCGACCCCATGACAGGCAAAGCAATGTCAGGCTAAAACCTTCAGAAAAAGCGGCGGGTGGGAGGGAGATTCAAACACTTGCATGAGTGGCTCAAAACCGAAAGACGCTGAGAATATAAAGGGGCCCACCTGCCAATCAACACTGCAGCATGCTTTTCACCACGCCCCCTATCACTCAGCTCTGGCTCAGCCCAGCCCCCACCCCAAACCTCAGGGACTTCTTCACAGCCCTTCCGCAACCCCTCGTTTGTCCCAGTGTGCATCCTGTTCCAGTGTGCAACTTCCTTTCAGACTCAGCTTCTGACTTGCTTGCTGTTGCACAGCATGGCTACCCCTCCCGGCCCAAACTTTGACAGCCCTCATCTCTACCATATTATGTATCCATTGTTAAAGAACAAGGCCCCTTTCCTTTGGTATCTCTTTGCCCGTGAAGATACACATATATATGGAAATTACTTTTCTTTCTGGAGAAAGCAGTAGTTCTTATCTCTAGAAAAAATAACGTGCTTTACAGCCTTAGCTTTGAAGAAGAAAACTGTGCATAAATCTATTTAATTAGCAATTATTAATTAGCAGTAAAACGCGGCCATGATTTTTCTCAGCTTACTTCCAGCTTAATGTGCTGGCAGTCCCAAAGAATCTTCATAGGAAATGATTTGCAAACACATTAAAAATTTTATTAGGGCTCACGAACGGCTGGTGTCTGTATTAATAATAATACAATTATGTCTCATTAAAGCACTAAGCAGTTGCAAACAGGGAAAGAAAACCAAAGCTGCCTATTCTAATCAACACTTTTGGGAGACCATGTTAAGAGGCAAATTGCATACTGCTTTGATTGCATTGCTAAATAAGTAATAGGGGAAATATGAATATTTCAATAATATCTGTCGCTTCGTATGATTAACCTTAAAAGTATCATAGAATTAATATATTTAAGTATTCTAGAACTGAAATGCATTGCTGCTCTTAAAGCTACGAAAGGCAAGTGAATCAGATTTGAAGTGCTAGCCTCTGAGTTCTCTCTCTTGGTCACATGCAAACATGACCAAGAACTGGACTATATGAGATAATAAGT